>NC_080783.1:63159851-63829851 GCF_028018385.1 Neofelis nebulosa
TTGGAAAAAACAAAAACAAAAAAAACCAGATAACCGAAAAACTATCCCACTTAGAAACAGCTGGGAAAGCTGGTTAAAATATAAAATGTAATCTTTTTAATGCATATTTCAACTCACAAAAAAGAAAGTGAACTTCCCAAGTTACCAGAAAAGGAAGGAATTAACAATGAGCACTAAATACGTGTTTAGTGATGGTTTCAAGTCCTTGAGTAGGCAGATCTCAAGCTATTGGAACTGAGATTCCATATAAAGCTGACACTTTTGAAAAGCTTCACCCTCAATGAAAGGATAACTCACTAGGAGAAGTAAGAGAGCTTCTCTGTCTCTTCTGTGATGGAAGAACAGCCTCCCCAGGAAGAAACTAACAATGATTTGTATACAAATCACAGCAGACTCAAGATACAAAAGGCAAATTTTGAGAGAATTACACAGAGAAACTGACAAATTCACAATCATAATAGAAGACATTAACATATTTCTGACAGAAAGCCCAAGAAAAAAAAATTGGTAAGGATTTTCAAGATTTTTAACAACATAATTAACAAGCTTGAACCTAAGACAAATATAGAACATCCGATAATTAGAGAACACATATAATTTTAAGTGCACTTAGAACATTTATGAAAATTTACAAAATACTAGGATTGAAAGTAAATTTCAGAAAATACCAAAAGAATGGATATATGGGCCACAACCACTTGTCACAAAGCAAATAAAACTAGAAATCCACTACACGATAACTCAAAACTTCAGACATGCAGACATTTTATAACATGTTCTTATACATTCAGACATAATTATAATCATAATAGAAAAAATTTTAAATTAGAACCTAAACTATAGAGAAAAAAAATCGTGGAATACAACTATAGCAGTACTTAGAAGGAAATCCCCAGCATTAAATGCATGTTTTTGGGGGCGCCTGGGTGGCTCAGTCGGTTAGGCGTCCGACTTCAGCTCAGGTCACGATCTCGCAGTCTGTGAGTTCGAGCCACACGTCAGGCTCTGGGCTGATGGCTCAGAGCCTGGAGCCTGCTTCCGATTCTGTGTCTCCCTCTCTCTCTGCCCCTCCCCCGTTCATGCTCTGTCTCTCTCTGTCTCAAAAATAAATAAAAACATTAAAAAAAAAAAAACCATAAATGCATGTTTTTGTAAAAAGTCAAAATCTAAGTGTCTAAGGGAGAAAATCCAAACTAAATTGAAAGAAGATAGTAATAAGGAAAAAAGAACAAAATGGACTACAAGGGGGAAAAAGAAGTAACAACAAAACCAAATGCTTGTTCTTAAAAAAAACAGTAAAACTGACAGTCCTCTGATAAGACTAATCAAGAATAAGAAACAACAAACACAAATAAATAATAGAAATAAACAGGCAAAGACAATTTTTTTATTATATACTTAAAAGACAATAAAAGATTTCTTAGAAATATATAACTTGACAATCCCTCTCAAAAAGGAGTAAAAATTCTAAGACTATAAGCTTTAAAGAAAGTGAAATCAGTTTTAAATTACACCTCCTTCAAAAATAAAACATCAGGCCCAGGTAGTTTAAAAGGTAAGTTCTATCAAAACTTCAAGAAACATTCACATAAATAAGAATGAAGTTGGACCACTATCTCACACCATATGTAAAATTAACTCAAAATCTATCAAAGACTTAAATATAAGAGCTAAAACTATAAAACCCTTAGAAGAAAATAGGCATAAGTCTTTGTAATCCTGGATTAAGCAATAGATATGATACCAAAAGCACAAGTAACAAAAGGAAAAAACAGATAAATTAAGCTTCATTAAAATGAACTTTCGTGCTTCAAATGACATTCAAAAAAGTGAAAAGGCAAACCACAACCCACAGAATAGTAGAAAATGTTTACAAATCATATTTCTGATAAGTATTCATAATACATAAAGAGCTCTTAAAACTCAATAATAAAAGTTAATACAATTAAAAATGGGCAAAGGATCTGGACAGTTCTCCAAAGAAGATAAACAAATGGCCAATAAACAAATAAAAATATGCTCAACATCATTAGCCATCAGGGAAATGTAAATCAAAACTACAATGAGATACCAGTTCATACCCACAAGGATTACTATAATCAAAAAGACAGATAACAAGTGTTAGTAAAGATAAGGAGAAATTGGAACCCAAATATACTGCTAATAGGAATGCATAATGCTGAAGCTGCTTTGGTAAACAATCTAGTAGTTCCTTAAACAATTAAACACAGAGTTACCATAAGGCCCAGCAATTCCACTCACAGGCATACACTCAAGAAAAATGAAATATGTCCACACAAAATTTTATACACAAATGTTCATAGCAGTATTATTCATAATAGCACCAAATATCCATTAACTGATGAATGGACCAATAAAAGTGGATATCCTCAGAATGGAATATTACTTGGCAATAAAAAAAAAATGGTATTGATACATGCTAGAATGTAGATGAACCTTGAAAACATTATGCTAAGTAAAAGAAGCAAGTCACAAAAGACCACATTGAATTCCATGTATATGAAATGTCCAAAACAGGTAAATCCATAGAAACAGAAAGTAGATTAGTGGTTGCCTAGGGAATGTAGGGTTGGGGAAAATGCGTGGTAATTGCTAATGAATAATGAGGGTTTATTTTTAGAATGATGAAAATTTTCTAAAATTATTATGGTGACAGTGGCACAACTCTGTTGAATATACTAAGAACCACTAACTGAATAGTACTTTTTAAATAGGTGAATTGTACTGTAGGTAAAATATATCTAAATAAAGCTGCCTAAAACAATTTTTTTAAGAAACAGATAATCTCCAACTCCTGACATAAATTTTAGAAAATAGCAAAAAGATAAAAGATACACAAATAATTCTATGATGCTAATACAACCTGTTACCAATATGAAAACAACATGATTTTAAAAATGTATAAGACTATCTTCTAAGATGGGGCACCTGGGTGGCTCAGCAGGTTAAGCATCTGACTCTTTACTTTGGCTCAGGTCGTGATCTCACAGTTCATGAGTTCAAGCCCCACATCAGGCTCTGCACTAACAGCGCAGAGCCTGCCTGGGATTCTGACTCCTTCTGAAAATACATAAAGATAAACTTAAGAAAAAAAAAAAAAAGACTATCTTATAAGACCAAACTCTTACAAGTATAATGGGGGAAAAAAATGTTTAAATCAGTAAACCACATCAAGCAATATTTTTTTAAGTGAATAATGACAAGATTGGGTTTTTCCCAATAATGCAAAGATATGTGGATTGTATACCATCATCTACAGAGATGCAAGAAAAGCACTTAATAAAATTAAAAACTCAATCATAATAAAAAATCCTGGTAGGCTTGCAATAAAAAAGAATCTCCTCAATCTGACAAAAGGTAACTACAAAACTACTAAAGTAAACATTGTATCTAATGGTGACACATGAAAAGTGTTAGGAACAAGACAAGAAGGCTTTTCATCACTGCTATTATTATGTATTATAGTTGAGACTAGCCAGCAAAGACAAGAGAGTGTGTAAAAAACAAACAAAATCATCATTATTCCCAGATAATTTAATGGCCCACATAGAAAATCTTTGTGTGAAAAACAGAGACAAAATCCCAGATAATTTAATGGTCCACATAGATAATCTTTAAAAATCTACAAATTATTAGAACTAATAAAAGCCCCAAAATCAATTGCATTCTTATTCACGAGAACAAAAAGAAATGATAATTATAGGAAATATACCATAAATCTATAAAAATTATAAGATAATTCTACTTATAAGATAAGTCTAATAAAAGATACCAAAACATTCTCAATTTTATGGAAAGAAATTTAAGACAACCTAAATAAATGGAGATACACACTATGTTCATACGTGGGAGAACACATTACTGTTAGAATGGCATTTCTACTGACTAATGAATGAATAAAGAAGATGTGGTATGCATATATAATAGAATATTACATATCTGTAAAAAAGAATGAAATCTCGCTATTTGCAATGACACGAATGGAGCCAGAGAGCATAATGTTTAGTGAAATAAGTCAGTCAGGGAAGGACAAATACCATATGATTTCACTCATATGTGAAATTTAAGAAACAAAACAAACAAGCAATGGGGGTGGGGAAAGTAAGAAAGAGAGAGACAACTCAAGAAACAGACTCTTAACAGAGAACAAACTGATGTTTACCAGAGGGCAAATGGATGGGGGGATGGGTGAAATAGGTGATGGGGATTAAGGACTGTACTTGTTGTGATGAGCATAAAGTGATGTATGGAACTGCTGAACCACTATATTCTACACCCGAAACTAATATAACACCATACGTTAACTGGAATTAAAATAAAAACTTAAAAAAGAGATGGCATCCCTATCAAATTAATCTAGGAATTAATCTAGATAATTTCAATCAGTACAATTTCAATCAAAATCCAACATGTTTCATCATTAAATTTGATATGATCATAAAATTCTAGGCAAAAGGCCAAGAATAAACAACTTATAAATAGAAGAGAGGAGGAGGAGGAGAAGAGTAGGAAGTGGTGGTGGTGATGGTGGAGTAGAAGGAAGAGGAGGAGGAGGAAGAGGAGAAGGAGGAGGGGGAGGAGGAGGAGGAGGAGGAGGAGGAGGAGGAGGAAGGGAGGGAGGGAGGGAGGGAGGAAGGAAACAATATTTGTGATAGTACGGCATTAATTTACAGAATGAACAAAAGAGAAATAGGTCTATATACATGATACCTGATACAGTCAACTGACTTTACTCACAGTAGTTATGCTCTATAAAGACACCACAAACACCACACTGAATTATTGCTCCTAGGAGAAATACAGAATTAGGTTCCTGCAAATCTGGGGTCAATTTTGTTAATCAAAATTCCAACTTACATTATATTTGCCAATGTCCTTGCAAATCAAGACAGTCCCATCAACACTGAAAACCTGCTCTGAACATAACCCTTTTCTGTAGAACTCTTAGCAAGTATTTTTAAAATTCTTTCATCTCATGAACTACAGAGCCTGCCTTGCCTGCAAATTTAACATTTTTCACAGTATATTACCTTTTGAAACGTGCAAGCCAGCCAGCACTAGCAAAGTAGGGCTTACCTTTTTTCTGACCCTTGCTAAACATGACAGTAATTTCTTTGGCTTGCAGTCTCATAACAATGTTATCCTCTACACCTTTTATCAGTCACCATCTCATGAGTCCACAAATTTAGATTTTCAGCTTTTCCATAGCTGCATTACACACTACAGTTGTTATTTTAGCCCCTTTTGGAATGACCCCGTGTACAGATCAGTGAATTTCCTCTACCTTTTTCTGGATGTACCATATTATTGATTCACTACCACTGAACTCTCAGCTAACAACATTATAACTCATGACTGAATGAAGATTAATCTAACAACGAATTTTCTCTGTAAGGCACATCAAAGCCTTCTTGCCCTCAGGAATATCAGACAGCACTTCAGCTACATTTGGGGACCATTTTAAATAGTAAACAGGACAAAAATGCAAAAACAGTTCTAAAAACACTACAAAAAGGACACTTGTTTAAAGTATGAGCACTGAAACAAGAGGACAGAACTTTGTTCAACCTCAGCTAGGTGCACTCTTCATGTCCGCACACACCTGCAAATACCCAGGAGAAAGCTTTAACAAATACCCAGGAGAAAGTATTAATCTGGGGTTTAAACTTTAGCAAGTAGCCAAATTTGCAAATAATGAGGATCAAGTGTTTATGACAAAATTAGCATATTAATAAATCATTGACAAAGGAATGAACTGTTCAATAAATGAACCAAAAGCAACTGGTTTTCTATAAGAGAAAAATAAATGAATAAATAAATCACTACTTCACAAACAAAAATCAATTCCAGGTGGGTTACAGATCTAACTATAAAAAGTAAGACTTGGGGTGCCTGGGTGGCTCAGTCGGTTGAGTGTTCGACTTTGGCTCAGGTCATGATCTCACAGTTTGTGGGTTCGAGCCCCGCATCAGGCTCTGTGCCGACCGCCTGCTTGGAGCCTGTGGCCTGCTTCAGATTCTGTGTCTCCTCTCTCTGCACCCCCCCCGCTCACACTTTGTCTCACTCTGTTTCTCAAAAATAAATAAATGTAAACAAAATTTTTTTTTTTTTTTAATTTTTTTTCAACGTTTTTTATTTATTTTTGGGACAGAGAGAGACAGAGCATGAACGGGGGAGGGGCAGAGAGAGAGGGAGACACAGAATCGGAAACAGGCTCCAAGCTCCGAGCCATCGGCCCAGAGCCTGACGCGGGGCTCGAACTCACGGACTGCGAGATCGTGACCTGGCTGAAGTCGGACGCTTAACCGACTGCGCCACCCAGGCGCCCCAACAAAATTTTTTTTAATAAATAAAAAGTAAAACTTGAGACCGAATGAACTTTAGACAACCTACTAGAAAAACTGGCAAAGAATAATGTATACACAGTTCTCAGAGCAAGAAACATGAAGAGAAATTAATAGATTTTTTTAAAGCTCAACCTCAAGGACCTAGTAATCCAGAGAATGCAAATTAAAGTGAGCTGCACATTCAGCTCTTGAAGTTAAAATCAAAGAATGAACATAAGTATTTAATTTTACTTGCACCCAAAACTCCAACAGAACTATGATAATGGTATTTTTTAAAGGATGAAAACCACAACGATGGGGAAAATCAGAAAAGAAAAAAAATGCAAAATTTTGTTAATTGGAAAGGAAATGAGCGCATGGTAACTCAACTAGTAGACCTAAGAAAGCCAAATCACAAGAAGACAATTGGGAAAACTGAGAATCAATCCAAGTAACACTGCAGAATCCTCAAAAGGTCAGAAACTGACAGCACCTGGTACCTCAGTAGTAGATGGGGAGTAAGAAGTGTTTCTCTCCCACTCCAACAGAATTCTGACTGGAGAATTCATCTCTGGAGAAGGTAAAACACAAGCACAGTTAAAGGAAGGAGGATGGGGAATTAAAGCCACAGTATTCACTTCTGATTCAGAGCCAGGCCTTTGTCTCCTCCCATTCAGTTCACAGAATAATGGCAGTCAAACCATTACCTTCTGGGCAATATATGAAAATACTTCTCTAAGGACTCTTTCTAGACCAAAAAGAAAGTTCTAAAGAGACTAACATAAAGGCTCTCAACACACCTGCCTGCCCAAATCACCCTACATTAAAACTCAGGATCTACAAGCTACACCAAGGTACTCCGAGCTCTTTATCAAGAGTAGCCAGAATGATCAGACATCTGAAGAACGCTTCTAATATGGAAGCCAGAGACCAAACAACAGAAAACTCAATTTAGAATAAACAGATATTATGTAAATGGGGGGAAAAACTAAAAAACAAAAAGATATCTATCATTAATATACCAGAGAAATGAGTTGCATCTATGATTCAAGATGAGAAAGACATAAAACTTTGTTTAAAAAAAAAAAAAAAAAAAGCTGGTTTCTATATACTATTATAGTAGCTATTTAAAAGCATAATTTTCAAAAAATCTCAATACCTTATGATAAAATATTTCAACTGTTCTATTTCATTTAGTTTAGATAAGCATGTTTAGTGTGCATTTTGTTTCTTTGTTTGCTAGCTCCTAGATATGTAGCACCTAGATTAATAAAGTATTCCAAAATAAAGGTTATATATTTGTTCAAGGCAGCAGGTAATACATCATTTTGACTGCTCTTTTCAAAAGCACTAATATAATAATGCAAATGAAAAGCTACATGACAGCAAAAAATTTCCAAGTGATTCAAACCAACACCTAATTATTGACTAGGTTGAAGCAAAAATGATATGTATATAAACTCATACATCATACTTTCAAACATGGGCCAGCAGTCATTAACCTTCCTTCAAGATGAGAGATGGGAAGCAATAGAAATATCAAAAATTATAGTTGAAAAAACTTACTTTCCAGCTGAATTTAAAACAGCCACTGTATAAAAATCACATTTGCGGGTTGGAAAAGGCCTAGACAATATTTCCAATACTGCCATTAAAAAACATTTTCACTTAACTTCTTTGGGCCACAATGTCCTCATACATAAAATACAATATTGATGGTTTTCCAACTGTTGGGTTTGTGTTTGTGTTGTTGTAGTCTTGTTTTTGTTTTCCTTTTAAAAGCTGAACTGCCCACAAAGGGGTATTTGGAAAGGAGTGAAGAAAGCAGTATGAGCCACCTCCATTCTCTTTAGGCCTTCTCTTGCTGTTGCCCAACCTGCTCTTCCAGTGATGGCCCCAGAGACACTTTGATGCAACCTGGATAGTAGATCTTAAAGGCCTTTTCCAGCAACAAGATCCTAAGATTCTAAACATCTAACCATTACATACAGCAAATGGCTTGTTTTCACCTAAACACTCAGCACAAAAATTTAAAGAAATTTATTTTTCATTAATTTAGCAATTACTAACCGCCTAAAAAGGGCCTAGCACCAAGCTTGATTTTAAACACATAATAGTGTCAATTTATCCAATCATTTTTCACCATAATTCTTCACAAGGATTTTCTACTGCCTTCTTGCAAATAAAAAAACGATCACACTCAGTAAAATCAGTTTAGCCACTTCTTGTCCCTTAGAAGTAAAAGAAAATGAAAATGACCAGGAAGTCCTACCATTTAGGGTTATTTCCCGTTGTGCTCTAATAAGAACTGAAACAGTCAACTATACAGTCAAATATACAGCAAATAAAAGGTATCACATGAAGAAAGCAGATGCTATTATTTCACATACAAAATAAATTTCAAAACAAAATTAAGGTTTACATAAAAACTAATACATTTACTCATGAGTATGATATTTAAGTACATGAAATGTTACCACATGAATATAATAGTTTATACATAAATTAACTTATAAGAAAATGATTAAAGAGTTTTAGCCTGAAGCTATAGAGTACATTTATTTGTCCTTTGTTATTACTGCTTTATTTAAATATACATTTCTTGGGGCGCCTGGGTGGCTCAGTCAGTCAAGCATCCAAATTCAGCTCAGATCATGATCTCACAGTTTGTGAGTTCAAGCCCTGTGTAGGGCTCTGTGCTGACAGCTCAGAGCCTGGAGCCTGCTTTGGATTCTGTGTCTCCCTCTCTCTCTCTGCCCCTCTCCTGTTCACCTCTCTCTCTCTCTCAAAAATATACATTAAAAATTTTTTAATAAAATAAAATACATATTTCTTTTAAAACAGAGATTTCCAAACTGCCAAGACACATCACTGCACTTCAGAAATTACTAAGAAATTATAAAGATATTGTACAGGAAGGAACTCAAAAGCCCAATGGGGGACGTGAGAGAATTAGAAAAAATATGGAGAACAAAACAGGAAAGAGGAAAAATTAATAAAAATAGCTCTGAAGATACGGTCTTCTATGACTATGTGAAGTGGGTATAAATCAAACTATGATCTGGTTCTAAGCAACTAATAACACAAAATACGTTACAAAAGACAAGATACCAGAAAACAAAAAAAAGGATACCTCTATGTCAGTATGGGTCTAAACCAGCTTTCTCAGTCTTGACACTAATGATATTTGGGGCCAGATAATTCTTGTTCAGGGGGACAGATCTAGCTAGCTTCTACTAGATGTCAGTAACAACCGCCCAAGTCTTCAGACAATGCCAAATGTCCCCTGAAGGATAAAAATCACTCCTGGTTGAGAACTACTGGTTCTCAATGAAGGAAATTAAGTGCTCAGAGCAATTAAGTCTGCTATGTGAAAAATAAAAGATACAATGCTGTTTGCTTTACAGAGTGCCTGGCATATAACAAGCATTCAATAAATATGTATTGTTAATAAAATTTCCCCTTTAAAACTGATTGCATTAAGTATTTAATGGCTCCCTAAAAACTTTGAAAGTTTGAGCCCAATCCCAGTCCAAGTTTCTATTTATTACAAAGTTTAAAAAAAGCAATAAAATTTACTATATACATACTCTTTATATATTCAAATGACTAGCCACCACTACCACCCCCTGAAAAAGGCAGAGCCACTTAAGACCACAGTGTTTATGTCACATTAGGCTTTCCATGCAAATGCTTCCTCCCGTCCATCTTTTTTCAAGATGAACTACTCAAATTTATTCATTCAACGAATATATTCTGAATGCCTACTATGTGCCAGCACTGAAATAAGCACTAAAGATGTAAAGGGAGAGACAAAAATATCTTCCCTCAAGGAACTAAGAGTCTAGTAAAAGCCTACAAGTAAACAAATAGGTACAAAACCATATAAAAAGAAGTTGTTAAGAAACCAGAGTACGGAGAACCTGAGACTACCTCTTCAACGGTTTTAAAGAAAGGTAAAGAGAGATGCTGATGGCTGAACTATGCGTTGTTTTTTGTTTTTGTTTTCTAGGGGGTAGGAAGGGTATACTAAAATTCTATACTATAAACTTTCTTCAGATAGGTCTCTGATGGATCATAAATTCAACATATATCTATTACTACACTGTCTTGGCAAAAAAGAAGTTTCAATTATACCTAATATCTACACTTAAACTTTGACAAATACTTTCTCAAGATCAAAGACATTTATATCACTTAAAATTTGCTTTTATGAGAATTCAAGCTGGTGCAGCCACTCTGGAAAACAGTATGGAGGTTCCTCAAAAAACTAAAAATAGAACTACCCTACAACCCAGCAATTGCACTACTAAGCATTTATCCAAGGGATACAGGTGTGCTGTTTCGAAGGGACACATGCACCCCCATGTTTATAGCAGCACTATCAACAATAGCCAAAGTATGGAAAGAGCCCAAATGTCCATCAATGGATGAATGGATAAAGAAAACATGGTATATATATACAATGGAGTATTACTCAGCAATCAACAAGAATGAAATCTTGCCATTTGCAACTACGTGGATGGAACTGGAGGATATTATGCTAAGTGAAATTAGTCAGAGAAAGACAAAAATCATATGACTCACTCATATGAGGACTTTAAGAGACAAAACAGATGAACATAAGGGAAACAAAAATAATATAAAAACAGGGAGGAGGACAAAACAGAAGAGACTCACAAATATGGAGAACAAACTGAGGGTTACAGGAGGGGTTGTGAAGGGGGGATGGACTAAATGGGTAAGGGGCACTAAGGACTCTAAGTCCTGAAATCATTGTTGCACTATATGCTAACTAATTTGGATGTAAATTTTTAAAAATAATAAATAAATAAATAAATAAATAAATAAAATTTGTTTTTAAAATATTTAACATATGCTTCAGAAAAGCACAGATAATGGCACAACAGCAGACACTCAGATCAATGGAACAGAATAGAGAACCCAGAAATGGACCCACAAACGTATGGCCAACTAATCTTTGACAAAGCAGGAAGAATATACAAGAGAATAATGACAGTCTCTTCAGCAGGTGGTGCTGGGAAAACTAGACAGCGACATGCAGAAGAATGAACCTGGACCACTTTCTTACACCATACCCAAAAATAAACTCAAAATGGATGAAAGACCTAAATGTAAGACAGGAGGTCATCAAAATCCTCAAGGACAAAGTAGGCAAAAACCTCTTTGACCTTGGCCACAGCAACTTCTTGCTCAACACATCTCCAGAGGCAAGAGAAACAAAAGTAAAAATGAACTATTGGGACCTCATCAAAATAAAAAGCTTCTGCACAGCAAAGGAAACAATCAGCAGACTAAAAGGCAACCAACAGAATGGGAGAAGATATTCACAAATGACATATCAGATAAAGGGTTAGTATCCAAAATCTATAAAGAACTTATCAAACTCAACATCCAAAAAACCAATAATCCAGTGAAGAAATGGGCAAAAGACATGAATAGACACTTCTCCAAAGAAGACATCCAGATGGCCAACTGACACATGAAAAAATGCTCAACATCACTCATCATTAGGGAAATACAAATCAAAACCACAATGAAATACCACCTCACACCTGTCAGAATGGCTAACATTAACAACTCAGGCAACAACAGATGTTCATGAGGATGCAGAGAAAGAGGATCTCTTTTGCACTGCTGGTGGGAATGCAAACTGGTGCAGCCACTCTGGAAAATATGGAGGTTTCTCAAAACATTAAAAATAGAACTACCCTATGACCCAGCAATTGCCCTACTAGGTATTTATCCAAGGGGTACAGGTATGCTGTTTCGAAGGGACACATACACCCCCATGTTTATAGCAGCACTCTCAACAATAGCCAAAGTATGGAAAGAGTCCATATATCTATCAATGGATGAATGGATAAAGAAGATGTGGTGTATATATGCAATGGAGTATTACTCAGCAATCAAAAGGAATGAAATCTTGCCATTTGCAACTATGTGGCTGAAACTAGAGGGTGTTATGCTAAGCAAAATTAGTCAGAGAAAAGACAAATATCATATGACTTCACTCATATGAGGACTTTAAGATACAAAGCAGATGAACATAAGGGAAGGGAAGCAAAAATACTATAAAAACAGGGAGGGTGACAAAACAGAAGAGACTCTTAAATATGGAGAACAAACACAGGGTTACTGGAGGGATTGTGGGAGAGGAGATGGGCTAAATGGTTAAGGGGCATTAAGAAATCTATTCCCGAAATCATTGCTGTGCCATATGCTATTTGGATATAAATTGTAAAAAATATGTAAAATAAAATAAAAACTTCAACAACAAAAAAAACTTAAAAAAAACCTAATAAAAAAAGAAAAGCACAGATAAAACATGGTATCATATGATGTTCAGCAATATAACATTAAGGTTTAAAAATTGGTGGAAACAATACATTAAAAAATAATCTATAACAATAACAAAAATGAATACTTCATTAAAAAGATATTCTTCAAAACTTTTTTCTGCAATCATCAACATTTTAAACCACTTTGTTAAATATTTACAAATAAAATTCATTTTTCTTTGGCTATTTTCCCAGTTGTGAAAAACACAGCAATATTACGAAACTTTTGGTAGATACCCATCATAGCTGAGATCAGATAATTTTATTCTCTTAACTTGTGCCTCCTCTACTGGTGTGAAAGCAGAACAACACAAAACCAAGTTTTGCATCCCACCAGTCAAACAGCAACTAAATAAGTTTGTTATTTTTTTAGTCTATTTGTGACATTATAATATTTATCAGATTTTGGATCAAGATCTTGAGAACATAAATATATGGCAGATTTTTTTTAAATCTTAAAATATTATTTTCTCCTCTAAAGATTGAGAGTATACTTTAATCACTGCATATAACATTTGTGTTATAACTAAAGTTTTTCTACATAAATATAAAATATCCATTTTATACTAGCATAACAGACTTACAATGCTGTATATCTGTCCATTGCAGACTGCACGTCTCTACGGTAAACTGTTCGAAGAATGACCATGACGGGGTCAAACTCCTGATCCCAGACTTCAGCTATTATTCAAAAGAAAGTAGAAACAAAACACTGACTTCTTAGGAACAAGGTCAATTTCTGATGACTAATTACATTTAAGTATATTTTAAATTTATAAGATGGGATAGTTTAATTGGATCATATATTTGCTTTAATAAGCTTGATATCATAACTACTTTTCTAAGTCTTAAAAATCATAATTTCATCATTATGACTATTCTTTTAATTTCAGTAAGAACTAGTGAGCAAAAAAAAAAATGTATTACAATGTGATAATGCTTCACCATAAAAGTTTAGTTCATGTTTTTTTTGTAAAGTGCCAATAGAATGTAAGAAAAAAAAACACATTAACAAATTTGAAAACGTTCAAAGATAAAAATGTGAAAGCTAGATCAAAAAATTAATGAGCTATTGATTTTCAAGAGTCTTTGTAATATTTTTGGTTTGTAGAAGTGATTAGGAACCATTACCCCATGTGTGGAATGTGTACAAGTGGTGGTATACAAGATGATTTTAAGTGCACAAAGCTTTTAACAATTATACAATTATATTAACATGTATTAAGAACTTGTACATTGCATATAAAACCCATGATTTCATAATCATGCTTAGCATGAGGTGAAATTTAAAGAAGTGAATCCACTCAAGAAAATACAGCATACTATGTATACAGTAACAGAGATGGTATTTAGATGTAGAAAAAATCTACAGCATGGCCTGCAAATAATAATTTCAGAAACCATTGCCTTAAGAGTGTTATCTTTCCTAGATCATTTTTTCACATCTCATCCTAGCAGAATTCTTAACATCTGAAAACAGTAAGAAGCTTAAGCTTCTCTCTACATATCTACTGTAACTCCAATTTCCTGGCATAAGAAACTGTTAACAATTGTCCCTATTTTCATGTAACAGACTATTCATTCGTCTTAAATTATCCTAAGTATGACTTAAGATCCTTAAGGTAGGCCTTCACAAAGACCTTTGTTCTTATTTCTATGATCATTTATTGTCCTTCACTTTTTAATCTATTAATTTGTACAACTAAAATGCCAATGCTTTTATCAGAATAAAACCACAGCAATAGAAGAAAACTGTTAGTGATTAACTAGTTTGGCAGGCTTTAGTGTTCTGTGGATTCCCACACAAGTGTACCTGGGGCCACTTCAAGAGCAAGGAGATGACAAAACAGTCGAGAAGCCACGTCTACTACCTGCACCCACTTTAACAAGAGCAGGTTGGCTTTTATTGGTTTTGTATAACAGATTTAGTTAAGGTTTAGTTGCCCAAAACCAAAGGCTTATTTCAACCACTTTTTAAAAAGCTTTAAAAGTACTCATCTACCCCAACTCTCTCATTTTTACAAATAAGATGTCAAATCCAAACATCACACAAACCAGTTAATCTAATCTTCAAAAGCCCAATGCTCGATGTCAGTGTCTCAAACTTTCCTGTGCATGACAATCACCTTCAGAGCTTATTAAAAAAGCAGATTCCCAGAATCCATCCCGAGAGATCCTGATGAGAACAGACTGAGGTGAGGCACAAGAACCCGTGTTTTTTATAAGGACCGCAAGTGACCAGGACAGAGGTAATCCTCACACCATAATAAGCAGTGTACTATGTGATGCAGCTCCACCTGAGAAGTTCTCTACAATAGAGAAACACTGTGTTTTTCCTTTAATGGAATACACACTGCAACCAGAGACTCTGGATTCACCATTGCAAACTCCTGGAAAAATCCCACATGATAAGGCTTATCCTGCTGGATTTTGCCAAACAGTACATGTTATTCACACCTTCAACATGGGCATCAGTTTTTCAGCTAGACAATGAGTGTTTAGGAAGTCAAGAAGCATGTAAGTGGTACTTCCTTCAAACTTTTAACTTAGATTAGTGAACACGTGAAAGTGAAAAGGACAAGACTGTGAATGAAGACTTCACTACTTGTGGCGCTTGGCAAGCATGTCATCTATGAAGCTAAGGAGAAAACCTTGGAAAACCAACCACTTAAGGAAAAGATTTTATGTATTTACATAGGATGTAGGAAAATGTAATCAGTATTGTATCTGGATTTTAATTTTAACTGTTTCAAGTTAAATTTTGGGTAGTGAGAACTATTTCAAAATCAAACTTAGAGAATAGATTTAAAAAAAATTTTTAATATACATTGTTTTATAATTTCTGGTTCATTTACAGCTCATTCACATATAAAAATGAACTAGAATTCATATATAAAGTTCCTTTTCTAACTCAGAGTCATCTAAGAAGGTTTCCTGTAACATAAAACCATAGATTTGTAAATAAATAGAAGCAATATCACCATATACCATAAAAAAACAAACACACATCTATAAGAAAATTGAGGAATAACTCAAAGACAAATAAATAAAAAGCAAAATGTTTTCTTTACGTACACAACTTACCTTCAGAAAACCATTTCTGAAAAATATATTTACATATATAAACGTACCTTTAGGAGTATACATGCCTTGCTGCATAGAACCTCCAGGTTCAAAAACAGGAGCCTTAAAGTCAGCTACAGCTGATAAAACTGATTCAAAGCTGTAACTGCCTGGAATAATACCACTTTTGGGATTTGGATTTTCTGGAATATGATGTATGTGTCAAGAAAAAAAATTAATGCCTAAAAGCCAGCTTTATAAAATTACCAAGGTACTCTAGTTTCTATTTTTAAGAGTAATTGGCTGTAATATGTAATACTGGCCACAAGAGGGCTATATAATACAAGAGTTCAGTAACTTTTTATTAATTGTGAATTTTAAAAATATTTTTAACCTACAAGCCTACTTCTAGCTTATATGCTAAAGTAGTTCCCAAGTTTATTTCTCCCCAAAACAAATTAACCAAATTTTAAGAAATGAAAAAAAAAAAAGCTTATAAAATTAATCTCCATTCTTTTTTTTTTTCTTTTTTGTTTTCAGAGAGTGAGCACACACGAGAGGAGCCCAGGGAGAGAGGGAATCTTAAGTAGGCTCCATGTTCAGCACAGAGCTTGACACAGGGCTCGATGCCACAACACTGGGATCATGACCTGAGTCAAAATCAAGAGTCGGATGCTCAAGCTACTGAGCCACCCAGGCACACCTCCATTTTCATCATTTTACAAATAATGTTATATTCTCCCTTAGAGAATCAAAAACAGTATGCTAAAAATTAGCCAATATTTTTATGAGCAAAGATTATTTTTCCAAAAACACAAAATGCCATCCTCAAAAAAAAAAAAAAAAAAAAAAGAGAGAGAGAGAAAAGATGCTAAACAAAGTTTTAAAAAGAAGTAAGCCAGGAAACCACAAAGATCCTTTCCCACTGATTTCACATTAATCAATTAACTTTTCAAAATTCAAAGTTACAGAGGAATGCTTCTGCTGTTACAGCATTGATACACATTATATAATAGTTGAATGAAATCATCAAACAATATCAAATTGCTGCTGCTTATGAAAATCTTCAAGGTTATCAAATGGCATTCCATAGGAGTTATTTCACAAAATGTCAGCCAATTATTCCAAACGTATTCATAATAATATACAAAGTAAACTTAGTCCAAAATTTATAAAATAAATTTTTATCACAAAATAACAAAATCTTTGTCTAAAATTTTATTAACAACTTAAAAAATAATAAAGTGTCTGTTGTATGCTCTGTCCTATACAAAGAACCATAAGTTTTTAAAGTTTATAGACGATAGACCTTCCCCTCAAAAACTTCTTGGTTTAAGATTGAATTCTAAGAAAAAAATTCTTAAAATGTTTAAAACCCTGGTAATAATTATAAGGTAAACCTATAAATTTTAACCAAGAATTCCAACCTAGATATACAGATAACGTAGACTTTGCTGCCTTTTACCAAGTGTCCAGCTTCCTTTCACGAACACGGTCCTAGAAGGTCAGATCCTGGGTTGCCCAGAGCCATCAGTTCAGAAGTGTAACCACGGCTAACAAGAGCTCCCTGAGCAGTGACAGAGAGAGGCAAAAATATCTGCCAACTAGCCCTGGACACACACTTGAACAGTTAAAGGTTTTTTTCAACTCCAAAAATATTTTTTCATCACAAAAGTGATGGATCTTTAACCCATAAAAATTACTTATCATTTAGACTCTATAATTAACAGAAACTTAAGCCTTTAAAAGGATATGAGGTCCAGCAATGAACTGTGTGTCCTGTCATTCATGCACAACTGGGCTACCATCTCTGCCCTGAGTATCTCATCATCAGACATTCCTAAAACAATTAAAAAGGAAATTAGTTAATCTGAATATACGTAAATTATTAAAAAAAAAACCACTTACCACACTTTTTATTAAGCTGTTTTACCAAAAATGAGATGCTTCAAAAATTAAAGAGCAAAGAATGCAATGCCCCAAATATAACCAGTTTAGCTAACCTGCTGTTGCAGCTCCCTTAAGTAAAGGGTTTTTTAAAGGATATTATGAAAGAAGTAGCAATTGAACAAGTCAAGAGTTTGAAACAGTATTTAAATATATCCAAATCCTTTTCTTTTTTCCATAAGCCAGTTACTACCACAGGGAGAGGGGAGGAAAGAGAGAATACTTAATACCCAAGCATTAGTAGGAGTGCTTTTTACCTAAATGTAAACGAAGACTTAAAAGAATCACAAGAAATGTAAGAGCGCCTTCTAACATCGATCTCTCATGCTCTGCATCAAGTACTGTGTTTTGATGTTGTGAAGCCATTGTCAACAAATCCACTACCTTAAATCTATAATAAGAAATATTTGAGACAGATTTTTTTTAAGTTAAAACAAAATCAACTTAAATTCCAAATACTTCCTAATACTGGTCTTGATAAAAATTATGCTCACCTTTCAAAGACAGATGAAATAAAATAATCTGGGTCAAGTCTAGAAGCACAAACCTTTAAAAGACAAAAAAACAAAAAACAAAAAAACCCAGAAACTTTATCTCTCAATATTCAGTTTTACTTCTTGTATTAATCATGTGGCTTGTTAGTTTCCTATGTCTTATGACGTTTTGGCAATGTGGGGGGCACTTACAGACAGGGGGAGAGACCACCCCTCTCTGGGCTAGCTAAAGACAAGAAACATTCTTAAATATATTCCTAAAAACAGTAAACAACTTCCTGGGGACAAGCCTCTTACAGATAAGTCAATCACCCCCCTTTATCTAACTGTCACACACCAAGCCAATATTCTCCCTGCCCTGAAACAACCCATGGCCAGGTAGCTGGGGACAGCCCCAATGCCCCAAAGCCCACCAGAATCTACTCAAATTAGCCAATCTCAACTGCTTCCCCTGCCTTGCCTTGCCCTTTCTGTGGATACCCCCCAAAAGGTCCCGCTCTAGGATTTCCCCCTTGTTCCTGCCTCTTGACCAAAGTCTAATGCTTCCTGTGGTTCTGCTGTGGCATGGCATGTCCCCTTCTCCTGGAAAATTTAAGTAGTAAATTCTTTCAATAGCACTGACCTCTTCATGTCATCGAGTCACCTCTATCAACTAACTGCTGCAGGTACAAATGAGAAACTTCTAAAGTATAATATCTGCATTATCAAACTGGCTTACCTGCAGTAAGTAAATGTCAGGGTCAATCATGGAATTACAGAAATGAGACTGGACATAGGTCATAGCTTGTCCTTTGATTTGTAGACCATTTCTTACCCACATATTGCTGTGGATTTCAGCAAGACTTGCCTAGTAAAATAAAAATTAAGTAAACTGGACAAAGAAGTGTTCTAAATTCAATCTTTATAAAAATCATGTTATACTGAATAATCAGTTCAAAGTATTTTGTAACTTAATCATAGAATAAGCCTGACATTCTGCCCCATGTTAGTTTAAAATATTCTATTCAAATACATACTTTGAAATTTTTAAATGATCATTATGCTTTATACAATCCCTTCTTTTGGAGTTTATACATGAGTTAGTATGATGATGCCTGGATACATTTGTAACAATTTTAAATGAAATCTTTCATGAGGAATCAATGACACTTACATTTAACTCTTTGTTTCTCAAGAAAAAAAACTTACATAATACTTAAAGAAACACACAAATAAGCATAAATAAGCATAAAACAAAGTTAATTGCTCCAATAAATAAATATAATCTATATCTTTAATGTACCCTAACTCAACCTTCAACCTAAATTAATAATCTTTCAAGTAACTGGCAGGGAAGAGAAGGTCAGATTAGAACAATTTTTTTTTTTTTAATGTTTAATTCTTCATGAATTTGTGTCCTGTAGCAACTTCATCTCTTACTTGTTCCTACCCCCAGTGTTAAAGTTCAAAAATACTTAATAAATCTAAAATTTCCAGGAAAAATAAATTGAAGCACACGTCCCTGTACTGTATATAAAAGATTGGCCCATAAAATTATAGTATTAGAACTGAAAGAAACCACAGTGCTTATGCAGAAATATTCTTCTCTCTTTTCTCTCCTCTCATTTTCCAGATTCGGAAACCAAGAATCAAGTAGCTAAGTTACCCCAAACAACATGGTTTTAGTAAAACAGAAATAGCACTAATGCTAGAACTCTTTTGCATCTCCTCTCAAAACAATGCCATAGTATGTTAAAAACTTCCCTAAAATATGGTGAAAAGAATTTCTGGGGAAATTAAAACTCATTGTAAATCTCACAGAACAAAAAACACCAAAATATAATCTGGCAAAAATAACCAAGTATAAAAAAAAAAAAGCTTTTCAAACATTTTGGCTATAACAACATGTAAATGTAAAACATAAAAACAAAATAAAGAAGAATCACTTAACCGAGGAATTCAATTCAAAACTTATTTTTTTTTTAATGTTTATTTTTGAGAGAGAGACACAGTGTGAGCGGGGAGGGGCAGAGAGAGAGGGAGACACAGAATCCGAAGCAGGATCCAGGCTTTGAGCTGTCAGCACAGAGCCCAATGTGGTGCTCGAACCCACAAAGAGATCATGACCTGAGCTGAAGTCAGACACTTAACCAGCTGAGCCACCCAGGAGTCCCTCAATTTAGAACTTTTTAAACCCTGAATACATACTTGAATTTGGAGTGGGTGAATCATTAGTTTCATTAACATTTCCTGATCAGGTAAAACAGAATCCAAATCTAGTTCTTGACATTTCACAGCCTAAAAATTTTGCAAAAAAACAAGTTACTAATTCAATACTTATTTCCCAATATTTAAAAAAAAAAATACCAGAATTGCTTAATGATAGTCTTACCTTACTCAAAAACATAGCATAGTAACGATGAAGGGGCAGATGAAAAGTGACTTGGTTAGGTGCTGGCTAGAATAAACAAACAAAATCCACAAGTTGAAGCATGTTTTATACAAGTCCAAAGAAGGTTTCAAAATGCTAAAACCACACTTTCACCTTGATTTATTCCTGAACCTTTTTAACCAAAACTTAAAATTTTAGAAGATATAGCTTTAAAAAAAATCCTGTATAGATAAAAGATAAAATTAATTCCATTTTACACACCTAAATGCAAGTTTCTGAAGGCAGAAACTACATACTACTCAACTCTGAATCCTCTGAAGCATCCAGCATTGAACAAGGGATGGAACAGATCTCCTTTTACAATTAGCCTATTTGGGAATCTTCAAATGCATGCATACCAAACATGATGACAGTAGTAAGAACAATAATCACAGCTGACCATATTCACATTACCTCATTTAATCCTCAGAAGAACCCTAGGGAGTAGAAACTATTAATGTTCTCATTTTATAAGTAAGGAAATTCAAGCTTGGAAACTTAAATAACTTCCTACAGTTAACAAATAGTGAACTGAAGAGCCAGTCTGGACTCCACTGTTATATTCAGAGTGGTAAGAGGTTCTATCACAGTCCTAAAAGTGACGTACAAGTGAAGGGCCTATGTGCCTTCACAAGCTGGGTGAGATGCTCCCCATATCAGCACTGAAAACACAGCCTCCATAAGAAAGCTTAGTATGGTATATATCAAAGAACTTTAGCATTCTAGTGAGAGAAAGAGCACAAGCATGAGCATGATTTGGGGAAGGGCAGAGAGAGAGGGAAAGAGAGAATCCCAAGGAGACATCACACTGTCAGCGCAGAGCCCAACATGGGGCTCGAACCCATGAACTGTGAGATCATGACCTGAGCCAAAATCAAGAGATGGATGCTTAACCAACTGAGCCTCCCAGGCACCCCCTATCCCTTGTTTCTATATGACTGATCTGACTTAATTCAGTTCAAAAAGTATTTATTTAATCTGTGCTATATTACCCCAATAACTTCTGACATCCACCAACAAGGATGGTAAAAGAAATATTTATCACAAATGTAAAATGTGCCTCTTATTCAGTCCTCATTGACTACTAATATTGCCTTCAATAAACAGATGAGGAGATGGATTTTGCAATGTAAAAAAAATTAAAAATAATTTTTAAAAACCTATCTAGGATCACATAGCTCATTGGTTTGTGGCTGAGCCACAATTTACACTTGGGCCTGTCTGACCCATAGCTCTTTCCACTGCCAATAGTCAGCATCACTGAAATACTACCAGACAAGGAGTTGAGAGATGTGGGTTCTAGACTGAGAACTACTAGTAATTTGTTATGTAACTACAGGCAAGTGATTTACTATCTTTTGCATCTCCATTTTACATCTACCAAAAAAAAAAAAAAAAAAAAAAAAAGACGAAGATGATACCTTCTCTACTTCACAGGGCTGTTTTGAGGAACAAATCTGTCAAAGCACTTTTAAGAAACAAAAACCTTCGAAAACACCATTAAAAACATACCATTCTATGTGATTCCTTAAGTTCTAAACTTATTTTCTCTTCTATTAAAAATCTATTTAAATTCTTTATAATATTCAATATATTCCTAAAATACTTGTGTGAAAAACAAATGTACTATTTCCTTAAGTTCAGCTGCCCTACATACCTTACATGATTCTAACTGTCCTTAACTCCACCCCTAAGCTCAACTATTAATTTCATGTTAAAGTACTTCATAACCCTCTATGTTTAAGAGAGTTTTCCCCTCCTTCAATCAAGGTGTTATCTTAGTGATGCTACTATTTCAACATACTTCCTAAAGTTTCAAATAACAATGAGAACTGTATTGAAAGATGCTCCAGCTGCCCAACTAATCCTAGAGGAGCAAAGGAGTAAAGCAGGTTGAAAGGAGGAGGGGTTCTGTGGAGGCACAATCTGAATCTAATCATGGGACAAACCCAGACTGAGAGATGTTCTACAAAATAACTAAACCAACCATACTCTTGAAAATGTTACTATCCTTCAAGGCAAAGACAGAATGAGAAACTGCTCCAGAAGGAGACTAGAGACATGATGACTAGATGCAATGTGAGATTCAGAATGGGATCCTTTTGCTATAAAGGACAACACTGGACAATTTATAAAACATGATTTGAGTTCTAACACTTAAACAGTAATAATATATTAATGTTAATTTCCTAATATTTACAGTTTTATCTGGTTATATAAGAGAAATGTCCTTGTTTGTTGGAAATACACACTAAAGTATTTGGGCATAAAGGGCATCAAGTCAACAACTTAACTGTCAAACGGTTCAAGAAAACAAAGTTCTTTGTACTCCACTCCAACTTTTCAATAAGTCTGTGACTATATCAAAAATTTTTTTAAAAAAGCAAAGAAAAAGAAAACTACCCCCACCCCACCCCCCTGACACACACACACACACACACACACACACACACACACACACACACACACACAAAGATAGCAAGAGTTCTATTCTGCCCAGGATTTAGAAATCAGATGGGGGAGCTGGAGTTGTCTGAAACATGGTCCTCCTTATGCATATGGCATATTCTGAACTCACTTCATAAGAGAAATAAAAGGGGCTTCTGATAGGAAACTTGGCTAATTACAAGCAAACCCTTGTTTAATTCATACAGAGTATGTTCTGTGCCAACTCTTCTCAGTTTATCATTAATAACAATCACCTTTGTTCAAGCCCACAGAAGAACACTGACCAATTAATAAAGTTGTAACACCCTTTCCATTAATGTCCCCCACCCTATTCACATTTGCACTGTCACTTTTACCCCTCTACATAAAACTAATTTTCACTCCTGAGAAATATGGAGACATGTACATTTAATAATAGAAAAAGAAATCATGCCCTTCTCTAGGAAATAAGCAAGTATGATCAGTGCACTCCTCAATCTCCTAAATGTCAAAGAACTGATCTCCCATTTCTTTTTTTAAACCTAAGGATACTATGTTCATTTCAACATCTTTCCCTTACCCCATATTATTTTTAGTGTTAAATGAGATCTAACACTTTTTTTCTTAAGTGCCTCGATACATACCAAAAATATACATACCTCATCTACGAAGTTAATAGCATCAAACCAATCTTGAAGAGCTTCAAGGCAATATCTAACAACATTTCGGGTGTATTCTTGAGTTTCCTAAAGTAATAAGTTAGTTAAATTTTACAGTATATAAATATGTATATTTTCAACTTCAAATTATACATAATACATAAAAATTGTATACATAATGGGAAAACATATATTTTTAAAATACCTACATGTGCAATTTTAAGAAAGCCTTTCACAAATTAATACTAACAACCAGTGACAATTATGAAAATTATAGAACACAACTTGAAAACGAATCAAAGCTGAAATAGTTTTATGTGTTATATATCAGGTTCCATTTGAAGAGATTCCAAACATATTATAAGTTCCCTAATGTTACCATTTAATTGATACAATTTCTTTGGGGATGATGAAAGAGTGTTAGAAATAGATAATGGTGAAGGTGGCCCAACACTGAAAATGTACTTAATGTCAATGAATTGCACACCTAAAAATGATTAAATTGTATGTTATGTATATTTGCCACAAAAAATAAAAACCAAAAAAAAAAAAAAGAGGGCAGAACACAGAAGTACTATAAGCAGCCTACAAATATCTTAGCTTGCTAAGAAGAAGAAAGGATAAATGTGTGCCAATTAAAATAAAGATACTGTGAAAGAAAATTGTAATGTTTTATGGAGAAACGGATCCAGTGAAATAGGCAACTATTAAATGGAAAAATCATGACAGCCTCTCTTAAAAAAATAGGGGCGCCTGGGTGGCGCAGTCGGTTAAGCGTCCGACTTCAGCCAGGTCACGATCTCGCGGTCCGTGAGTTCGAGCCCCGCGTCAGGCTCTGGGCTGATGGCTCGGAGCCTGGAGCCTGTTTCCGATTCTGTGTCTCCCTCTCTCTCTGCCCCTCCCCCGTTCAGCTCTGTCTCTCTCTGTCCCAAAAATAAAAATAAAAAAAAAACGTTGAAAAAAAAAAATAATAATAATAATGAGCAAAGAATTTGAACAGACATTTCTCCAAAGCAGATCTACAAATGGCTAATAAGCACATGAACAGATGCTCAATACTATGAGTTATTAGGAAAGTACACATCAAAGCCACAATGAGATGTCACTTCACACCTATCTGGAAGGCTCTAATTTTTTAAATGCAAAAATAAAAAGTGTTGACAAGGATGTGGAGAAACTGGAACTCTCATACATTACTGGTGGAAATGTAAAATGGTGCGGCCACATTAAACACAGAGTTACCATATGATAAACAATTCTACACTCATACACAAGAGAATTAAAAACATATGTTCACACAAAAACTTATATACAATGTTCACAGCAACATTATCCATAGTAGCTCAACCCATGAATGGACAAGTAAAATGTGGTATATCTACGGACTGGATTACTATTCAGCTATGAAAAGAAATGGAAGTACTGATACATGCTGCAACATAGCTGGACCATGAAAACATTATGCTAAATGAAAGAAACCAGACACCAAAAGTAATATATTGTATGATTCCACTTACATAAAATGTCTAGATTAGGCAAATTTATAGAGACAGATGGGTGATCAGTGGTTTCCAGGAGATAAGAGGAACTTGGGTTTGAGAGGTATGACATTTCTTTGGAGGAGGGGTGATTAGTGGAGAATTTTTGGTAATGGTTGCACAGCTTTGTGAATATAGTACATTATTGATCTGCATACTTTAAAATGGTTAAAATAGTTAATTTTAGATTGTGTAAATTTGATCTCAATAAAAAAAGTTTTAAAAAATACATTTTATAAGAAAAACAGACAGACATTTTGGAGCCTTAATGTGTAATAAAAGTGCAGGTAGCATCAAAGTCAAATAGGTTAAAATCTTTAATATATATAAATTATCCTGTGCCTTTAAAGAAGGCTAAAAGTCTCGTGTTGTTGCCTTCTTCACCCTGCTCAGTCTCCTGTCGTGCTAATTCTTCCTTAATATTATCATGTAGGTCCACTCTTATTTCCACTAGCATCCAAACCAAATATCATTTATCTAGTTTCTTTGCCAAGGTCTCACCCTGTTTTAATCTACCCTATATGAAATTTATCTTTATAAAAATATTATTTTATACATTTTGTTCCCTTATTTCTTACTAAAAAATTTTAATGGCACTTTTAAGTTACCATAAATAATGTGTCATAACCAAGCTAACATGGCAGATAAGTCATGGATAAAGAAACATTTAAAACCAAATGTTCTACCATTTTATCAAGGGCTTGCGCAAAGGTGTATCATAACACCCTCTTGGCACAAGTATAAACTGATATAGCCCTTCTGGAGAAAACTCTGAAATGCATGCATTAAGAGGCTTTAAAAAGGTGACCAGTTCATTCCATTTCTAAGTACATCATATTTAATAATCATGTTCAGATCATCTCCCATCTCCCACCACTAACACATCCACCCAAAACATCCCATGTGCATGTTGATTTACTACTTGATAATCTTTTGAGTCTGTCATCCATATGCATAAATTGACATAATACTATCTACTTCCTAGTACTGTGAAAGAAGCAAATGGAATAATGTTTGTAAAATGCTCTATATCATAGTCTAGCACTATGTCTTAACACGCAGTTAGTTGAGTGCTCCAGTCATGGCCAGACTCATGCAGTAACCTAAAGTTGCCACTAGATGGGGATTTTACAACTTACTTGTGCTGTTAGGAAGGCAAAAATTAGTAAGGTGCTAGAAATGTGCCATCCCTTTAACCAATCTATCTGTTATTAATCTAGTATTACTTGTTTAACTAGCCCTTTACATTTTCAAGAACCAAACAGCATTTAGAGCAATCATACAAAGAAAGTCAGCTATCAGGTAAAGTTCTTTTCATTGTTAATCCTTTAGTTTTATATTTTATAAGAGAATAGAAACAACAAAATAGCTAATTTTTTTTCATTAATTAATGGTCTTTCTTCTAGCTTACGTATCTAAAGTCTAACAAAGCTCCAGACATTCTTGCTTAAGAAACAATTAGAGCAAAATGGTAAAGAGTACTACTTCTGAAATCAGATGGATCTGTTTTCAAACTCATTTTCTACTTAAAGCTGTATGAACTTGAGCAAGTCACTCTATGCCAAACATTGTTCTTCACACTATGTTCTTCGCATTATATTCTTATCGAATCTTCATTACATCTCTTATAAAGTAAATAGTACCATCTCTTTCTTTCAGAAGTTATCTAACTTCTAGTTAAATAAACATTATTCTTTTTCTGAATATCTCTTTCTTTCAGAAGTTATTTAACTTCTAGTTCAATAAACATTATTCTCTTTCTGAAAGAAAGAGATGAGGGGCACCTGGGTCGCTCAATCGGTTAAGCGTCTGACTTTGGCTCAGGTCACAATCTTGCAGTCTGGGAGTTCAAGCCCCCCATTAGGCTCTGTGCTAACAGCTCAGAGCCTGGAGCCTGCTGCAGATTCTGTGTCTCCCTCTCTCTCTGCCCTTCCCCTGCTCATGCTGTCTCTCTTTCTGTCACTCAAAAATAAATAAACATTTTTTAAAATTTTAAGAGAAAGAGATGATAGTGTCTACTTTATAAGAGATGCAATGAAGATTAGATAAGAATATAATGCATCTGTGTGAATAACAATGTTTGACATAGTGTGGGTGCTCCTCAAGAGAATGTCTTATTTAGGAACTAAATACTCCCTTAACTGAGGAACTACTCTCTCAGATTCTACCAGGACAATATAAGCTTGTTTTCTCTCTGTTCTCTTCACTTCTTAGGTTAAGAGAACCATAACACATTGTAATCTTAACCTCCAAAGCTGGAAATTAAACTACTGTCTAGAAACAATGAGTTCTCATCATCAGAGATAAATATAACCCCAGCTTCATAATTCAATTTCATCCTAAATACAGTCCTCCCAAAATACTGATCTTTTCACATTAACATCATATCAACCTCCCTGCTGAATCGCTGTCTTTTATTGGTTTATATGATACTGTGTTCCTCTGGTTTTTCTCCTCACCCTTATCTCTGATGCCAAATGTTAGTTCTTTCTTCAGGGTCCATTTCTCTTCTCCTCCTACTTGATCTTATCCCATCCCCCAGTGATGAACACCATCTACATTACCAAGGGTCTAAAACTTATAACCTTAGTCCAGAATTCTCTTTTGAGCACAAGACTAATTAGTCCTCATACTCATTACTCTCACAGCAACCTGTTATTTTCCTGTAGAGCACTTACAAAATGCATCTGTGTGTTTACCTACTTAATGTCTATCTCCCCAGTCAGACTGCCCCATGAGAACAAGAACCATACCTATATGATTCAACACCAAAAACCCAAGAATCTAGATAGTGTCTAGGCCTAAGAAGAGCATTCAACAAACATTTTTTCAGTGAATGACCAAATTAACCTCATATTATATAATAGTTTTTTTATAAATGCTATAGTGGAAATTAAAGTACAATGAAAACACATAAACTAAAATCATAAACCTGACTGAAAAAACTTAAATGAGCAAATTATATACCATCTGAGTAGCATTTTCTAAGAGCTAATACTAATGGTTCTCCACTCTGGTTAGAATCACTGCCAAGGTCCTTCTGCACATCAAATCAAAATCTCTGGGGCTTGGGCATATGTATTTTTAAAGCTTTTCAGATGATTCTCATGTAAGACTAAGCATAAAGAATAAGAGAGCATAAGCCAAAAAAGGGACTAACATGAACAAAAGCACAGGAATCAAGAAAAGACACTGCATGCACTATTCAGGGGCACCTGGTGGCTTAGTCGGTTAAGCCTCCAACTCTCGAACTTCAGCTCAGGTCATGATCTCACAGTTGTGAGATAGAGCCCCACGTGGAACTCTGCACTGGGTATGGAACCTACTTAAGATTCTCTCTCTCCCTCTCCTTCTGCCCCTCCCCCAAAGTGTGTGCACACGTGTGTGTGCGCGCGCGCTTTCTCTGTCTCAAAAAAAAAAAAAAAGAATGCTATTCAATCCAATGAAGACATGGAGATAGATAGAGGGGCATAGATGGAAGATGAATTATAAGAGACAAGTTAAGGGCAAATGATAGAGGATCTTTTCAAATTTGTTTTAATGTTTATTTATCTTTAAGAGACATAGATAGAGTGAGTTGGGGAGGGGCAGAGAAAAGGGGATACACAGAATCCAAAGCAGGCTCCAGGCTCTGAGCTGTCAGCCCAGAGCCTGACGTGGGGCTCAAACTCATGAACCATGAGATCATAACCTGAGCCGAAATCAGGTGCTCAACCGAGCCACTCAGGCGCCCCTATGATGAAGGATCTTATGTGTCTCTATAGGAAACACAGATGTCCCCTGTAGAAAGATGAGAACTTTTAATGATTTTTAAGCAAAGGAGAGATATGCACAGAGCTTAGAAAAGTAATTTAAGTATTGGGACAGATTAGAGTAGGTGGAATCTAAATTCAGAAGAACCAGTTAAGAAATTATCTTAACAACCTAGATTATTTTTAATATATGAAGAAATAAAACACAGGAAAGAAGTGGTAGGGAGAACTTCTGGAACAGAAGAGATATTTCATGGTATCTTATTATAGTCTGAACACAGCTGGCACAGCAGGGAGAGAAAGTATCCATGCTGGATAATTATATATTTTCAGACACCATTAAATGACATAAAGGACTCGGTATGGGCAGATGAATTTAGAAAGTTAGGGGCCTGAGAAAATTCATGTACCTATATAAGGAGATCCACATGAATAACCAGAGCTGTTGGAAATTTGAACCTGGCTACAGTAACAAAGTTGTAAGTCATGTGCATTTGGAGAGTAGCTGAAGTCATGAGATAAAATATAAATCTGCTTAAAGGAACCCATATATTTAATGAATATAATGGAGGAAAGCCTCATAATAACCCTGTGAAGAAGGGCAGACTTTAGTATTCCATTTCCATTTTCTTTTGTTTTGTTTTTCAAAAAATAAGGAAAAAGACTGAGACATTCAAATAGTTTTAAATGAGTTGACCAAGTGACTTAAGTAGAAAGAGGCAGAGCCAAGATCAGAATGTAGGGCTTCAAAATATTCCCACTATAAAATCTTGTCCAGCATGCTTACTGATACAGGTTGGCAGGTTGGTCTCCATGAGATCCATATGGCAAAATCTCATTCAAGTTCTTAGTTTAGTAGGGTCAGGGAATTCCATTTTTCTGGATTATCCAAGGATTCAGGAGACCCATCAAACCAATACTTTAAAATGCAAAGGTAAAATATATATTTGTACACAAAGACACACACACATGCAATTACAAGTGATCATTTTCTTATCCTAGAATTTAAGAATTTATGTTGCTGCTATGCTACTCTTAAGATTCCCTTCATAAACAATTGGAAGCTGAATGACATGTGTACTAATTTTGTGCTTGGAATCTTAAAAATGGAAACTGTCTTGAGAACTATTCTCATTCCTTGAAAGACAAGAAACATCAGGCAATTAATTGATAATGGGTAAAATGAAGCAATGAAAATGAATGTGGAGACTTACAAGGCTATATACATGGTAAGGGAAGGCTGCAAAGATCTGAAAATATAATGAACTCCTACCTGTCTAATAATAATTACTGTCTCAGGTCAGCTTTCATAGACCTGAATTCACAATTAAACATTGTCCATTAGTATATATGAGTAAACAAACCAATGTTTTCACAAATATTTTTCTCAAATCACTTTTTTAAAGGTAAAGACAGAAATTAACAAAAATATTTCAACATACCCTAACTTTACAATGTGATAAGAGCCCCCACATTGGCTGTGCACAGGCCTCAAGTTCAGCAGCAAAGGCAGCATAGTAGGTCTGAGACTCAAATTCCACATGCTCATTTAGTTCTCGCTTGTTTAAGTTCATACCTTGCAAAAATTAAAGCAGATATAAACCTTGCCAAATGGAAGCAACTATTCGTATTAAAAGTCAAGTAAAATACTTCTGAGTACCAAACACTTCAGTGCACACAAATGGCATAAATGGCACAGTATGTATAGAAATAAATAAATATTTAAAATAAAATAATCTAGTCTTTTTGGAAGTTTTTACAAGCTAGGTTTTCTTAGGAACACTTTGTGAATTGTCTCCTTTACAACATAATTGAATATGTTATGTAAGAAAGTCAAAACTATTTTAACTGACGGTAACTGAAATTTTATGAAAGTGTTATAAATCTTTCTTGGAGAATAGATTAGAAATTTCCAGATTAACAGTTTAAAGTGCTAAAAAAAATTACACTCCTGTTTCCTTTTTAATAATTTGACATTTTTCATAACTCTGACATATTTTCATGAACACTTGATTAAAGTACTTAAAAATATTAATTAAAATGAGACATTTCACGTGTAACCTGAATGGTATCTTATTATCTTTTAATTAGCTTATTTGATAGTTTTGCATTAGGCATTTTGTAAACTAAAAACTTAAAAAAAAAGTAAAATTCATACCTTGAAAGAAGGATACAAAGTTCATCCATGTAACTAACAAACCATGGTCCTCCAAAAATCTCTTAGCCACACTTTGATGAGAAAGGATATTAATAAAATCACTGACAAGAGGCCAATAAGTGTTATTCTTCAGTAATGCTTCTCCACAGTTCACTACCACATGCAAACTATTTTCTTCATCTAAAACAGATACACACAGCCCAGCAATAAATAAGTTAAAAACAAAACAAAACAAAAACTTTATCAATGATACAGATTATGTATCGGGACATCTAAATTCAAACTCCAGCCTGACATATGGTGTGTTACTTATACTCTGAATCAATTTCCCCATCTGTAAAATGGGGAAAAGACACATACCTTAAGGAAATTAAATGAAGCATTATCATAATACTTAGTACATCATTATAATAATTATACCACTTGTCTGACATATTACATGATACTGAGGTAGCTATATGTTCGTAAAACCTTATTATTTTCTTGATTTTAACAACATAATGCAGTATCTTCAGTTCTAATCAGTAAAATATTTTTATTCTTAGATTAATCTTATTCCATCTTATCAAACAAATCTGTATAAGTGATATGCATTTAGTTACTTTCTTCTATTAAAAAAATACATATAGTTTTTTAGCAAACACAGTGTTTTGAAAATGAAAGATACACACATAAATAAACTTCTTAAGCCTTTAAAAAAATCTTCAAGGTTTAAATACATTATTGTGGGTGGGGAAAGATTAGGCATGTACAAAACCTTTACTATTAGAAGTTACAGCATATATGCATTAGCTCTCTTAACCTGTTCCAACTTAACTGATTCACTGGACAAACGAGCTCCCCATTCCTACTATAAAACATACTAATACCCCAAGATTTTTTAGCATTTCTTAGGCAGTTACTTTTTTGTCTCTCAAAAGCTTTGTAATACCTCTCTTTATGCATTCATATTTCATCAGTTTATATATATTTAATTCAAATTTTATAATAAGAACATTTAACATGAACAGAAACAAAAACTGACTGGATAAGCATATATGCTAAAAAATCTTGGAGAAAAATCATAAAAATCTAGGATTTTACACTCAGATGGATTCACAAAGATCTTTATGTTCTAACTTTAAAGAAAATGAAACTGGAAACCACAGATGATGCTTTGCACAAGTGGTACATGTAAGAAAGATGAGGGAGAACTCCAGTCAATGAAACTGTAACTTAAAAATGCTTTGCCCGGGGGCGCCTGGGTGGCTCAGTCGGTTGAGTGTCCGACTTCAGCTCAGGTCATGATCTCACAGTCTGTGAGTTTGAGCCCCGCATCGCGCTCTGTGCTGACAGCTCGGAGCCTGGAACCTGCTTCAGATTCTGTGTCTCCCTCTCTCTCTGCCCCTCCCCTGCTCATGCTCTGTCTCTCTCTGTCTCAAAAATAAATAAAAACATTTAAAAATAATAATAAATAAATTTAAAAATGCTTTGCCCAAAATTAACAGATTGGAGAATGAACGTGCATCTCTATGTTTTTAGTTAAAAATGCACTGTTTAATACATGCATGTAACCTGTTTTAATGTTTCCTCACTTTAATCAAGTTTTTCAACTAACCATTTACTTGTCAAACTCATCAGTGAAGAGGTTTCTACAGCACTTCTTAATTTCCATACATTAAATTTAGGTTTCAGTCCATGAAATTATTTTACTCAACTCTTAACTTACAACAATATACAAGAACAGGACCTGCGAAGTTAAGTATGCTCTCTTTCAGTGCCTCTCAATAGGACGAGAGAGGGTGTAACTGAATGAAGGAGTGGGGGGTAAGAGGGCGATTACAAATCATCCACACCTGAGATTAGAAAGCCCTCCCTGACTACTACCGCCATCGCCATGGGCTATAATAGGAAAAGTATAAGAAATCATAAGAACAAATACAGCTAGAAAAGACTCTCCTGAGGAAGCGATGTTTAAACTAAGATCTACAGAATGAAGGAGGAATTAGAATAAGCCAAATAAACTAGGGATGGGAGAGGCAATGGTGTTCTAGGTAGAGGAAGCAATATAAAAAAGGATGGAATCACTGGGACAAAGAATGCAGAAGACGGGTGGCACAAATGATGCCAGAGGGCCTTATAAATCAGCTTCAGGAGGCTGGAGTTCACGTGAAGAGAATGGCAAGCCACTGGGGGTAGGGTTGAGAGATGGGGACATGATCAGATGTGCAGTATAGAAAGTAACTCAAGGAAGGTGGTGACGGCTACTAGTATGAAGCCTAGAGATGACGATGGCTTGAACTATGGTGGTGGCATGAAGATGTAAATATGAAGAGAAGTGGCTATTGTAAGGTGTTTACAAGGTTAAAATGACAGATTCTCATTATACTACAAGGAGTAAAAAGTCAAAAATGACTCCTAGGTTTTTAGATGAGGCAGCTGTGTAAGTAGTTGGACAGGGGTACTAAAACACACACTGTGTACTCACATACACATATAAATACACACATTCACACACATGCACATACACACACAATAATAGAAAAGAAGCAGGCTTGATAGAGAGAGAAAGAGTTCTTGGTGTGGACATCGTGGGTTTGAGGTACACAATTGGATGTTTGAGACATCCAAAGAATATAGCACAATAAACAGTTTGATGTGCAGAACAGATTGATCTGGGATTATTACCAATTGCGGACACTCCCATAGTTATGCAACATATGGTTTTAAGTTCCTATTTTACACAGACTGTTTCATAATACAAATTGTAAAATTTCAGGGACATCAATAGTTATGTTTGGAATTACAAAGCAGTATGGTGTAGAAATGAATAACAGAGTAAAAGTGTAAAGTAGGGATTGCATACTACTAGAGGCTTTTTCCTTTTAATCTTCAACTATTGCTGTGGCCATGTGAATTCTCATTATATGAGTGTCTATTTACTAACAATATATACAATATTTTAAAACAGTGTCTAACGAAAATTTATGAAAAAGCCAGATAGATCTATTTAAAAATAAAAACAAAGTACAGGGATCCTGTTGTAATATCTGTAGCAAGTTACAGGTAGTTCAAAATATTTAAAGCCCGTTCCAATACTCAATGTAAAAACAGGAAAGTTTATGGTGTTTTTAGAAGACCATCAAGCAGGTATCATGAAATGTTATGCTACGTTGGAATAAAACACCATGAGATCTAAAGATAATATTAGGCCTTGGCTTAGAAATAATGTAATTTACTGCTAGAAAAAATACACTTGTATTTAAAGATCTTAGCAATGCTACTGATAGCTATTTAGCTTCTAGAAAATTCAATTTGTGTTGAATTTCCAAGACAGATTAACTGCATTAGAAGGGAAGTATATACAGAAAGCAAAATAAGACTTTGCAATATGAGTTCATAAAATATGGGTAAAGTAAGAAGAACAAAGATACCAAGACAAAGTGCCAAAAAACACCAATGTTGACAGGACAAGCTGAAGAGTTCTGGGCCACAGAAAGAATAGACAATCAACAGTGTGAAATGCTACTGAAAATTAGGAAAGATAAGGTCGAAAGAGTGGCCATGGGTTTCCTCATCATGTAGGTCATGGAAGGGGTGGCCATATAATTTATTGTATAAACTGGGACTCTTTTGAGAGTAAAAGGGATTGTGTGAATAACTACATCAGAACAACAGACATTACTTGGAATTGTTCTGGGGAAAGTAGGACATGCAACCACTGGAGTCACGGACAATTTTGGAGAGATCAACAGAATGATAGAAGTGGACACTAGACACTAGACCTCTAGTCACTAACTGAGTGCCTGAAAAGCAAGGAAACAAACAAACTCTTTCAGGAAATCTGGCTGCAGAAAAAATATGAGACAGATCCAAACACATCTTCTCAAACATTCTTCCTTGAAGATCAAGTGCAAACTATATATAATAAGCACAGCTAAACCACTTAGTCAAGAAAACAGACCCCAGATTCTTTTCAAAAGAGCAGATACTTCTAAATTTTAAGTTTTCTAGTCTATAAAATAAAAATACTTTTTGTGAAAAGTCCTTCTGTAAATAAATAATTCTATATATAAGAATATGACTGATATGATATTAGATACTGAACTGATGATAGATACTATTTCAAAAGAGAACAAACAATACATGTAATGTATGTAACAAATCTCAGAAAGAAAGGGTCATCTTACATGAAGACAGAAAAACTATAATACAAAGCAGCTGTTAAATTTTCCTTTAAAAAAAGTAAAGAGATATATTGCTTAATGTAAATAATGTATTATGCTCCCACTATACCCACAATGGAAGACAGAATCACAGAGTGGGCAAAAGAATGGGTGTGAGTCAAACACCCAGCCTTACTACTTACAGCTGTAAAACCACAGATGATTGACTTTAACTCCCTAAGCCACAGTTCCCTCACCTATAAAATGGAAAAAAACAAAATCTACTTCTTAGAACTACTAATGGTTAAATGACATAATATAAAGAAAAAGAGCATAGCATATAGTGAGTGCTTAAAAGATGGTAGCTATCATATTAGCTAGCTATTATTAGTATATATAAGGCACTGTACCCTGCACTGAGCATATATCAATTTTCAGGCTATGATATCACAGGAGAATATAGACAGACTATCAGAATAGAGAGAAAATAGGAGCTGATATGCAAAAGAAGGTAACAGTGGAACAAGGCAAGTTTCAACTACAAGATCTCTCTTCCAGAGAAAATGGAAAAGTCCTGAGATTTAATCTGAGGTACTGTTTGTTGTTAAAGTTTAGGTCCACATGCCAACAAGTGAAGACACACTGCTATCGATATTGACCTGCCTTGTTTCATGGTTAAGGGCAGATTCTGACATCAGGAGATATGAAGTCCTTGGCTCTGTCATTTACTAGCTGGCTTATCTATGGTAAATGACTTAACTTCTCTAAGACTCAATTTAATCATCTATAAAGTGGGGAAAATAATAATACCAGTCTCAGAAAAGAGTTCCAAAGCTTAACTGAGACAACATATGAATGGTATTAACACAGCACCTCATACATAGCAAATACTCAAATAATATAAATTATTACAGGAAGGCAAAGTTAAGATGAAAGACCACAGTGAAATGAGAATAGGAGGAGGCCCCAGAGACATTACGGCAGTTTGAGGAATATCAACCATATAGTGGGCACAAAAGAAAAAAACTAAAGACCTCACTATGGGAAAACAAAAAAAGGCAATATTTATTTCAATTTTTAAATTATAAAACTATAGGCATATAAAAATGTTTAAGGCTGATAGTTAAACTTATAATAAAAAAACAGGAACATGTGCAATAAAGAAATGGTTAAATTATGGTAAAGTCATATGATATTAATACCTGCAATCATTAAAAACCATGTTCCCAACACGTACACTATGGTAGTGTATTTTTAAAGTATTGTACCATATATTAAAGTAATATTTCTATCTATAAATACACTCCTATCACACAAAAAGACAGAAAAGAAATATCCCCAAATGTTAACAGCTGTTTGTAAATAACTAAGCTATAACTAATTTTAAAGTTTGTCTTTAAACTTTGCTGAAAATCTTCAAAAAAATTCTTTAACAAAGATGTATAATTTTACAATATTTTTAAAGTTATTTTAAGCATATAAGGAGGTTTTTAAGACTAGTTACACAAAGTATACCAATAATAAAACTGGTGAAATAATTCTGAGTTTACCTTGTAGCTCACTTTTAATAAGGCAACTTTCCATCATGTATAATAGCACAGTGACCATAATATCCAGCAGCTGACATTCTTCTGTCACCTGTCTGGCTAGCTCTTCATTGCTGAACAACTGAACACTAATATGCACAATTCTGTTAGACATTGTGTCGGATTCATGACTCTTCTTCAGTGTTTTCATAATGAAAGCGTAATGCTGAACAAAAGTTTTTGTAAAAGCAACCTGTAAATTTTTTAAAATAGGGGGAAAAAAACACAATAGTTTAGAGTTTTACAACACATTTTCCAATACATTATGTTAGCATTTTAAAGCTATTATTAGCTTGTGATGACGCCCAAGATAATTTTAAAAGTAATTTTAATGATGATGGTAGTCACATTCTTTTTTTTTTTTTTTTTTTTGGAACATTAGCAAAATACTTGGATGGTTAAAAAAAATTTAATTACCATTTTAAATCATTAAAATTTTAGAGCAATTATAAATACCATGATTTAAAAATACAAATTTTCACTTTGCTTACAAATAATATCAATTAGCTAATGTCAAAATAGGTGTCACTGTTTTGTTTAACAACAAAATCTAAAGTCTCAGCTAAAAACCATACCAGAGGATGTAATATAACTAAAAAACAAGGGTGTCAATGTGATTACTCCAAAAGAAATGTATTCCCCTATTTGATTGGAAAGCTGACCACTACATGACTAAATAAATACTCTTTCTGGGGCAGCTGGGTGACTCAGTCGGTTAAGCATCCGACTCTTGGTTTCGGCTCAGATCATGATCTCACAGTTTGTGAATTTGAGCCCCACATCATGCTTGGGGTTCTCTCTCTCTCAAAAAAAATCAATGAACTTAAAAAAATTATTAAAAATTAAAAAAAACCAAAACTCTGTGTAACATGTACATTTCCTCTTGTTTTCTTAACTGGGTATAATGACACAAAACAATGGCATTATTGGGGCGCCTGGGTGGCGCAGTCGGTTAAGCGTCCGACTTCAGCCAGGTCACGATCTCGCGGTCCGTGAGTTTGAGCCCCGCGTCAGGCTCTGGGCTGATAGCTCGGAGCCTGGAGCCTGTTTCCGATTCTGTGTCTCCCTCTCTCTCTGCCCCTCCCCCGTTCATGCTCTGTCTCTCTCTGTCCCAAAAATAAATAAAAAACGTTGAAAAAAAAAAATTTAAAAAAAAAAAAAAAAACAATGGCATTATTCATTAAAGTTTAACTCCTAAAGAGGCTTTATTATCTAAACCATAAGAAGAACTACAGCAATCAATCAATCAATGAAAAACAATAACAACAACTACTACAACATAATTTATTTTCTTTTCATGCATGCAGTTGTGTCACTTTGCCATAACTACATGGTAGTCACAGGTGTGGGTCCACACCTTCTGGGACTAGAGCCTTCAATACCTACATGCATATATAGGTCAATACCTGTTCTGTCTTTAACAGTATGGCTAGCAATTACTAAACCCACGATTTTCCCAAACCTAACCCCACAATACATTTTTTAAAGTAATCGCTACACCCAACATGGGGCTTGAACTCATGACGCCAAGATCAAGCATGCTTTACCAACTGAGCCAGCCAAGTGCCCCTCTAACCCCACAATCCAAATTCAGTTGCCCCCTTAAACATTCTCAGAGCACCTTGTACCTCTCCTTTAGAGAACTTACTACAATTTGTAACTACACATTTTACTTGTGCAATTATGTCTTTGTCCCCCAGCATTCTCTTTGGACCAAGTTCCATGTAGAAAGACTATCCTTAGGAATTCTGCTCTGTAAAGCTGCTTTGCCTCAGAGCTATGATCCTGTGCTTTTTGTGCAAACCCTGTTTGACAACGAAAGAAGCTAATGCTTTTTATTAGTGTTATATCAGTCCTCAAAGCTACAATAAAATAAGCCACAGCTGAGAAACACACCAAAAAGATTTTTCATAATGAAAAGGCAAAGAAAGGAGAGCAAAGTTCAGAAAGAAAGGGAAAAAATGTAGATACCTTATACTCTTGATCTGGAAGCATGTTGAGTAAGAAAGTTACCATCTTCTGAGGGAATTCATACTTTATAGTCCAAAACAACAGTTCTTCTAGAAAACTTTTATGTTTCAAAACATCCATTATAGATTGATCTACATAAAAAAAGAAAACTTATCACCTAATGATTTAAGTTGTTCATCTCATTTAAACCTTACTATAATTAATAATCCATCAACCTCAAACACCTGAATGTATATAAATTAAGGATACCTTTTCATCAATTCAATAATGCTGACATCATCAATTCAGATTTCTATAATCTCCATAGTATAAAATAGAAAAATACTCAATCTTTATGTTTTAATAGGAAGCAGGTACTAGAAAAATAAGTAATTATTTCTCCTTAAACATAAGCACTTTATCTAAAATTTATAAGATTCAAAGTAATTATGGAACAGTCATGGTACTGAATATTTACAGTAATAACAATTTTAAGCTAAAAACAAAATATCAAAGCCAGAAAGCCCAAAATTATTACATCTTTTGATTTTTAATTTTTAGAGAAAGGGGGAGAAATTTTTATAGAATTCAATAATTTATTTCTTTAAAATTGTTCTTTATAAATGAAATACTAACTTTCCTGCAGGAAATAATTACTAATGTATTGTTTACTCTAGTATATGGAAGCACTCACTTTTTTTCCGGAAAGAATATACCAGAACAAGTATAAAGAGTGTTATACATGCTTACTTGCCCTGCACTCAAGATGCCCTCATCATGCACAGAAGAAACAGAAAATGGGTGGTGCCCCCTGGGGTGCCTGGGTGGCTCAGTGATTTCAACTCAGGTTGAACTCTTGATTTCAGCTCAGGTTATGAACTCACGGTTCCTGAGATTGAGCCTCGTGTCCAGCTCTACACTAACAATGTGGAGCCTGCTTGGAAATCTCTCTCCCTCTCTCTGCCCTCCTCCTCAAAAATAAACAAACATGAAAGACAGAAAGAAAATGGATGCCCCTTTTATTTGTGTGTGTTTATTTATTTATTTTAAGAGAGAGAGACAGAGAGCAAATGAGCAGGTGAGGGGCAGAGAGAGAATCCCAAGCAGGTTCCATGCCATGAGCGTGGAGCTCCACAGGGGCTCGACCTCACCATGCGAGAGATCATGACCTGAGCTAAAATCAAGCATCAGACACTTAACCAACTGAGCCACCCTGGCACCCCTGGATGCCCCATTTAAATAAAAATATTCAAAAAAGGATAAAATTATCTATTAGACAGCCAATTTCTATGGTGAAGTGCTACTCACTCCTTGAGAGCTACTTTGTCTCCTGCTAATCTCTGCATCCTTGCCACACTTAGTCAACAGAAAGGTCTCAGTGGGTATATAATGAACTGAATATTTTAATACTTTGGTTATTTCTTTCTCTCACTTTCTCTAATTTCTTTCCCTGAAAAAGAACAAGAAAATTCTACTGATTTTTGCTGGAGCCAATAATCTTGGGCTACTGCTCTGGATCATCAGGTCCACATAAGCACATTTCAGAGGACAGAGCAAGTGTCAATGGAATGGATTGGTTCAGTTATGATGCTTACTCAGGGACTAGAGTTAGATGAGAGATTTAAAAATAATAAAATTACATGCACTAAAATACTCAGGAATGACCCGAACTACATTATAGTTCAAGTTGTCTTACAGAGTAATCTTGGAGCATTTTTCAACTGGCCCTGCCTCAGTGGTACAGTTCTATTATTTAGTAATGTGGTCACACCACATCTCCTCAGCTCATAGGTATGCAAATGTAACAGTACGCTCAATACACATGCCATCAACAAGCATGTCATCGCTCTCTTGATTCTTCTATAAAATATTCTAGGCTTAACAGGCTTGAATCAGTACTTACTAGACATAACTTTAACCCAGTTTTTTCATTAATAATTGGTAACCCAATATTTTCAGAATACAATTTCATTATTCTGGAGACACTACAATTTTAACTACAGAAAAGCAAAAGTTATGTCCCAATCCCCCAACTCCCTTTCACTGTGCCTTTAGTATAAGCAATATGTAACAGGGATAAAAATATAAATACAATTATACCATATATCCCCTTAATGGAAACTACTTAATTCTTTATTTTCTAAATCTCAGAATTGTCTACTTGTAAAACCAAAATCTCTTCCTCCTGAACTAGATCATTCACAGGATGACAATGATTTAAAAATAGAAATAAACCAGTCTTGCAAAAACTGAGGTAAAATATATTCAAAAGCACACACTGACATACTCAAAGCCAAAAAAGCAATAAAATTAGGGCCCAAGTGAATCAGATGACAGGAATATGAGGATTAGAAATTAAAATTAGAATGTAACCCAGAGCATATTGCTGATGCCAATTTAATTCACACAGTTCATTTAGCACTAACATGATTGAAAATTTTACAGACTACCAAAAAAATTTAAAAACCTTCAAGGATAAGTGTTTCTAAAAATATTTACAAAGCTAAAAAAACTTGTGGTATTAATCTTAGAATTCACAGGACTCTGCAAGTTTGCATTTGTCAAAGGAAAGCCTGAAGCTACCATAATTATTATATGTCAAGTATTTAAAAAGAAAGATACATTAACTTTGTTTTAAATAAATAAAGCAAGCCAAATGAACCAGAAAAGCTACGGCTTCTACTAAAATGAAAATAGCTACAGTTGTGTACAATTCAATTTTTTCATCTTCAGACAAAAAGCAAAGAAAAACCCCACAATGTCTTCACTGCAGTCGTTCTTAAAATAGATGATGTCAGTTTCTCCCAGATATTTAAAACATGTGTGGGGTGCCTGGGTGGCTCAGTCAGTTGAGTGTCAGACTTCAGCTCAGGTCATTATCTTGAGGTTCATGGGTTTGAGCCCCACGTTGGGCTCTGTGCTGACAGCTTAGAGCCTGGAGCCTGCTTAGGATTCTGTGTCTCCCTCTCTCTCTCCCTCCTCCCTCCCCCTCTTTCAAAAATAAACATTAAAAAAAAAAATGTAAAAAATTTTAACAAAAAAATAAAACGTGTGATGGGCTTTGTGTGCTATGTTATGGAAATGTGGTTAGAAATGCTTCCAGTAGTTATGTAGGACTACATATTTACGTTAAAATCTGGATTAAATTGTCATGACTTTTACAATGCCAAAACTACTTTAAGCCAAACTGAAAAAAAAAAAAATTTGAACAATCAGTTATGTGGTGGAAAATCTGTGGGTAAGGTAAAGGTTTTAATTAAACAGTGGAGTCCAGGCTCTATAACTCAGGAACTCAATAATCTTGGCCAATAAACTTGGCCTTCTAGGCCTCAGTTTTCTCATCCTTAAAATTTAGGTTTTGAGAATACACAGTGAGTTTGTGTAGCACAGAGCTTCAACCTCTTGCCTATCATTACATATTTTCTTTTCAGCTCCCTTTCTAACCACTGAACCAAATTCTTACAAAAACTACACCACTCCCTGGACTACCAATATCTTCAAAAGCAACAATCATTTTTTGAAAACAGGGGTTCTACTAATTCAAATGGCTATTTCTTCCATGCACATAATTAGGGCAAAAATGATAACTGATCAAGTCTTAAATCTCTGTACTACCCCTCACCAGTGGAAGAAGGAAGGGAAGATAATCAATCCAATCCCAAATATGAAAAAAATCAGGTATAAAATAAGCTCCAACTTTTAAGTCTCCATAAAAAGTATCTTCAGCCAAAGTCTGACCAAAGGAAAACAATGTTACACCATAACAGGTATTTTTTTCTGGGCATCCCTAAAGCTTAAACTCAAGTATGTGCCTAACAGTCTGCTTCAATTCAGATGTTACCTCAAGAACTCAGGTAAACACAAAGACAACTCTGGCAAGTCAAAGGGCCAGGGAGCCATATGAGTTTCTAATTTCCTTCAGACGTTAAAAAGATATATGCACCCCTATGTTTACTGCAGTATTATTGACAATAGCCAAGATATGGAAGCAACCTAAGTGTCCATCAATAGATGAATGGATAAGGAAAATATGATATATACACACAACAGAATATTAGGCAGCCATAAAAAATGATGAAATTATGCCATTTGAGACAAGAGGATGGACCTACAGGGTATAATGCTAATTGAAATAAGCCAGACTGAGAAAGACAAATACCATATGATTCCACTCATAAGTGAAATCTAAAAGAAGAAGAGGAAGAAGAAGAAGAAGAAGAAGAAGAAGAAGAAGAAGAAGAAGAAGAAGAAGAAGAAGAAGGAGGAGAAGGAGAAGGAGAAGGAGAAGGAGAAGGAGAAGGAGAAGGAGAAGGAGAAGGAGAAGGAGAAGGAGAAGGAGAAGGAGAAGGAGAAGGAGGAGAAGGAGAAGGAGAAGGAGAAGGAGAAGGAGAAGGAGAAGGAGAAGGAGAAGGAGAAGGAGAAGAAGAAGAAGAAGAAGAAGAAGAAGAAGAAGAAGAAGAAGAAGAAGAAAGCAGAATCAGACCTACAAATATACAGAACAAAGTGATAGCTTCCAGAACAGGTGCTGGGGGTGGGGGGTGGGGACAAAATGGGTGAAGGAGAGATGACAGATGTATAGATACGGGCTTCCAGTTAAGAAATGAGTAAGTCACAGGAATAAAAAGCAGACCATACAGAATACAGTCAATGATATTGTAATAGTGAAGTAACCAGACAGATGGCAGCCACACTTGTGGTGAACAGAGCATAATGTACAAACTTGACAAATCACTAAGTTGTACACCTGAAACTAACATATACTGTGTCTTAACTATACTCAAACAAACAAACAAAAAGCAATCAAAACCCAGCAGATTCAGGAAAACCTACCCCTGCAACTACCTAGAAAGAATTTAGATAGGGGGCGCCTGGGTGGCTCAGTCCGTTAAGAAGCTGACTTCGGCTCAGGTCATGATCTCACGGTCCATGAGTTCAAGCCCCGTGTTGGGCCCTGTGCTGACAGCTCTGGAGCCTGTTTCAGATTCTGTGTGTCCCTCTCTCTCTGCCTCTCCCCCATTCATGCTCTGTCTCTGTCTCAAAAATAAATAAATGTTAAAAAAAAAAAATTTTTTAAAGAAAGAATTTAGATAGAAAATCTGCTCCAGGAAGAGAGCTATCACCAAAGATAATTACATTATGGTACAAACTAAGTATAGTAGACAGGGAGGAACCTAGCAAGACTTGTTTGATCAAAGTCTATGTCCCATTGTTTCTGAGTGGCTCGGAAAACATGCATTTATCAAGTACTTACTCTTTTTCCCTTCCTATGAATTGCAAGTCTTCTCTTTGAAGTCCCAGACCTCTACTCGTTTCTCCTTAGTTCAGAATGACCTAGATGCTGTATTTCGCCTGTCTCTGGAATTTCCATGTTGGTGTGGATTCCCCATATATAAGTGATTAAATCTGATTGTCTCCTATCAATCTGTCTCATGTCATCTTAGTCTGGCTAGAAGGACCTTGAAGGGTCCCCACCACTAGAAGCGGCAAATTAAATGCAGCAGCATAAGTACCTCAGAAGAGACTTACAAAATGAGCCTCAACTGAAAGTGCCTGCAGTTCTAAATATTGCTTCCCAAGCAGTTCTAAATATTCTACAAGGTACATCAAAATAGTAATTTAACAAATTCTTTTCATCAAAATAGTAATATAACCTCTGGAAACTCTCTAACAGTGCATACAAACCCAGCATATAGACCACGTTGGTATTTGGAAATCCATGGCAAAAATTCACAGCACAGGCCATCAACTTATAACAAGTATTCTAGAAAAGCTTTTAGTGAGGGTCTAGAAAACATAGTGATTATGAGGTTAAGCTCTGGGACTTGAATTAAGGAACTACTTCCCATTAGCTGTGATCTCTAACATGCCTTCATTTCCTCATTCATAAAATAGTCATAACAATAATAATAATAATAAAAACTGCTTCATATGGTGATTTTAAGAATTAAATGAAACGTGAGGTGCTTAGCACTACGTCTAGCATATGCAAAAAAGTTTTAAAAATATTATTATTATTATTATTATTAATCTATTTCCTCACTACAGACATATCTACTTCCTCCTTTGAGCAAACACATATTGAGCCTTTACTGAACCCTTTTTTTTTAATGTTACTTATTTATTTTGAGAAAGAGAGACAGCATGCGTGATCAGGGGAGGGGCAGAGAGAGAGAGGGAGAGAGAATTCCAAGCAGGTTCCACGCTGTCAGCACAGAACCCGATGCGGGGCTCAAACTCATGAACGCTGAGATCATAACCTGAGCAGAAATCAAGAGTCAGCAGTTTAACCAACTGAGACACCCAGGCACCCCTTTAAACAACCCTTAATAAGTGCCATTCATTTTAATTCTCTCCCTCCCCCCACCTCTCTCTCTCATCATCTCTTCTGTGTTCATCCTTTTTCACTCTAGAAATTGCATACTCCAGATTATAACAAGATATAAATCAAACTAAAACTTTACACCAAAAACACTGGATCCAAATCAAAGAATCAATGAAAAGATTTGTTTTTATGATTCAAATATAATAATGCATATCTTATGAAAAAAACAAGAAACAAAATTCTGATAGTAAGGGTTTTGTTTGCTTTTGAGGTCCCCCACAATCACTCCCTAACAACACTTTCTCCATCATTAGACAAATCTAAAAACATAACTCTCTTCAAAATGGCTAGCCAGTAAGTGTTCTTAATGATTAAACATTTTTAAATTAATGTTTAGATTAAACATTTAAATAAAGTTTTTATTTAAATTCCAGTTAGTTAACACAGTGCAGTATTAGTTTCAGGTGTACAATACAGTTATTCAACACTTCCATATAATACCCAGTGTTCATCACAACAAGTGTACTCCTTAATCCCCATCACCAATTTAACCCATCCCCACACCCTCCTCCCCTCTGTCAATCACCAGTTTGTCCTCTATAGTTAAGAGTCTGTTTCTTGGTTTGTATTTTTAGCTTTTTATACAAGGAAAAAAACGAATATAAATACCTTTGGTGCTACTGCTTAGTTTGACCCTCTTTCTCTTGCCCAGACCTTGACTCCCATCTTGATCCTCCTGGAGAAAAACAAAATTAGCATCATGTACAGTCCTATTCATGAATGTACACATTTTACACAAATATAAATATGCTTATAAATTATGTTAAATATATAACACAGGCATGCTTCCATAATATTAACACATTTTACTTTTACGTATTTACTGTAATAAAATATATTTTACTTTAAAATTAGCATTATAATTAAAATATACAATGAAAATCCTTAGTATTAAAATACAAGAGCTCTTAAATTTAATCTGTGCTTTAAAAAAATTTTTTTAATGTTTGTTTATTTTTGAGAGAGACAGAGTGCGAGTGGGTTAGAGGTAGAGAGAGAGGGAGACACAGAATCTGAAGCAGGCTCCAGACACAGAATCTGTCAGCACAGAGCCCAATGCAGGGCTTGAACTCACATACTGAGAAATCATGACCTGAGCCAAAGTCAGACGCTTAACCGACTGAGCCACCCAGGCACCCCTTAAATCTGTGTTTTTAATGGCAGACTCGCAAAACCCAAAAATTCCAAAACAAAAATTTCCAAAACACAAAAAAATTACTAACCTTTTAAACATAACATCAAATGCACAAAAAAGATAAAGGGGAGAAGGGAAGCAGATTAATACAGGAAGAAAGGAGAGAAGGGGAAGAGAGCTAAAACAATGAATAGAGAAAAGGCTTTGAAATCAAAGTAGAAAAGATGAGTTTAAGAAAGCAAATTCTAAAAAAAAAAAAAAAAAAAAAAAAAATTCTGAAAAATAAGCACAGTGCATTAAAAGCTAGAGTTGATGGTTTAAAAAGTAATAATAACAAATTTTAAATACTTAAGAAAAAATCCAAAAAGGAAATACAGGCATTTCTGCTTATATGTGATATATTCATTCCTGAAAAACCCTCCCATTAAAAATCACAAAGCTAAAGGGGGGGGGGGGGGGGTGGGGGGAGATGAGGAGCAGACAACTTACAACCTATTCAGTTTTGTAACCAGAGAAGTAACAAAAGCAATAATAGGTACCTGGGGATATTATTTGGATGCCCAGACAAATATCTTGGAGTGGTGTTAGGCTGCCTCAGGGGATATTACCACTGCATCACAGCAGAATGGGAAGCTAGCCAGCTAAGACAACACAGAGGTAAGAGGAGCAGAGGAAGCTGCAATCTACCCCTAGTCCAACCAATGTGAAGCTAGAGGTATGCCTCTTGCAGAGGGAGCCCTGGATGCAAGTGCACATTTCTAATTTTCTTTAAATGTTGCTGAAAAAGTCCCTGCTGCCTTCACAGTACAGTTCAGGTTTATTCCCATGCAGGTAAAGGATGATTCTACCCCATTATCCCAGCTCTCTTGAACTAGGAAAGACCACACAGGGATCCAAAACTCTATGTTATACTAATGTCTTTCTCCTATTTTCCAAACATATAGGAGCCAACTGGTATTCTAAAGACATGTGTGGTAGTATTCTCTATACAGTCTGTTGTACTAACAATGGTGTTGTGTTCGTGGCAGGTTAAACTGTGGTACAAATTCCCAGATACTTTCTCAATTATGAAATCTCCAAAGCAGAAAAGTAACCTTAGCTTCATGCTACTGTTTTATCTACTGCCTTCCTTGTCAGCCAAGGTATGGCTTCCTTGGCCTACATACCATAGCCTTAACTTCAGATATCTGGCAAATCTAGCTAGCATCCATCCTCAGAGCTGGTGTCTTCCAAAGTTACCACTTAGCTCAGTCAGCATTTACTGACCACTTCAGTATGCCCTCCCTGTAAATCCCTACTTTTGCCAGTCCTCTCTGACCATCTACCTGGCAGCAGTACTGAAAGTCAAACTACAGTCTCCTCCTTCTCTTCTACCAGCCTCATTTGCCCTTGGAGTAACTTGGCCAGAATGAAATTGCAAGCATTAAAAGGTGGAAAGAAGACACAAGAATATAAAATCATGACAGAGGGCCCAGAGGGTTCTAAAGTGTGAGATTTAGCTAACAGCCACTTATAAAACTGTTCTCCCAATCTTGAGAGAAAAGACAAATCTGGAAAAACATATTTTATAACCCAGGCTAGAATTACTTCATAATTTCAAATATAAACTTCCTATAAGAAGAGTATCCTCAATCCAACAATGGTCATGGCATAACAAAGTTGTATAAATTTCCCAACCTTATAGTCTAAAAAACAAGTAAAATTAACCAAGCAAAGGAGAGGAAAGCCATTCCAAGAAAAGACAGCATGACAAAAACACAACAACAAACTATGGAAACAGTGACCAGTGAGTTGGGATTCACATCATGGTAGATAGATAGCAAATACATCCAGGAAGGGAGATTATACGAAGAGTACCAGAAAATGCAAATTCCTGTACATTACTGCTAAAAGTATACAGTAGTATAATTTTTCTGAATGGCAATTTGCCAATAGACATCAAAAGCCTTTATTTATTACTTTAACAGAAGTTTTAGTTATAGGAATTTATCCTAAAGAAATAGACAAGTGAATAAGGACTATATGCATAACTATTTTAAACAGTGTTATTTATAAAAGCAAAATGAAAGAATCTTTGACTTCCAATGGCAGGGGATTAGATAAATTATACTACACCTGTACTCTATGAAGAACAACAATGCTAGAGCTCTAAATTCATTTTGGCCAGATATGTCTTCATAAACCATTATTAAAAATGAGAAAAGCATGATATGTAGAATAGCATATAGAGTATGAAACCATTTAAGTACTAATAAAATACATATAAAACTGTTAAAATATACTCATTCTTATAATGTTCAAAACTGTCATTAGTGACAAAAGTAGATTATAGAGCAGCATATACAGCATGAAACCATTAAACTATACTACATATAAAATGTAGAATACAGAGGTTTACAATAAGTCACCTCTAAGTGATAGACCAATACATTATTTTTTATATTTTTGTTAATACTTTCTATTTATTCAACAATGACTATGGATTATAACTTAAAGGTAAATATGTTTTAAATACTACTTCTGATTTCAAATCCAAAATGTGACAACCTGCTCAAGATAATGGATTATTGTGTTATCTATTACAAGTCCCACATTTTGGGGGGAATGCAAACTGGTGCAGCCACTCTGGAAAACAGTATGGAGGTTCTTCAAAAAATTAAAAATACAACTACCCTATGACCCAGCAACCGCACTACTAGGTATTTATCCAAGGGATACACATATGCTGTTTTGAAGGGGCACATGCACCCCAACAATAGCCAAAGTATGGAAAGAGCCCAAATGTCCATCGATGGATGAATGGATAAAGAAGATGTGGTACATATATACAATGGAGTAATACTCAGCAATCAAAAAGAACAAAACCTTGCCATTTGCAACCACATGGATGGAACTACATGGATAGGGTATTATGCTAAGTGAAATTAGTCAGTCACAAAAAGACAACAATCATATGACTTCACTCATATGAAGACTTTAAGAAACAAAACAGATAACATAAGAGAAGGGAAACAAAAATAATATAAAAACAGGGAGGGGGACAAAACAGAAGAGACTCATAAATATGGAGAACTGAGGGTTATGGGAGGGGGGACGGGCTAAATGGGTAAGGGGCACTAAGGAATCTACTCCTGAAATCATTGTTGCACTATATGCTAACTTGGATGTAAATTTTAAAAAATAAATAACAAATAAACAAATAAAAATTAAAAAATAAAAAAAATCCCACATTTTTATTTTGAGAAAAAAACAATACTTTTAACAACAGGAAGAACTCCCAGTAGTGAGAATTTCAGGATTAAGGAAGATGAGAATACGGTTACCATGACTACAATACCACAACACACCCCAAATTCATGATGGTAAATTGTAGTTCTTCCCTATTTATCCATGAGGAAGCAATATAAAACCCTGGGAGAAAATCATGGTCTAATGGACAAGGAAGGAAATAAATCAAGTACAACCTCAATCCAAACAGCATTTGTGCAACCCTCAGAAACACTTTCCAAATCTTAACTAATCCCTGGGCAGAGAAGTAGACAACACTGCTCCATGTGTTTCAGACACAAAATATGTATATGTCCAAAATGAGATAATAAGATCCATAAAAACCCAGATTCAAACTCCCAGTCTGAAAAATTTGCAGATGGTTTCTCAATCCAAATTAACCTCTATTCCTTTCTCTCTTAGATTTAGTAGACAGATGAAAAACATGTGAGCTCCATAAAAAGAAGTCAGATAAATTAACAACCACTTAAAACAATACCCAAAGAATTGTTATTGGGCTACCAAAAGACTCCATCAAAAAATTGTCTAAACTAATACATGAATTCATCAAAGTCACAGAATATAAAATCAATGTACAGAAATCTGCTGCATTTCTATACACCAATAACAAAGCAGCAGAAAAAGAAATCAAGGAATTAATCCCATTTGCAATGGCACTAAAACCAATAAGATACCCAGGAATAAACCTAACTAAAGAAATACAAAATCTGGAGGCCATGAGAAGGTGGCAGAGCAGCACAAAGACCCTCAGCTTGCCTCATTCCTAAAACACAGCTAGATCAGCACCAAACCATTTGCACCCTAGGAAATTAGTTGAGGATGAACACAACTATCTGCATGACTTGAGCCACAGAACTCGGCAGGGACACAGTGCAGAGAGGTGAACTGGGAGAGAGAAAAGCTGAGAAGGATAGACAGCTGGGGTTTTTTGGAAAGAAGACAGACAAAGGTGGAGAATGAAGCACATCAGGAGAGTGCAGGAAAAAACACTTCCCAAAAGTAGCAAGAGTGAGAGAAAAAGAAGGGAAAACACTCACAGGGGACTGAACAAGCAACCTATTCCCCAAAACCACTGATGGGAAGAAAGGAGAGGGTTTCAATACCACCAGGATCCTATAAAACACTGGAGAGCAGAGTCTGACGGTTTGGAGCTCAGTGCTTGGTGGTGTTCTGGTAAGGAAGTAGGGCAAATCCCCAGGAGCAGGCAGCAAGGTCTGAGGGGTCAGTGTGCCACATGGGGAGAAGCAGTTCCCCCTTGGAGGGCATCTGATAGAGGTCATATAGCTTCACCAAAGGCAAAGATCCCAGAAGACCTCAGAGAGCAGCCATGTTTGCTACAATTGGGACAAAGACACCAGAGTGCGGAGAAACCTGGCTCTGGCTGTGTTGTGATTTGCCATAATCTCTGAAACTCTGTCACTGCGCAATCACATTTTCTGGAGCAAGCTGGCACCCAGCCATTGCTCAGCGAGATCTTGCACCAGAGATTTGGCACAAGTCCAAGCAGCAAGGGCCTCTGGAGTGTGGGGTTTTGAAACGCAACCCCACCTAAGATAAAACTCTGGAGGGAGGTACTGCCTGGCAGGCAGATGGATTGGATATGGACAGGGTAGGGGCGGGGAATGGAGGGAGGCCTGAGACAAAGGAGGAGGGGTGCTTGATCATGGGTCAGTGAGAATGGGAAGTTCCTATGCCAGAGACAAGGGAGCTGGGTGAAGCCATTTCCACCTCTCTAGCACAAGCCACACTAATCATCCCAGCAAGCTAAGCAGTGCCACCTAGTGAAGAACGGAGTCATTACACCAAGCCCCACTCAACTGCACCCTCCAAGCACATCCCCTAGAAGACCACACAAGTCCCTCCCCCCTGCTTACTATGGACTATAGATTACTACATAGTTTGAAATCCAGGGTAACCTGGGTGTAACTTCCTTCAGGTTTCATTCTGTTTGCTTCTTCATTTATTTAGGTTGTTGTGGTTTTGTTTTTGGGTTTTTGTTGTTTCTGATTTTGTTTAAATTATTTTTGGGGTTTTTTTCCCCCATTCTTTTCTTAGTCTTGGATAAGGAAATAAAGAATTTTATTTTTATTTTCTTTTTTTAATTTTTTTTATTTTTTTCATTATTTTTTGAAATTTTTACTGTTTAATTTCCCTTAGTTCATTTTATTCTATTTTATTATACACAATTGTTTAATGTTTATTTATTTTTGAGGGAGAAAGAGAGAGCACGTGTTTGAGTGTGGGAGGGGCAAGGAAAGAGGGAGACACAGAATCTGAAAAAGGCTCAAGGCTGCAAGGTGACAGCACAGAGCCTGACACGGGGCTCAAACCCATGAACCGTGAGGGCATGACCTGAGCCACCTAGTCGGACACTTAACCAACTGAGCCACCCAGGCACCCCATAAAATTTTTTTTAATTTTTAAATATTTTCTTACCTATTTTTTCTATTCTCTGTCTTTTTTCTCTATTCTATCAAGCTTCTTTCAACTTCTTGACCAAAACACACCTATGATCTAGCTTCCCTTGTTTGACTTTTTGTTTTGTTTTTAATTTTATTTTATTAATTTTTTTCTTCCTCCAAAATGCAAAAATGAAGGAATTCACCCATTTACCCCAAAATAAAGAACAAGAAGAAATGACAGCCAGGGGCTTAATCAACACAGATATAAGCAAGATGTCTGAATTAGAATTTAGAACCATGATAATAAGAATACTAGCCAGGGTTGGAAAAAACCATAGAATCCCTTTCTGCAGAGAGAAAACAAGTAAAATCAAGACAAAATAAAGACAAGAATGTCAAGACAAAAATAAAAATGCTGTAACTGAGATGCAAGCAAGAATGGATGCCACGAAGGCAAGGATGGACGAAGCAGAGCAGTGAATCAGCAATACAGAAAACAGTATTATGGAGCAGGAAAAAAAGAGGGGAAAAAAAGGCAAAAGAGCACAATACAACTCTGTGACTTATTAGAAAGGAATAACATCCGAATCATAGGAATCTCAGAAAATGAAGAGAGAGAAAAAGGAACAGAAGGTTTAATGTGAGCAAATTATAGCAGAAAACTTTCCTAACCTGGGGAATGACTAAGACATCAAAATCAAAGAAGCACAGAGAATGCCATTAGATTTAATAAAAACCGACCATCATCAGGTTGTATCATAGTCAAATTCATAAAATACACAGACAAGAAAAGAATTATGAAAGCAAAAAGGGAACAAAAGTCCTTAGCCTAGAAGAGAAGACAGATCAGGTTAGCAGCAGACCTATCCACAGAAACTTGGCAGGCAAGAAAAGAGTGGGAGATATATTCAATGTGGTGAATCAGGAAAATATGCAGCCAAGAATTCTTTATCCAGCAGGCTATCATTCAAAATAGAAGGAGAAATAAAGAGTTTCCCAGTCAAAAAAACTAAGAGAATTTATAACCACTAAACAGCCTGCAAGAAATTTTAAGTGGAGAAAAAAAGAAACAAAACAAAGAAGACCAAAAGCAACAAAGACCAGAAAGGACCAGAGAACATCACCAGAAACACTAACTCTACAGGCAACACGATGGCACTAAATTTGTATCTTTCAGTACTCACTCTAAATGTCAATGTACTAAACACTCCAATCAAAAGACATAGGGTTGGGAATGCAAGCTGGTGCAGCCACTTTGGAAAACAGTATGGAGGTTCCTCAAAAAACTAAAAATAGAACTACACTATGACCCAGCAATTGCACTACTAGGCATTTATCCAAGGGATACAGGTATGCTGTTTCAAAGTGACACATGCACCCCATGTTTATAGCAAGAATGAAGGCCACGACAACAAGGATGGACGAAGCACAGCAGCGAAATCAGCAATACGGAAAACAGCACTATCAACAATAGTCAAAGTATGGAAAGAGCCCAAATGTCAATCAATGGATGAATGGATAAAGAAGATGTGGTATATATATATACAATGGAGTATTACTCGGCAATCAAAAAGAATGAAATCTTGCCATTTGTAACTACGTGGATGGAACTGGAGGGTATTATGCTAAGTGAAATTACAGAAAAACAAAAATCATAGGACTTCACTCATATGAGGACTTTAAGAGACAAAACAGATGAACATAAGGGAAGGGAAACAAAAATAATATAAAAACAGGGAGGGGGACAAAACAGAAGAGACTCATAAATATGGAGAACAAAATGAAGGTTACGGGAGAGATTGTGGGAGAGGGAATGGGCTAAATAGGTAAAGGGCACTAAGGAATCTACTCCTGAAATCATTGTTGCACTGTATGCTAACTAATATGGATGTAAATTTTAAAAAAATAAAAAATAAAACAAGTAAAAAAAATTAAAAAAAAAAAGACATAAGGTATCAGAATGGATAAGAAAACAAGACCCATCTATATGGTGCTTACAAGAAACACATTTTAGACCTAAAGACACCTGCAGATTGAAAGTAAGGGGATGGAGAACCATCTATCATGCAAATGGTCATCAAAAGGAAGCTGGAGTAGCCAAATTTCTGTTAGACAAACTAGATTTTTTTTAAAAAATGTTTTTTAACATTTATTTTTGAGACAGAGAGAGAGAGAGAGCATGAACAGGGGAGGGTCAGAGGAAGAGGGAGACATAGAATCTGAAACAAGCTCCAGGCTCTGGGCTGTCAGCACAGAGCCTGACGCGGGGCTCGAACCCACAGACCGTGAGATCATGACCTGAGCCGAAGTCGGATGCTTAACCGACTGAGCCACCCAGGCGCCCCGAGACAAACTAGATTTTAAAATAAAGACTGTAACAAGAGGTGAAGAAGGGCATCATAGCATAATTAAGGGGCCTATCCACCAAGAAGATCTAAGACTTGAAAATATTTATGCCTGCAACGTGAAAGCACCCAAATACATAAATCAATTAATCACAAACATAAATAAACTCAATGATAATAATAACATAATAATAGGGGAGTTCAACACCTCCACATACAGCAATGGACAGATCATCTAAGCAGAAAGTCAACAAGGAAAGAATGACCTTGAATGACACACTGGACCAGATGGACTTAACAAATATATTCAGAACATTTCATCCTAAAGCAGCAGAATACATACTCTTCTCCAGTGCACATGTAACATTCTTCAGAACAGATCACATACTGGGTCACAAATCAGCCCTCAACAAGTACAAAAAAGATCAAGATCACACCTTGCATATTTTCAGAACACATCACTATGAAACTTGAAATCAACCACAAGAAAAAAATTTGGAAAGGCCATGAATACTTGGAGATTAAAGGACATCTTATTACAGATGAATGGGTTAACCAGGAATTAAAGAGGAAATTTAAAAGTACATGGAAGCCAATGAAAATGAAAACACGACAGCCCAAAACCTCTGGGATGCAACAAAGGTGATCATAAGAGGGAAGTATACAGCAATCCAGGCATTCCTAAAGAAGGAAGAAAGGTCTCAAATACATAACCTAATCTTGCACCTAAAAGAGCTGGAAAAAGAACAGCAAATAAAGCAGCAGAGAAGGGAAAAAATAAAGATTAGAGCAGAAATCAACGATATCGAAATCAAAAAAACAGAACAATGAAACCAGCAGATGGTTCTTTGAAAGAAAGGAGTTCTTTAAACCCCTAGCCAGATTGATAAAAAGAAAAAAAGGACTTAAATAAATAAAATTACAAATGAAAGAGGTTACAACCAACCTTGCAGAAATACAGACAATAAGAGAATATTATGAGCAATTATATGCCAACAAATTGGGCAATCTGAAAGAAATGGACAAATTCCTAGAAACATATAAAACTACCAAAAGTGAAACAGGAAGAAATAGAAAATTTGAACAGACCTATAACCAGTAAAGAAATTCAATCAGTAATCAAAAATCTCCCAAAAAATAAGAATCCAGGGCCACATGGCTTTCCAGGAGAATTCTACCAAACATTTAAAGAAGAGATGGGGTGCCTGGGTGGCTCAGTCTGTTAAGCATCTGACTTCAGCTCAGGTCATGATTTCACAGTTCGTGGGTTCAAGCCCCACATCAGGTTCTGTGCTGACAGCTCAGAGCCTGGAGCCCACTTCAGATTCTGCGTCTCCCTCTCTCTCTCTCTCTGCCCCTCCCCAACTCGTGTGCTGTCTCTGTCTCAAAAATAAATAAACATTTTTTAAAAATTAAAAAGGAAGTAACACCCATTCTTTTGAAGCTGTTCCAAAAATAGAAATGGAAGGAAAACTTCCAAATTCATTCTACAAGGCAATACCCTGATTCCAAAACCAGACAAAGACCCCACTAAAAAGGAGAACTACAGACCAATTTCCCTAATGAACATGGATGCAAAAATTCTCAACAAGACACTAGTAAGCCAGATCCAGCAATACATTAAGTGGGATTAATTCACTTAATCAAGTGGGTTTTATTCCTAGTATTCAGGGCTGGTTCAACATCTGCAAATCAAGCAATGTGATACATCACATTAATAAAAGAAAGAAAAAGAACCACATGATCTTCTCAATAGTTGCAGAGAAAGCATTTGGCAAAAAAAAAAAAAAAAAAAAAAAAAAAAAACAGCATCTTTTCCTGATAAACACCTTCAAGAAGGTAGGGATGGAAGTATCATACCAAAAGATCATCAAAGCATTATACAAAAGACCCACAGCTAATATCATCTTCAATGGGGAAAAACTGAGGGCTCTCCCCCTAAGGTTCAGGAACATAACAAGGATGTCCACTCTTACCACTGTTATTCAACATAGTATTGGAAGTCCTATCCTCAGCAATCCAACAAATCAAACAAATAAGCATCCAAATTGGCAAGGAGGAAGTTAAACTTCCACTCTTCACAGATGACATGATACTCTATGTGGAAAACCCAAAAGACTCCACCAAAAAAACTGCCAGACTGATACAGGAATTCAACAAGGTTACAGGATATAAAATCAATGTACAGAAATCAGCTGCATTTCTATACACCAATAATGAAGCAGCAGAAAGAGAAATCAAGGAATCGATTGCATTTACAATTGCACCAAAAAACATAAAATACCTAGGAATAAACCTAACAAAAGAGGTGAAAAATCTATACAGATTTTCTTTAACTACAGATAAAGGTTATGAAAGACACTGAAGAAGACAAAAAAAATGGCAAAACATTCCATGCTCATGGATTGGAAGAACATGATACTACCCAAAACAATCTACATATTCAATGCAATCCCTATCAAAATAACACCAGCATTCTTTACAGGCCTAGAACAAACAAACCTAAAATTTGTATGGAATCAGAAAAGGCCCTCAATAGCCAAAGCAATCCTGAAAAAGAAAACCAAAGCTGGAGGCATCACAATTCCAGACCTCAAGCTGTATAACAAAGCTGTAATCATCAAGACATTATGGTACTGGCACAGAAACAGACACATAAATCAATGGAACAGAATAGAGAACCCAGAAATAGACCCACAAATGTATGGCCAACTCATCTTTGATAAAGAAGGAGAGAATATCCAATAGACAAAAGAGTCTCTTCAGCAAGTGGTGTTGTGAAAACTGGACAGCAACATCCAGAAAAAAGAACCTGGACCACTTTCTTACACTGTACCCAAAAATCAACTCAAATGGATGAAAGACCCGGACCCAAGACAGGAAACCATCAAAATCCTAGAGGAGAACACAGGCAACAACCTCTTTGACCTCAGTTGCAGCAACTTCTTGACATGTCTCCGGAGGCAAGGGAAACAAAAGCAAAAATGAACTACTGGGACCTCATCAAGACAAAAAGCTTCTGGGGCGCCTGGGTGGCGCAGTCAGTTAAGCGTCCGACTTCAGCCAGGTCACGATCTCGCGGTCCGTGAGTTCGAGCCCCGCGTCAGGCTCTGGGCTGATGGCTCGGAGCCTGGAGCCTGTTTCCGATTCTGTGTCTCCCTCTCTCTCTGCCCCTCCCCCGTTCATGCTCTGTCTCTCTCTGTCCCAAAAATAAATAAAAAATGTTGAAAAAAAAAAATTTAAAAAAAAAAAAAAAAAAAAAGACAAAAAGCTTCTGCACAGCAAAGGAAACAATCAGCAAAACGAAAAGGCAACTGACAGAATGGGAAAAGATATTGGCAAATGACATATCTGATAAAGGGTTAGTATCCAAAATCCATAAAGAAGTTATCAAACCGAACACCCAAAAAACAAATAATCCAGTGAAGAAACAGGAAAAAGACATGAATAGACACTATTCCAAAGAAGACATCCAGAAGGCTAACAGACACATGAAAAAATGCTCAACATGAATCATCGTCAGGAAATACAAATCAAAACCACAATGAGATACCACCTCACACCTGTCAGAATGGCTAAAATAAAAAACTCAGGCAAAAACAGATGTTGGCAAGGATGCAGAGAAAGAGGAACTCTTTTACACTGCTGCTGGCAATGCAAACTGGTGCAGCCACTCTGGAAAACAGTATGGAGGTTCTTCAACAATTCAAATAGAACTACCCTATGACCCAGCAATTGCACTACTAGGTATCTGTCCAAAGAATACAGGAGTGCTAGGCGGCTGGGTGGCTCGGTCAGTTGGGCATCCGACTTTGGCTCAGGTCAAGATCTCACAGTCCGTGAGTTCGAACCCCACACTGGGCTCTGTGCTGACAGCTCAGAGCCTGGAGACTGCTTCGGATTCTGTGTCTCCCTCTCTCTCTGCCCCTCCCTGGCTCACGCTCTGTCTCTCTCTCCTTCAAAAATAAATAAACATTGAAAAATTAAAAAAAAAAATACGGGAATGCTGTTTTGAAGGGGCACGTGCACCCCAATGTTTATAGCAGCACTATCTATAATAGCCAAAGTATGGAAAAGAGCCCAGATATCCACTGACTGATGAATGGATAAAGAAGATGTGTATTCCATCATAGGTACAATGGAATATTACTCGGCGATCAAAAAGAATGAAATCTTGTCATTTGCAACAACGTGGATGGAAGTGGAGGGTATTATGCTAAGCGAAATTAGTCAGAGAAAGACAAATATCATATGATTTCACTCTTTTGTGGAATTTAAGATACAAAACAGATGAACATAAGGGAAGGGAAGCAAAAATAATATAAAAACAGAGAGGGAGACAAACCGTAAGAGACTCTTAATACAGAGAACAAACTGAGGGTTGGTGGAAGGGTGCTGGGTGGGGGGATGGACTAAATGGGAGAGGGGCATTAAGAAGGACACTTGTTAGGATGAGCACTGGGTGTTATATACAAATGATGAATCACTAAATTCCATCCCGAAATCACTATTACACTAACTTGGATTTAAATTAAAAACAAAAAAATAAAAGATCTGAAACTATAGAACACTTATGAAAGAGATTAAAGAGCACACAAAGAATGGAAAAGCATTCCATGCTCATGGGTTGGAAGAACAAACATTGTTAAAATGTTTATACTACTACCTAAAGCAACCTACGCATTTAATGCAATCCCTATAAAAATACCATCAGCATTTTTCACAGAGCTAGAACAACCAACCCTAAAATTTGTATGGAAGCACAAAAGACCCTGAATAGCCAAAGCTATCCTGAAAAAGAAAAACAAAATAGGAGGTTTCATGATTCCAGATATCAAGCTATATCAGAAAGCTGTGGGCATCAAGACAGTATGGCATTGGCACAAAAACAGACACACAGATCAATGGAACAGAACAGAAACCCAGAAATGGACCCACAGCTATATGGTCAACTAATCATCAATAAAGCAGGAAAGAATACCCAATGAAAAAGGCAGTGTCTTCAACAAATGGGGTTGGGAAAACTGGACAATGACATGCAGAAGAATGAACCTGGACCACTTACTTTCTTACACCATACACAAAAATAAACTCAACATGGATGTAAGACCTAAATGTGAGACAGGAAACCATCAAAATCCTAGAGGATCACACAGGCAGAAACCTCTTTGATTTCAGCCAGAGAGCAACTTCTTACTAGACATGTTGCTGAAGGCAAGGGAAACAAAAGCAAACATGAACTATTGGGACTTCATCAAGATAAAAAGCTTCTGCACAGCTAAAGAAACAATCAACAAAACTAAAAGGCAGCCTAGAATGGGAGAAGATATTTGCAAATGAGTATCTGATAAAGAGTTAGTGTTTAAAATCTACAAAGAACTTATCAAACTCAACACCCAAAAAACAACACAGTTAAGAGAGAGGCAAAAGACATGAACTGACACTTTTTCAAAGATGACATCCAGATGGCTAACAGACACATGAAAAGATGCTCAACATCGCTCTTCATTAGGAAAATACAAATCAAAACCACAATGAGATACCAACTCATACCTGTCAGAATGGCTTAAACTAACAACACAGGAAACAACAGATATTAGCAAGGATGCGGAGAAAGGGGAGCCCCCCCTTACACTGTTGGCAGGAATGCAAACTGGTGCAAGCCACTCCAGAAAACAGCAAGGAGGTTCCTCAGAAAGTTAAAAATAGGGGTGCCTGAATGGCTCAGTCAGTTAAGCCTGTGACATCAGCTCAGGTCATGATCTCATAGCTTGTGAGTCCAAGCCCCACATTGGGCTCTGTGCAGACAGTTCAGAGCCTGGAGCTTACTTCAGATTCTGTGTCTCCATCTCTCTCTGCCCTTCCCCTGCTCACGCTCTGTTTTTCTGTCTTAAAAAATTAATAATAAATAAAATAAAGTAAAGTAAAATAAAATAAAATAAACATTAAAAAAAATAACTTAAAAAAATTTTTTTAAGTTAAAAATAGAACTACCCCAGGATCCAGCAATCATACTATTAGATATTTACCCAAAGGATACAAAAATACAGATTTAAAGGGGTACGCGCATCCCAATGTTAATAGCAGCATTAACAACAATAGCCAAACTATGAAAAGAGCTCAAATGCCCATCAACTGATGAATGGATAAAGAAGATGTGGTGTATAAATACAATGGAATATTACTCAGCCATCAAAAAGAATGAAATCTTGTCATTTGCAACAACGTGGATGGAGCCAGAATGTGTTAGGCAAAACAAATCAAAGGAAGACAAATATCATATGATTTCACTCATACGTGGAATTTAAGAAACAAAACAGATGAGGGAGAGGGGGAGAAAGGGAGAGAGAAAGGGAAACAAACCATAAGAGACTCTTTATAGAGAACAAATGGAGAGTTGATGTTAGGAGGTAGGTGGGGGGATGGGCTAAATGGGTCACAGGTATTAAAGAGGGCACCTGTCATGTTGAGCACTGGGTGTTATATGTAAGTGATGAATCACTAAGTCCTACTCCTGAAACCAATACTGCACTGAAAGTTAAAATTTAAATTAAAAAAAAAAAGAATATACATGGCTAAAAGGAATATTTAACATAGCAGGTTATAAAACTAAAATCCAAAGATCCTGAGGGGCTAGAACAATAAAATGAAATAAAGATTTAAGTAAGCCACTACAATCAGATTGTTTACTTTAAAATCAATTCTACAAATACAAAGCAGAGAGGAAACTCTAACTTGTCAGCTTTAAGTGTTGGGGAGTGAGAGGGTCAATCCTACGCATTTTATTTTTCACCACTGGGCTCCTGTGAACAGTCTAGCACAGCTGCTAGAAGGCTAACAAAAAAAAAAAAAAAAAACCTGAGACCTTAACAAACAGTATGCTTATTGAAAGATAGTCCATGATTGTATACTGAATTAGATCACAGATTTAAAAGGGAGTGAATAGGTTAAAAAAAAAAAAAAAGGTATGTACAGCAGAGAATATTAAATAACTAAAGCTAAATATTTAAAGAGGCATCTTATGGAAGTAAAAACAAACATCTTTCTACAGGAAAAAATAAGAAATGTGTGAAAATTATAGAATTTTGGCACAGTATTGAGAAGAACTTCCTAATAATTAGAGCTATCAAACAAAAGAACAAGTTGCCTCAGAACTAGGTAAACTACCTATCACTCGAAGTGTTTATGAAAAGGCTTACCAACTATCAGGAATGTTGTAAAATCAATTCCTGCACTGGAAAAGAAATACAATAGACATTTCTAAGGCCTTCCCAACCAAGTTTCTATGATTCCCTACCCCACTCTTACACCTCCAAAACTAAAAATAATTTTTTCCCTTACCTATTAATTTATGAAAAGCAACTCTGACTTTCAATTTCAATAATCCTGTTTTTGCTACAGTTTGACAAATTAGTTTTTTAATTGTTCATTTGGATTCTGTCTTGAATAAAGGCAAGAGTATTGAGAACATATTTACATAGTAACTTATTTTGCTGGGTGATTATTTCTCAATTATATAAGAGTAAGAAGAAAAAAGGACTAGAAGTAAAAAAACAAATCAATGGTTATCTCTGGATGGTACAGCTGAAGGTAAATGTTTTCTTTTTTTATACTTTTTTCTATATTTCAATTTTTCATATTTTTACAGTTTCACAGAGGGAAAAGTGTCTTAAATGTTTTCATTTGTATGAACAGCTAAGTACGTCAATGCCACAGAAATTAATGATCTGGTCACTGCACACAGATAAACGGACACTGCTATGGTAATGGCCACAGTGAATATAATCTTTCCTTACAAAGTTATCTTCATCTAAAAGATACTATTTTCTCTGATAAATTCTCTAATTAGACCCATGTACATATATTACAGAGATAATTCTTTTGAACTGAATTATCTGATGGTTATAAATAAATGTAAACAAAAAATACAAATATAAATTTAAAATACTCTGCAAGGTTAAATGTGCTTATTTTCTTTTCAGTGCCATACAACACAAACAACATTTTCTACTCCTATTTCATATGAGCTATACAAAAAAAGAATAAGTAGTAGTAAGTAGCATGAAGAATGTCATGTGTATAAATAGCACTGCTGAGTACATAATGTTCTGTTACTCTAGGGACAGCGGGGACAAATATCTGACACAACTTGTATGAATAATATACTTTAAGTAGACTGCAATATATACCCTCATTCAAATAAAACTTTACAAATAGAAATCTTGCTGCTGTTATAGTTCCAAATCTGTTTCTTCATTTTTAAAACAAAGTGGTTAAGAGTACCTTACCTCTAGAGTCTCTCCAATTCTAAATTCTTAAAACATTTTTAGTTGTTATAATCTCTTCTCTATAGTAGTAATTAAAACATCACTGCTCTCTTCTCATCCTGTCTTTTCATACCATTTGTTAAGTTACAAGAATGAAATCATGAAAAGACTTTGCTCAATAATCTCATGGGCCTGTAGGGTAAGAGTGTAGAAACTCCAATCCTTAAATAATATCCAGGTCTTCATTGAATTTCAAATATAAATACTAAAAGCAAATATACCATGTGTGCCTATGGTTGGAAAAAAAAAATGTAATATAGCTTTAAAAGCCTTAATGAAATTTTGAAATGGCATAAATAGGTATTTGTTCAAGAAAATGTATATCTAGGTACTCTTCTATCACACTCTATCTTATCCCTTCATCAACTTTCTCCTTTACAGAGTTAAAAAAAGAGTTCACAAAGGTAAATATAATTTTTGTTTAATTTATTTGTGAAGTTACTTGACATACAGTGTAGTCTTGACTTGAGGAGTAGATTCCTGTGATTCATCACTTACATACAACACCCAGTGCTCATCCCAACAAGTGCCCTCCTCAATGCCCATCACCCATTTTCCCCTCTCCACCACTCCCCATCAACCCTCAGTTTGTTCTCTGTATTTAAGAGTCTCTCTGGGAATGCAAGCTGGTGCAGCCACTCTGGAAAACAGTATGGAGGTTCCTCAAAAAACTAAAAACTGAACTACCCTACGACCCAGCAATTGCACTACTAGGCATTTACCCAAGGGATACAGGTGTGCTGTTTCGAAGGGACACATGCACCCCCATGTTTATAGCAGCACTATTGCCAATAGCCAAAGTATGGAAAGAGCCCAAATGTCCATCAATGGATGAATGGATAAAGAAGATGTGGTATATATATACAATGGAGTATTACTTGGCAATCAAAAAGAATGAAACCTTGCCATTTGCAACTACGTGGATGGAACTAGAGGATATGATGCGAAGTGAAATTAGAGAAAGACAAAAATCATATGACTTCACTCATATGAGGACTTTAAGAGACAAAACAGATGAACATAAGGGAAGGGAAACAAAAATAATATAAAAACAGGGAGGGGGACAAAGCGTAAGAGACTCATAAATATGGAGAACAAACTGAGGGTTACGGGAGGGGTTGTGGGAGGGTGGATGGGCTAAATGGGTAAGGGGCACTAGAGAATCTACTCCTGAAATCATTGTTGCACTATATGCTAATTTGGATATAAATTTTAAAAAATAAAAAATAAAACAAGTTAATAAAAAATAAATAATTTTTTTTAAAGTCTCTTATGGTCTGCCTCTCTGTAACTTATTTTTTCCTCCCCTTCCCCTATGGTCATCTGTTAAGTTTCTCAAATTCCACATATGAGTGAAATCACATGATATCTGTCTTTCTCTGACTGACTTCTTTCACTTAGCATAATACCCTCCAGTTTCATCCACGTTGCTGCAAATGGCAAGATTTCATTCTTTTTCATCACCTTTTAAAGATATATCTTATAATCGTAAATATAAGCTTTCATTTTCTTGATGTACCACAGTAACTATTACACTTAAGGAAAACTCCTACAAAAGTCATTTCTGATTGCAGTGGTGTTTCATTATCATGTGATAGTTTTTCCAACCAAAAAAAAAAAAAAAAAAAAAAGACTGAATAGATGGAAAAATCTATAATCAATTGTTGGTCTGTTAGTCATTATTTCGGATATCAAGAGAATCCAGGGAAAACAATGGCGGACATCACATCTTGGTTATGGAAGTTTTAAACATGTGTTTACAAATTCTTTGATATCCTCCCTGTAAAGGTGAGATCTATGTTCCCTCCCACTGACTCTGGGCCCACCTTCACAACTCGCAACTAATAAAATGTAGCTGGAAAGGACACTATGTAACTTACAAAGCTAGCTCAGAAAAGGCTGTATAGATTCTGCTCCCCAGCTGCTCAATCTGGGAGAAGCCAGTAACTATGTAACAACGTGAGACCCCCATGCTAGAGAAGCCACAGGTAGTCACTCCAATGAAAAGCCAGCTGAGTTCCCTGGGGACAGTCAGCAATCAACTCCTAGGCCTGTCAGTGACCACCTTAAATCTCTACCACAGCTGAGCCTTAGATGACTACAGTTGCAATGCAGTTTTAGTTGTTGGCTGCAATAACTAACTAGAATTGCATGAGGTAACCCAAGTGAGAAATGCCAAACTATACAGTTCCCAATTTCCCAAGTCATGAAATTGTAAGGAAAAAGAAAAAGAGCAGTTTTAAGCCACAAAGTTTAGGAGAAATTTGCTGCACAGTAATAGTAATTAATCAGCAGTTTATCCGCTTTATAGAAAGAACTCTAAACCAACTAGGCAGAAGGCCTAGAGTCCATTTCCAACTCTACTAACTAGAGCTGAAATTCACTAGCTTGAGTGAACCTGTCATTTCCATGGAATTCAGCTTCTTCATTGATAAGAAAGTTAGGCAAAATGCACTTTAAGGTTTCTTTTAGCTCTAGCATTAGTAATTTTTATAACCACCAAATTGCCCCTTCCTAATTCTCATTTTTGTTTTTGTTGTACTATATGACTTTTCTATTTTTTTGTTTGTTTGTTTGAGACAGAATTCATGTGAGCGGAGGAGAGGCACAGAGAAGAGGAAAGAGAGAATCTTAAGTAGGCTCCATGCTATCAGCGCAGAACCCAATGTGGGGCTCGATCTCACAAACCATGAGATCATGTCCTGAGCCAAGATCAACTTGGATGCTTAACTGACTGAGACACCCAAGAGCCCCTGATTTTTCTGTTTCCAGCTCAAGATTTGAAAATGTGTTCAGAACCAAAAAGCAAAGACCTTGTGGTATACAAATCAATAAAAATAAGTGTTTTTATATAAAAAATTGTGATTATAATCTTAAAATAGGAAATTTCTTGACTTTATCACTAAAACTCTTCTACAATTAGCCCTAAGTAATGATCTTATCTTTACACTTTTCTACATTTTTCATTTTAAGTATGCGTGATTTTTATAATCAGAAAAATATAATCTACTAAAATTTAAGATATGCATATCCTGTGACTTAGCAATTCCACCTTAGAAAACTATTTGCACATCTGCATAAAAAGAAATGTAAGTACTGCACCTTGTAAGAAAAAACTGCAAATTAAAGAAATGATTGGACAAACTGTAGTTTATTCATATTCCAGATTACTGTACAGCAAATGGAAAGAACAGTACTGACAAAGACGGATCTACACAATACATTTTGCAGTAAATAAAAGAAGGCCATAAAATAGCACAACACCTTTTATTTACACACATGCACACACACACATTTCTGTAAACATATGGTTATTTAACTCCATGGAAAAAGGTCTGTCAAGGACATCCAAACTATTAACTGTAGTTACCCAAAGAAGAGCTGGTGCTAGTGAGGATAGAGAAAGGACTTTTACTCTATCTGAACTGCATGGAAAACAACTACAATGTATTTGTGCATTATTTAGGAAATATCTCAATTAAATTTTTAAAAATAAACTTCATTTGTCCATTTGCAGCTATGTAGCTGGAACTAGAGGGTATTATGCTAAGTGCATTTAGTCAGTCAGAGAAAGGCAAATATCATATGACTTCACTGATAAAAGGACTTTAAGATACAAAACAGATGAACATAAGGGCAGGGAAGCAAAAATAATATAAAAACAGGGAGAGGGACAAAACATAAAAGACTCTTATAGAGAACAGAGGTGTGCTGGAGGGGTTAGGGGAGGAGTGGATGGGCTAAACGGGTAAGGGGCTTATGGAATCTATTCCAGAAATCATTGTTGAACCATGTGCTAACTAACTTAAATGTAAATTATAAAAAATAAATAACTAAATAAGCCATTAGGGGTTAGAGAAAGGTATCTTGGTGAATGGCACTCAGTTATATAAATATAAACTAAGCTCTAAATTGAATATTTGGTATATGGGGTAAATTTGCCAAAGAAAATTTGACAGGTAATGTGAAAAAAATAAAATGTGTTTAATAAATAAATATAAAAATAAAAATAAACTTCATTCTTTTAAAACATGCTTTAGCAAACTATTTCCTCTGGAACGATAATAGAAATGTATATAATATGACCCACAACAGCTCAAAAATTCATATATTTGAACCACTTCTCACATGAAGTACTCAGACAAAAACATGTATCAAGAGTCTACGCCTAATCCATGATAGGTACTTTATACGTTATCCCATTTAATCCTAACATAATCACCTTCATTTCTCCAAGAGAAAATGGATGTTCAGAAGTTAAATAACCTGGCAAAAGCAGAGCAAGATTATGAAAGAAAATTCAAACTCAGGTCTTCCTAACTCTAAAGCCCAAGGTTCTCTTAGAGAAAAACTAAAGTAGATAGCCCTTCAATGCACTTCCAGCTAAACAACTCACTTGAAACTCTTTAAGTTTGCAAATGCCCAAATTACCCCATTTTTATGAAAATATAATAAACACATATATTTAGAAAATATATAAACTAAAAAAAAATGTAAATTACAAAAAGTACTTTTAAAGAGATTAAAATTTTAATTATAAAATGTGATTTAAAGGTGAAAAAGTCAGGGGCGCCTGGGTGGCTCAGTAGGTTGAGCGTCCGACTTCAGCTCAGGTCACAATCTCACGGTTCGTGGGTTCGAGCCCTGCGTCAGGCTCTGGGCTGATGGCTCAGAGCCTGGAACCTGCTTCCAATTCTGTGTCTCCCTCTCTCTCTGCCCCTCCCCCGTTCATGCTCTGTCTCTCTCTGTCTCAAAAATAAATAAACATTAAAAAATAATAATAAAAAAATAAAAAAAATAAAGGTGAAAAAGTCTAAAGTACTTTTAACTACATAAGTTAAATATGTATCACATGCTCTAACAGTAATTCTTCTCAGATACTCTTAAAAAATGATGTATTTTGAGGATAGAAGAAATGAAGTATTTTGAAGCTGTCACCATCAAGATGTTTTTAATATGATACACTGACACACAATCATAATCAAGGAACAAAATATTATATATTATTGTAATAAAACCATATCACACACAAAAAGTTGCTGAAACAAAGAATCCAAAAGGAAAGAACAGAGGAACAGAAGATGTAAGGACAGACTAGAAGCAATGGTAATGAACAAAGAAAAGCCATATTCCAAATCCTCTGATACCCCCACAAAAATTACTTCTCTCTCCACCCCCACCCCCCCACACACACACACACATACACAAAAGGATTTCCTTCTAGCACCCTACCATAAAATACAGTGTTATTGTAATGCAGTTATATACAATTAAAATCTCCCCTGGCAGTTTAAAAAGGCAATCTGGAGAGTTTAGGCCAAGACAAAATGACTGTTACTACTTTCCTTAGACAGAGGAAAAGGATCTATGTTGAAGATCAGTTTTCTACATGCCCAGAAATCAAATTCAATTCATGGAAGTAAAGCAGAATTATTAGCATGGCTGTTAGATGCATAACGCTAGGTATGCTAAAATAATATGAAAATTTTATCCCATCATATAACATAAGTATAGGTTTTTATTGTTCTAAATCACATAAAATGTTTAGATTATCTTTAAAAGTGTTCTGTAACATCACTAAACCATTTCATTATGAAACTATTTTCTAAAGTTTCTACTGACAATAGATACAAGTCTCCTTTCCTATCTGGCTGGCTTTAAACCAAAAATGTCCATGCACCCATTCATATCAACTCCTAGTATTCCCAGATCTTGCCTTTTTAGAGGCCATTTTGCCTCCCCATAAAATGCCCTTATGGAAAGAAGAGTAAGTCATTTGAAACCACATGTCTATTATCCAATACTTCCTTCTTTGACATAAGAACAATTAGTATTCCTACCTCCATCACTCCCCTCCACTAGCTTCGAAATGGAATTATTATTATTTTGGTTGGAATAATGAATAATGTTTATATGTACTTTTGAGAATCTATTTTAAATACAAGTTTTCCAATTCATCATTATAGCAATGTTCTTTGTAACTTATCTTTAAAGTTAAAAAAAAACAAAAGTTTTAGCTAACCATTTGCACTATTTTTAATGATTTTAAATTTAATTTTTTTATGATTTTATTTTAACTTATTTAACAGACACATATACAGTGTTCACAATATGCCAGGCACTAGTTTAAGTGCTTTCATATATGAACTCATTCAATCCTCATAATAACTCCTGGCAATAATACTATTATCACCTCCATTTTGCAGAAGAGGAAATTTAGCCATGGAGAAGTTAGGACACTTGCCTAAAGTCATACTACTAATTGGTACAGGAGCCAAAAACAAACCCAGGCACTCTAATTCCAGAGTCAAACTTGTAAACAGCCTATGAAATTGTCTCCCCAATTTGTTGAAAACTCTTTAAAACTGTCCAGAAAGGGACTCCATAAAATGTTGCATTTTGTGAGAGCCTTTTTACAGGGGAAAAATACTACCAGGAAGTTCAAATTATAAGGCATTAAATCAATTACAAGACATCAATAACAGAAATCATGTTTTCAAAAAGGATATTTTTCTTAGTTCATGTGATATTTTCAAATCAAAATGGGTTTTCAAAGAAAAAGTGTATGTTTTAATATAACACAATTTTTAGGTTTTAAATTTTAATCACTGGGGCGCCTGAGTGGCTCAGTTGGTTAAGTATCTGACTTCGACTCATCTCAGGATCTCACAGCTTGTAGGTTCGAGCCTCATGGCTCATGGGTTTGAGCACCGCATTGGGCTCTGTGCTGACAGATCAGAGCCTGAAATCTGCTTCCAGTTCTGTGTGTGTCTCTCTCTGTCCCTCCCCTGCTCATGCCCTCTCTCTCTCTCATTCTCTCTCTCTCGCTCTCAAAAACAAACATCAAAAAATAAATAAATTTTAATCATTAAATGTATAATTTTAGGAAAATGTGAAATTTAAATTTCATAAGCATCAAAATTGTACACAAATATTTGTATATTTGATCACTTAAATGTTCTAAAGGATTTATCAGACATATTTAATAAACACTACTATTTGGCTAATAAGTACTATAAAAGTTGAAATTTCAAACTGACAGCCCATTTCCCTGCTTTTTAAAATAAGATATAACACATAAGGTATAACTTGTTGTGAAATTGGAAAAGCAGTTACATTTTATTTTTTTAAGCAGTTACATTTTATACTCTTTTAATACACTGTTCTAGACTAAGCTAAATTTCTTAAAACAATTTCATTGTATATAGGATAATTTGGGTCAACATGGGGATATCTTCCTAGGAGGAATCGCTATCTCTTTCTATCTCCCACTTTTGAACTGTGAAGAAAGAAATGAATTATAAACCAGAAGTAAAAAGCTAGTAACTTTGCAATCTTGGCTAAATTATTTCATGCTAGGCTTCAGTGTCCTCGTCTACAAAATGAGAAATTTAAACTAGGTAACATCCACAAATCTATACAGTTCTAAAACTTGTATTTGCAAAAAGTTTTAAATTTTAAATGTCACCTCATCTGAAGAATCTAGTTGTCCCAAAGTTCCTGTTGCACCCGCAAAACCTTTGGAAAGGAAAAAAAAAAAATTTCCTTCATAGCTGTTATGTATTGCCTTACTTTAAAATTATTCTGAGACATAAAAAAAAGCTAAATTTTGTTACATTAAGACAACTCATTCCGACAGTTATCTTGGGAGAGTTCAACATTTATCTTTAATAAATTTGGGCCTAATATAGGTTTATACTTCAAAGGAAATCTGTAGTGAAAATCCAGATTTAATCATCACAAATAATGTTTCAGAAGGATCTCTTTCTTTTTATATCATGGTTTACTAAAATATTAAGATACTAAAGTTTTGGGCTACTCTTAAATAGCAACTGCTACCTTCTTCATGAGCTAAAAACAGGACCTTAAATAAACTTAACCAAATTCCATTTAAGAAATGTATTATCTTCTTTGCCCAATCTATTCTTTCTTGCTTCTACATGTTTACCACCAAGGAATGACACATTACTTAAATTGCTCCAACAACAAGTCAAGTGTGAGGGTCTTTCTGTTTTAACACAGAAAAGTCACCACTGTTCAAATTAAACAGACAAACCTTGCACTGCCAGAGTGCTAGTGCCAGCTGATGGTTCCTGTAGACCGTATACAAGTTTATCCTCGGGATAGGTAAGTCCAGAGCTCTTCAGAGCTATAAGGTACTTTTCATGACTTTTCTTTGCACAAGCATTTTCTCCAAGACCTAATATTTAAAATCAGAAAAAAAATTCCATTCAAAATATAAGTAAAGCGATCTCAGTAGCTAATATATATATAAAAGAGCTGAATATTCTAATGGCAGGAGAACCCTGGAATGAACAATATAAAACAGCTTCAGGCAAAACTGCACAGCATGTTTATAACAAATAATAAAATCTACTAGGTAACAAATGTAAAATATGCCAGAGATTATAAGCAAGGCACAAGAGGTACACAGATTAATAAGGGTATAATTCCTGCCTTCAAGGAACCTGAAAACTCATGGCAGAGAAAGGCAGATAATCTGGTAAATGACAATTTAGTGTATTAGACTTCACCATTTGGTTTGACAATCTGTGCTCTCACAGTACTGTGCAGCTAGACTTAACCCAAAGCAAAATACTTAGGAAAGGCTTCCTGGATAAAATAATACCCGCGTGGAATGTTCAAGCATTATAACTGAGATTACTCTTAATTTCTGTTTTATCAAACTTTTTCCATCACATTTTCTATCACAAGAATTAAAAGTATAATTTCTATAGAAGTATCAGTTAAAATTAATTTATTCCAAGTAATACTGAAAACCTTAAGTTCTAGAATTACATAATCCTGGAACTTTCACTTTAGCATTGCGGCTTATTAATTATTCCCAATTTTTGTTTTGTTTTTTAATATATTTATGGAGCATGGAATAACAGTAAAAGAAAAACATTTATTTTGAGAGTTCTTTAAAAAGAAAAAGAAAAAGAAAAAGAAAAAGAAAAGAAAAGAAAAGAAAAGAAAAGAAAAGAAAAGAAAAGAAAAGAAAAGAAAAGAAAAGAAAAAAGAAAAGAAAAGAAAAAGATTGGGGCACCTGGGTGGCTCAGTCAGTTAAGCGTCCGACTTTGGCTCAGGTCATGATCTCGCGGTTTGTGAGTTCAAGCCCCACGTCAGGCTCTGTGCTGATGGCTCAGAGCCTGTTTCAGATTCTGTGTCTCCCTCTCTCTCTCTGACCCTCCCCCATTCATGCTCTCTCTCTGTCTCAAAAATAAATAAACGTTAAAAAAAAATTTTTTTAATTAAAAAAAAAAAGAAAAAAGAAAAGAAAAAGATTATTCGCTCTCTGAAAGCCAAAATACCATGGCATTGGACACCTCTTAGGCAAATTACCTATCTTAAATTAAGATCTCAATCTCTTGATTATAAGAATACATAAATGAACTTAATACTTGTTGAGCTTTTCTCTATTTTCTCTCCTTGCTAGCCTGAATAATTGCAATAGAACAGTTTTGGTTTGCGTTTTGTTTTTTTTAAGATTTATTTATTTTTGAGAGAGAGAGCACGCGCGCAAGACAGGGACAGAAGATCTGAAGCGGGGTCTGTGCTGACAGCACAGAGCTCGATGTGGGGCTTGAACCCAAGTGCCCCAGAACAGTTTTGGGTTTTCTTGTTTTGTTTTAAAAAATATTTTTAAATTTATTTTTGGGAGAGAGAGAGAGAGAGAGAGACAAAGCATGAGCAGGGGAGGGGCAGAGAGAAAGGGAGACACAGAATCTGAAGCATGCTGCAGTCTCTGAGCTGTCAGCACAGAGCCCAAAACAGGGCTCGAACCCATGAACCACAAGATCATGACCTGAGCCGAAGTGGGATGCTTAACCGACTGAGCCACCCAGGAGCCCCTAGTTTAGTTTTTTAAATGTCTCTCTGGGCTGGTTTAAAAAAAGACAAAAAACAAAACAAACAAACAAAAAAACACTCTAGCACTTATTAAAACAGACAGGAATACATCTATCCTTCAGTTCAAGTCCAATATTAAAAACAATTACATTTAGTGTAACACAAACAATTACACTTAGTTTATAAAGAATAAAGACCTTTGGGGCACCTGGGTAGCTCGGTCAGTTAAGCATCTGATTTCGGCTCAGGTCATGATCTCAAGGCTTGTGAGTTCGAGCCCGCATTGGGCTTTGTGCTGATAGCTCAGAGCCTGGTGCCTGGTTCAGACTGTCTTCTTGGTCTTTCTCTCTGCCCTTCCCCTGATCTGTCTCTCTCTCTCCAATATAAATAACATTAAAAAAATTAAAAAAAAAATAAAGACCTTCTAAGCATCCTATATGAGAAATGACTACATGTCTCCTGAGTAATAAAAGCCATGTATTTCTCTCAATCATGATGGATGAAATTTTTGTAATACTTTAAGTTTACTTATTTTTGAGAAAGGGCGTGGGCATGTGCACACATGCAACAGGGGAGGGGCAGAGAGAAAATCCCAAACAGGCTCCATGCTGCCAGTGCAGAGCCCAACACAGGGCTCAAACCCACAAAACTGTGAGATCATGACCTGAGCCGAGATCATGACCTGGGCCAAGATCAAGAGTTGGATGCTTAACTGACTGAGCCATCCAGGTGTAATACTTTTTAATACTGTAATATTGTAATACTTTTTAAATAACAAAATGTATTTTACCAACCTTCACAACAAGCCTGAGAAAAATGAATGTATAATCACCATTTTTAAAAGTGAAGAAGCTGAGGCTTACAAAGGTAACATAGCCAGTGAGTAAGCAAGCGGTGATAAGCAGTGAAGCTAGACTGCAAATTTTAAACTTCTTGATCAAAATTTAATGTGATTTCCATCACTAAAAATCACTCAAGCATTTCTGTTGTGTTGTTTTTTAATTTCAATAAATAATTAAAAAGGAATTGTGGAAATAAAAGAAGGCAATTACCATAAATCTTTCCGAAGGTATACATTCTTACAATGATTAAGAACAACTTGCTGCTTTCTTTCACAACAGTTGAGTTTCTGAGTAAGGTTGAAGAATAACAGACCACCAGGTATAATTTATCTCTCTCCAGCTTTATCACCAAAATTCAAATACAAGCTACCATCATCTTTACCCTAGGCTACTATAGCAGAGCTTTTCTGTTCTTGCCCCTTCCCATCTATTTTGGCAAAACAGCAAATCATCTTTTCAAAACACATATCTGATCATGTCACTCTTAAGCTTAGAATATTTCCATGCTTGGGGCGCCTGGGTGGCTCAGTTGGTTAAGTGTCCGACTTCAGCTCAGGTCATGGTCTCGCAGTTTGTGGGTTTGAGCCCCGTATTGTACTCTGCGCTGACAGAGCCTGCTTCAGATCCTCGGTCATCCTCTTTCTCTGCCCCTCCCCCACTCCTTCTCTCAAAAATAAACATTTAAAATATATATATTTCCATGAATTCCCAACACATTCAGGATATCACATAAAATATCACATGGCCTATGAGAGCCATGGATCTAACCTGATGTGGTAGCCTTACTGGTGTCACTATCACCCTACCTTCATTTAATTTCAATACTAGACCTTTTTTTAGTCCTTTTTAAAAAAGTAAGCTCATTCTCATCCACAAATATTTCAACATGGAATCTAGGAGGTGTCTAGGTGTGACTGATAGTCTTTATATTTATCTTATTTGGGGTTTATTAAGCATCTTGGATCTGTAAGTCAATGTTTTACATCCAATTAGGGAAATTTTAGTCAGGATTTTTTCTAATGTTTTTTTTCTGCCACATTCATACTCTCCTGTCCTCCTGGGATTCCAATTATAGGCATGTTAGATCCAATTTAGTCTAACAGGTCCCTAAGACTCTCTTGTATTTTCTCTCTGTTCTCTAGATAGAATGATCTATTAATCTGTCTTCGAATTTACTAAGTCTTTCTTCTACCCTCTCCAATCTGCTGCTAAATCTATCCAGTAAATTTTCTCAATTATTGCACTCAACACTAATTTTCAGTTCTAGAATTTCTTTTTTTGTTTATATTTCTTTGCTAAGATTCCTGATCTCTTCACTCATTAACAGCATATACTTTTAGTTATCTAAATAGATTTTCCTTTAATTTATTGAATGTATTGACAATAGATGCTTCAATGTCTTTATCTGCTAAATCCAACATCTGGACCATTTCAAGATCAATTTCTATTGACTGCCCTATTTCTTGGTTATAGTGCACAACTTATTTTCTTATATGTTTAGTAGTTTTTATTGTATACTGGACATTCTAAGGACATATTATAGAAGATTCTGAATTCTATTATCTTCCTTTGAAGAGTATCAATTTTAATTTAGCGGACTACTCAATTAATAGCCTGATCACAAACTCATGAAGGTTTGGTTTTAAAATTTGTAAAGGGCAGGTCTGTAGAAAGCCTAAGGTTCTCAAAAGGCCCTCTAAAGTGACAGAGCACCTGGGTGGCTCAGTAGGTTGGGCGTCCGACTTCAGTTCAGGTCATGATCTCGCGATTTGTGAGTTCGAGCCCTGTCGGCTCTGTGCTGACAGCTCAGAGCCTGGAATCTGTTTCGGTTTGTGTGTCTCCCTCTCTCTCTCAAAAATAAATAAACATTTGGGTGTTGTATGGAAACCAATTTGACAGTAAATTTCATATATTAAAAAATAAATAAATAAATTAAAAAAAAAAAAAGAAAAAAAAGAAAAAAAAAATTTTAAAAAATAAAAAATAAAAAAAAAGAAAATCATAAAAAAATAAATAAATAAAAAAATAAAATAAACGGTGGCTCAACTCAAAATAAATAAATAAATAAATAAATAAATAAACATTAAAAAAAATTTTTTTTTAAGTGACAGGAATAATCTCTAAATTCTGTCTCCATTGCAGAATCTGCCAGGGTTTTAGGCTTCATTAAATCTGACCTAGGGTAGACCTTACTCGAAGGTGTCTCAGCTAGATACCTGGGGTATTAACAAGGTCTCTCCAGGCTGGTTGGGCTGAAACGCCAATGTCTCCCAAAACTGCCTAACCTCTAATGCCACTATTCTGCTTTTAACCCGATAGCAGTCACTCTATAGTGACTCTCTAGTAAGCCTGAGGCAGTCTCATACGGTACAGGTGGATCTCCGTCCTCAGCCAACCACCTTCAGGAGTCCCTCATTCATCTGCCCTAATACCTCTTGGTATTCTACCCCAAAGATTCCAGTTTCCAACTGCTTCCACTGTCCTAACCTGTGATCTCTGCCTCCTTGGCTCACTTGGACAACCACACTCTGCTTCAATGCCAGCTTGCTGTACTACAGTCAGGAAGTTATCCCCCGACAGATATTCAAAGCAATCGTGGGGTTCGTCTCATGTTTTCCTTTCTCTCAAAGGTTTATAGTCTTGTATTGCCTTTTGTACAATGCCTAATAACAGCTTCCTCACATTTTTTCTAGTTTTATGTTGTTTATGACATAACAGCTAGCCCAGCACTCAGAAGCAGAGGATGTCCTCCACCTTGAATATAATTCCATCCCATTACCACCCAATTCCCCCTCACCCTCTAGCTAAATGACTTTCAACCATTAGGTTTTACTTTAAATATCACTTCCTCAGTGAAGCATCCCACATTCCCCATCAGTGAAATCAAGTCTCCCTTCTATACTGTATTAATATAATTGTTAATGCCATCTCATTCACCAGTCCTTCAGCTTTATAAGGGCAGGGATAGGATTACCTGGTTTACTACTTAAATTCCCTGCTCCAAGCTCCAGTACTTACCCCCAAACCAAGTACATAGTAGGTGCTTAATAAGTATTTGTTGAAAAAGTAAACATATCAGATAAGACAACCTCTGAAGAACATATGGTTTACAATACATATGAAAATTCCACACTCTAAAGAAAAGATAAACCTCAATTTTCAAAGCATGTTTTCATAAGCCAGCAAAAATAATGCTATTTAAAATATTTGTTGTACTGGGGCACCTTGGTGGCTCATTCAATTGAGTGTCTGACTTAGCTTGGGTCATGATCTGGTGGTCAATGAGTTCGAACCCTGAGTCAGGCTCTGTGCTGACAGCTCGGAGCCTGGAGCCTGCTTTGGATTTAGTCTCCCTCTCTGCCCCTCCCCCACTCATGCTCTGTTCTTGCTGTCTCTCAAAAACGAATAAAGGTTAAAAAAAATTTTTTTGAATATTTGTTGTACTATTTTATATAACAGTATATATCATGTACAAACATATTCAGCAATTCGAAGTTTTTAACTTAAACTCTACATTATTATAAAATTCTATGCAATATAACCCAAAAGTACAGAATACCAAAAATGAAGACACAGAAGTAGTTTTGTTACTGTTTACAGAAGGGGAGGTGGAGTACAATTATGAGTATGTCACACCAAAACTTTGAAGAGACCTGGGTTCTAGTGCTAACTCCAAGTTAATAACGTCCAGCTTTAGCATTCTATGGGGAAAAAATCCACATTTTACATTTAAGTTTGAAAATACGCAATTTCTTATGATTACAGTAACATAAATAAATTCTAACTTTCTTCTATTCTAACATTTTACTTACCAGAAGTCAGATCTTTATAGTTTTGTTGGTTTGTCAAAACCTGAGTAAGAACAGACCGCATCGCTCCTCCCATTTTAGTTAGATCTTCTAAAAAGGAAATTTGAGGTTCCAAAAGCTGAAGAACTTTGTTAAGGTCTTTTTCTGATGGTACATCGGCTGCTGTAAAAACATATAATTAACTTCCTTTAAGATATTTTGCTAAGAATAACAATATTTTATTCTTTTCAAATTATAGCAACTTGGGTAAGAGTATTTTATAATCAAAAAATATAAGAACTCAGTTTAGAAGGTAGTTATCCACCCAGAGCCCAGCCTAGGGTAGACTTGCTCAGGAATTCAATTCTCTGAGAAAAGGTAAAGGGGGAAAAGAGATGACTTCATAAGATATTAAGCATTTAATCTGGTTAAAAGGGATTCAATTTGAGGGTCCTATACTTCCAAATATATAAATGTAATCATAACATCATTTCAAAATTAGTGTTTAAGAAAAAGTAAGATCATTCTCTAAAATAAAACAAGACATTTTGAAACCAAATAATATTGAGAGTAGTGTAAGAATATTAGAACAAAATTATGTCAGCTCTAAATTTAAACCTGTGTAGCAAATAACCCATCCTCTATCATATTCTAAAAATACAAACTCATGTTAGCTGGAGGTCAAAGCAAGCAAAATGAAAAATAACTGTTTTCATAAACATGAATGTTTTTACTAAAATAGTTTTAAGATACCAGACAAGATATGTCTAGTAGAGCTGGAAGAAGAGAGTAGAAAGTTGTACAGCAACTGAAAAAGAATATTTAGGAGGGGGAAAAAAGTGATTCTTCAGAGAAACCAAGTCTTAAAGGAAGAAATAAATAATGAGATTTAGAGCTCAGATATAATTGGCAAAGAAGATGCATCATAAGGGAGCTAATGGGGGGCCTGTGTGTCCAGGAAAGGGGCTATCAATTTCATTCAATATTTATTCAGTACCTACTACATGATAGGCACTGAGAAGCAAAACTAAATAAAACCTAGTTTCTACCCCCTAAGGAACTCACAACCCAGCTCAAAGATGATCTGTGAATGAAATTTTAGGTAACTCTTGACTCCTGAGACCCAAAAAACCTTACTTTCTCAGTGGATTACTAATACTGTATATTATTCATCTTCATATCCTCCCCGATGACTTAGGCAGTAACACAGCAGATATTTAATTCACATTTGCAAAGGTTCTAGATGAACTCTGACACTGGTCTGAGGATTGTAGAGTGAAATGAGAAATGGAACTCAAGGCATCTGCCAAACAACAAGATCTGTGAGTTTCTATTACGCTGGATTAGATGATTTCAAGTCCTTTCTTTAATTTTAAACAGTGATCTGTACACAAAGCAATGTAGTAATTTTTCTGGCACAGCAAGAAGAAATGAATGCTGAGCACAAGTCGTAATACAGAAAGGAAATCTTCATGAACCTAAGTTCATGAAGTTCATCTGAAGACAAAAAAGTGCTTCTATTCATATTTGCAAAACAAATAATTATCAAATTAAATAGCAAATAAATAGCAAATAATTATCAAAGCTATGTACCTAGGTCATCTACCTTTTATAACTGCTAAAGGTAACTAAAGGAAAAAATAAACATAATGTACTTTGTGTGAATTGCTCCCTGATCTAATGGTAAGGTTTAAAGTTCTCATAATAAATGATTTCTACCTATTACTCTTCTAAAATAGGACATTTATAATACAAAATGTAAATTCCCAAAAACTCTATTAACTAGTATATGAGAAATAGCACAAAAGGCAAGTTCAATAACCAGCTGGCCTCCAGGTCCTTCATTCCAAAGACAGGGTAGTTTGAGGCTAAATCAAAGTAATATTTCTTCCCATATTTTAAGTAATATTTCTTCCTATATTTATATGCTCTGAGAGGGGTAGAAGTAGTTAACAAAGGATTGTAGATTTTGTTTAAAATGTAGGGGCGCCTGGGTGGCGCAGTCGGTTAAGCATCCGACTTCAGCCAGGTCACAATCTCGCGGTCCGTGAGTTCGAGCCCCGCGTCAGGCTCTGGGCTGATGGCTCGGAGCCTGGAGCCTGTTTCCGATTCTGTGTCTCCCTCTCTCTCTGCCCCTCCCCCGTTCATGCTCTGTCTCTCTCTGTCCCAAAAATAAAAAAATAAAATAAAATAAAAAACGTTGAAAAAAAAGAAAAAAAATAAAATGTAGAAATACAGTAGTATAAGTGTTTGCTCACAATGAGAATAACATGGTATTTTAGAAATGATGAAGATGCTAAATATTTCTTCACACTCCAATGATGGGGGATAGACAGAAGATTAAAACGTGTGCCATAGCTTCAAACTGGATTTAAGATTATTTATGGTAAATACATAATTTAAAACCTCTAAAAGTAATTCAAGATGTAGTCCCTTAAATGATAAAAATACAAGTATCATCAGAAAAGTAAATTACCACACTAATTGATATCTGTAATTTACAAGGTCAGACTGACAACTTTAACAGATAATATCCAAATCCAAAATATTTAGTAAAGTATGTTAATCAAGATTGTGACTAAATCTTAAAAAGCAAGAAGAATATCTACATGTTTCTTTTTTCTTTTCAATACTATCATGATGCTTACACCCATACATTCTACCTGTAAGATGGGAGTGAGCAATTTCTCTCATAAGCTGTTATATATGGAGGTGAATAAAAATATATAGACATCTACAAAAAAAAGAGAGAAAGAGAACTGGTGAAAAAGTAGTTTATCTTCTAAAAATCTAAGTTAAAGTCACACATTTCCAGGACTTCTTAATTCTGTTAGAGCACAATATAATCGTAAAGTCACTTTAACCCCATAAAATGATCATTTCCTCATCCGCAAAAGGCCAACTAAGTTTGATTCAACATATCTATGATCTCAGGAACAGAAAGTTCCAAACTGTGCCTACTAAAAGGTTATAAGATTATAAGGTATCTGTTAGGTTATATAATTGATGTATATACTAAAGTATGTTTTTATTTAGTATCTGTATTTCATAGTCTTGTCATAAAACACGGTAAACAAAAAAAATGATATCTGAAAAAAATTCACTTCATTATTCATACTAAATTCTGTTAATTGGAAACTTAAAAACACTACTAACAAAGAGTAGATTAAACATACCTGGTTCATTATAGCCTTCTCTTAAGTACTGAATAAGACAAAAAATAAATCTTGGAAGAACAAATTCAGACATCATCAGTAAGTCTTTGGGGACACAGGGAATATTTGAACTTGATTTAATTTGATGCCTTTTGCAAAACCTGTAATATGAAAAAGAAAAAAAATTAACAGTGATATCTAACCTGCCAGAAACATATTATCACTATATTTACAATATCCATAAACAGAATGCAGGCCAATATGATTCTTATCAAGGTACCATGTTAAAAGACTGTAAATGAGTCTTTAAATCAAAAATGTGGCTGAGGGGGATTTCCTCCTAATAAAAGACTACACTAGCTAGGTTCCAACTAGAATATAAAAAGAAAATCTCATTACAGGATTTAATATTTTTAACTGCAATTTATTATTTTTACATACTACTTTGTTACTTCCACTCTTTATAAACCATTAAGTAGAAACTGATCATTTCCTAAGAATTTGCATTTTCTATTCCTTAATTATTTCTAATTTATTGTATTAATGAATACATAAGTGATAGAAATAGTTTATTTGAAAAATTAATATAGTACACTTAAGTATATACATTCCTTCTAATCTTGTTTATACTTATTTTAAAGTATGATTGATATACTTGAACAAAAATGAAGCAAACTATTCTGTATTCACAATCCAAATGATCACAAATATGGTATTTTGTGACAATACAGAATAACCACACTAAACATATAAAATATCTAGAAACAAACTTATTAGAAAGAATGCAAAAACTATCTCACCTGAAAAGCATAAAAGATCTAAATAGAGAAAAACTACATTCTCAAATGGAAAAAATAATTTAAAAAAAAATTTTTTTAAATATTTAGTTTTGAGAGAGAAAGAGTACATGCACCCACAAGCGGGGGAGAGGTGGGGAGGGGCAGACAGAAGATCCATAGGACCCTCTGTGCTGACAGCAGAGAGCCCGATGTGGGGTTCAAATTCAGGAACTGCGAGATCATGACCTGAGCTGAAGTCAACCACTTAAACCAGGCACCCCTAATTTTATTTTTCTTTAAATCAGTGCCACCAAGCTTGATATCACTACAGTTAAATCACAATGGGATTAACCACTAATTCTGAAGTTTAAATGGAAGAGCAAATATATAGGAAAAAAATCTGTAAAACTTGGGAGAAATATGATTAATGATAGTGATTTAAACCTTAAAACATACTACAAAGCTATTATAATTAAAAATCTGTGGTAATAATGGGGTGCCTGGGTGGCTTAGTGGGTTGAGCGTCCGACTCCAGGTCATGATCTTACGGTTGATGAGTTCGAGCCCCGCATGGGGCTCTGTGCTGACAGCTCAGAGCCTGGAGCCTGCTTTGGATTCTGTGTCTCCCTCTCTCGGCCCCTCCCCGACACATTCTCTGTCTCAAAAATAAATAAAAATTAAAAAAAAAATTGTAAGTAATAAAATATCATCAAAGGACCACAATGGAGTATAGAAACAGACCATGTAAACCTGTGAATTTAATATAATAAATACGGCATTTCAATTCAATGTGGTAGGGAGAAGACATTCAACAAATTGCTTTAGGACAATTGATTACTTATATATGCAGGAAGTAAGTGTTATTCTTATCTTACACTACATACAAAATATATTTCATACACATCTAAGTGAAAAAAGTTACGAGGAAAAAAATAAACTATTCCACCTACATTACCTCAAAGTACAGAAAGCATAACCAAGTTTAAGCCAAAAGCCATAAATGTAAGATAAAAATTAACTACATAAATCAATAACTTCTATACAGAAGACAAATTACAAATTAAAAATATATTTACAAGAGGCAAAACACACTAAAGATTAGTATCTTTGATTAAGAACTCTTAAAAACGCTAAGAAAAAGAAAACAATTCAACAGAAAAAGCAGCCAAGGTCATGAACAATTCACCAAAAAAACCCCTGCTGAATGGCCAATAAACAAATAAAAAGATGCTCAAGTTCTCTAATAACCAAAGCAATGAATTATATTAAAATAAAAAATGAGTTGGGGCGCCTGGGTGGCTTGGTCGGTTAAGCGTCCGACTTCAGCTCCAGTCATGATCTCACAGTCCGTGAGTTCAAGCCCCGCGTCGGGCTCTGTGCTGACAACTCAGAGCCTGGAGCCTGTTTCAGATTCTGTGTCTCCCTCTCTCTCTGCTCCTCCCCTCTTCATGCTCTGTCTCTCTCTGTCTCAAAAATAAATAAACGTTAAAAAAAAATTTTTTTTAAATAAAAAATGAGTAACTAGAAAATAACCTTTTTGTGATATCTAGTGAAATAACTGACATATGAACGGAGCCATTATAAAGAAAAGCTTAAGGGGAAATTTTCCATTTAGATGATAACATCCTTATCAATCTTTGCATAACAAGAAGTTAGATGATAACATCCTTATCAATCTTTGCATAACAAGAAGTTAAAAAAAAAACTCAAACACTGTGATTCCTATGAAGCACACAGCACCATTTAGGAAGAGTTCTTACCAAACAAGCTGAACTTGACACCTAGTCTCTAGAGCTCACTTCCATTTATAAGAAGTATAGGGGTTAAAGGAAAAAGTTAAAAACACCCCAAAAAACAAATAGACAAATCATGAATGTAGACCATTATATAGGACAATGGATTTAATTTATGCAACCTGGCAGTGGCAAGAGGAGAAAGAAGGTAGAAGGACCACTCTAGGTTTAAAAAAGCTTTAGAGATCCAATAAACATAATACGTGAACCAATCCTAACCAACTTTACAAAGGTATTTTTTAAACAATCAGGGAGATCTAATTATGAACTGGGTAACATAACAGTTCATTAGTTCATTAGATAATTTTATTAGGTGTGATAACAGCATTGTGATTATGTAGGAAAATATGCATGGATATTTGGTGATACTAAGGAATTATTTTATGTAGGTAGGACAGTAGCATCATTACAGTTATCATGGGAAAAGGAACTCTTGTGTTCGAGATATATCTATAGAAATACTTACAGATAAAATGCTATATATATGGGACTTGCTTCAAAATAACACAGTGGGGTGAACTGAATTAGGTGGGAGTATGCCAAAGACCAACTAGAAGTTGTTAGTTGTTGAAACTGGGAGATGGATACATGAGGTTTCATTATGTTGTGCTCATTAAATAGAATGTGGGCCAATATCAAAGCCAGTAAGTATTCCATTCACATATTTAAGGCACCGAGTCAAATGAATGTAGTTTTAATTGGTCTTTAAATAAAAAATGTCACTGAAGGAGCTTTTTCCGAATAAAAGATCACAGTAGTTGGGTTCATTATGTGCATTGCCTTTATATATGTTTGAAATTTTCTGTACTAAAAAGCTAAAAAATGCTTAAAAGAAAGGAATTATTTGAATTTTTTAAATATAAATACTGGCGGCGCCTGGGTGACTCAGTTGAGCATCAGACTTTGGCTCAGGTCATGGTCTCATGGTTTGCAAGTTCGAGCCCCACATTGGGCTCTCTGCTGTCAGCGCTGAGCCTGCTTTGGATCCTCTGTTGGGCTCCTTTGTCCCTCTCCCTCCCTCCCTCCCTCCCTCCCTCCCTCCCTCTCTCTCTCTCTCTCTCTCTCTCTCTGCCCCTCCCCCACTAGCATTCTCTCTGTCTCTCTCTCTCTCTCTCAAAAATCAACATTAAAAAAAAGGTAATACTGAAGCATGTCAGGGTGAGATGACAATATTTGGAATTTCCTTCAAAATACTTCAGAAAAACAGAAGAAAAGGACAAATGAAGCAAATGTGACAAAAATCTTGGTAAATAAATGTTGAGTCCAGTGATGGGTATACGGAGGTTCAATGTTCTCGTACTTTATCTTTGTGTATGTTTGAAAATTTTGATAACACAGAAATCTTTTTCATCTTGAGGACTGGGGAAATTTCACTTTACTAATTCATTGTTGAAAAGTACATTCAGAAATATTTGTTATCATACGCACGGAAGCGTATATAAATCCCGTTTCGGGTGATGTTCTAGCAAAATTTACTAAAACTTTTAGTGTTCAAAAGCAAATGAGCGGAAAAAAGCTTTGGTGGGTCTTGTCGCGGTTCCCACCTTTGCCTTCATCTCTGCAGCATGGTTTTCATAACCCGGCAATTTGTGTACTCTGTGTGCTCCTCATCCGCTACCTCAGCCTCTGTGAAGAAAATCATCATCAACTACATGTTGGTTACTGGCAGCAAGATGATGGGCACTGACATCACCCAGGTTGCTGCAGCAACTGGCCACAACGGTGTTGGTGGACCAGACAGAGGACATGCTAGCAAAATCTAGAAATGAGATTGAGGAAAGCCTTAGGAAAGTGCCAGAGAAGAAGTCTGCATAAAACCCCAAGGCGGGTGATGAATTTGTGGAGAAGACCCTGAGCAACCTATCAACCAGCATAGATGCAGCATCCATAGTCCACAGCATGGACTTGGTGGTAGAGGCCATGCTGGAGAATTTAAAGATGAAGAATGACTTCTTCAAGAGGTTGAACAAGTTTGCCTCTGAACGTACAATCTTTGCCAGCAACACTTCCTCTCTGCAGTCTACAAACATAGCCAATGCCACCGTAAGACAGGACTGATTCGCTGGACTCCATTTCTTCAACCCAGTGCCCTTGATAAAGCTTGTGGAGGTCATTAAAACACCACTGACCGACCAGAATACACCTGAATCTCTGACAGACTTCAGCAAAGCCCTGGAAAACCATCCGGTTTCTTGTAAGAACACGTCTGAGTTTATTGTGAACTGTCTCCTAGTGCCATACCTCATGGAAGCAGTCAGGCTGCATGAATGAGTAATGCATCCAAAGGAAGATATCAACACTGCTATAAAGCTAGGAGATGGTTACTCCATGGGCCCATTTGAGCTTGATTACATAGGGCCAGATACTACAAAGTTCATCACGGACAGGCGGCATGAAATGGAACCCTTTGTTTCAACCCAGCCTGTCCTTGAAGAAGTTGGCAGCAGAGAATAAGCTTGGCAAGAAGACTGAAGAAGGACATTGCAAATACAAGTGAGGCACAGTTTCTCTGCCTCTGCGAAGAAACCCTGTAAGCAATGTACCAGCAGCCCCCCAAGTACCCATGGGAATGTTCTCTGGTCAGACATTCCCTCATACAGCACAGTCCGTTCGATGTAGGGTTTTTTTGTTTTGTTTTGTTTTGTTTTTAATGTTAGAGACAGAGTGAAAGAGAACACATGCACACATGGAAAGGAAAAACAGAGAGACAGAGACAGACAGAATCCTAAGCAGGCTCTGCACTGTCATTGCGGAGCCTGACACGGGGCTCGATCCCACAGCCCCAGGATTATGACCTGAGCTGAAATCAAGAGTCAGAGGTCCAACCAACAGAGCCACCCATGCACCCCCAATGTGCATTTTGATTGTAATCTATCTGAAGTAATTATTTACACTAGTTATAATAAGAGTAGATTCCTCCATTGAGAACTAGTTCCCTTTTATATTCTGTTCATTCTGTGTATTTTCTAACAAGTTTTATAACTCTTGAAGCAAACATTTTTCTGAACCTTATCATTTTCTTCTTAACGTTTATTTTGAGAAGGAGGGTAAGCGTGGGGAGGGGCAGAGAGAGAATCCCAAGCAGGCTCTGAGCTGTCAGCGTGCAGCCCAACACGGGGCTCAATTCCATAAAGCATGGGATCGTGACCTGTGCTACAATCAAGTCAACATGCTTAACTGACTGAGCCACCCAGGTGCCCCAAACCTTATCATTTTCATAAAGAATTGCCTGGATCCATTCACTTGTAAAGGGGACAGCCCTTCCTCCTAGTGCGTGCTAAGTTCATCACTGCCAGACAGTAATGAGCCATTGGACACATATGTGGTGTGTCTGTGAATGCTAGAGTGAGCAGCACTTGCATCTTGCATTTTTGAGAACATATGCTACCTGCAGCTTCAAGCCTTACCCTACATTTTGGGCACAACATAAGATGTCATGTCTTTATTCAACTCCTGCTATTAGAGTGGTAGGAATATCTCCATGGTTGGCAGGAAGAGGTTTTTTTTTTTTTTAATTTTTTTTTTAATGTTTATTTATTTTTGAGAGAGAGAGAGAAAGAGCATGAGCAGGGGAAGGGCAGAGAGAGAGGGAGACACAGAATCTGAAGCAGGCTCCAGGCTCTGAGCTGTCAGCACAAAGCCCAACTCAGGGCTCGAACTCACAGACCGCGAGATCAAGACCTGAGCCGAAGTCAGACGCTCAACCGAGCCACCCAAGCGCCCCGGAAGAGGTTTCATTCACATCCAAAATCTGAGTGATTATCGTCTCTTTTTTTTTTCATGAGAAATCATTGCTGCAAACTGCCTATAAATTGATTCTAATAAAATGCAATCTTTTAACCTGTGAAAATTTGAATTAAAATAAACATGAGTATAATTTAAAAAAAAAGCAAATGGGCAGAGGGCAAAGGAAAAAAGAGAGAGAGAAAGAGACAAAGAAACAGACTTTTAGCTGTAGAGAACAAATTGATGGTTATCAAAGGGAGGTGGCTGGGGAGATGGGTGAAATAGGTAGTGAGGATTAAGGAGTACATTTGTTGTGATTAGCACCAGGTATCGTATGGAAGTAATGAATCACAATATTGTACACCTGAAACTTTAACATCGTATGTTAACTATACTGGAATTAAAATAAAAATTTAATTTAAAAAAAACTTTAAGTGTTCATACCCCGCCCTAGCATTTCTACTTCTAGGGATTTATTACACAGAAATACTCCTAAATTTTTAAGACGGTATCTACAAAGATGTTTGCAATGCAAAAAAAAAAAAAAAAAAAAAAAAAAAAAAAAAAGCTAGAAACAACTCATGTTCAGTAATAAAGGTTATCCAAATTATGGCAGATCCATAAAATACTTTATGTTTGTTAAAGAGAATGAGGTAGATCAACAAGTACTGAAGTAGAATCATACCTAAGATAAATAGAGAAATGAACTACATAATAGTATACATATTGTAATATCTTTATAATTAAAATTTTGGAGAAAGAATAGGAAAGAAAATGTTAATACGTGTAAGAAAAAATATTTATATCAAATACATGTATCTGTGGAATATTAACCAGGAATATTAATTGGTGGAAATTAACCAGGAATACAATATATAACACACTCTAGCTTCTACATTAATTCTACCTATAATATTTGAATTTTGTGTAACAAACACATGCATAACTTTGTAATCAAAAGGAAAAGATTTACACTAAAAGCAAACAAACAATAAGTTATGTCATTCATTTGGTTTTAGTTCTACAATTTACAGTTTTAATTCTGAACATTTCTGGATTCATAGAGTCCTTTGAGAATCTAATGAAAGCTATAACTCTTTCTTAAGAAAAATATATACAGGGGCGCCTGGGTGGCTCAATCATTTAAGCATCTGGCTTCAGCTCAGGTCATGATCTCACTGCTCATGACTTAGAGCCCCACGTCCGTCTCTGTGCTAACAGCTCGGAGCCTGGAGCCTGGAGCCTGGAGCCTGCTTCAGATTCTGTCTCCATCTCTGGCTCTCTGTCTCTGTCTCACTCTCTCTCAAATACAAAACATATGAAAAGATTTTTTTAAAAACCATATTAAAAAAAGGAAGAAAGAAGGACCACAAAACAGAATGGTCACACACTGCTGAAGCCTATCTATCCTTAATGTTAGGTCAACAGATTACAGTGTAGAGAGATACAGATTTCCTCAGTCCTCAAGGCAGACAGATGGGCAGGGTCGGAGCAGCCTCCTCAATTGTTTCTGTGGCCCATCCAAATATCATTTCCATGTCTAGCATACTATGAAAAAGGTTAGGAAGTACTGTATCTTAAGGTCCAAACCTTTATTTTAAAGGTAAATATGGTTGGGGTACCTGGGTGGCTCAGTCGGTTAAGTATCCGACTTCAGCTCAGGTCATGATCTCATGGTTCATGGGTTCGAGCCCCATGTCGGGCTCTTTGCTGACAGCCCAGAGTCTGGGGCCTGCTTCTGTATCTCCCCCTCTCTCTGCCCCTCCCCCACTCTCACTCTGTCTCTCTGTCTCTGAAAAATAAATAAACATTAAAGATAAATAAGGTTGGGGCGCCTGGGTGGCGCAGTCGGTTAAGCGTCCGACTTCAGCCAGGTCACGATCTCGCGGTCCGGTCCGTGAGTTCGAGCCCCGCGTCAGGCTCTGGGCTGATGGCTTGGAGCCTGGAGCCTGTTTCCGATTCTGTGTCTCCCTCTCTCTGCCCCTCCCCCGTTCATGCTCTGTCTCTCTGTCCCAAAAATAAAAAAATAAAAAAAACGTTGAAAAAAAAAATAAAGATAAATAAGGTTGTGTCAAGATGGCCAAGTAGTTTAAGGCACCAGACTCAAGCACCTGCTTCATAAAGATAAATATGAACTTAAGAACATCTTTCAGCTGTGACACACAAAATCTAATAAGCAAAATCAAGGAAAGATTTCTATTTTTAAAAGCTTAAAAAAAAAAAAAAAAAAAAGCCTGGCCTGTGTGACAGGTTAGACAAGTGGTGATCGAAGATAATTTAATTATACTGCCTACAAGGATAAATATGAAGAACAAACAGATGAAAGGAAAGCCAGAAGAGAAGAATGGGAACACATACACTAAAGGATGCAATGAAAAACTTGACAGTTGAAAAGCAGGAAAAGAGAAAGGATTAGATGAAGGAGGGCACAGAAATCTCTCTTAGACACTTTCCACGTAGAAAAGAAATGAATTCAAAAGTGCTACTGGGCAGCCAGTGAAGAACCATTTGAACAGTGTCAAGTGGCATCAAGAGTGAAATTTCAACCTTGAACTAACTTTGCCCAAGGAACAAGAGTGGTCTAAGCAACCTAGGGACTGGGATTACAGGAGTATATCAGATGGCTATTGACTGAAAAAATTAATAGCCAGAAGACTTAAGGACCAAGCTCTGAGAGCTAGTTAAAATAATGTAAGACTGTGCAATACTGGTATAACACATTATAAGATCAACAAAATTGGTTTTCATATTTCAAACTGATCATAGTGTGGGAACTAAAGCATCTTACATTTTACATAGCAAGTGTTCAATGAAGACTTGAGGAAATGAATGAATCTAATAATAGAACACCAAGATGATTTCAAGGGCATCCAGTTAAAAAATAACCAGACTTCCTGTGAACAGCAACAACAAAAAGGACTAGACACCCATTTAATAATACGAGCTTTTCAATTATATTTTAAAGAACCACTGTATGCCTGACACTGACAACTTAGGCCCCAGGAATACAGGGGCCTTGCTCTCATGGAGCTAACTTTCTACTGGGGGAGTGAGTAGAAGATGACAGAGAAAGAAACAAAAACATAAATATGAATAATAAGCTCTGCAAAAATAATTTGACGGCATGATTTACAGAATGTGTCTACCAGGCTCCTTTAAATTGGGTTTGAAATGGAAGGCCTTTCTGAAGAGGTAATATTTAGGATACAGGCCAAATGACATAAAGAAGCTAGGCTAGGCACACCAAGCTCTGTAGGTGTATTGTCAAGAGGTCTGACAAAAGCCAACTGCGTATAAACAGGTATGAAAGATCTCTCCCCAAGTGAACAGGAAGAGGCCTTTCTAGACAACTGGTATGGCTCCAAAGAAAAAATGAGGCAGAAAGTAATGTGTTCACAATAGCAGCTCACAGGTCACAGATACTTTCTTCAAAGAATCCAGCAGTTTTGAATGATTAAGATTAAATATTCCTTAGTGGAGCAGGATGTTATGGCAATAATAGAAAGGTTGAACAGAACTACAGAAACAGTTAATAAAATAACCTCTCCAAATTTTATTTTACCTCAACTTTTTAAAATTTTTCATTGAAATCTGACAGAAAATTTCCAAAAAAATAAGTGCAGCTCAGTGAAGTATCACAAACAGCACACCTATGTAACCAACTAGATCTAGAAACAAAACATTCCCAGTATCCCAGAAACTCTCCTTGTGACTCCTACAATACTGAGTTTAAATGACTAAAAGCGGAATTCCAGGATTCTGAGAGAAGGGAGGAGATAGGATGGGAAGGGAGTGGACAGGACCAGAGAGGAGAGAAGGGAAGAAAGAAAAAAGGACCAGAGATTCCTGGTGGTCCATTTGCAAATTATTAAGACTTAGTTGGCGGGGGGGGGGGGGGGGGGGGCCTAGGACGGTAAGAAAAGGCCAATTCAAATAACTCAAGCACATATTTCAAAAATTAGAAAAGCATCTAAGATAAGCTCCCCTAAAAATCAGACTGTGGCATATACATCCTATTCCCAAATAGCACAAATTACACACATATACACTATTCTGCATATAATTTAAGGTAATTCACAAAGATCCCTGGAAAGACAGGCATCCCATATTAAAAGCCCTTGAAATAAACTGTTCTCTTCATTTTACAGATGGGGAAACCTCAGAAACACTAAATGACATGCCTAACTAGTAAAATTGTTTAAAAAAAAAATTCCTAAAGATGACAAAAGACATACCGTAAAGATATATGGTTTCCACTAAATTGACCTATATATTTAATATGACCTCAGTAAAAATACCAGTAAGGAATAAACAAGGTCACTCTGAGATTCCTATGGAAAAGAAAGGTTAAGAAAATTTTGAACAATAAGACTAATAATAAAATAGCTTTACCAGATATTAAAACTTACTTTAAAATAATCAAAACTGTGGTAGACAGCTTTTAGGGAGCTTACATTTTAGAAGACAGTAATAGACATTAATGATAAATGTAATTAAATAAACATAAAGTAAAGAAAGGTGAAGTTAGGTCAGAAATTCAGTTCCAAATTCACCTATATGTGTTCTTATGCCATTTCTCTAGATATACAGTTCTACATCTCTAATTTGTACAGCTTAAAGTATTAATTCATCTCATGTCTAAAATTATTAGAAATAAAGAAAACAAATTCCATCTATATAGATTTAATATTATTTGGTGAGGCCTAAAGTACTACCAAAACAAAAGCAAAATATTTATGAAAACTCTAAGTTCTAAATTCAGTCACAGTGTGCATATAGGATCAGAAGACATGTAAATTAGAGATGTACAGTAAATTAGAGATGTACAGTAAATTAGAAGACAGCAAAATTAGAAATGTACATGTATTAAAGTATTAACATAGTAAATAAATTATATTGAATGCTCAAGGGCAGAAAGGAAACAATGTGGTAATGGTACATAAAAAGGTCTATCAATGGACAAATTAATTATTGTGAATCCAAATACAGAATCAAATCCATATGGAATTTAATTCATGACAAGGCAGATTTCAATCTATGAGGAAAACATGGTTTATTATGAATGATATTGAGATGAATTGAGTAACCAGCAAAGATTCGGGGGAGGAGTAATCTCCTCACACCTTATACCATGATAACAGATAAATAAGACCCATATCAAACTTCTACAGATGAAAAATATCAGAAATGAAAAATACACCACACAGGATAACAGTAGATTAGACACTAGAAAAAAAAAAAGATGAGCGATTTAACTAACCTAACAATAAGAAATGGGGCGTCTGGGGGGCTCAGTTGGTTTAGCATTTGATTCTTAACTTAAGGTCAGGTCATGATCCCAGGATCATGGGACTGAGCCCTGTGTCAGGCTCTGTGCTAAGCATGGAGCCTGCTGAAGATTGTCTCCCTCTCTCTCACTGCCCCTCTCCCCCGCTCATCCATGCACATGCGCGCACACTCCCTCTCCTCACTAAAATAAATAAAATTATTTAAAAAATAAGAAACTATCCAAAATAAAGCACAGAGACTGAGAACATAAACAAAACTTATGTGAAGAGTGACAATAACAAGCAGTCTTGCATTACCCTGGAAACCCAAAAAGGGGAAGAGGGGAGAAAACACAAATATCTGAAGAATTGCTGAAGTTTCCCCAAATTTGCTGAAAACCATAAAATTACAGATCCAAGAACTCATCAAATCCCAACCAGAATAAACTTTTTTTAAAGCCATACAAAGGCACTTCATAATCAAACTGCTGAAAGCCAGTGGTAAGAAAATCTTCAAAGTGGGGCGCCTGGGTGGCTCAGTCGGGTTAAGTGTCCAACTTCAGCTCAGGTCATAATCTCGCAGCTCATGAGTTCGAGGCCTGCGTCGGGCTCTGTGCTGAGAGATCAGAGCCTGGAGCCTGCTTCGGATTCTGTGACTCCCTCTCTCTCTGCCCCTAACCCACTCGCATTCTGTCTCTGTCTCTCTCAAAAATAAATAAACATTAAAAAAAAAAAATTTTTTTTTTTTAAAGAAAATCTTTGGGGCACCTGGGTAGCTCAGTCAGTTGAGCGTCCAACTTCAGCTCAGGTCACGATCTCACAGTTCGTGAGTTCGAGCCCCACACCGGGCTCTTTGCTGATGGCTCGGAGCCTGGAGCCTGGTTCGGATTCTGTGACTCCCTCTCTCTCTGCCCCTCTCCCACTTGTGCTCTGTCTCTCTCTGTCTCTGTCTTTCAAAAATAAATAAATGTAAAAAAATTTTTTTTTCATTTAAAAAAAAATAAAAAGAAAAAAAGAAAATCTTCAAAGCAACAAGAAAATGACCCATTATGTACAGAGCAACAAAAATACAAAGGACAGCAGACTTTTCAACAGGAACTGTATAATCAGAACACAATGTAGAACCATATTTAAAGCGCTAGAAGAAAAAAAGCAAACCTGTGACTCTAGAATTCTTACCTCCAAGAAAACACCCTTCAAAACTGAAGGTAAATGAAAACTTTCCAGACAAAATCTTTCCAGAGAAAATTCATTGCTATCATACCTGTACCATAAGAAATATTAAAGGAAATTTTTCAAGCAATATTATGATAAGCCCACATGGCAGGAAACTGATCCTCCTGTCAACAGTCATGTGAGTGACCCACCTTGAAGGTGGATCTTCCAGTCCCTGGAAGACTGTAAACCCAGCCAAGGTTTTTACTACAACCCCATGAGACACTATGCCAAAACAACCCACATAAGCCACTTCCAAATCCCTAGTCCATAGAAACTATGAGATGACAAATTTTTATTGTTTGAAGCTTCTAAGTTTCAGAGTGATTTGTTACACAGTGATAGATAACTACCAAAAACACTATCAACAAACTAGACCTAACCAACAATAATAGAACACTACAAACTACAACAGCTAGAAGCTCATTCCATTGTTCATAAAATATATCCTAATAAATACCTTTTTTTCATTTTTAAGAAGTACTGGGATATTACTGACTGACAGAATTATGTAGTCAAACACACAGACCTTTTCAAATGATCTACACTGTATATGTTTATCAACATACATATCAATATACCCACTCTCCATCCTCTTCTTCCTACTGAACTGTGACCCTCAAAAATTCATACATTGAAGTCCTAACCCCCACTGTGACTGTATGTGGAGACAGGACCTTTGAGGAGGTAACTAAGGTTAAGTGAAGTCATAGAGTGGAGCCCTAATCCAATACAACTAGTGTCACTATAAGAAGAGAAAAATAGGGCCACCTGGGTGGTTCAGTTGTTCGAGCGTCTGACATCAGCTCAGATCATGATCTCATGGCTCATGGGTTCAAGACCCGCATCGGTCTCTGTGTTTACAGCTCAGAGCCTGAAGCCTGCTTCAGATTCTGTGTCTCCCTCTCTCTCTGCCCCTCCCCCACTCGTACTCTGTCTCTCAAAAATAAACATAAAAAAAAAAGAAGAAGAGAAAGAGACACCAGGGTTACACACATACACACAGGAAAGACCATGTGCAGATACAGGGAGAAGGCAGCCATCTATGGCCCAGGAGAGAAGCCTCAGTAGAAACCAAACCTGCCAGCACCTTGATCTTGGACTTCCAGGCTCCAGAACTGTGAAAAATAAATTTCTACTGTTTAAGCCCCCCTGTCTATGGTATTATGTTATGGCAGCAAGCTAATATACTCCCTCAATGGGACACAACTGCCTAAATACACAATGGAGCCCGCCTTATGGCCAGCACTGAAATTAGTCCAAACCAGACTGATGGCTTTTCAGTACTGACAAGCAGAAAATATCAATGAATGGTATATGGATCTTACCACTTTATGGTATTGAAACATTTTAAATGAACATTACACAAACTATGTTCTCAGACCACAAAGCAATTAAAATGGAAATCAGTAACAGACATAGGCTTAAAAATCCTTAAAAATTTGAAAATTTACACACCTGCAAACAATGCATGGACCATGCTTAGTGCTTGGCTAAGTACTAAAGCAATGGATATTCTCATTGTACTGATGGAGAAGAGTGTAAATTAACATACCAAATATGAGGACAATTTGGCAATATTGTATTAAAGGTATAAATGTATACCTATTTCACCCAGTAGTTCAAGGAACTAGAGTCAGGACTGCCCAATTTCTGATCTAGAACTTTTTCACAAAACCTACAAGAACATTTTTTCAAGGTACAAAGAAAGAATTTTCATATGGTGTCCAGATGAAAGAGTTAAGCTGTAAGATGTAGTATAGCCAAAATAATAAAATATTATAACCCCCATAGTTTTCAACAGCTTGAACAATCAAAGAGAAAAATAAAATAAAATAAAAAATTTTTAAAGGGGGTGAATTCAAACAATTCTACCAAGCAGGACACAAAGACTGGCACTTAGCCAGGGAGCATAGCCTAGGGACCCACCCAATCAGGGCTGATTAAGGACCTAGCCTGTGGCCCCACCCAATCACAGAGTCCAGCTAGCTACACTACCTGGCCAGGAAGCACAGCCTGCGATTCTGTCCAACCAGAGATTATTATGGAGCCCAGCCAATGGCCCTGCCTGACCATAGAACCCAGCCAGCAGCCCCACCTGAATGCAGACCCATCTGACAGTAAAACCCAGCCAGGGGACCCCTCTCAACTTAAGAGCACAGGCAGTGGCTCCACCCAACCAGACACCCTGAAGTGCTGCTTGCCAATGAATAGTATCAGCTGGCCCATTCAGAATCCCAGGCTGAGGTGAATGAAGAAAATCTTTCCCTACCAAGGTGAACATGTAAAGACTGGAAAAGGAGACCACTTCCTCAAATGCACACGTCCCAACATAAGGATAGAAGGATCAAGAAGAATCAGGTAAACCTGAAACCACCAAAGGAAATCAATAAGGTTCCTCTATGAAGAAATGGAGATGAACTGAATGACAAAGAATTCAGAATAATCCTCTTAAATAAGTTTTGTGAACTACAAGAAAACCCTGATAGAAAATAAGCAAAAATACAGGGAAAATACATAAATAAAATAAGTTCAAGAAGAAATGAAAATCATGTAAAAAACAAACAGAAATTCTACAGCTGAAGAATATAACTGAACTGAAAAATTCAACAGAACTATTCAATAGCAGACTTCACCAGGAAAGAATGCATAAAAACAAGACATGCCATTTGAAATCTCCAGTCAGCAGAGCAAGAGGAAAAAAGAATAAGAAAGAATGAAGAAAGCTACAGGACTCATAAGACACGACTCAAACAAACAACATACATCATTATAGGAATCACAAAAGGAGGACAGAGAGAAGGGGACCAAAAGTCTATTTAAAGAAATAATGGCTGGGACGCCTAGGTGGCACAGGTGGTTACGCATTTGGCTCTAGGGGCGCCTGGATGGCTCAGTCAGTTGAGCGTCCCACTTCGGCTCAAGTTATGATCTCCTGGTCCATGAGTTTGAGCCCTGTGTTGGGCTCTGTGCTGACAGCTCAGAGCCTGGAGCCTGCTTCAGATTCTGTGTCTTCCTCCCTCCCTGCACCTCCTCCATTTGCACTTTGTCTGTCTGTCTGTCTCTCTCTCTCTCTTTAAAATATATTTTTAAAAATATATTTTTTAACAAAAAAAAAAGCATTTGACTCTTGATCTCAGCTCAGGTTATGATCTCACAGTTTGTGAGTTTGAGCCCCACATGGGCCTGTGTGCTGATGGAGCAGTCTGCTTGGAATTCTATCTCTCCTTCTCTCTGCCCCTTCCAGCTCGTGCCTTCTCTCTCTCTCTCTCTATCTCTCTCAAAATAAACTTAAAAAAATTTTTTTCAAATAAAGAGATAATGGCCGAAAACATCCCAAATTTGGGGAAATAAAAAGAACACCAAGACTCAGGAGGCCCTAAAGTCCCTAAGTAGGTTTAGTCCCAAAAGGTCTACATTGAGACCCATTATCATTAAGTTATCAAAACCACATATCTGACAAAAGACAAGTATCTAGAATATATTAAGAAATCTCAAAACTCAACTGTAAAAAACAACAACAACAAAAATTCAATTAGAAAGTAGGCAAAAGAGGGACACCTGGGTGGCCCAGCTGGTTGAGCATCTGACTTTTGATTTTGGCTCAGGTCATGATCCCAGGATCCTGGGAACAAGCCCCACATTGGGGTTTAGGATTCTCTCTCTCTCTCTCTCTCTCTCTCTCTCCTTCTCCCTCTCTCTCTCTCTCCCCCTCTGCCCTCTTCCCCCACTTGTGTGCTCTCACTCTCTCTTGCTCTAAAAGGAAAATAAACAGCAACACAATAATATAATAAGAAACTGTGATACTTCACTCTCAACAATGGATAGATCATCCAGACAGGAAATTAATAAGGAAACAGCAGATGGGAACAACACTATAAACCAAACAGATGTAACAGACACATACAGAACATTCCATCCAACAGTGACAGAATACACATTCATCTCAAAACAGAACATTATCCTAAAAAGATCATATGTTAGACCACAAAACAAGTCTTAACAAATTTAAGAAACTGAAATTACATCTTTTCTGAACACAATGAAAACTATAAAACTAGAAATCAATAACAGGAGAGAACCTGGGATTCTCACAAACACACAGAAATTAGACAATAAACTCCTGAACAACCAACAGATCGAAAAAGGAAAATAAAAAAATATCTTGAAACAAATGAAAATGGAAACAAACCAAACTAAAACCTACAAGATGCAGAAAAAGCAGGTATAAGAGGGAAATTTATAGCTATAAATGTCTGCATTAAGGAAAAAGAAAGATTACCAATAAACAACCTACCTTGACATGTCAAGGAACGAGGGGGAAAAAAAGAAAGAACAAAGCCCAAAGCAGAAGGAAGAAAACAGAACAGAGCAGAAATAAATGAAATTAAAAATGGAAAACCAATAGAAAAGAACAACAAAACTAAGAGTTGGTTTTTTTGCAAAGATAAACAAAACTGACCAATCTTTAAGTAGACTAATCAACAGAAAAAGAACAATGACTCAAATTAATAAAATTATAAATGAAAGAGAAGAAATTACAATTAGTAGCACAGAAATATAAAGGATAAGAGTCTACTACAAACAATTAAATACCAAAAATTTGACAATCTAGAATAAATGGACAAATTCCTAGAAACATACAACCACTAAAGACTGAATCAATGAAAAAAACCAGAAAATCTGAACAGACCAATAACATAAAGAGACTGAATCAGTAATCAAATCCCTCCCAGACAAAAAAGCTCAGGACCAGATGGCTTCACTGGTGAATTCCGCCAGACATTTAAAGAAGAATTAATGCCAATCCTTCTCAAATTCTTCCAAAATACCGAAGAGGAATGAACACTCTCAATTTCATTTTGCGAGGCAAACATTACTCTGGTAAGACACTAAAAGAAAAGAAACTTACAGGCCAATATCCCTGATGCATATTGATGCAAAAATTCTCAACAAAATGCTAGCAAACTGAACGCAACAGCACATGAAAAAATCAGATCCTACACCAAAAGGGAGTTACCCCCGGGATATAAGGATGGTTCAAAATACACAAATTAATCAATGTAACACCACATTAACAGAATGATGGATAAAAATCATACAATAATCTCAACAGATGCAGAAAAAGTATGTGACAAAAATCAACATCTGTTGCATGATAAAAACTCCACAAGAGTGTTATGCCAAGTGAAATAAGCCATACAGAGAAAGACAGATACCATATGTGTTCACTCTTATGTGGATCCTGAGAAACTTAACAGGAACCCATGGGGGAGGGGAAGGAAAAAAAAAAAAGAGGTTAGAGTAGGAGAGAGCCAAAGCATAGGAGACTCTTAAAAACTGAGAACAAACTGAGGGCTGATGGAGGGTGGGAGGGAGAGGAGGGTGGGTGATGGGTACTGAGGAGGGCACCTGTTGGGATGAGCACTGGGTGTTGTATGGAAACCTATTTGACAATAAATTTCATATATTAAAAAAAAAAAAAAACTCCACAAACTGAGTACAGAGGAAATAAACTTCAACATAATAAAAGTTACATATGGCAAGCCCATAGCTAACCTCATACTAAATGGTGAAAAAATGAAAGCTTTCCTCTACAATCATGAACAAGATATGGATGCCTACTATCATCACTTCTACTCAACAAAGCACTAGAAGTCCTAATGACAACAACTAGGCAAGAACAAGAAATAAAAGGCATTCAAATCAGAAAGAAAAAAGTGAAATTACCTGTTTACAGATGACATATTATACATAGAAAACCCTAAAGACTGCACCAAAAAACGATTAGAATATTACTAGTATCACAGGATACAAATCAACATACAAAAATCAATTGCATTTTTATATTCTAACAATGAATTATATGCAAGTAAAATGAAAAAAAAATCTCATTTACAGTAGTAGCAATAAGATATGTAGAAATAAATTTAACAAAGGAGGTGAAAGATTTGTGCACTGAAAACTATAAAATACTGTTGAAAGAAATTGAAGACACAAATAAATGGAAATATATCCCATGTTCATGGACAGGAAGAATCAATATTGTTAAAATGTCCATACTAGGGGCACCTGGGTGGCTCAGTCGGTTGAGTGTCCGACTTCGATTCAGGTCATGATCTCGCGGTCCGTGAGTTCGAGCCCCGCGTGGGGCTCTGTGCTGACCGCTCAAAGCCTGGAGCCTGTTTCAGATTCTGTGTCTCCCTCTCTCTGACCCTCCCCCATTCATGCTCTGTCTCTCTCCGTCTCAAAAATAAATAAACGCTAAAAAAAAAAATTTTTTTTTAAATAAAATAAAATGTCCATACTAGACAAAGCAATTTATAGAATCAGTGTGACCCCTATCAAAATTCCAAAAGGGTTTTTCATAGAAATAGAAAAAAACATTTTGACATTTTTAAGACACTACACTTGACAACAGAATAATACACACTTTTTTCAAGTGCACATGGAACATTCACCAAGTTAGACCATATTCTGGGCTATGAAGGAAACCTTTAAAAAAAAAAAGTTAACAATTTTATTTAGTTATTTATTTTTATTTTGAGAGAGAGATAGAATCCATGCTCAGCATACAGCCCAACATGGGGCTCAATCCCACAACCCTGGGATCATGACCTGAGCCAAAATCAAGAGTCAGACACTCAACTGACATAGCCACCCAGGTGCCCCAAAGTTAACAATTTTTAAAAAGTTGATATATAAGTATGTTCTCTGACTATAACAGAATTCACCTAGAAATTATTAAAAAACAATCTTGGAAAATCCTCAAAACTTCTAAAAAATCTTTGGGCCAACAAGGAAGCTCTGGAAAACAGAAAATAGTGTGACTTGAATAAAAATAAAAACATTAAAATTTGTGGGATTCCTCTAAAAATGTACATAGAAATTTATAGTATCACTGACATTAGAAAAAGTCACAAAGCATTGATCTAAAAATGCCACCTTAAAAAAATCAAAAAGAAATGACAAAATTAAACCCAAACAAGAAGGAAGACAATAATAACGAGCACATATCAGTGAAATAAAGAACAGATGGGGGGGAAAAAAGAGACAGAGAAATCAATAAAACCAAAAGCTGATTTCATGAAAAGGGCAACACAAATGAAAATTTTTGTTTGCTCAGAAAATTCTATTTAGATGAAATGGACAAATTCTTTGAAAGATTAAAACTGCCAAACTGTACATAAGAAAAAAAAAAAAGTAACCTGAATAAGTACTACATCATTAAAGAAACTGGGGCGCCTGGGTGGCTCTGTCGGTCAGGCATCCGACTTCAGCTCAGGTCATGATCTCATGGTTCATGAGTTTGAGCCCCATGTGGGGCTTGTCACTGGCAGCAGAGTCCACTTCAGATCCTCCATCTCCCTCTCTCTGCTCTTCTCCAGCTTGCACTCTCTCTCTCCAAAATAAATAAACTTAATAAAAAAGAAATTAAATTTTTACTTAAAAAAGCTTCCAACAGTAAATACTCTAAACTTATTATTGTTTCACTGTCCAACTCCACCAAACATTTGAGGGAGAAATAGTTATATTCTTCATAAACCCTTAAAAATATATACATAGAAGAAGAAAACCTTCCTTCATCTTACATAAGTAGCGTTACCTTGATACCAAAATCAGACAAAGATATTACCAAAGAAGAAAACAAACATATGACAAAAGAAGTCCAATATTCCTCTTGAACACAGAAACAAAAATCCTCACATCAAAATACTAGCAATTGGAATCTAGCAATATGTAAAAAAAGACATGCATCATGACCAAATACAGTTTATTCTAGGAATGCAAGACTGGTTCAATATTCAAAAATTATTCCATGTAATTCACCATATCTACAATTAAAAAGAAAAACAATACAATTATCTCATTTGAAGCAAAAAATCACTTGACAAAATCCAACAACCCATTCATGATTTTTTAAAAAAATTTTTTCTCAGCAAACCAGGAACAGAAGAGAAATTCCTCAATCTGAGAAAAGACATCTACAAAATCTTATAGCTAACATCATATTTAATGATAAAAGATTTACTTTTCCCTAACATCAGGAACAAGATAAGGATGTCCATATCTATCACTTCTGCTCAATAGTGTAATAGAGGTTCTGTTCCACGTAATCAGGAAAATGAATAAACAGCACTAAGATTTGAAAGGATGTAAAACTATATTCAGACTCAGCATACTCACCTACATAGAAAACCTAATGGAGTCTACAAAAAGCTACTAGAATAAATACGTTTAGCAAGGTTCACGATCAATATACAAAATTTACTTGGATTTCTATTTACTAGCAACAATCAGAAATTGAAATATTTTCAACTACCACTTATAATAGTATAAAAATATGAAACACTTAGTCATTTGGGGCGCCTGGGTGGCGCAGTCGGTTAAGCGTCCGACTTCAGCCAGGTCACGATCTCGCGGTCCGTGAGTTCGAGCCCCGCGTCAGGCTCTGGGCTGATGGCTCGGAGCCTGGAACCTGTTTCCGATTCTGTGTCTCCCTCTCTCTCTGCCCCTCCCCCGTTCATGCTCTGTCTCTCTCTGTCCCAAAAATAAATAAAAAACGTTGAAAAAAAAAAAAATTTAAAAAATGTACAAGATGTGTTCACTGAAAGCTACAAAACATTGCTGAAAGAAATTAAAGAAGACCTTAAAAAATGAATAGATTTACTGTAAGTTGGAAGACTTAGTAATGTTAGGATGTCAGTTCTTCCCAAACTGATCTGCAGATACAACACAATCCCAGTCAAAATCTAAGCAGGCTTTCTTTCTTGTAGAAACTGATAGGTTTAATCCAAAATTCATATGGAAATGCAAAGTTACCCACAGTAACTTTGAAATTAAAAATACTAAAGTTGGAAAGTTGATACTATCTGTTTTTACTACAATCTTACTACGGTAATCCAGAGAGTTTGGCTCTGGCATAAAAATAGAAAGTCCAGGGATGCCTGAGTGGCTCAGTCAGTTAAGCGCAGATCTTGATTTCAGCTCAGGTCATGATCTCACAGTTTATGAGATAAAGCCCCACTTTGGGCTCCATGCTGACAGTGCACAGTGCCTGCTTCTAAATCTCTCTCTCCCTCTCTCTCTGCTCCTCCGCAGCTTGTGCTCTCTCTCTCTCTCAAAATAAATAAATAAAAACTGTAAAAAATTAAAAAAAAAACAAAAACAAACAGAAAGTCCAGAAACATCCACACATATATGGACAACTCTTTTTTTGACAAAGGTGCCAAAGCTATTCAATGAAGAAAGGACAGTATTTTCAACAACTGGATACCCATATGCAACAAAATGGACTTTGAGCCATACCTCATACCATATATAAAAATTAACTCAAAATTGATCATAGACCTAAACCTATAAAACTTCTAGAAGAAAATCTTGATGCCGAGTTAGGTAAATACTTCTTGATCTAACATCAAAGATAGGATCCAAAAGAGGCCAACACATTGATAAGTTGGACTTCACCAAAATTAAAAACCTCTGGTCTTCAAAAGATACTGTAAGTAGATAAGCCATAAACCAGAAAAAAATATTTGCAAATCATATACCTGAAAAATTACTTGTATCCACAATAAATAAGGAACTATATCAAAAGTTAATAATTAGAGGGGCACCTGGGTGGCTCAGTCAGTGGAGCATGCAACTCTTGATCGCAAGGCTGGGAGTTCAAGCCTCGTGTTGGAGCCTACTTTAAAAAATAAATTCATTAAATAAAATAAAATGGAAAAAAAAAAGTTAATAATTAGAAACAAAGGAAAAAAATAAACCAGTAAGAAAAAAATAGGCAAAATATTTGAGCCAATACCAAACAAAATATATCAATGGCAAAAAAGAACATGAAAAGATACTTTAAAAATTCATTAGCCATTAAGAAAATGCAAATTAATACTACAAGAAGACACCACTACATAGCTATTTGAAGAGCTGAAATTAAAAAGAATGACCGGGGCGCCTGGGTGGCGCAGTCGGTTAAGCGTCCGACTTCAGCCAGGTCACGATCTCGCGGTCCGTGAGTTCGAGCCCCGCGTCAGGCTCTGGGCTGATGGCTCGGAGCCTGGAGCCTGGAGCCTGTTTCCGATTCTGTGTCTCCCTCTCTCTCTGCCCCTCCCCCGTTCATGTTCTGTCTCTCTCTGTCCAAAAAATAAAAAAAAATAAAAAAAAACGTTGAAAAAAAAAAAAATTTAAAAAGAATGACCAACAGCAAGTATTAGCAAGAATTCAGAGGAACTGGAATTCTCACACATTGCTGATATAGACTGGAACATTCAATGGGAAAACATTTTGGAAGTTTCTTTAAAAGTTAGGGGTGCCTGGGTGGCTCAGTCAGCTTGGGAGCCTGCTTGGGATTCTGTGTCTCCATCTCTCTCTGACCCTCCCTGGCTGGCACTCTGTTTCTCTCTAAAATAAGTAAACATTAAAAGAAATTTTTTTAATAAGTAAATAAAAGTTAAACATTATGCGATTAATGTACTGAATCATACACTGAAAAATAATTGAAATGTAAACTTTTATAATATATACAAAACCATACTAAAAAACTTTTTAGGGGCGCCTGGGTGGCGCAGTCGGTTAAGCGTCCGACTTCAGCCAGGTCACGATCTCACGCTCCGTGAGTTCGAGCCCTGCGTCAGGCTCTGGGCTGATGGCTCGGAGCCTGGAGCCTGTTTCCAATTCTGTGTCTCCCTCTCTCTCTGCCCCTCCCCCGTTCATGCTCTGTCTCTCTCTGTCCCAAAAATAAAAATTAAAAAAAAAAAAAAAAAAAAATGTTGAAAAAAAAAAAAAAATTTAAAAAAAACTTTTTAATTTTTAAAAAATTAAACATAAATCTACAATATGATCCACTCAAAACATACTTAGGTATTTACCCAACAGATATGAAGTATCCCTACAAAGACTTGTTAATATCCATATAAAAACCTGAATACAAATGTCGATAGCAGCTTTATATGTAATAGCCCAACACTAGAAATGACTCAAATGTTCATTGGCAGATGAACAAATAAACTGCGGTATATCCATACAGTGGAATGCTACTTATCAATAAAGAAATGAACTACACAACATGAATGAATCTCAAAATAATTATGTTGAAAGACAACAGATCAAAAACTATGTATACATATTATATAATTCCATTTATACAAAATTCTAGAAAATAAATCCATAAATAAATAAATCCATAGCAACAGAATATAGATAGGTGGTTGCTGGGGGACAGGGCACAGGAAAAAGCTGGAGGCAGGGATTAAAAAAGGCACCAGGAACTTCACTCATATGAGGACTTTAAGAGACAAAACAGATGAACATAAGGGAAGGGAAACAAAAATAATATAAGAACAGGGAGGGGGACAAAACAGAAGAGACTCATAAATATGGAGAACAAACTGAGGGTTATGGGAGGGGATGTAGGAGGCGGGGTTGGGCTAAATGGGTAAGGGACATTAAGGAATCTACTCCTGAAATCGTTGTTTCACTATATGCTAACTAATTTGGATGTATATTTTAAAAAATATGGATGTATATTTTAAAAAATAAAAAATAAAATAAAATTAAAAAAGGCACAAGGACTCTTTTGGGAATCATTGCTATGTTTACTATTTTGATTATGGTGATAGTTTTACAGGGGTATACATATTTGGCAACTTAAACGGTGGACTTTAAATGTGTACAATGTGTAATTATGCCTCCAACAAAGCAAATACCACAAAATGCCCTAAAATCATATGCAATTGCCTTATTCAAGCATTCCAATGCAATGCTCCAAAAAAAAGGCTTTGCTTCTTACAGCTCTGTCCACAAGACCATCAGTATAAATAGAATATTAATACGACATGCCAAAATGTTTCACAGTCCTGGGCAATTAATCACATAAAATGGGAATAATACCATTCTCTATATGTGTGTGGTATCCCATTTAATTTTTTTAAAAATCTTGAAAATAAATAAATTGAAGTAGGCATGTCAAACATCATTCCCATTGTACATGTGAGAAAAACTATAGCCAAGGAAAATTAAGTGATTTACCCAAAGACAAAAAGATAACAAATGTTGGAGGTACAACCCAAACATGGCCTTACAGGTAGAAATGTTCTCACAAATTCTAAACTAAAAGTTACCAATTTCAAAGATACCCTGTCAAAAATGGGAGTTTTCTATAGATGACTGAGAAGCTAACTGGAGTTCTATGATGATGAAAATATCACAGTTAATAAATCAGAACTATAACATACTCTTCCAAACCAGTATTCTAGGAAATTCTTCAATTACAGGGTGAGATTTCCAGAGATTCTTTCAAGAATATCTTCCATTAAACTGTCCCTACTTCTCCAAATAAAATTGCCTACGGGCAGGGTATCTCAACCTGAGCAACGAATAAGGGTTAAAATTCCCTTAAGAAGTCAAAACCCCAAATCTAGGCTGCATGCTAGTTTGGGGTTCAAATTTACATTACTCATGTTGTATTGGAACTCCCCAAGCCAAATATTAATTTTTTTAATTGGCATTGGGATATCTGTGATATCTATGACAGCTGGCAGAACAAACAACAAACAAACCCAAACCACAAGGTATTCCCACAGCAAAAGCATTCCTACTTCACTCTACCACTGGACTTAAATACAAACAATAAAGAAGAGATTACATTCCAAAATTTCAAAAACAGAAAGAAACCATCCATCAACAGTCAGTAGGCACAATACACGGCAGGTTTGTTTTCCAAAAAATTTGAAAAATAGAACAAAAAATTCTGAAAACACACACACACACACACAAATGTTTTTAAAATTACTACAAGCATAGAAGGAATTGAAACCCTAACTAAAGAATAAGACTTTGGGGGGCACCTGGGCAGCTCAGTCGGTTAAGCATCTGACTCTTGATTTCAGCTCAGGTCATCATCTCAGACAGTTCATGAGTTCAAGCCCCACGCTGTCAGCATGGAGCCTGCTTGGGATTCTCTCTCCCTCTTTCTCTGCGCCTCCCCTGCTCTCGTGCACACATGTGCACACTCACACACGTGCGCGCTCTCTCTCTCTCTCTCTCAAAATAAACTTAAAAAAAAAAATGACTTTTTTTTTAAGAAGGCCAAGTCAAAAGCAGATTTTCCTAGAGCTGAAAATTACATTTATTAAAAAAAAAAAATGTAATAGTCAAGCTAGACAGCAGATGAGATAGAGGTGAAGAAATTATCTAGAAGATAGATCTAGGAAATCACCCCCAATTCAGCCCAAAATAAGATAAATGAGTAGAAAATGAGTAAGCTCTAGGATTTAGAACACAGAATGAGAAGATTCAACACATATACTATAGCAATCCCAAAACAGAAATGAAACAATGGGAGAGACTTGAAATTCAAAGGGACAATGGTTGAGAATTTCCAGAAGCTATGAGACAAAAATCTTCATCTAGAACCAACCCAACAAATAGAGTCCCACCTAGACACATCATAGTGAAACTACAGATCACCAAAAAGTAAATCTTAAAAGCAACCAATAAATAAAGCAGATTACTTGCAAAGAAACAATTACACTGAAATACTTCTCAACAATAGAAACCAGAGGACAACAGAATAGTATCTTCAAAGTGCAAGGGAAAACAAATGTCAACTAAAATTCTCTACTCAGTTTAAATATTATTAAGAGAGAGGTGCCTGAGGGTGCTCAGTCAGGTAAGCTTCCTACTTGGGCTCAGGTCATGATCTCACAGCTTGTGGGCTGAGCCCTGCATTGTGCTCTGCACTGAAAACTCAGAGCCTGGAGCCTGCTTCAGATTCTGTGTCTCCCCTCTCGCTCCCCCTCCTCCTGCTCTCACTCTATCTGTCTCTCTCTCTCTCTCAAAATAAATAAACTTAAAAAAAAAATTTGTTTTAACATTATTCAAGAAAGAAGGTAAGAACTACTCTAGCACTTGATTGCCTTATATTCTTTCATGCCTGTGAAGCTTTATGTATTCTGTTCCTTCTATCCACAATGTCATCCTTCACCTCCCAATCTCCCACCAGATCAAATTCTTTGTAAAGTTTTCTTTAACATTCACTACTACACAGTAACAACAGAGGTGCCAGGAAGGAGCTTAGAACACAGGCTTTGGATATGGACAGAAACAAATGTGAATAAGAGCTGTGTAACTTTGCTCAAGTTGCTTCTCTGAGATAGTACTTTCTTATGTAGATGCTAATATCAATCCCTAGGACTTGCTGAAAATGTTAAATGAGATATATGTAAATTCCTGATATAAAGCAAGCACTCATTAATAAAATCTACAGACTGACTATTAGGGAAAAAAAATTTTGAGAAGGTTGAAGGTTGCTCAATAAAAAAACTCAATAGCATTTGAAAATGTTTATAATATAAAATATTACCAAAAAAGCAAAAAATGAGAAATTGGAAAAAATAATTTTTAAAAGGATACTACTTATAGTAGAAACAAAAATAAGGTAATGAGGAACAAATCTAACAAAAGATAGACAACTTATGGACAAAATTACTTTACTGGAAGAAAAAACAATTACTCTCATGGATAGGCAGACTAAATACTATAAAGACAACAATATATGTATTCTAGTGTAAAGTATTCTACTGCATGATTAAACCATAGTTTACTAATCTCCTTGTTTCCAATTTTTCCCAATTTAAAACAGTATTATAATGAATATCCTTGTACATGTCTCCTTTTAAAATGTCCTCAAATTTAATATGATTCCAATCAATATCAGACAGAAATTTTCCACAGAATTTGACGTTACCCTGAAATTAAAATGAAAGAGTTAGGGACCAAGAATAGCCAAGTTTCTTTTTAAGAGTAATAATAAGGGAAATCCCGCCATATCAATAACTATTCTAATGTCACCATAATTAAAGCAGTATGATACTGTTGCCAGAGACATACCCATACAACAGAAAGCTTAGGACACATGTAGGAAATGGATATATGAGAGGTAGTGCTATAGATTGATGGAGGAAATAAAGATGTAAATATGAAATGCAAAACCTTAAATCTTTTAAAACAAAACATATAAGCATTTTTCTAAACAAAGATAGAGAGGACTGCTTTTAAAAGACACAAATAAAGGATGCCTGGATGGCTTAGCTGGTTGAGCATCCAACTCTTTATTTTGGCTCAGGTCATGATTTTCACAACCATAAGATCAAGCCCCGCATCGGGCTCTTGGAGCCTGCGTGGGATTCTCTCTCTCTCCCTTTCTCTCTGCCCCTTTCCACTGTCCCTCCTCTGCGCATATCCACTCTCTCTCTCAAAATAAAAATTTAAAAAAGAAACAAATAATACCAACTATAGAAGGAAAGTTACACTTTTAATTTAAAGCTTTTTTTTATAACACTATTGTGTATTACAAGAGGAAAAGACAAGCCACAGATTGAAAGATGAAATCAGGAATCCACATAACCAAGGATCAGGATCTAGAATATATATATATAGTAGTCTTAAAACTCAGTAAGATAAAACAAAAAAATAAATAAAAAATAAAAAACAGGCAAAGAATATGAACCAGCAATTCACAAAGGAAGAATTCAAATAGCCTAAAAGCATGAAAAAATGTTCAACTTTACCAGTAGTCAGGAAAGTTTTAAAAATTAAAAATTAAAATTTAAAACTTAAAATAAAATTTTAAATTAAAAAATTTTTAAATGTTTCTATCCAACACACACACACATTTTGTGTACATATATATGTATATATACAAGTATACATACATATACACATACACATATATGTACATATATATGTATAGATACACATACATACACACACACACACACACACACACACACACACGAAGAACAACACACTCTATGACCTAGCAATTCCTCTCCCAGGAATCTATCCTAAAAATATTCTAGTATATCTACACAAAGAGACACATGCAAAAATGTTCACTGCAGCCCTGTGGAAACAATGCAAAAATGTAAAGCATCTAATGGTCTGGTAGCAAAATAATCAGCAAACCATGATTCAGTCATACCACAGAATGCTTAATGGTGGTTAGAAATGAATGAACTAATCCATATTAGTAACTTGGTAAGTGAAAAAGGCAAGCTGCAAAAAGATTCACATAATATAAAATTTATGCAAAATTTTAACAGTAAAACAATCATATATTGCTTAGATGTAGTAGAAGTACAAAGCATGCATGGATATGACATGGGAATTTCAGGATAATGGTAACTCCTGAGGAGGGAAAGAGGAAGGAAGGGAGAAGAGGATGACCTTTAGTTCTTTGACCAGAAAAAGCTCTATAGCAAATAGGGCAAAAGGTTAACATCTATTAATCCCAGTAGTGAGTACAAAGTTATTTTTATATTATTTTTGTACCTTTCTGTGTATTAAAAATGTTTCATAGTTGAAAACAGTTTTTATGATTTTTATGTAACATTAAAATGATTAGAAAAAATAATTACAATCTAATAAGTCTTCCAAATTGCTGTGTTGTAGTTAAACTTTACTACAATGAAGATGACTAGAGATTACACTTCCAGCTCAAGTAGAATCTTCTACACTAAGAATCTGTCTATACTATTTCTAGTAAATTAGCAATAAAAAAAAGTACACTGAACACAGAAAAGATAAAAAAAATTCTTCAACTCTTCTTCCTCCAAGCTCTTGGATCATGAGGAGTGTCGTTGTTCCCTTGTTTGAATTTGTGACCTGAATTAGATGGATATCGCTGTAGAGAAAATTCCAGATTCATAAGGAAGAAAATTTCACAAAGTAATCCATGTAAATGCATGGATACATACATAAATAATTTAGGAGATCAGCTCTAACACTCTCCCACAAAATCAATAAACACAAAATATGATATGATTAACCAAATTACTAAAACTCTAAATATGTGTGAGGTATAAACAAAAGAGGCCTTTATCATCAAATATTGAAAGTTGGTTATTTGGAGAGATATAACTTAGAAATGAAAAAAACTGTTACAATTCAGAAAATCAAATCCTACAATATGGTTTCACCCTGTACTTATGTTATAGAAGTGTTGCCCCTACAGATGAGCTGGACAGTGAAAGTAAAACGTGCCTCTGGACTTTGCAGGAGAAGGTTTAACATAAAAGTTCAAGGACAGGAATGTACATACAGTAAGTTAAACAAATGAGGATCCCACTGCAATGGAGATGATAAGGTTGGCAGTGCAGGCAGAGGCCAAATGTGAGTGTAGGTGATCCTTGAAATTTTAAAAGTAGTCTAGAAAAAGCTCTCACTAGAGTATGAAAGGAATACTACAATTAGAATATAGCCATTTTGCAAACCCTAATGAAAATATGGGTCTGGACAATAATAATCTGTAGTTACTACAATCTTTAACAAGACAGGTAACTTTATGGAGCGCCTGGGTGGCTCAGTCGGTTGAGCGTCCGACTTCGGCTCAGGTCATGATCTCGCAACTCGTGAGTTCAAGCCCTGCATTGGGCTCGGTGCTGACAGCTCAGAGCCTGGAGCCTGCTTCAGATTCTGTGTCTCCCTCTCTCTCTGCCCCAACCCACTCACATTCTGTCTCTGTCTCTCTCAAAAATAAACATTAAAAAAAATAAATAAATAAGATAGGTAACTTTATAACAAATGGATCACACTGACAAATCTATGCCACGAGTTAATCCTAACATTAACTAAAGGAGAGACAAGGAAACGATCTGTAGCTCCTGATACAATGAATCAGGAAGTACAAGGAAACAGGCAAGTTTCCTTGCCAAAACAAAACAACAACAAAAAAAACATAACCTAAAATTTGATCAAGACTCTAGATCCCAACCACTGGTTTACAGAAAATAATGGGCAGAGGAACAAGTTAAACATCACATCATAGAGATGCAATCAGTAATACTCAGAATGAAGGTTTCTTCAACTGCAGAGAACAAAAAAAAGGGGGGGGGGATGGATTTAAGGGGGCTATAACATAGAAGAGTCCTAAGAGATACAACAACCAAACACAATATGAGGGCCTTGTTTGGATCCTAATTCTAAAGCAACTCTAAGAAATCATTCATGAAACTGGGAAAATCAGAACATTCACTGGATATTTGAAGACTTTAAAAATATCTGTGAATATTTTAGGTGTGGTAATGGTATTGTGGTTGTTCTTTTAATTGTGATAAAATATACATAAAATTTACCAATTTAACTTTTTTAATGTACAGTTCAGTAGTATTAAGTACATTCACATTGTTGTGCAGCCATCACCACAATCCATGTGTCTGAACTTCATTCCTAGCATGTGTCTGAACTTCATTCCTTTTAAAGGTTGAGTAACATTCCATCTTTTTTTTTAAATTTATTTATTATCTGAGAGAAAGAGCATGCATACACGTAAGCAGGGGAGGGGCAGAGAGAGAGGGGGCTACAGAATCCCAAGCAGGCTCCACACTGACAGCTTGGGGCTGGATCCCAGGAACCATAAGATCATGACCTGAGTCAAAATCAAGAGTTAGATGCTTAAACCAACTGAGCCACCTAGGCACCCCAACATTCCATCTTATGTATAAACTACGTTTTTGTTGACCCATTCATCTGTCAATGGACATTTGGGTTATGTTTTATTCTTATGAGTTTATTTTTATTATCTCTTTACGGAGATACATATTCACATATTCATAAATTAAATTATAAGATAACTGAGATTTGCCTCAAAGTACTCCAGTTTGGAAGGAAAGAGCAATGGAGGGAGGAATAATTAATTAAACAAGATACACTTCTCACTTAACAAAGATTGAAATACAGATAACACCATATACACTGGCCAAGACATAGGGAAACATGCTCTTTCATACATTGTCAGTGGGAGTGTAAATCCATGTCTTTGGAAGGTCTATCAAAGCTTAAAATATACACTTCCTTTAAGCAAGATATCACTTCTAGGAATTTATCCTCACCCATGTGCACACACATATATACAAGTAAGTGTATATAAGCATACTGACTGCAACAATGTTTATAATACTCTAAAACTGAAAACAATTTAAATGTCTACCAGTAGGGAAATGACAGCATAAATTAACAGGAAAAAAAATTAAAAATGCAATGAACTATAATTTAACTATAAAAAAAAATAAAATAAAATGGTTCTATGTGCACTAATACGAGACCGTGTGCAATAAATATGGTAAAGGGAAAAAAGCCTGGTACAGCAGAGTATGACACAATTCAACCAGACATTCACTGCTTCCATTTCTGGCACTGCCACAGACCAAATAACCTAAAAATTTCTCATAACAAAACATCTACAATTGCAGAGTAAATTACAACTAATACCTTTTAAATGTATAGCTAAGCTCAAAAGAAAATAAGGGAAATCTCTCACTGAGGAATGGGATGGAGGAAAGAGGAACCCTTACTTTTTACTTTATCCACTTACTTTTATGTTCTAACCAATATGTATTACTTTTGAAATTAAAAAAGAAGGAAATTAAACCTAAATCACTCTGGAAAAAAAAATGCTATGAATTTAATAATCAGTGCCACCTCCTGAATACCTAAACCAATGTAATCTTAGGGTAAATTTTCAGATACAACAAGCACTATTTTATCCAATTGAATTCAATTTATTTTATACAATTTACTAAGCATCTAGTAAGTGCATGAGATTATGCTGGCCTCTGATTAACTGCAAGATGAGATTCCTGTTTTTAAGGAGCTTAACATGTGTAAGAAGAACAAGCAAGGAGGCAAAAAACAAAAAAATCTATAAATACAGGATAGAACATAAAAATGGTCATCATCTCATCAAAATTTGAGAACTAATTGTTTAAAATTCCAACTTCTGCTTAGCATCATCAGAACCCCAAACCAATCAGATATGATTTTAGATTTTTCATTACTTTTTTAAAATTTATCCATCCTTCGACCATTTGTGACAATGATGCATTTATTCATTAATGGCAAAATTACACTGTTATAATATAGTTATTAATATCTAGCTTCCATATTCCATAGCCTTTGTGATTTCATCCCACAAATGAATTCTCAGTTGTTTTCTTCCTTTGGTTCGTATACCTGTTAATATTACATTATATCTATAACAGTAATCAAAAATAACTTAAATCTTCTCCCCATATTTCTATAATTATAAATCTGAAAATTAAATAGTAATATAGGTTGTGATGGATCCAAGCTTCTTCCCCATCTCCAATCATACAAAATCTTACCCAAAACAGACATTTGGGGAAAGGATTAAGGCACAGCAGGTTTTTCTCTCTTTTACTAAGAAAACAGATACAGAGAAAAATAGAATACTTGCTTAAAAATTTATTGAACAATGGGATTTATAAATTTCTATGGCAGTTACAACTCCAAAACAACACGTCTTTAATTTTTAGCAACCAAACAGGGTTTTAAGAAATATCAAAACTGAGAAAACTGAGAAAAGTTAAATATATTCTGTCCATGCCACGATAGTCCAGCTTTGCCCACCAGAAAAACTGCTATAATTTGTTGATGATTTCCAGTTCTGAAAAGGTTCCAGAGGCAGCCTTTTAACCTGCACTGTTGGCTAACATCACCTCTGTCTCTCCAGGCAGTAGATTAATTCTGTGTAGCCTGGAATTATTCTTTCTAACCCAGAGCTGTAAAAATCTCAGAATATTTACATGGCCACAATACTTTTATTGTTTACCTTGCAATACCTTGAAATTGGACATGGCAGCTGCTAGCACATACAGCAACAGCTCTGCCTTTCAGATAGGCAACAGTAATTATTTAGTACTATGTATCAACTCATAAGAGCACTGCCTGACTAGGAAAAAAAATAAGAATCTACCAGATGTCAGCAAAGAAAGGCAAATGTTGTAAGATTAGGATGTGGACTATCTGACACAGTCAAATGCCCAAAAACCTGTATGAGTACCTTCAAAGAAACTCAGAGATCTTTCGGCCCCAGCACTGAAGCATCACAATTACAGGTCAGACTTGCAACTCAATCAGATCAACTCGACAATTACTACCGTGTTCCAAACTTCAAGACAGAATCAATATTATTTCCTACTTTCACCTTGTTTAGGGGCATCCCAAATGCTAACCTAGTCTAACAAGTAAAAAATGTCTAAATAGGGGCACCTGGGTTGCTCAGTCGGTTAAGTCTCAGACTTCAGCTCAGGTCCATCAGGTCTATCATCAGACCATCAGGTCTATCATGGTCCATGAGCTCGAGCCCCGTGTCGGGCTCTGTGCTGACAGCTCAGAGGCTGGAGCCTGCTTCAGATTCTGTGTCACCCTCTGTCTCTGCCCCTCCCCAGCTCATGCTCTGTCTTTCTGTCTCAAAAATAAATAAAAACATTAAAAAAATTTTTTTTAATTTTAAAAAAAAGTCCGAATATCAGTAAAGGATTGTTCCAATTCCTGTTTTAAAATCCCTTTTAAATTTTTTTTCATTTTTAAAAAGAAAAATAAACAAAAGCTCAAATAGGAACGGCATATTAAAAAAAAAGAAAGAAAAAAAGACAAAACACAGTATAGAACAGAAGTACCAATAGGAATGCTATTTGTAGAGACAGTAGAGAGAAATGTTGAGTTGTGACTCTCTGGAGCCAGGATACCTAGCTTACTACCTGTATAATCCTAAACAAGTTTTTAAAACTCTGTGCCCCACCCTCCTCTTCTGTATCAGGAGAATAATGACAGTAACAATCTCAGAACTGTTGGAGATTAAAAGAGTTACATAATGTAAAGCAGTTAATCTTTGACCACTGTTTACCAAACAGATGGATAAAAATCCAAAGTGTTAATTACACTCTTTTTTTTTCCTTTTTTTTAACCTTTATTCGTTTTTGATAGAGAGAGACAAAGTGCACGCAGGGGAGGGGCAGAAAGAGAGAAAGAGAGAGAGAGAGGACCAAAGCAGGCTCCAAGCTGTCAGCACAGAGCCAGATGCAGGGCTTGAACTCACGAACCATGAGATCATGACCAGAGCCCATGTCAGACACTTAACCGACTGAGCCAACCAGGAAAGTGTTAACAACACTCTTAAAGTAGAGTACTGATTTACTGACATGGAAAGACCTCTTGGATAAGTGAAAAATGCAAGATGTATAGAACAGTGTATATAATATGTTACCTTTTACATAAAAGAAACTGAAACATCAAAATACATATTCATCCTTGTTCGTTTTTAAGCACTAAGAAAAGTAATAATGGTGGGAAGATAGGAGGGAAACTTCAAACCGTGCATCTTTTTATTTTTTTCTTTTGTTTTTTTAGCTATATGAACATTTTAGCTATTCATATATTAAGTATTTAATTTTTAAATAGTTAAATATTTAAATATTTTTTTTTAATATTTCATTTTTTAGTTCTCAGATGTTGGCTGCGATTACTACTGCCGTTGTTGTTGTTAGTAGTTGCAGTAGCAAGGTCAAAATACCTCCTTCCTGAAGTACTGCCTCTGCACAGAAGCCTTCTCTAACTTCCAGATTATTTAAAGAATTTATCATTTTCTACTCTACTTAAGCGGCTTAAGAGGTAAGTCAATGTCTTGTTCATCTTCGATATCCTAGGTGCCTTGCTTGCACCTGATAGATACAAAGGTTCTATAGTAACAGTAACCTACAAATACTCCAAAGGAGAAAACAGTGACCATTTCTAAAGGGATTATGCTCTATCATCAATTATAAAACCTGAAAATTTTTAAACTTGAATAACTGGGTTTGCTAACATCTTTTCAACTACCGCCCATACAAAATGTCCTCTCTTGCATCAGGTTTCTTCTTTTCCCAGGACTTCCCCAGACATTGATATCGTGTCCCAAAACCAAGACAGTATACACGTACCAACTCGTTAGCTCACTGCAATCTCTGAAATGCCTTTTGTCCTAAGTCCCAACACCCTGGTACATTGCTGCTATCTAAAAAACATTTGTTGACTGTCCCTCTTTAGATAGAGGTTCGCATATTAGCGAGTGAATAAAGTGCCCTTTTAACTGGAGAAGACCTAACACTCGATTCCTAATTCGCTCAGTGTTTTGTTTGTTCTTCTGGTGTGTAGGATATTCTGTAACCGACTGTTCAGTAGCCCAATTCTAGATGTCATTCCAGCACACCAAATACTCCACTGACAGCTCAACAGTCACTTTTCATGCAGGCCCCTCCCCTTCCCTCCTCCCTCAACCTCACAAGCGCTAGAGCTCCTTCCCCGATACTGACAGACACACTGACAGTTCAGAAGTCCTTCTCCCCAAGCCGTTCTCCCCTGCAGCTGGCTGCAAGACCACCTCCCCGACTCTTACAATCCTGCGACCCAATTCCGTCCCTAATACCATCCCCCGCCCAGCCAATCCAAATCACATCATCAGTTTTTTCCCAAGAATCAGGCAGCTTTGAAGCCTTTCCCGATAAGTACACAACTGACAGCTTGACACCAGATTCCCCAGATTCCCCTTTCCTCCTTCCCCTCCTGCCCCACGCACTGGCTCTTCTGTCGCTACCACACACTCGCCCTGGCTTCCCCGAAAATTGAAAGCCTCGTTCCGTAAACACGCGCTCTGCTCTCCCCGCTCCCCATTCCCTTTCCGCCGCTGACAGCTCACTCACCTCCATCCCCGTGTGGCTGCACCCTCCCCCACCCCCTTCCAGTGACAGCTCAGGGTCGGCTCCCAGCCTTCCGCACGCCCCAGGCCTCCCCAGACCCGGCTTGGGCCGCCGGCGTGCCCCCCGCCCCGGAGGGGGGCTCCACTCACCCACTCTCCCGCATCACGTTGCTGTCCCCGCAGTCACAGGCACCCCCAGCCTGGCTGCGAAACATGTTGAAGTCGTGTCCGGTGTGGTCGCCCTGGTGGAAGCACTCGGCGCACAGCGACATGCAGGGGGAGATGCCGCACGTCCGGCAGCGGTAGGCCACGAAGTTGGCTGTCCAGACCAGGCCGCAGAGCGCCGCGGGGTCGTAGGCCCGCACTGCTGCGCAGAACTCGTCGTAGCCTCCGCCGCCCGCCAGAAGGCACTTACACCACTCCAGGGCCTCCTCCTCTGCCGCCCCCGGACCGCCCCCGCCGCCGGCTGCCGCCGCCTCCTCGCCGTCCGCAGCCGCGGCCAGCGGCCGCTCGGCGCTCAGGACTCGCTCCAGCAGCGCTTGTAGCTCCTCAGCACCTGCCCTGTTGTCCGGCCGACTAAGGGCCGCCTTCAGGTGCGCCGCGGTGGCCGCCTTGTCCAGGGCCAGCCCGGGCGCGGGCAGCTCGGGTTGGGGCGGCTGCGGCCCCCCGACGGCCGCCGCGGCCGCCGCCGCCATGATGAGAGCTCAGAATTTGGAGAGCCCAGGGCCGGCGGCTCCTCCCGGGAGGGTGGGGGAATTGACTGCTGCGATTGCTCGGCCCGCCCAACTCTCGCGATACCCCGGAGCTGCCGCGCACCTCCGTCCGCGTCCCCGCCCCTGCACACGCCCCCTCGGGCTGCGGGGCCTGCTCCCCGCCCCTCTCTCGTGGGACCTCGGGTGCTACTTCCCCCTCCTCTTGGTTCTCCGAGTTGAGAGCTACCGAAAAAAAGGATCCGCCTTAAAAATGAATAAATAAGTAAATACGGGCCACTTCAATATGGACCACATGAAAAATCTTTCATATGGACTTTTTTCTTCTGTATTTACCTGGACTGTGGAATTACACACAGCATCTTGCAGATGTACTTTAAGTATTTGCATTTCGTTTTACGATGTAGATTCCCATTGTTATTAATCCTTAATTACTACTGAATCACTATTACTATTAAAGCTAACTCCTAGTTTTCCCCCCTAAATCAGTTCTTACCCTCACACTATTACCAAGTTAATCTAAAGTACATTTTTTAGGCGATTAAAGTACACTACATTCTTACTATCATATTCCTGTTCAAGATTTTCAGTGGGAAAAAAAAGCCAAGCTCCTTAAATCCTCTCTCAAAAACCCATCTTTCTGTCCTTATCTCCTGACACTACTCCAGGTTTGCCCTATGAAAGAGACCAATGGGACTGTTCACTGTTTTGTGAGCCTTTATCATTTCCTGCCTCTGGGGCTTTATTGCTTCCAGTTCCCACACTACTGTATTCCTCTCACTCACCCTACAAACCAATTCTAGCACAGTCTGCCCCTATAATTTATTTTCTTCAAAAGGATGGCTCTTCTTACTTGATGATATAACTTTTTTTTTTTAACTCTACATCTAATCTGGGTCTGAACTTCGCACCTAGAGGTCTTAAAGAGTCCCATGCTCTACCAACTGAGCCAGCCAGACACCCCTTGATTAAACAACTTATTGCCTTTACTGTAAAATCTCATCTCCACCCCACTACTAATGGTAAATTTCTTTTTTTTTTTTATTTCATTTTGAGAGAGACAGAGCTTGCAAGGGAGGGACAGAGAGAGGGAGACAGAGAATGCCAAGCAGGCTCCACACTGTCAGAGAAGAGCTTTACGTGGAGCTAGAGCTCACTAAACTGTGAGATCCTGACCTGAGCCTGCTTAACCAAGGCACCCCAAATTGGTAAATTTCTTCACTGCCAAATTTCATCATTGGCCATAAATGCTCAAATATTTGTCTGATTGTTAAATAGAACATAATTACAACAGATAATGCTTGTTGCATATTTATTATGGGCCATGCTCTTTATCTATGTTAGTTCTTTTAATTCTCTCGATAATTCTATGAGATAAGAACTGTTATTAGAGGAAACTAAAACTTAAAGAGATGATTTATGTGCCCCAAAGCACACAGCTAGCTATTAAATGAAATGTGACTAGAACCCAGATCCATCTGATTCCAAAGCCCTGATCTTAACTACCACGCCAGTATTTCCCAAACCTACCTGATCCCTAAGACTCACCTGAAGCTCTACTCACAAAAACAGATTCCCAGGCACCACCTCAGACCTAAGGAATCAAAATCTCCTACATAGCAAAATATAAATCTTGAGAGAGAGAATCATTAACGATCCTTCCAGAACTAAAAATCTACAGCTTATTGAAGTTTCCACAGCTTACTTCCAGACACTTGGCTGTGTTATACAAATACCTTAGTAACACATGACAGAGGACAACCAAAAAAAAAAAAAAAAAAAACTGTAGGAGAAATAATTCAAGGAAGTAGAGTAAGAGTATTTCCAATCCATGACCCCAAATTTACAAGTGAATTGAACACAACTTAAACATACTATTTCACATGCCCTGACCCTCTATATAAATAAAGCATTTCATACTAATTATCAAGCAGTGATAAGTAATTCAAAAGTTGCTCAAAAAAAAAAGTTGCTCAATAATTCTCTCGATGAATCACCATAGTAAAACATACTACTTCACATGCCCTGACCCTCTATATAAATAAAGCATTTCATACTAATTATCAAACGGTGATAAGTAATTCAAAAGTTGCTCAAAAAAAAAAAGTTGCTCAATAATTCTCTTGATGAATCACCAAATTATAAAGCAAGTAAATTCCAGGAATATTTCAAACTAAGGTAGAACTAGTATGTAGTCACTAGTCAACGTCTGTGGGTTAAGGCAGTCGGGGAAGTGTGCTGATATAGCTCTCCAGGATTGTTTTCCTGTGGAAAATAACAAGAGTGCCCTCCCTGCTTGACCATGATAATGCATGCTGGCAAATGAAGCCTTTTCAGCACTTCTCAGTGGTCTCTATACACTCCTAAAATTCTGCAAATGTCCACAGAATCCCACCAGGGTCTCTTTTTCTCTAAACAACAACAACAACAAAATTTAAATACTACCCTGTATTTCAGTTACATATTCATTGCAGCACATGCACAGAAATCCAGACACTTGTCAGATTTCCCACTTATTCTGGTAATGAGGATATCAGACTTGTTCAAAATCAAAAAAACTGGGGGCGCCTGGGTGGCTCAGTCGGTTAAGCAGCCGACTTCGGCTCAGGTCATGATCTCACGGTCCGTGAGTTCGAGCCCCGCGTCGGGCTCTGTGTTGACAGCTCAGAGCCTGGAGCCTGTTTCAGATTCTGTGTCTCCCTCTCTCTCTGACCCTCCCCTGTTCATGCTCTGTCTCTCTCTGTCTCAAAAATAAATAAACGTTAAAAAAAAATTTTTTAAAAAAAAAAATCAAAAAAACTGTTAAAAATCATTGGTAATAATAAGAACATAAATAAACCAATTGAAAAATGGGCAAAATATGTGAACAGACATTTTTGGAAAGAAGACATATTAATGGCCAATAGACATAGAGAAGATGCTCATCATCATTAGTCATTAAGGAAATGCAAATTACAACTGTAAGATACTACTATATATACCCACTAGAATGGTGATAATCAAAAAGATAGACAATAACAAATGTTGGCAAGGATATGGAAAAACAATAACCCTCATACTGTACTGATGGGAATGTAAAATAGTACAGCCTCTTGGGAAAACAGTTTGGCAGTTACTTAAAAATTTAAACATACCATTTGAGACAAGATGGATAGACCTAGAGGGTACTATGCTAAGTGAAATAAGTCAGAGTAAGAGAGACAAATACTATATGATTCCGCTCATAATGGAATATTTTTTAAAAAGGAATAAACAAAAAGCAGAGTCGGCCATACAATTACAGGGAACAAGTGATGGTTGCCAGAGGGAAGGGGGGTGGAGGGTTGAGCAAAATGGGTGAAGAGAAATGGAAGATACTGTACAGGCCTCCAAGTTATAGAATGCAGGAGTCACAGGAATAAAAAGCAGAGCATAAGGTCAATGATATTGTCATAGCAATATAATGGGACAGATGGTAGCTACACTTGTGGTGAACATAGCATAATGTATAAACTTGTCAAACCACAAGCTGTACACCTGAAACTAATGTAACATTGTCTGTCAACTATATTCTAATAAAAAAAAAAAAAATTAGGAGTGCCTAGTTGGCTCAGTTGGTAGAACATGCAACTCTTGATCTCAGGGTCCTGAGTTCAATCCCACCATGGGTGTGGAGCCTACTTAAAAAAAATTAAATTAAGTTAAAAATTAAACATAAATTTACCATAGAGCCCTGCAGTTCCACTCTTAGAAATCTACCCAAGAGAATTTATACCATATGTCCACACAAAAACTTATAGATAAATATTCATAACAGTATTATTCATAATAGTCAAAAAAACTGGAAATGATCCAAAGGTCTATGAATTTGTAAATGGATAAACAAAATGTGGCATGTTTCATATAATGATATACTATTTAATGATAAAAGGAATGAAGTTTTGATATGTGCTACCACATGAATAAACTTCAAAAATGTTATGTCAATGAAGGAAGTCAGACACAAAAAACACATTATTCTATTTACATGAACTGTCCAGAAAAGACAAATGTATAGAGACAGAAAGTGGTTGTCTGGAGCTGGGGGTGAGAACGGACAGTGGATGCAAATGGGTACAAGGGATCTTTCTTTAGAATGATAAAAATGTTCTAAGGATGGTTGGGGTGATGGTTACACAACTATGTAATTTGCTAAAACTCACTGAATTTAACTCTAAAAAAAGGTGGGTTTTTATGGTGTGAAACCAGACTTCAATAAATCAGTTAATAATAATAATAGTAATCAGTAGTATTAACTATTGTTTGAGATCAATGAAATCATCAAGTTTCTGTCCAGATAGAAACTATTTTACTGCTTTAGCTTTCAAAATCATATGACAGGCTCTCAAATCTTTGCTTTTCCTAAAATGTCTGCAGCTTCTATGATTCGGATTCAGGAAGACTGACATTTCTCTTTCAGTGCCTGAGTGAAATATAAAATCTCTTCTTCTAAACTACCTCTCAAATCACTGTGCTGTATCATGGGGAATTCCTACAAGGATCATATTTCCATGAGGGAAAGCCAGATTGAAATTCAGCTGAAAACTCCACACTCCTTAAATGCTATACCTCATTAAATGTTACTGTTACTCTACTGAGGACATTGAATAAATAATGCAGCAGACTGCTGTTACAGAAAGCTGCAATATTGTATCTAAAAAACTGCATTTTGGGGGCGCCTGGGTGGCTCAGTCGGTTGAGTCTGTGACTTCGGCTCAGGTCATGATCTTGCAGTCTGTGAGTTCAATCCCTGCACCGGGTTCTGTGATGACAGCTCAGAGCCTGGAGTCTACTTCAGATTCTGTGTCTGTCTCTCTCTCTGCCCCTCCCCCACTCATGCTCTGTCTTCTCTCTCTGTCAAAAATAAATAAACATTGGGGCGCCTGGGTGGCGCAGTGGGTTAAGCGTCCGACTTCAGCCAGGTCACGATCTCGCGGTCCGTGAGTTCGAGCCCCGCGTCAGGCTCTGGGCTGATGGCTCGGAGCCTGGAGCCTGTTTCCGATTCTGTGTCTCCCTCTCTCTCTGCCCCTCCCCCATTCATGCTCTGTCTCTCTGTCCCAAAAATAAATAAAAAACGTTGAAAAAAAAATTAAAAAAAAATAATAATAAATAAATAAATAAACATTAAAAAAACTGCATTTTGCATGTATTCCATCTTAGCATGAGGAAGAATCTTGTGATACGTCTAAATTGGCTTTTCAAATGAAAATAAACCACACAGATAAGGTAAAAACTATAAATGATAGATAACACAATTGCTTCTAAAATTAAAAACCCTTAACAGAGAACTTACAAATTAATGTAAACACTCCAAAGTTGTTTTTGTATTTATCAGGACTCTCTGGATGCAAGAGACAAAACCCCAACTCGAACTAGCTTAAGCCAAAAAGAAGACCATATTTAATCATATAAATAATGGAGGGAAGAGAGAGATCAATCTGGACGCATCCTTATCTTTGCTTTCAGGATGGGCTCCATGGGCTCAAACAGGTTCTGTAAATCGGCCTCCCCAACCCCAACTCTAGGCCATATCTCCACAACCTCACAATGGAGAAATGAGTCTCTTCTCTGCCAGATCCCCTTAAAACCCTGGGGAAGAACTCTGACTGACGCAGCTAGTGGCCCATGCCATGCTTATTACACATACAAGATGACTGCCACAGTATTAACTTGTAAATTTCCTTCTGGCTCCTATATACACACCAGACTTTCCCTAGGTGCACAGCAAATTCACCAGTTCTAATCACGATTGTTAAAATTTCACTCTGTGAGAAATATTGGGCCTACTATGGCCAAGAAATTCAGCCAGGTGATCACATTTAAGATTCACAACAACCCTGATAGAGAATTGTTATTATCCCCATTTTACGAGCAGCAATGATACCCTTCATTTCACGGAGTCAAAACATATGAACAAACACTGGAAGAGAAATTTATTGTTTCTACATGTGGCTGTCTGCTTTCTCTCTCTTTCCCTCTCTCCCCCTTCTCTCCCTTCTTTCTTTCTTTAAACTGAGTCCTTTAAAATCTTGCAACTGTACTTACCAAGATTCTCTCATTTGTTTAATACTGAAGCTAGAACATTTTTAGTAAGTTTCTCAACTCATGCTTTAGATGTATTTTGGGGAAAAAAGCGTGACAGTGCATTAAGGATTTGACCTATATTAGCTCCTCTACAGACTGGTCTGTGCAACTTTTCCGAGGTTATAAATGCTTAACAATCTTCTGGGGTCTTTTTCATTATCATTTAATACCATTACATGTTGTCCTAATTTTCTTCCCTCCTCCCCCCCTTTTTTAAGCCAGAGAGAAGTTGTTTTCTCTGCATCTCCACTAAAGAACAGAAAATTTTCACCCACTGCCTTATACATGCAGCAAATAAATTCAGTATTTGTTGAGCCCCTGCTAGTTGCTCTGCAAGAGCTGAGGATAGCACTGTGAACAAAACAGACATGGTCCATGGCGTGGCCTGGAGTGGCACAACTCCACAGGTACCATTCTCATAGGATGCAATACTTCTGACATGGACCTTGCAGACTGATAAAATCACATTATATATTACAGCCTAATCTACAAATACATTATTACTATGGCGGCAATTATTATTACTTCTGATCTTGTAGTGAGAAAACATTTTTTAATGGGTACAGAAAATAGTAACCACAAAAAAGAAAAGACTAGCTGACAAAATGAGTTAATTTAAAACTTTAAATTTCTGGTCATTAAAAGACACCAATAAGAGTTACAAAATTTGGGGGCACCTGGGTGGCTCCGTCAGTTAAGCGTCCAACTTTGGCTCAGCTCATAATCTCACAGTTCATGGGTTCTGGCCCCATGTCAGGCTCTGTGCTGACAGCTCAGAGCCTGGAGCCTGCTTTGTATTTTGTGTCTCCTCTCTCTCTCTCTGCCCTTCCCACACTGTCTCTCTCTCTCTTTCTCTCTCTCTCTCTCTCTCCCTCTCAAAGATAAATAAACATTGAAAGAAATTTTTTTAAAGAGTTACAACATTTCTGTTTGGGGTAATGAAAAAGTTTTGGGAATAGATAGCAATGATGATTGAACAACATTATGAACATAATTATTGTCATTGAATTATACCCTTCAAAATGGTTAAAATGGCAAGTTTTGTTATATATATTTTACCACAATTTTTAAAAGCTGATAATGTAATATAGCAAAACTATTGATTCATACACTTTATTTTCTTTTTAATTTTTTTTTAACATTTATTTATTTTTGAGACAGAGAGTGACAGAGCATGAACGGGGGAGGGACAGAGAGAGAGGGAGACATAATCCAAAGCAGGCTCCAGGCTCTGAGCCATCAGCCCAGAGCCCGACGCGGGGCTCAAACTCATGGACCGCGAGATCGTGACCTGAGCTGAAGTCGGACGCTCAACCGACCGAGCCACCCAGGCGCCCCTGATTTGTACACTTTAAATTGGTGAATTGAATGGTATGTAAATTGTATATCAAAAAAAGCTGTTAAAAAAAGATACCATTAAGAGTAAAAAGGGAAAACTGTGGAGTTAGAATATTTGCAATGTGTCTAACCCAAAAAGGATATGCATCCATAATATATAGAGAATTCCTACAAAGCAACAAGGAAACGACAGTCATCCCAATAGAAAAATGGGCAAGAGACTTCAATAGACACTTCACAAAAGGAGATAGCCAGATGGAAAATAACAAATGAAATAAGGAGGCACCTGGGTGGCTCAATCGGTTCAGCATCTGACTTTGGCTCAGGTCATGATCTCAGGTGAGTTCAAGCCCCACATTGGGCTGCTGTCAGCTTGTCAGCACAGAGCCTGCTTTGGATCCTCTGTCCCCCTCTCTCTGCCCCTCCTCTGCTTGTGCTTTCCCAAAAATAAATAAATATTTTAAAAACATATTAAATAAGTAATCATTAGGAATCAGAGAATTGCTAATCAAAATTGTATTATCTATTATATACCTAATGCAATGGCTAAAATTTAAAAGATTGATAATACTAAATATTGGTGAGGATGTTGAGCACCTGGAACTATTAATGAGGGCCAGTGGGAGTGCAAAATGGTTCAGCCACTTTGGGAAAGACTTCAGTGGTTTCTTATAAAGTTGAAAATACATGTACTCAATGACCCCAAAATTATATTTAACAGAAACAAAAACATGTATACCCAGGGGAAAAAAAAAAAAAAAAACTTGTACAGGAAAGTCCATAGTAGCATTATTCATATTAGCCAAAAACTAGAAATCATTCAAATGTATAACATGAATGCATAAACAAATCATGGTACATTTATACAGTAAAATAGTACTTGGTAATAAAAAGATACATCCAGGATGGATCTGAAAAACTCTATGGTATGTGAAAGAAGGCAAACACACAAAAAATTGCATATGCATGATTACATTTACAAGAAGTTTTGTAATAGGCAAAGTAAGCTATGATAATTGAAATTAGAATAGCGGTCGCCTGCGGGGTGAATGGTAGAAATCATTAGGATGAGTTACTTGAGATGATACTTATATGGTATCTATGTTATTCATGTTTCATCAAGCTGTATGGTTAAAATTTGTTCATTTTCTGTCAACTAAATCTTCGTTTTAAATCTGAAACAAACTAAATATCCATCAACAGAACAAATAAATTATAGTATATTCATAATGGACTGCGACACAACAATGAAAAAGAGCAAACATAGATGAATCTTACAAACATAATGTTGAACAAAGGAACTCTGACAAGGGCGTCTGGGTGGTTCAGACGGTTAAGCGTCTGACTTCGACTCAGGTCATGAACTCCTGATTCGTGAGTTCGAGCCTCGCATCAGGCTCTGTGCTGACAGCTCAGAGCCTGCAGCCTGCTTCAGATTCTGTGTCTCCCTCTCTCTCTGCCCCTCCCCTCCTCGTGCTCTGTCTCCCTTTCTCTCAGAAATAAATAAACATTAAAAAAAATTAAAAAAAAAAGAAATCTGACATAGTATGATACTGCTTATGTAAAGTTTAAAAATTAGTAAATTTAATCTGTGGTATAAAAAGTCAGGATAGTGGGGAGCCTGGGTGGCTCCGTCAGTTAAGCATCTGCCTTCAGCCCAGGTCATAATCTCATGGCTCATGGGTTTGAGCCCCATGTCAGGCTCCGTGCTACCAGTGCAGAGCCTGGAGCCTGCTTTGTATTCTGTGTCTCCCTCTCTCTCTCTCTGCTTCTCCCCCGCTCATGCTCTGTCTCTCTCTGTCTCTCAAAAAGGAATAAACATTAAAAAAAATTGGGGTGGGGGGCGCCTGGGTGGCTCAGTCGGTTGAGTGTCTGACTCCGGCTCAGGTCAGGATCTCACGGCTCGTGAGTTTGAGCCCTGCTTCGGGCTCTGTGCTGACAGCTCAGAGCCTGCTTCATATTCTGGGTCTCCCTCTCTCTCTCTCTCTCTGCCCTCTCCTGCTCATGCTGTCTCTCTCTGTCTCTCAAAAATAAACAAAATAAACATTAAAAAAATTTTTTTTAATTTTTTTTAAGTCAGGATAGTAATTGCTTTTGGAATGGCAGGGAGGGAAGTGATTAGAAGGGAGCATGAGGTGGATGTTTTTGGGGTGCTGATGGTGTTCACTCTTGACCTGGGTGGTGTTTCTACAGATTTGTTCACTGTATTCACTTGCTCAATAAGCTGTTCATTTATTATTTGCTTATATATGTTGTACATCAATTAAAATTAGTACTATGGCACAACACTCAGATCAATGGAACAGAATAGAGAACCCAGAAATGGACCCACAAACGTATGGCCAACTAATCTTTGACAAAGCAGGAAAGAATATACAATGGAATAATGACAGTCTCTTCAGCAAGTGGTGCTGGGAAAACTGGACAGCGACATGCAGAAGAGTGAACCTGAACCACTTTCTTACACCACACACAAAAATAAACTCAAAATGGATTAAAGACATAAATGTAAGACAGGAAGCCATCAACATCCTCCAGGAGAAAGCAGGCAAAAACCTCTTTGTCCTTGGCCACAGCAACTTCTTACTCAACACATCTCCAGAGGCAAGGGAAACAAAAGCAAAAATGAACTACTGGGGCCTCATCAAAATGAAAAGCTTCTGCACAGCAAAGGAAACAATCAGCAAAACTAAAAGGCAACCAACAGAATGGGAGAAGATATTTGCAAATGACATATCAGATAAAGGGTTAGTATCCAAAATCTATAAAGAACTTATCAAACTCAATACCCAAAAAACAAATAATCCAGTGAAGAAATGGGCAAAAGACATAAGTAGACATTTCTCCAAAGAAGACATCCAGATGGCCAACTGACACATGAAAAAATGCTCAATATCACTCATAGTCAGGGAAATACAAATCAAAACCACAATGAGATACCACCTCACACCTGTCAGAATGGCTAACATTAACAACTCAGGCAACAACAGATGTTGTCAAGGATGTGGAGAGAAAGGATCTCTTTTGTACTGCTGGTGGAAATGCAAACTGGTGCAGCCACTCTGGAAAACAGTATGGAGGTTCCTCAAAACAAACAGAACTACCCTATACCCTAGCAATTGCACTACTGGGTATTTATCCAAGGGATACAGGTGTGCTGTTTCAAAGGGGTATAGGCACCTCAAGGTTTATAGCAGCACTGTCAACAATAGCCAAAGTATGGAAGAGCCCAAATGTCCACTGATGGATGAATGGACAAAGAAGATGTGGTATATATATACAATGGAGTATTACTCAGCAATCAAAAGGAATGAAATCTTTTTTTTTTTTTCAAAAGGAATGAAATCTTGCCATTTGCAACCATATGGATGGAACTAGAGGGTATTATGCTAAACGAAATTAGTCAGTCATAGAAAGACAAATATCATATGACTTCACTCATATGAGGACTTTAAGACACAGAACAGATGAACACAAGGGAAGGAAAGCAAAAATAATATAAAAACAGGGAGGGGGACAAAACAGAAGAGACTCTTAAATATGGAGAACAAACAGAGGGTTACTGGAGGGCATATGGGACAGGGAATGGGCTAAATGGGTAAGGGGCACTAAGGAATCTACTCTTGAAATCATTGTTGCACTACATGCTAACTAACTTGGATGTAAATCAATCAATCAATCAATCAAACTTAGTACTAATAGTGAGAAAGATACATAATTTACATTTAATTTATGAATAAATGAGTGACTCTTCACCACCGAATACAAAACATTCCAAATTTAAAGGTTTAATGTGATTATGAATTTAAGTTGAAATATTAGAATATGCTTTCAGAGTATACTTTCTAATATTAGAAATATTAGAATAGTTTACACTTAAATTTCACTGAAACTCTCTGCCTCTCTTTCACATATATGAAGGAGAAACTTTAAAGTTCATTTCATGACAACAACACAATATGATCAAAAGCCAGAGTGGGAATTCAAAAAGAATTCCTGTCTCCAGTGCACCCCTACAGGACATATGCATAAAGATACTCAGAACACATATTTTTTGCCTGCTACTGAAAACAGGTAGAGTTCCTTAAAAAGAAGAAAAGGAAAATATATTAAATTATTGGACTACTGTAGAAAGAGAAAGGGAGTAAGATAATGTAGAACAAGGCCTGAGATAAGAATTCATAAAAGGATGTTTGGGCAATGGGCAGGAGGGTAAGTTTTCCACTACAAGAGTCCCTGTAAGAATGCCCCTGACCACCCAGCACATATGCACTGTGCTTGGGCAATTCACACCTACTTGTTCAATCACACTGACCTGAGCAATTAATCAAATATTATTTGATAATATAACTTGAGTTTCTTGAGAACTAGGAGGCATGTCTTAATTATTTTCCAGTACACAACACAGTATCTTCTAAATTCCAACATTAAATATTTGAATATTCGGTAAGCAATTCCTAAAGTATGTCTGCAGAACTTTGGGTTGGTGGGTACCCAAGAACTTTTCAGGACATCCACAAAGACAAGACTGTTTTCATAATAATACTAAGACATTATTTGCTTTTTTCACTCTTATTATTTTAGAAGCGTGCAGTGGAGTTTTCCAGATGCTACATGATGTATGATGATATGATCATTCTGACAATTAATGAAATGTGTCCTTTTGTATTCTTTGTTTTTTAGGACTTTCTGAGGTAGTAGGATTAGGTTTTAAATCTGTACATTTTCACAGATTAACCAAGTTTGTTCTCAGTACTTCTACCATATTCTTACTGGCTATGTTAGGTTATATCTGCTATAGTCTCTATAACCTCATTATTATGGACTAAATTGTTGTTTTAAAATCATGGACTTTTCAGGGGCGCCTGGGTGGCGCAGTCGGTAAAGTGTCCGACTTCAGCCAGGTCACGATCTCGCGGTCCATGAGTTCGAGCCCCGCGTCAGGCTCTGGGCTGATGGCTCGGAGCCTGGAGCCTGTTTCCGATTCTGTGTCTCCCTCTCTCTCTGCCCGTCCCCCGTTCATGCTCTGTCTCTCTCTGTCCCAAAAATAAATAAACGTTAAAAAATAATTTAAAAAAATAAATAAATAAAATAAAATATAAGAAAATGTATTTATAGGTTTCTTACATTTAAGGATGACTCGGGGCACCTGGGCGACTCAAGCAGGTTAAGTGTCCAACTCTCGATTTCAGCTCAGGCCATGATCTAATGGTTAATGGGATCTAACGTAGGGCTCTGCGCTGACTGCACGGAGCCTGCTTGGGATTCTTTGTCTCTCTCCCTCTCTCTTTCTGCCCTTCCCCTGCTTTCTCTCTCTCTCTCTCTCTCTCTCAAATAAGTAAATAAATAAACTTAAAAAAAATGAATGACTATTTGGCTTAAAAAAAGTATATTAAATCTGAAAACATGGCTGGACTTGCTGTTTTCCTTGTATTTGTCCAGATTCAGTGCCAAATAATCATCAAACATGATCTTTTATGTGAATGCTTGGCAATGAATTTCCCGTTGAAACATTCAGACTATTGAATAACATTCTTGAATCTCATGATTTATTCTGGAACAACTGCATTATTATTTGCACTGATGTTGCAAAAGCAATGATGGATAAAACTGCTCACAACTTAGTATTAATCAAGACAATGGCACTAAACTATCTATTTGACATTGTATTTGTCTCTATTATATTTGCAGGGGGAAAAAAAAACCACTTTCCCTTAAAAATGCTTTCAAGAAAGCATCAAAAAATATAAAATGTTATTACATTTTCATCCATGAGGACACATCTTAACAGTCTCAATGAGTTAGTAATTTACACATAAAGCACTTTTGTTGCATACTGAAACATCTAGGTAATGTCTAGCAAAAAAATGTGTATGTAATGTATAAATTGAACAGCTTTTTTTGTGTGGCAAAATATACATAACATTTACTATTTTAACCCTTCTAAACACACAATTCATTAGCAAGTACATTTACAATGTTGTGCAACCACTACCACTATCCATCCCCATAATTTTTTCATCATCCCCAAAATTAAACTGCACCTATTAAACAATTCTTCTTCTCCCCAGCCCTAGTACCTCTATTCTACTTTCTGCCTCTATGAATTTGCCTACTCTAAATATTTCAAATAAGTGAAGTCATATAATAGCTGTTGTTTGGGGCACCTAGTGGCTCAATCGGTTAACCGTCCCGCTTCACATCAGACCCTGTGCTGACAGCTCAGAACCTGGAGCCTGCTTTGGATTTTTTTTTTTTTAATGTTTATTTATTTATTTATTTATTTGAGAGCGAGAGAGAGAGAGAGACTATGAGTGGGGCAGGGGCAGAGAGAAAGGGAGATACAGAATCTGAAGCAGGCTCCAGGCTCTGAGCTGTCAGCACAGAGCCCAACACGTGGCTGGACCTCATGAGCTGTCAGATCGTGACCTGAGTGGAAGTCCGACATTCAACCGAGCCACCCAGGCGCCCCAGTGTCTGGCTGTTTTCACTTAGCATAATGTCTTCAAGGTTCATCCAGTTGTAGCATGTAACTGAATTTCATTACTTATGGCTAAAAAATGTTCTGCTGTAGGTGTAGACCACATTTTGTTTATCCATTCATCTGTTGATGCACACGTAGGTTATTTCCACCTTTAGGCTATTGTGAATAAGGCTAAAATGGACATTGTTGTGTAAGTATCTGCATTCCTACTTGCAATTCTTTTGGGTATGTAACTAGAAGTGGGATTGCTGAATCATATGATAGCACTGTGTTTAACTTTATGAGGAACCACCACATTGTTTTCCACAGCAGCTGCCCTTTTACATCCCACCAGCAATGCACAGGGTTCCAATTTCTTCATATCCATGTCATCCTTGTTATTTTCCATTTTACTGATAATAGGCATCCTATTGGGCATAAGCTTATAGTAGTTTTGTTTTATATTTCCTTAATGACTAATGGTGTTGAGCATCCTTTCATGTGCTTATTGACCATTTACATATCTTCTTTGGAGAAATGTCTACTCAAATATTTTGTCCATTTTTTGAATTGGCTTCTTTGTCTTTTTCTTATTGAATTGTAGGAGTTATACATATTCTGGATATTAATCACACAATTTTACTTGAAAGCATGATTGACAAAATACGGTTTTTCAGACTTCATATTTGGCTGTCATTTTCTGATAAATGGATGAAGTAGACTGTCATTTCATGAAAAACGCCTGGCAGTATTTTTTACCAAAAAAAATTTTGATTTTTCAAGACAAAATTAATATTTAAAAAGCTTTACATCTGCTACCATGAGCTTGACAGTCTTTCCATTACTTAAAGATTTTTCTGGGTAGATTGGTGGTGATATTATTAAATGTGATTTCAGCTATGGTATAACAAAATATGTCAGAAGACTTGGGTAATTCAGTGAACCAATATTTTCCAAATGATTGACGCATAATGTTACAAAATCATGTATAAGTAAACCATTATTATTTAAAGTCCAACATAGACTGGGGCTCCTAGGTGACTCAGTCAGTTAAGCATCTAACTTCAGCACAGGTCATGATCTCATGGTTCATGAGTTCAAGCCTCGCATCAGGCTCTGTGCTAACAGCTCAGAGCCTGGAGCCTGCTTTGTATTGTGTCTCCCTCTCTGACCCTCCCCAGCTCACACTCTGTCTCTCTCTTTCTCTCTTTCAAAAATAAATAAACATTAAAAACAAGTTTTTAAGTCCAACATAGTCTAATGAATTGTAGCTCATTGATAGCTTAAGATTCCACATTACAGCTGCTCTTCAAGATATTACTGCTTTCAACTTGTGGCATCATATAAAAGAGTATCTACAATCATCTGAATAAGCAATGAAACTACTCCTAGCTTCTTCTACTAAATATCCCTGTCAAATTGGATTTTCTTCAGATATTTCAATAAAAAAAACATATCACAACCAACTGACTATGAAAATGGATATGAGAATTCAATTGTCTTCTATTAAGTCAGCCATTAAAGAGATTTACAAAAATGTAAATCAATGCTTTTCTTCCTACTAATGTTTTTTGTTTTGGAAAACACAGTTACTTCTCATACAAAATATGTTACTTACGTTGGCATCTAATGGAATTATTATTGCCTTAAGTAAATTAATGAATTTTTTAAATTTCTCAGTGTTTATTTCCAGTAATATAAGTAGATCAGTATATAAATATATCAGTAAATATAACCCATTATAAACAAAAGCTTTTTGAGGTTCTTAATAATTTTTTTTAAGTTCATTTATTTTTGAGAAAGAGAGTGTGTGCAGGCACTCATGCAAACAGGGGCAGGGCAGAGAGAGAGGGAGACAGAGGATCCAAAGTGGGCAGAGAGGCCCATGCGGGGCTCAAACTCCCAAATCATGAGATCATGACCCCAGCTGAAGTCCGACACCCAACCGACTGAGTCACCCAGGCGCCCTGGTCCTGAATCATTTTAAAGAAAACTATCCTGACACAAAAAAGCTTGAAAACTGTGAGATTAATGTATAAATGACTGGTTTGATATTGTTACTAAACTTTTTTTGTGAAATTGAGTTTATTAAATTGTAATTAACATACAGTAAAACTGACCCTTTTAAGGTATTCTATGAATTTTGGCAAATGCATGACCATATAACCACCACAATCCACCATCCCAAAAAGTGTTTTCATACCCCTTTATAGTCAATCCCTCCCCAACTCAGTCCTTGGCATCCACTAATTTGTATTCCTCTCTGATAGATTTCAGAGTGCTATATAAATAAAATTATACAATATGTAGTTTTTTTTTAGTTTGGCTTCTTTTACTTAGCATAATGCTTTTGATATTTATCTATGCTGTTGCATTTATCAAGGGTTCTTTTTTTCTTTTACTGCTGAGTAGTATTGTATGGCATGTATGAGTGTCCCACATTTTATCCAGTCACCAATCAGTGGACATTTGGGATGTTTATAGTTTTTGACAATTTTGAATAGAGCTGTTATAAACATCTATACATAAGGCTTTTATGTAGACGTGTATCTTCATTTGTCTTTAAATACCTACAAGTCAGATTGCTGAATCATATGATAAGTGTATATTTAACTATATAAGAACTGTGAAACCATTCCAAGGAGGCTAACTCATTTTGCATTCCCACAACCAAGTGTGAGTATTCCAGGTGCTCCATATTTTCTACAGTAGTTGGTATTGTGAGTTTCTTCTTTTCCTAATTTATTTTAGCCACTCTAATAGATGCTAGTAGTTGTTACTAAACTTTTCAACTGTTTATTGTTGGTTCCCCCAAGCAAATCATTAACTCTCTACTAGAAGGGATCACACATTTTATGTAGCTCCCAGTTACCATTAGAACAGTGTGTACTACCTAGAACCAACAGCAAATTTTACTAATCCATCAATTAAAGTTTAAGCAAAGAGGTCTCCTGGTGATGTGGTAAAAGTATTTCCCAAAAGTCTTGTGGTATCCATTTAAATCACTCTTTAACCCTCCTTATCAATGTCCTATACAGATCAATCTTGCCCCTACATTTTTTTAAGTTTATTTATTTATTTTGAGAGAGAGAGAGAAAGAGAGAGCATGAGTGGGCTAGGAGTAGAGAGAGAGGGAGACAGAATTTCAAGCAGGCTCCATGCTGACATAGCACAGAGTCCCATGTGGGACTTGAACGTATGAATGGTTAGATCATGACCTGAGCCGAAATCAAGAGTTTAGTGCACAACTGACTGAGCCACCCAGGCATCCTGTACCTACATTTTAAAAAGATTTGTGAGCTCAAGCCCTGGGTGATGCTCTGTGTTGACAGTGCAGAGCCTGCTTGGGATTCTCTCTCTCCCTCTTTCTGTCCCTCCTCTGCTGTCTCTCTATCTCAAAATAAATAAATGAACTTTAAAATAAAATAAAATAAAATAAAATAAAATAAAAAGAGTTGGCAGTAGAAAAGCAGCTTTCCTCTACTTCTTAAGTTCTTACCACCATTATGGAGATTTCAGTGTTCGCTTACTCAAGATAGATCAAAGACCTAATATACAACTCTAGAAGAACAAATAGATGTAAATTTTTGTGACCTTGAATCAGGCAACAGGTTCTTAGATAAGCGCCTAAGGAACAAGCAACCAAAGAAAAAAATAGATTTAGACATTGCCAAAATTAAAAACTTTTGCCTTATGTTAAGGGACACTATCAAGAAAGTAAAAAGACAACTACAGAATGAGAGAAAATATTTTCAAATCATGTATCTGGTAAGGATCTAGTATTGAGAATATACAAAGAACTCTTACAACTCAACAAAAAAAACAATGTAAAAGTAGGCACAGGTTTGGATTACCATTTATCCAAAGAAGATATAGAAATGGCCCATAAGCACATGAAAAGATGTTCAACATCATCAGCCATCAGGGAAACACAAATCAAAACCACACTGAATTACCACGTCACACCCACTAGGATGGACTTAACAAAAAAATAAAATAAAAGGAAAGGAAAATAACAAGTGTTCATAAGGATACGGAGAAATTGGAACCCTCATACACTGTTTGTGGGAATATAAAATAATGCAATCACTGTGGAAAACTCTTTGTCGGTTCCTCAAAAAGTTAATATAGTATTACCACATGATCCAGCAAGTCCACTCCTAGATATGTACTCAAGACAATTGAAATATATTCCTGCAAAAACTTGTGCATGAATATTCACAGCAGCATTATTCATAATAGCCACAAAACAACCTAAATGTCCATTAATTCATAAATGGATATGCAAAGTGTGGTATATCCATACAATAACATGGAACCATCAAAAGGAAACAAATTCTGACATATACTACATGAATGAACCTTAAAGACATTATACTAAATGAAGAAGCCAGACACAGGGATGCCTGGATGGCTCAATCAGTTGAGCATCCAACTTCGGCTCAGGTCCTAATCTCATGGTTTGTGAGTTCAAGTCTCGTGTTGGACTCTGTGCCGAGAGTTCAAAGCCTGGAGCCTACTTCAGATTCTGTGTCTCCCTCTCTCTCTCTGCCCCTCCCCTGCTCTCTCTTTCTCTAAAATAAATAAACATTAAAAATTAAAAAAAAAATAAGCCAGACACAAAAGGACACATGATTTCATTTATAGAAAATGTTTGGAACAGGCAAATCCATACATACAAACAGAAAGCAGATTAGTGGTTGTCAGATACTGGGAGAAGAGGAGGAATGAGAAATTCCTACTAATAGGTATGAGGTTTCTTTGTGCAGTGATGAAAATGTTCTAGAATTGGATAGTGCTGTTGGTCAGTGTGTAAATGTACTTAAAAATGACAAATATATCTATATATATATCTACATAGATATATACATAGATATATATATAGATATATATAGATAGCCTGGGCATTATATATATAACATAAGAAGACGCTGAAAGGAAAGAGAAGAAGACAGACCAGTGAAGAATCTTGAGATCCAAGGAAGAACACAGTGGGTGAGTTCCCTGTGTATTCTTTTTGTCTCATTATATTCCAGACTTGGGCCTAAAGAAGCTAGCAGTTCATAAATGCCAAGAGGAGCAGCTGCAACAAAGGCTTCTCTTTCTAGCCAAAGAACCAAGAAAGGGGTAGCGTAGCAAGACAGAAATCTCTTAAACAACAACCACTCTACTCCAGCCAAACACCACAAAAGACACTGGTCCCACCCATATCCACACTAGCAAAGGCCCAAGGGGAAGCCTAGACTTCTACCTTCCTCAGGTTGTACAAAGGCTCTCTCCCATCCTCCAACCACCAGATGTCAGTGGGGACCACATAGTGAGCCTACAACTTTCACCCGCTTCTGACTACAGCAAGAGCTGTAACAGAGGATACCACTACAGACCCTGAAGGATAATAAGGAAAAACTACTAACAATTCTATACACATAAATTTGATAATTTAGACGGAATGGACCAATTTCTTAAAAAAAAACATGAACTACTACAACTCACCCAACATGACACTGCTAATTTGAATAGCCCTAAAACTAATAATATTAAATTTGTAATTTAAAAATTCCCTTCCTCAAAAATTTCCAGGTCCAGATGGTTTCACTTTAGAATTTTACCAAACACTTAAAGAATTAACACCAACTGTATATAATCTCTTCCAGAAAATGGAAGAGAAGGGAATGTATTCCACTTCATTTAATGAAGCTAGTATTACCCTGATACCAAAACCAGACATAGCCAGTACAAAAAAAGACACTTACAAATAACCTTCATAAATACAGAGGAAAATACCTTTAATAAAATATTAGCAAATAGAATTCAACACTGTATAAAAAGGAATTTATACATCCTGACCAGGTAGGATTTACTCCAGGAATTCAAGGCTGTTTCAATATTTGAAAATCAATCAGTGTTACCCACCAAAGTAAAAGACTAAAGAAGAAAAATCGCATGATCATATCAATTAATATAGAGAAAGCATTTGACACAATTCAACACCCATTCATGATCAAAACTCTCAGAAAACTAGAAATAGAGGGGAACCCCTCAACTTGATGAGGTACATCCACAAAACACCTACATCTAACAGTATACTTTATGGTGAAAGAGTGAAAGTTTTCTCCCAAAAACGGAAAACATGGCAAAAACGTCCACTCTTACTACTCTCAGTCAACATAGCATGGGAAGTTCTAGTCAGTGCAGTAGGCTAATGAAGGAAATAAATGCATACAAATAAGAAAGGAATAAATTTGTCCTGAGCTTCAGATGACATGGTTTTCTACACAGAAAATTCTAAGGAATCCACTAAAACAAAACAAAAACCTCCTGCAACTAGTAAGTTTAGTAAGGTTACAGAATACAAGATAAACATATTATACTTCTATATATTATCAATTAACATTTGAACACTGAAATTTAAAATGTAATACCACTTACACTTGCTCAAAATGAAAATTAAATACTTAATGAGGGCACCTAAATGGCTCAGTCTGTTAAGCACCCAACTCCATCTCAGGTCATGATATCATGGTTGGTGAATTTGAGCCCTGCATGGGGCTCTCTGCTGTCAGCACAGAGCCGACTTCATATCCTCTGTCTCCCTGTCTCTCTGCCCCTCCCCCTCTCCCAAAAATAAACATTAAAAAAAATTTAATACTTAAGCATAAGTCTAACAAAACATGTATAGGAGTTATATGCAGAAAACTACAGAATGATGATGAAAGAAATCAAAGAAGATCTAAGTAAATGGAAAGACACTGTATTCATGAATTGGAAGAATCAATGTAGTAAAGACATCAGTTCTTCACAAACTGACATATAGGTTTCACCCAATTCCTATAAAAATCCCAACAACATTTTCTGTAATATTGGTAAATTTACTCTAAAATCTATATGGAAAGATAAAGGAGTTAGAATAGTTAAAATTATTTCTTTTTTTCCCCCTACACCCAACATGGGGCTCAAAGTCAAGACCCCAAGAACAAGAGTCACATGCTCCACTGACTGAGCCATCCAGGCGCCCCAAAACAATTTTTAAAAAGAAGAATAAAGTGGAAGGACTCAAACTACCTAATTTCAGGATTTATTATATAGCTTCAGTTTAATACTATGTGGTATTGGAAGATGTACGGACACACAGGTTGATAGAACAGAGTAGAAAATCCAGAAATTGACTCACACAAATATACTCAACTGATTTTTGACAAAGGTACAAAGCAATAATGGAGAGAGTGTAGCCTTTTCAACAAATGGTGCTATAGCAAATTGGACATTCATAGAAAAAAAACTCCACTGAAATCTCAAATTTTATATAACAAATAACTTGATATGAATTCACAGACTTAAATATTAAACAGAAAACTATAAAACCTTTACAGAAAAACATAGGAACAAATCTTTTTGAGTTTTAGGGCCAAAGAGTTCCTAGACTTGACATCAAAGACTGATTCATGAAAAGAAAAGTTGATAAACTGGATTTTATTAAAATTAAAAATTTTTATTCTGCAATAAAGGATTAAAAAAGCTACAAACTGAGAGAAAATATTTGGAAACCACATATCTGACAAAGGACAAGAATCTATATTAACAAATCTCAAAACTGAACTGTAAATAAAACACATTCAATTAGAAATAGGCAAAAGAGAGGTGCCTGGGTGGCTCAGTCAGTTGAGCTTCCAAATCTTGATTTCAGCTCAGGTCACAATCCCAGGGTTGTGAGATTGAGCCTTGCGTCAGGCTCCATGCTGAGCATAGCGCCTGCTTGAGATTCTCTCTCTCCTGCCCCTCTCCCCAACTTGTGCTCTCTCTCTAAAAATAAAAATTAAAAGAAAATAGGCAAAAGAAATGAACAGACATTTCACCAAAAAGGATATACAGGTGGTAAACATGCACATGAAAAAGTGTACAACGTCATTAGCCATTAAGGATGTGCAAATTAAAACCTCAATGAGATATCAATATACACCAACTGAATAGCTAAAAAGAAAAATTGTGGCAACCCTAAATGCTGGCTAGGCTGTAGAGAAACTGGGTCACTCACATATGATGGATGGGAATGTAAAATGATATACCCACTCTGGACAAGTTTGGAGTTTCTTTAAAAGCTAAACATGGATTTACCATATGACCCAGTAATTGTGCTTCTGAGCATTTATCCCACAGAAATTAAGACTTATGTTCACACACATACTGTACATGAATTTTCATAGCAGCTTTATTTGTAATAGACAAAACTTGAAGCAACCCAGATATTCTTCAGTGGGTGAATGTTTAAACAAACTCTGGTACATGCATACCACAGCAATAAAAGGAAACAAATTGTTGATACACATAACTTTAGAAGGTTCTCCAGAGAATTATGGTGAGTGAAAAAAATTCCCCAGAGTTTACATACTGTATGCCTCCATTTATATGAAGTTCTTGAAATGACAAAATTCTAGAAATGGAGAACAGATTAATAGTTGTCAGGGGTTATGGAGGGCTGGAAGGAAGTAGGTGTGGCTACAAAAGTGTAACATCATGGATCTTTGTGGTAAAGGAAATGCTGTCTTGACTGTATCACTGTCAATATCTTAGTTGTAATACCATACTATAGTTTTATGAAATGTAATTATTGGGGGAAACTGGGGGCAAAGATACACAGGATCTCTAAGTATTATTTTTTTAGTGTTTATTTATTTTTGAGAAAGAGAGAGAATGAGCAAGAAGAGGGCAGAGAGAGAGGGAGACAGAGTATATGAAGTGGGCTCTGCACTGACAGCAGAGAGCCCAATGTGGGGCTTGAACTCACAAACCATGAGATCATGACCTGAGCTGAAGTCTGATGCTTAACCAAATGAGCCACCCAGGCACCTCTAAGTACTATTTTTTATGGTTATATACGAATCTACAATTATCTCAAAGTAAAATCTTCATCTTTAAAAAAAAGAAAGAAAAAAATTGCCATCGACTTCAGATGAATTCATTGTCCTTCCACATACCAGGCTAGTTTCAATCATTCGTTTGGCTCCACCTCCTTACTCTAGCCACCTCCTCCTCAATAGATACCACCACCACCAACAACAAAAACTAACATTTATTGGGCATTTGTTATGTGACAATTTTATGTGGTAGCTTTACACAGTAGGAACTTTACATATCTTAATTCCCTTAATCTTCATAACAGGTAACTTTGAGTTTTATTCTTCATAGGAAATAGCTTCAGACACCACTCTCTCTAGTTCATTCTCACCCATCCTCATCCATCCACTCCTTTTGTTTCCCTTTCTTTAATAATGAAGCATGGCCATTCTCCAGATTAAGGGCAATTCTTTCACTTATGCACAGGATCCTATCTTTTCAGGATCCTAACTCCTTCCAATATCCTTCTTGTATTTTAATGGTTTATTTATTTGTGTGGGGGGGGGGGGCGGCAAAAAGAGGAGGGTACAGAGGATCCAAAGCAGGATCTGCACTGACAGCAGACAGCCCTATTTGGGGCTTCAACTCACAAACCGAAGGATCAAGACCTGAGCTGAAGTCCTATGCTGAACCAACTGAGCCACCCAGGCGTCCTTTCTTCTTGGATTTTTTAAACGTCTGCTTTTCTATAAGCGCTATCCTGTCTGAATTTAGGTGTGCTCATGTCTCCTGCCACCGTTAAAAACAAAACAAAACAAAACAACCTTCCCCCAACCTTACTTAGCACCAACTATTCTCACTTTTCATAGCGACGGTTCTTAACTGTTCACATTGGCTTTAATTCCTAAACTTCCATTCATTTCACAATCCACCACAACTTGCTTTCTGCGTCTATTCTATGAAAGCTGACCCCTCCCCTTCATTTGACACACTACCCATTCCTTCATTTAAACTGTCTTCCTTACATTTTCTGACATCACCACCCTGTGAGTGTTCAACTTAAGTGACACAGGTAACCTAAAAAGAGGGAAACGAATGTAAAACAAAGCAGGGCATGCGACTGGCCAAGGAGGCAAAGGTAAGGAAATAGTTACTTTTTGAGACGGGCCTCCTGAGACTGGAAGACAGGGCTAAACCAGGTGTTAACACAAAGCCACCGTGACTTTTCACCCTTGCTTTCACCTTTCTTCCCTCATCCTTTGGGGGCCTGCAGGTACTCAAGGAAAAGTAGAGGGTTTTGGCCCTGTGAGAGGCGGCGGGGTCCGGTTTCGTAGCTTCGAGAAGGGACGGCTCTACCGGCGTCCACCGGTGTTTGATGCTCCCGGGTCGCCAGCGGAACCCGTCCGCGGGGCCGCTGTTGCAGCTCGGAGCGGGGCCGCCGGGCAGCGGACACGGTCGCGCGTGCGTGGCAGCGCTTCCGGCCCCGGTCCAGGCGCGAGCAGTCTCCCGGAGCGCCCTGACGCGGCGCGGGGAGCGTTGTGTTGACCCCGGGCTGCAGCCGCTGCGGGTCTCCGAGGGGCCCGAGATCGGCTCGGTATAACCTGCGGGCGGATCGGAGGCTGGCCCCAGGCTCCGCCTGCCGCTGGCGCTGAAAGGAAAGCTTGAACAGCCTGGGCTGGGTGTGCGCTTTGCTCCCCGCCTCCCCAGTCCAGCCCCGGCCTGCGGCGATGAAAAAAGGCGTGGGGGTGGGCGTGGGGGTGGGCGTGGGGCCGGGGGTAGATGGGGGGGGGGAGATGAAGGTTAAATGGGTTTCTCTGCAGATCCAGTGCCGGTAAATCCTGAGACCCCACACTTAAAAAAAAAAAAAAAAATGAAGAAATTAAGGCTTAAGGAACTAGAAAGTCGCCTGCAACAAGTGGATGGATTCGAAAAGCCCAAGCTACTTCTAGAACAGTATCCTACCAGGCCGCACATTGCAGGTAGGGCGGCTGGTGACCAGGTCTTTGCTTCCCAGGGTTAGTCCCGTCTACTTACTCCATAATGAAAATGGAAGTTATTTGAATACAAAGAACGTCTAGAGGAATTCTGCTCTGAGATTGCATAGCACGTTAGAGAGGACTATTTTGACACTGCAGCTAAAGACAGCCCCCCCCCTTTATTGTTTTACTGTTTAGTTTTCTGCACACCCCTTAACACTGTCAGACATCATTTTAATGTTTGTTTCTGTCTTTATACCATAAGCTCCTTGAGGGTAAAGAATTTCTCGGTCGTGTTCACACAATGAATGAATACTAGGGTTGGTAGCCAAAGGACTGAGTTTAACAAATCCAGAATAGGTGCTATAAGGATGAGGATGAGTTTCAATTTTTAATGACCCAGAATCATCAGTGTTAATGTAAGAGATTGATATTGGGAGTACAGGAGAAAACAGGAAAAAATATTCATATTTAGTAAATCTATTACCAGAGTCACTGAGGAGTCTTAGGAAAATTAATTTGGGAATCCCTGCCAGCTCCAACATAGTTCTGTTTCTAAGCAGTCAATGAAAATCAAGGAAAATACATGCATACCTGCACTTAACTCCAAAGTATTGTCAGAACTCCAAGCAAACTGGCACAAAACTGTGTCTGGGTTAAGACCTATTTTCTCAATTTAGATGACTTTTTTTTTTTTTTTTTTTTTTTTTTTGAGAGAGAGAGAGAGACAGAGTATGAGTGGGAGAGGAGCAGCGAGAGAGGGAGACAGAGAATCTGAAGCAGACTCCAGGCTCTGAGCTGTCAGCACAGAGCCTGATGTGGGGCTCAAATTCACAAACTGTGAGATCATGACCTGAGTTGAAGTTGGACACTAAACCAACTGAGCCACCCAGGTGCTCCTAGATGACTTCTTTAATGTATTCTGGCTGTAGGGTTTCTTAGTGAAGTCTAATTTTTTTTTTTTAATCCATGTTTCATACCCATGGTGCACCATGCACGTGGATGTACTAATTCTTTGAGATACCAGCTCGAAGTCACTAACACCTGCAGCAGTAATTGGGACAGCAGTCAGACTGCAGTATCCCTCTAATTGTGTTTTTCATAAAACCCCTGGATCTTAGGGCATCAGTGATGGCCAGTAATTCTTGCTGGGTTCAGATATCCACAGGGAGATATCAGTGGTGTTACTCACGCTTAACTTTTAGTATATATCCCACATCTTTGTGTATTTGAAAGATTGCTTTCTGATCTCAGCAGCTTCCGCTGTTAGTTCTCATTAGTAGATATGCATATATATCTGTAGATCATGAGTATATGTGTCTAAAAGCTATATTGTGGATATAGGACTTCTCCTTTCCCATTCTATTTTGAACTTAGGGTACCTGTGTTCTAGTAACAAACTTGTTGCCAAAAAGTTCTGTGCCATTTTAATGTTAATGTTGTTCAATATTAGTGGCTCCCAGACTTACAGATTTCACAGATCAGTAAAATTTCAAAACAGTTTGGAGACTGACACAGGGTTGCCAAGTTGATATTTTGACAAAGACATTTTTTAAACTTATTTACATTTCAACATCAAATAAAGAACTAATGTATATGTGTGTATGGCAATGTTTTGAACAGGCTGAGGAAAAAACATTTTAACCTTATTTTTCTATTTTATTTTGAGTTTTGTCATTCCTGGCATTGTCAGCAGAGTAGTTTTTGGGAGCCACTGGTGTGCATTATTGTTCTTTGTATGTTTTTAAAAATAATCTGGAACACCATTTGGGGAAGGAATAATGCAAAACAAGAAATTATGTTAGTCATTTACATGAATTGGATTTTGGTCATCAATTTGCTCTTATTTCCTAATATGTTTCTTATCTTTTAGCGTGTATGCTCTATACAATCCATAATACATATGATGACATTGAAAATAAAGTGGTTGCAGATCTAGGATGTGGTTGTGGAGTTCTTAGCATCGGAACTGCAATGTTAGGAGCTGGGTAGGTGATCCTGTATGTAATGTTTGGGTATAGGATGGCCTTATTAAGAAACATAAGTAGAATTAACTGAATTATATTTATGAGACTCTACAGTATGAGATGAGGGGAGCAAGAATCTGATACTGAGTACATTATGAATGAGCAGAACAACAACAAAAAAATTAAAACACAAAATGGTTAACAGCAGCTATCAGATGCCTCCCTTATACACACCTCAGTTTCCAACCTTTGCCAGGTTGTGAAATCATGCTGTTGAAAGACAATACTCACTCTTACTTTGCCAGTTGGGTTAAAAAAGTATATGGTTTTGATTTTGTCATTGTTTTGACTTGGGAGCTATAAGTAGTCACTCTTTGTGTTTTGTATTATAGGCTGTGTGTTGGATTTGACATAGATGAAGATGCATTGGAAATATTTAATAGGAATGTGGAGGAGTTTGAGTTAACAAATGTTGACATGGTTCAGTGTGATGTGTGCTCATTATCTAAAAGAATGTCCAAGTCATTTGATACAGTAATTATGAATCCTCCCTTTGGGACCAAAAATAATAAAGGTTAGTAACAAGAATCATGTGTACTGCTGTATTTGTAGAAAAGCAAGTTTTAAAAGTCATTTTCTTATTGATTGGGCTAAATGATTTTATCACTATTCATTAAATAAACCATCTCTTACCTATGTAATTAGTACAATTTCAGTTAAAAAAATTTTTTTAAATGTGTATTTATTTTTGAAGGAGAGAGTGTGAGTTGGGGGAAGGGCAGAGAGAGAGAGAGAGAGAGAGAGAGAGAGACACACACACACACAATCTGAAGCAGGCTCCAGGCTCTGAGTTGTCAGCAGAGTCCAACGCGGGGCTCGAACTCATAAACCGCAAGATCATGACCTGAGCCGAAGTCAGATGCTCAACTGACTGAGCCACCCAGGCGTCCCATACAATTTGAATTTTTTAATGCATGGCTAGGGAATCGAATTTTTCAATCTTTGTTTTCATCTATTTGTACTAAGTGAATAGTCTTTTTATTCATTTACTATTTATACTGTGCTTTCAAGAATGACTTACCTAACCCTTATGAATGATTATAATAATCCTGTAAAGGCTGTTATACTTTTTTTTTAAACTTTTTAATGTTGATTTATTTTTGAGAGAGAGTCAAGAGTGCAAGCGGGGGAGGAGCAGAGAGCAGGAGATACAGAATCCGAAGCAGGCTCCAGGCTCTGAGCTCTCAGCACAGAGCCCAACGTGGGGCTCAAACTCATGAACCATGAGATCATGACGTAGCCAAAGTCGGACACTTAACCAACTGAGCCACCCAGGCACCCCAAGGCTGTTATGCTTCTAAAAACCTCTTCTTGATGCCTTAACACATGAGGGTTTCAACATGTATCCATTGGTAACAGTGACGGACTCTGGCTATTTATTTTGTGTATGCTTTGGGCAAGGAGGGTAGGAAGTTGGTAAGAAGATATGAAAAGTTTTCCCTCCAGCCCCCATCTGATTCTGATTACTATTGTTCCTGTTCTCTTCTTCCTTGAAAGCTGTTAATTTGGAATATTAAAAGTTTTACTTTAGCCTTATTTAACCAAGATAGTATAATTCTGGTTTTATTCTATCAACTTTAAAAGATATTTAGATATTTTACTTATTTGTATCCTGTCTTTTTGAAGGAACAATTTGAAGTGTCTATTTTGGAATTTGGAAAAAAGTTTTTAATACCTGGTAGTCATTTAATCTTTTATTTTGATAACAGATATATAATGTAAATAGGAGCTTTTTCTATCTTAACAGGGACAGATATGGCATTTCTGAAGACTGCTTTGGAAATGGCAAGAACAGCAGTGTACTCTTTACACAAATCTTCCACTAGAGATGTAAGTTCAAATCATCATGATATTGTCAATTTAAAATTCATGACAGTGTTTTTAAGGATTTGTTGTGAATACTAATTACCAAGGTATCTATTTCTCCTGACCTTTATAAACATCTGGCACTTAGAAACTGAATTTTCCCTTTAAGTAGCTAGCATTTGTGATTAGCTTTCTCCCAGCCTTACATAACCTCTTTTGCCACAGATTTGCTCAGGCAGGAACTGGTACCAGGAAAGAGACTAAGAAGTGTGGTATAACTACAGTTATAATATGTCCTAGTTAGCTAAGTCCTGGTACTCCCATTGTCCCTTTGTGTGCATGAGGGAGGCAGTAAGACCTGATTTTTAAGAACACTGAGACTGGAGCTAAACTGATTTGAATTCAGAACCTACCTCTTCCATTCTTCTTCTTGCCAGCATGTAACATATGGGAGTATGTAAGATGTATTCTAGAACACTGGGTATATTATCTATCAATATAACACAGTGATCAAGGACACAGACTGTAGAGCCAGACTGCCGAGGTTCATATCCAGACTATGGTTTCCCTGTGTTATCCTGGTCAAAGTACTTGAATTTAGCTTTCTTGGTCAAAGTACTTGAATTCAGCTTTACCACCTATGCTACTGTACTCACCGCTACACTTACAGTATTGAAATGGCTTGGTTTCTTATTTTCAAAATACTACCCATTCAGTTGAAAAAATTTTAAGGGTCTAATGAAATATAAAAGCTTGAAAACTCAATATGAAATATTAGCAGTAAAGCAATTTTCAAAAACTTATTTTAAAAATCAGCTCACATTAACATGTTATCTTCAGCATATTCAAAAGAAAGCTACAGAATGGAAAATCAAGATAGATATTATTGCAGGTAAGACAATTTTTTAAGTTTTTCACAAAACAAATCTAAATCCTAATTATTTAAGGACAATATATATCAGCCCAACCAGATTTTGTATATAGATGCTGAGAAAAGATATCATAGAACATGTTTTCAGTTTAGCAAAATTCAGTTTAGGTGATGGGTAATGGAAATGAATAGGTAATGGGTTGGAAATGAAGCAAAGGCAGGGTAGAGTGTTTGGCTAAAACTGTCTTAATTTATGCATTTTACTGAAAATTTATAATAGCACCCAACTATTTGGTCACACCGGGCTCAGAACAATATATAGCATCGTAGTGACTTAAGAGCTTGGGCTTGGAGTGGGTCAGACCTGTGTGAAATCCATTCATGGAAAATACCACCAGATTATGCCTCATTACTTTTTTTTTTAATTAAAATTTTAATGTTTGTTTACTTTTGAGAGAGAGCACGCACATGCACAAGCAGAGGAGGGGCAGAGAGAGAGGGAGACACAGAATCCGAAGTAGGCTCCAGGCTGAGCTGTCAGCACAGAGCCCTACTGGGCGTGTAAACTGTGAAATCACGAGCTGATGTCAGATGCTTAACCAAACGAGCCACCAAGGCTCCCCGATTACTTTTCTATTTCAATTTTCTAATTGTCCCTGAAGTCAAAGAACATGAAGCTTTTTTCTTTTAGTGGGGGATAGGATGTAATCATCCACACTGTAAATGTTTGATACATTTTTATTAGTAAATTGGGTAATATTCACAAACATCAAAATGGGCAGAACCTGTAACTAGGAGCTAACTGTAAATCCAAATAATTTGGAAGGCCTGAAATAAGAATACAATAGGGGAAATATCTTTATTTGATAATAAACTGTCCAGGATTAGCACTGTGGTATTAACCATGTAACTAGATCAGGTATTATTAATAATAATTAGTAGGGGCACCTGGGTGGCGCAGTCGGTTAAGCGTCCGACTTCAGCCAGGTCACGATCTCGCGGTCGGTGAGTTCGAGCCCCGCGTCAGGCTCTGGGCTGATGGCTCAGAGCCTGGAGCCTGTTTCCGCTTCTGTGTCTCCCTCTCTCTCTGCCCCTCCCCCGTTCATGCTCTGTCTCTCTCTGTCCCAAAAATAAAAATAAAAAAACGTTGAAAAAGAAAAAAAAAAAAAAATTTAAAAAAAATAATAATTAGTAATGTAATTATACAGTCTTCCTATTTATCCAATACTGTCATTCTATACCTAGTTTAAGGTATTAGAATATGCAACCTGGAGCACCTTAAAACAATTCCACATATACCAAACCACTGCCTTGCTACTCCAAATGTTGTCCTCAGACCATACTATTGACATCACTTGGGAGAGGAGTCTTGCATAATTCTAGGGTCCACCCAGACTTCTGAAATACACATTTCAAAAAGATTTGATTTGAAGATGATTGACTACACATTAAAATTTGAGAGCTGTAGCCTATAGAGTTAGAATTTATGTTGGGAAACGTGAAGAATAGGCTGTCTCATTGCCATCCCTCTAAAAGTGTTAAGTTTGGAGAACCTACGTTATTTCTTAGATTATGAAAAATGGATTTTCATTTGAGAGCTTAGTAGGAAAATAATTACTTACTACCAATACTAAAATCCAGAGAAGAAATTAAAAAATAAGCATGATTATGATCGCCAGCTATAGATTATTAGGAAATTAAAAATAGAAAGGTACTATCTCTTTTGTTCAACCGTTTTGGTTTTTAATGTTTATTCATTTTTGAGAAAGAGTGCTAACGGGGAGGGGTGGAGAAAGAGGAAGACAGAATCTGAAGCAGGCTCCAGGCTCTGAGCTGAGAGCGCATAGCCCAAGATGGGGCTCAGACCCACATACCATAGATCATGACCTGAGCTAAAGTCGGACACTTAACCGACTGAGCCACCCAAGCACCCCAACTGTTCCCTTTCACACTCTTCCCCATAACCTCAAATTATGGTATAAATGACCAAAATAACAAAAATGCCAACCTCAGTTAGCCATAGCTAATCTCAGGGAAATAGCAAGTCAAATGTTCTCCTTACCAGGGTTAATTTAAGTACTTCCTTAATTTTTTGAATGTATGTATATATATCAGGGGTGGTAAATGTTTAGAAATGTAATTTTTATTCTTAGATGACTTTTGTTTTATAGAGTTGCGATATGACCTGCCAGCATCATACAAATTTCATAAAAAGAAATCAGTAAGTCTCTTGATTCTAGCTTATCTACATTCAGTACTGAAGAACTTTTCAATGAGTGTTTCCAGTGTTAACAAGTTGCCCGAGTACATACAGAAAGCCAGCAGGAGATAGAATAATTATCTGTGGGAAAACAGCTAATATTCTGGTTTAAGTAAATTCTTTCTCATATGCTTTAGACACAAAAATAAAAAAAAACTAGGTTTTTGCTTTTTTATATAGTACATATTTTATTAGTTTGTACTAATACATTCTCATATTACAAAGGCAATTTACTGGAAAGATCTTTTGATATTTAAATCATTTGAAATAACACAAACAGAACTATACATTAAAAAAAAAATCCTCATTTGTATAACAAAAAAGACAAGTTAAACAACAAAAAACTTTCCTTTCTTACAGGTGGATATTGAAGTGGACCTAATTCGGTTTTCTTTTTAAAAGCGTCTAAAGACAAAAGCAGCTTAAAACCTAATTAAGATGAATAAAAATTTTTTTTTACTAAACTACTGGTCTCCAGCACCATTTTCTGTTTTCTGTTGTTTTAATGCAGGTTCCTCTTCTTTGTCTGTTTCTTCTCTTGCTCTTTTTGCTGGTCCTACACAATAACAGAATTTTTGTTATGTTCACTATATAGGCATTACTCTATTTTAATACTGAGCATAATTATCAAAAATAGTTCTGTTTAAAAACAACTTCCCAACACCAATGAGAAGGCTCTTCCTTTAGTACAGATCTTCTGCTCTCTAAACTTATCTTCCAAACATCTTTTGTTTTCTACTTGTAAAACAGGATAACTTGTGTAAAATCACTGTCCAAGAATGTCACTATACAGAAGTTGAAAAACCCACATTGCTGTCCTTTCCCACAAATAATTTCTCATGAAAGTACCAAAGGACTTAGAAAAACTTACCGGATGCACCATTTTGATCGTGTTCATCATCACTATCAAATTTTGTTTTCTTGCCCTGAAACTGTACTTTTCCTTTAGCCGACCCAGTCTGGGCAGCTTTATTTCCCTTTCCCTTTCCTTTAAATCTGCGACCTATAGAAACATAATGAGAAATCCATTAAGAAATATTTTAAATCTCTTGTCAGTGTCTCTGAACAAGCAAATGAGTTAAAATAACCAATGGTCAAAGACAAATCGGAACTAATGACCTTTTGACTTCCATTTGTTTAGAGATTCTTGTTGATCTTCTATGATTTTTTTCAATGCTTCTTTTTCCACATCTCCTTCTAGTACTTCCCACGTCACTTCTTTGTTCCTTAATTGTAGGTTACCATTATTTGCATCTTTGGCTTTATCCAGTGCTTCCTTAGCTTTTTCTTTAAAAAGAATTATCCCCTATACCAAAGACAGACAATGAAAGCCACACCCTTAAGGTTTTTTTTAGATCCGTAGTTAATTCCTTTGCTCGAGTTATTTTTCCTACCTTGCAAATCTTCAATGCCATTACCAGTTTCAATGAATTTTACTAAACTTCAGGAAGGAAGTTACTACAAAACTCACAGTCACTAATATCAAGTTATTCATAGTATAATTCAGAAAATATCAGATATCACATCCAGTGATGGCAGTAACAAAATGGAAAGTAAATGAGTATGTAAAAACTATTTCATAAACACATTAATTAAAAAATTATTTTATTTCTACTAATGTTGTCTTCTAAAAGATAAGTTTCGGGGCACCTGGGTGGCAAAGTCGGTTAAGCGTCTGACTTCAGCTCAGGTCATGATCTTACGGTTCGTGGTTTCGAGCCCCACGTCAGGCTCTGTGCTGACAGCTCAAAGCCTGGAGCCTGCTTCAGATTCTGTGTCTCCCTCTCTCTGACCCTCCCCCACTCATGCTCTGTCCCCCACTCTCTAAAGAAGTAAACATTTAAAAACTAAATAAAAAATAAAAGTTTCTATGGATTTTTAAACTGATTGCTAAAAAGCACATGAATGTTTCCAAACCTCTTTTGCTCCTCTGACAAAGTCTATCCATTTTATTTCACCATGACTTGAGAAAAGGATGTGCAAATCCTCTCTACAGGTCTGATCATCTAACTCCCCTGAAAACTTCAGCAAGCAGCCAATCTTCTCTTCTAGAGATTTCTATAAAAACATACAAAGCAACAAAGAAGTTTCTTAAAAGCAACCACAAACAGCTTAAACCACTCTATACCTAATACGTGGAAAAGGCTATAAATTAAAATGCTATTTTGAAGTAGTTTAACAGTGCATTTTCCTATGTCATCCCTTGTTCCACAACAGCTTGATTTTAACTTAATTTCTTCAACAAGTAATATTTACTTAGGTATATATGTTAATAAATAAATCTAGTTATTAAGTTACTTCTCTGGATAAATCATGATTTTAGGCAATATTACTGGGCTATGACTTTCGTACAGTAACTATAGAAATGCCTCAAAAAGTCCTCACTTTTTAGTCTCATAAATTTGAATTAATGATTTCTTTGGATACCAATAATACATACTTACCATTTCAGCATGTTCTGCTAACTTTTGTTTTTCTTCTTGCTCTCTACAAAAGAAATGTTAGTTAGAACGTTTCCTTTTACTGCACGAAAAAATTAAATCCTGATAAAGTTAACCTCAATCACGATCACACACTGCTTAGTAATCAAAGCCAGTCCGTAAGTTTTCTGATTGTTCAAGGCTGGAATGCAACACAATGTGGCCCCCAGATTATCAAGGCAGCTTAAGATCTCAATGTTTCACTAGCAAAAGAAAAATCTACTGCTACTCATTTCAGAACTCATCATCAAGCGCCACTTCCCAGAACCATTAACTCTATCCCTGTTAAACTTTAAGGAATTAAAATGACTGGCTCAACGTACTTACTGTTTAGCTCGTAATTTAGCTTCCACTTTATTTTGCTTTCTTTCTTCATTTTTTTTTGCAAAGTAATCTTCCCTAAAGAACACAAAATATAGGGACTGAGTTCATGAGAACAAAGATAAGGTGCAAATTATTTTGAGTGATTTAAGCACAGGAAGGAATGTTACATTTTCTATCAACATAATTACCTAAAAATTCAAAAGATGTCAAGGAAATTACTTATTTTAATAGCTTTACTAAAAACCAATTCATATTCCATAAAACTTACAACTTTTAAAGGTCTACAACTCAATTTTTTTTTTTGTATATTCAGAATTGCACAACCATCACTACCATCTAATCTCAGAACAAAAAGAAACCCAACACCATAATAATCTCACACTGGTTTTCTCATTCATGTGTAGGAAAAAAAAGTAAACTAGAAGTTATGTAAATTCTTTAATGTTTCATAGAATTTTCTACAGTGTTACTTTCACAAAAGGAGAAAATTCTACAATCTCTGAAACCCAAGAATAAGATCTATTATGAAAATTACATTAAACAATACTTTTGAGCGTTAACACTGATTGCACGATTCATCAGTTTTCTCTAAGTCCATCAGATTTAGCACGTGGCATTTGAAAGACTGCGTAATGAGAAAGTAGGGGACAATGGCCTAACTTTACCACAAAACGCTCTGGTTTGTCCCAATTTTTGACACATACACACACACTAAAGAATGTGGTCCAGAGCACCTGGGTGGCTCAGTAGTTAAACCTCTGACTCCTGATTTCGGCTCAAATCATGATCTCAGACTGAGCCCCGTATTAGGCTCATTCTGAGTAAGGAGCCTGCTTCAGATTCTCCCTCTCCCTGTGTCCCTCGTCCTCCCCTGTGTGGGCACTCTCTCTCAAAAACAAAAACGTGATCCAAATCCATATTAAATAGTCCTTTGTACTAACAAATATAGACATGTATAGACTATGAGAACTAAGAACAGACTGGAAATTGTACAGGGATTGATTCTCTAACCACACCAAAAGCCCAAATTTTACTATCTAACTTGATTATACGTTTTAGATGCAAAATAAGTACTAAAACTTAATCTTTATTAACTGCTAACAGTGAAAAGGTACTAAAAAACACTTAAGGTCTCAAAGGACTAGTAGTTTCCACTGAGCAAATGTCAAGTATTTATCAAGGAATGCCCAAAGATACTAAAAATATTGTCCTTACAGGAGATGCTATTCCAAATTCTATATGCCAATGTGTCAACTCCATATAACTAAGCAGCCAAAAGAAACATCAGTATAAAGACTTACTTGAAAAGTATTAGCAAGTCTGTGTCTTTATACTTCTGTCCAGGGGTGTCAACAAACTTCTTAGCAGATTCAATACTCTCAAACACAACAAATATTGATCCCTATGAAAAGGGGAAGAAAACCCTTTTTAAAAAGGTATGTCCCATATATTTTTCAACTAGATTAAGTCTGTTAATATCATACAACTGTACCTTAAATGCTTTGTGCAACGTTCTTCTCATCTGAATATTTAGTACTTGACCTTTATCTTCTAACCATTCTTTTATGTCATCAAGGGTTGCATCAGTTGGGAAGCCTTTCTGTGAAGAGTAGAAAGAAATGGACAAATGACTTCTCAGGTAAACAATTTATCAGAAATTCTGACTCATTCTGTCTTGAAACCAAGCCAAAGATACACATATCCATCTCCCTCTGTCACTTAAATGTTTAACAACAGCTCTAGTTAAGAGCCACTGTACTCCAGTGCAATAAAAGTGACTAATTTAGAATTTGCTTCAAAATAATCTACTTGGGACAGAGATAAAACAAGATTAATTGTATGTTAATAACTGAAGTTGGATAATGGTACATTATACAGTCAATCTACCTTTGTAGGTCTGACATTTTCCAGGAAAAAAAAATCTACTTAAAAAAATTAAGATGCTAAGAAAATTACTATCAAGATTGGCTATTGATAAATAATATGTTGACAGGCACTGGGTGCTTACAACATGCCCAAGATTTTGTACAATGGTATATAAGGGTTTTTTTCATTTAATTCTCATAATAGTTCTATAAAGTAAAAAATATTCTCCTTGTTTATGAAGATAAGGCTTAGACAGGTTAGGAACATTGCTCAGGAACACACAGTAAATGGTAAAGCTATGATTCCTGAGTCCTTATCCTTATCCATTCTACCAAATGGTTTTTCTAAATAAGATATATTTAAGATATAATTAAGTGCGTTGTTAAAGGCCTACTTACAATATACACAGATCTGTTTTTTACATCATTCTTATATTCATCAGTCACTTCAGGGAGGGGTTTGCTTGGAGATCTTCTGATTTTAGTTTTATCTTCACTTATTTCCATGAGTTCAGCCTTTGATTTGCTCAATGCTTCTACTATCACATTAAAGTCTGTTGTTAGACGGTTTAACCTGAAGAATATATATAAAAGGATCATAAAACTTCATAGTAGCACGTTAACAGAAAACTCTAAAGATGATTTTAAAAAGGTTTTTACCTATTGAATTTTATCATTATCTCCAAAGGTACCCAGCCTTCATCCAGTTTAATCTGTTCCTTTAAAAATTTGTCCCGTGGCAAATTGAAGTCACCAAAATAATACTGCAAGATAATTACATTATATTTCAGAGCACTGTATAATATTGACTCCAATTCTGAAGCTGTTTTTTTTTAATTACCATTACATCACCATGTTCTAGTCTTTAAAAATACATGTCATAACTTAAGAAGCAATAAACATTGTCTCCCAAATATACTACAATGAAACACTTACAATACAAATTAAAAAGATAAAACCAAAAATTTATTACTGAAACAATGTAATTAGCAGATATGTGAATAGACTATCAAGTCTTTAAAAACATAGTTAAGGATTTAGTATATGAGAAGCCTCTTGTTTCAAATCAGTGTGTGAAGAACAGATTGTTAAATAAAAAGAACTGGAATAAACTGATTAATCTCTCTCATTTTTAAAAGTTAAAAAAAATAGGCAAGTGTTTATTTAAGCATAAAAACACTATTTCTCAGTATAAAAACAAAAAAGACAAGAAAACTATACATGGAAAGACCCAGGTATGACTACTTGGAATGCCAAAAGTAACTAAAAAGTAAAAGACAAAGAAGCTTGTTAATAATTCTTATAAATCAAGGGTGAAGAAAAAACTCTGAAAACCCTAATAGAAAAATGGGTAAAGGACATCAAAAAATTACTAAGAATGTAATATAAACATATAAAAGTTCAACCTCATTATTAATCAAAGAAATGGAATTTAAAGCAATTAAATAACACTTTTCACCTAACAAACTGGCCAAAATTCTAAAAACAGGAATACCTAGTACCGGCCTGAACACAGACAAATGGTCATGCAGGTGGAGATGTAAACTGGCAATAAGTATCAAAGGTTTTAAAAAATGTGTATAACGCTTGAGCTGGAACATCCCCTTATCAGTGAACATATTTACCAAGATTTATATATAAAGATATTCATCACAGAACTCTTACAGCTAAAAAAAATAGAAATACCCTATGTCAAACAGGGGACTGGGTAAATAACTGAGGACACAAAACTTTACTCCCCCAAAATGCATCCATGTGTGATGGGGAAAGGGAAGGAAATAAGAATTATGTTAGTGTGAGCACTGACCACAAAGTATGAAGGGGTATTCATTAGGTTTTTAACTTTGATTAGTGCAAGAGAACAGAATTTGAGAGGTGGCAGATTGTGGAAGGGACATTATTAACTCTGTCTATACACATCTTTGTACTTTCTAAATGATAAACTGAAGTTTGTAATTGTTCTTCACAAAATATAATGAAATTAGTACAAAAACTTGTAGCACAGGATATTTTAAATGACAGAGAAGTGCAACTTAAAAAGTTCTGAGAATTGCAAAAACCACCAAATAATATGATCTGAAGTTCCTCAGTAAGAACAGAAAACATTAAGAGATAATTTCCCACAGAGCCATTATGGACACTGAAAAGCTTCAATTTAAATATAATACCTAAGTTCAAAAAAATGCTGACTGAAAATAGACACTCCCTCTCTCTCTGCCCCTCCCCTGCTCTTGCTCTCTCCCTCTCAAAAATAAACATTAAAAAAAATAGACACTCTGTTAAAAGTTGTAACAGCCCAGAACTTAGCTTAATTGAGCAGACAAATCTACTAGGACCTTCAAATAGATAAAGTGTTATTTAACAGAGAAGTTGCTTTACAAAGAATTTTTACTTTATTATGTGCCAGGAACTCTTCTGAATGTTTTACATTTTATTAACTAATGTAATCTTCACAACAACCTTAGGAGGAGGAGGGTACTATTATCCTCACTATAAACTGGGGAAGGAAAACAAAAAAGTAACATTAGTCTATAATGTTACCTTTTGAAAGGTTTGCAGGTCTTGGATTTCATAAACTGATTTCACTAATACAAAACTCTATACACTATTGTGAGTTCATCTAATTCCAAGTATCAAAGACAAACCAGATGTTTAATACTCTACACGAAATGTTTAATAGCTCAGCATAGTGAAATTAAATGTTCCTTCTGTATTTGTTTTGAGGCTCTACATTTCCTTTCAAAGAAAGAGCGCATTTTTGCAATTTAATATCACAAGAATCCTACCTCAATTTGATGACAGATTTTGGCCTCGAGAGCAGCCATTTTTTCATTATCACCATTTTCAGCCATTGTGGCTATCTGCAAATTTTCCCAAATTGGCATAAAGAGGTTATTATTTTTTTTACATACCACTCAAGACTAGAAGAATGTTTTAAAGTTATCAATTATTTTCTAAAAAAAACCAACAATTTTTAATTTTACAGTTTCAATTTCTCTACTCAATTCTCAAATTTCAACAAAAGAATGTTGGAATAAATGATGGAACATTGAAAAGGATAGATAATCTGCAACCCTTTCAGTAAATCACGTTTCCATCTCTATAACAAAGCAAGTAGTTATCTTCACTTAGCTGATCAAGAAAGCACCGGGCAAAAACTCCATTCAACTACTTACCAACCATGTCCAGCTTTAAGCAGATCACCATCTGTCAGTTTATTTCGATCCATCTCAGTTCTATTTGTTTGGCGTGGGTTGCACGTCTTTTAAAATTACTCACAGCTGACTTACCAAAAACTTATCAGCGAAGATTAAGTATCATAATGATACTTTTATTTATTTTTTGGGACAGAGAGTGACAGAGCATGAACGGGGGAGGGGCAGAGAGAGAGGGAGACACAGAATCGGAAACAGGCTCCAGGCTCCGAGCCATCAGCCCAGAGCCTGACGCAGGGCTCGAACTCACGGACCGCGAGATCGTGACCTGGCTGAAGTCGGACGCTTAACCGACTGCGCCACCCAGGCGCCCCAAGTATCATAATGATACTTGAAAAAATCAAATATTACCATCAGGGTTAGATTAAAATCTGTATGTTAAGGAACACGTGATAATTTAAGAATCTGGGGGCACTAAAATAATGTTAAGCTGGGGGGTATGCCCCCGAATTCACCAATATATTGGTTAGCCTTACAACCAGTTTCGTGTTTCACTTCCCTGACGTTGGCATTGAAGGAAAAAGTGAGGTTGTGAGGCTGGTTTGCTAGGGAGCACAAACCAACTTTTCTGACTTCAAATGACTTGCCTCCAGTGCTCTATTAAACCACCCAGTCATCCACATTTACAAAAATATATTTGCAAGAACTCACAAGGATAGATGCCACTAGCTGACTCTAGTGAACTATCTTTGGTACACTTCTTAAAGTTATCGCTTTTCACACTGTAACTGCTATGCAGTAATCTGGATGCACACTGGAAGCTCCTATAATAGGTATTTGTATGGTGCCATTCCACTACAAAATTTCCTCGATCTTATGCATTGTTTGCCGACCACAACCTACATTCCTAAATTATTACCATGATCTAGGGTCCCTTACAAAGCAAAGGATGAAACAGAAAAGAACTGTTCCGTCGTTACAAGACTTCTTTGGCCTACCCAATTTTGAAACTTCCGTTTCACGAGATAATGTACAACTAGAAGTGAAATATTACCTACACTTTCTCACTTCGCACAGAATCCTTGACGTGAGTGAACGAGGAACACTAAAGACCCTAGAGAGGTGACGCTAGAGGAACACCTGCGGCCCCCATTCCCCGACCTCCAGTTGGTCCCACGGGATCCAAGAGCGCCTCCGGCGATTCACCACAGCCAACACTGCCCGAAACGTCCACCTTCGGCGACACCGAAACACGGAGAAGATAGGAAGTCGAAGACGCAGTGGGAATGCCGGCAGCCTCCATCCAAAGAACCCGCCTGAGTCCAGTCCCAAAGCAACCACTGGCCCGCTCCGACCCCAGCACGTGCGGGAAACCCCGGTTCCTGCATTCCTCTCGGGCCAGCTCTGCACCTCGCCGCGGCCCGCGCCCCTCCGCGGCCAGCCCAGCGCGCCGCCTCGGGCTGCGGCCCACGCGGCGCTCGCCCGGAACATGCGGACCAAAGTAGTGGACGCACCCGGCGTGAGGCAGAAAGGAAAGGGAATGCGCCGCAGCCACGCAAAGCATATCCTTTTGTACTTCTCTTTTGCCACCCTGAGTTGCTCACCTTTAAGGTCCCAGTCCCACAGAGCCACGCCACAAAAACACTAACAGCGACAACGTCTCCACTTCCCAGCGCCGCCGGCTGGCCTACCGCGCGTAAGGAAGATGGGGGCCTTCCCGGCAGCCCTCGCGGCCCAAGTGGGCGGAGCTCCGGGCGGCTGGAGCCAGCGCCGCGTAAGGAGTATGCGCGCCGGCCGTGGGCTCCCACGGCCCGCGAAGTCCCGCCCCCTCGCCAAGGAGATTGGTTTGAAGTGTCCTACAGGGTGGTGGAGAGTGTTAGGGTAAATATATATTAAGTATTTCTAGACCGGGTTTGTATCTCCGGTACTTACTTCGGCTCTTCATGCGTATGAAGTTTTGGCTTTTTTTCAGATTATACTTCTCAAAAAATTTGTTTTACTTGATCCGTATATATATCTAAACTTTATCGCGTTGTGATAGTTCTCAAAAAAATGGCAAGTGAAATTTTTAAAAATCAGGGATTCAGGAATCTTAAGGTTGAGAAAACAACAGAGTAGAGCGTTTAGGAGCTGGGAATCTGGAATCCGATTGCCTGCGCTCAAGTAATGCCTCTCCTTGTTTACTGACTTTTTCGTTGGGCAATTTACTCAGCTTCTCTGTTCCTCATGTATCAAGTGGGACCAATGATAAATATTACCTACTTCATACAGTTGTGAGCATTAAACGTGATACAACATGTTCCTTACTGGGAACTGCTTGGCATATAGTAGGAGGAGCAGGTGACGTTAATTTAAAACAAAAAACGTAATTTTAGAAGACCAAGATGCCATCTAATGCAGAAATCTATTACCTCTGCTAGAACTCTTTTCTATTAGTATACTTTTTGCACGATAATATAGTCACTAACGGAGTTTTTTTCTTGTGAAGTAAACTTTATTTTCCCCTCAGTTTTCTTGAAAATTTGAGATCCCTAAGTGATCTCAGGGCTTTTTGGCAGTCCCAAAATAGATCAAATATATTTATTTGGGGGGGAAAATGCAGTTACAGATTCAATCCAGACATTGCATCAAGACGATGAGAAAAAAATTAGGTATACTCAGGTAATTTTAATTCAAATTAATCAGGTTCTCTTTTATTCACTCATCAAGTTCAGTACTTATCTAGTCTCTACTTTCTGCCAGACTTAATTAAAAAGTTAATTTTCTTTTTTGATCAAGTCAGTGTGAATTTAGGTATTTAACAAAACACATCAAATATGTGTCAAAGTACTCTCACTCATCCATTCAGCAAACTGTTTTATTACATACCTACTAATGTCCTGGTATGGAGCTTAGCACTGGGAATAAAAAGACCAGACTCTGCCTAGAAACAGTGGCACCTAAACAAATGTAACTGCTCCTTTATGCCCTATAGTGTCTGAATAGAACTGCAGGTACAGTCTACTTCGAGAAACCACGTTTACTGCGGGACATTTATTTAGTGTTCCTATTGGGTCCCTAGTCCTTTAGTCTCTCTCTCCCCTCCCCTCCCGCTTCTGTCTCTGTTCTTCCCTTTCTGTCCCTACCCCCTCCCTCCCCTTCCCTCTCTCTTCCAGAGGCCAAGCTTCCTGGCTACACAGCTTCAAGCTTCATTTTTTCAGAAAAAGCACCGTGAAGACTTTCTTGCTAATATCCACCTCTTTCATAGCTTAACTTTATAGGATAATATACTAAAAGACCATCTCTTGGTACCTACATTGACATAGATGAAATTCATACACACAATGCTGAGTTAAAGAAAAAAAAAAACTTTTAGAAGAAATCTAAAATGCCACTTACAGTGGCATTCAACACATACAATGGAATTTAGCCTTAAAAAGGAAGGGTATTCTGTCACATGCTACAGCATGGATGAACCCGAGGACATTGTGCTAAGTGAAATAAGCCACTCATAAAAACACAAATATTATAGGATTCCACTTAAATGAGGTACTTAGAGTAGTCAAAGTCATAAAGACAGGAAGCTTAATAGTGGTTGCCAGGGAATGGAGGAGGGGATAATGGAGAGTTACTGTTTAATGGGTACGGAGTTTCAGTTTTACATGATGAAAGAATTATGGAGATAGATGGTGGTGATGGTTTCGCAATATGAATGTGTTTAATGCCATTGAACTGTACACTTCAAAGTGGTTAAGATAGTGTTAAACAACAAAAATTGGTTGCCTGTACAAGGCTGATGTTACAAACTGTATCAGAGTCCCAGCAGGAAAAAGTGATATACTCAACTTGGGTAATTTCAAGAGTTTAATAAACCACTTTCTACAAAATTGTAGGCAGGGCATAAATAAACTCTGAGGGATAAGGCAGTATCCTGGGACTAGTAACAATGAAGTTTCTTTTACCATCCCAAGGGCTGATTGAGTAAAACAAGGAAGTGGTGACAAAGAGGACTGTTTGGAGAGGGCCCTCACAAGAGGCATCCAACTCATGCCAACACATCAGGGAAGGAGCCAGGGAAATAAAGGTCAGAGGATGTTGTCCCTTTGCTCCAATCTGTTACCAGTACTCTCCTTCAGCTGGACCCAACCAGAATGCATCGCCTCCCCCGTGGAGACTGGATCTGGAGGAGCAAACAGAAGATCCAGCACACAAAACACAGGAACACACTTTGTCCAAGGGAAGGAAGAGGATATTTATACTGATTTCTCAAGATCAGAGGTGGATTTACAGTGAAGCTAATGAAGTTTAAGCTTCAGAGCCCCTCAGTTACATAAGCTCTTTCCAAAGCCTGGGAGGAATCCTAGTAACATGTTCATGAGATAGTGTTTTTGTTAAATTTGCAGAAGTAAAATATTTTAACCAAGATCATTAAAACTGGTATTCTTTCAGGGCGCCTGGGTGGCTCAGTCGGTCGAGCGTCTGGCCTCAGCTCAGGTCAGGATCTCAGGGTTCCTGAGTTTGAGCCCTGCATTGGGCTGTTTGCTGACAGCTCAGAGCCTGGAGCCTGTCTTCAGATTCTGTGTCTCTCTGTCTGCCCCTCCCCTGCCCGTGCTGTCCCCTGCCCGTGCCCTGCTCTCTCTCTCTCAAAAATAAATAAAACATTTTAAAAATTTAAAACTGGTGTTCTTTCCATTTCAAATTTCCCTCTATCCCATTTCGCCTAGTGTCTGATAGTGTTAAAGCGATATGGGCATTTTTCTTATCTGTTTAAGAAGCAGTTGAATTGAGAATAAGCCATTATATCTATAATTTGAACAGATGTTTTAGAACATTTCAGTAAAACGTGAGGAAATTACAGGTTTCAGAGTTATTTATTTATTTAAAAAATGTTTAATATATATTTATTTTTGAGAGACAGAGCGTGAGCAAGAGAGGGACAGAAAGAGAGGGAGACACAGAATCTGAAGCAGGCTCCAGGCTCTGAGCTGTCAGCACAGAGTTATTTAATAAAGAACTGAGAAAAATTCATAAAATTAATGGAGTATGAAGATAAAGTGATAAAGAGAATGGTAGTGGGCATAATTTTGACTTCAAGAAGCAAATTATACCAAAAAATTTTTAGATCATCTCAATAGCAGCAATTGATTAGGAAGAAGAATAAATTCCAAAAAAGAAAGGAATAAGCCTTTTGGATTATTTACAATCCAATTAATGAAGAGGAGAAAATCATAACACATTGTAAAATGTTTTTTAATTTTTAAAAATATTCATTTATTGATTTTGAGAGAGAGAGCACACAAGCAGGGGAGGGGTAGAGAGGAAAGACAGAATCCCAAGCAGGCTCCAGGGCATCAACTCTGAGCCCAGCGCGGGCTTGAACTCACAAATTGTGAGATCATGGCCTGAATGAAGATCAAGAGTTAGACGCTTAGGGCCGGCTGGGTGGCTCAGTCAATTAAGCGTCTGACTGTGGCTGGGGTCATGATCTCATGGTCAGTGGGTTCCAGTGCCCAGTAGGGCTCTGTGCTGACAGCTCGGAGCATGGAGCTTCAGATTCTGTGTGTCCTTCTCTCTCTCTGCCCCTCCCCCACTCACGCTCTGTCTCTCAAAAATTAATAAACATTAAAAAAATTTTAAAAAAAGTTGGACACTTAACCACTGTGCCATCCATGGCAAAATGGCGATTAGTCCATCATTTCTTCTGCATTCATTAGCCGATACTATTTCTTGGGAGAAGTTGTCCCTCATCTATGCTGCCATAGTACCCCACACGTCCCCAATTATAACACTTCTTATTGTTTTTGTATATGAATTAAGACTTGAAATCTTTGTTCTGGCCCTTGTACCTTATCAGAGCCCACACGTAAGTGTTTCTGACATCTCTTGAAGGATACTACATCATAACTAGACCAACACACTAGGGTTCACTCAGTAAAGCCCGGAGCTTTCATAGCTCGATGATGCTTGTTCCCAGTGCAGAGTACACACTATCCCTCCACCCTCCTATCCCTGAAAGGCCAAGAGGCTCTGGGCCTTGTTTCCATGAGACTCCTCCTACCACATCCAAGTCAAGGTGACTGAGGAGCCATTGTAGACACCATTGACAGCTTGAGTACTGTGGACTTCTACCCCAACCACAAAGAAATATTGGAGTCAGGAGGAGAAGTGTATGGTATTGTGGTATACTCATACAAGAGGTCTAGTTTAAATACATTAAATAATTCCATACTGGATAATCTTTTACTATGTTTTAAAATTCTGTAAAACAAATATAATTTGAAGAGGCAGATTTCTACACTATTACATCGAATTGAGTGAATGTCGTGTGGTTCATTATAGTTCTTAGAAGCTGTAGCTTTTTTTTTAATGTTTATTTACTTTTGAGAGAGAGAGAGAGAGAGAGAGAGAGAGCGCGTGCGCGCCCGCGCGCACTTGAGCAGATGGGGGAGGGGCAGAGAGAGAGGGAGACAGAGGATCTGAAGCAGGCTCTGCACTGACAGCAAAGAGCCCAATGCAGGGCTCAGACCCATGAATCGTGAGATCACGACCTAAGCCGAAGTCAGACGTTTAACCAACTGAGCCACCCAGGTGCCCCAGAACCTGTAGCTTTGACATTGCTTTTGAGGGAATAGTTTTTATATTTTTTGCCTCCCTTACTATAAAGTCACCTCTTCAAGGGCTGGAGCATATATTTCTAGCTCCTCTTAAAATAATACTCTGCATAAATTGTCATCTTTTATTAAATAATTAAATATGCTCCCTGTAAACACAGAGCTAGAGCTCAAAACTAGACCATGGGATTTGGTCTAAGTTTGGGGAATGGAGAGAATAAAGACAAGGCTTTTCTTCAAGTTGATATTACTTTGATTTAGTTCTAAATGAGCCAACAGGCAGAGCAAAGGATATAAATAAGATATAGATGCAGGAGGATGAATGTGGCTTCCATTGCCTCCTTTGTATCTCTCAGAGTGCACCCAAAGTTTGCATCTCTTGGCAATTCTGCAGAATGGAATATCCCCCAGGTCAAAGGAACATAAAATGACAGACTCCCTGCTTTCTATGTTCCCAACTACAGCAGCTCAGACTACCATGGAAGGTGATCGTTCTGAGGCTCAGTGAGCTAAGCCATCTAGGCCCAACTTACATGTTCTGGGCCTTGAAATTCTTGTGAGGCCCGCAGTCAGGTATTCTCCCATTTTCTGTGACTACAGGGTCAGGGCTGAAAGTTCTCCATTTCATCTTCTTAAGGTTTTTTGTGGGCAGGGCTTGGAAAAATAATAAGAAACCCATATATAAGATTGAATCCAAGTGTCACCAGGAAGTGTAGGAAAACTATGGTTGCTACTGCTCAGTTTAACATTAATTATTAATTCCACGAATATACATAGTGAGCCTACCATGTGCTTGTCCCTGAGGACACAAAAGTAAACAAAAGAGGCTCTCCCTTCTGATTCAGGAAAGCTTGGAGTCTAGTTAAATTCATCCTCTCTCTAATGACCATTTCTTTATTGAAGGTAGACAGGAAAAAAACAGGATACACTGGCTTGAAACTTTTTCAAAAGCTTATTATTATTAATTCCGGGTTGTTTAATAACCTTTGATCTCTTCTGGTTTTCCCCCATCCCTCCCTTCTCTGTTGATTCCCTTAAAATAACACTCAGTGCACGCACATTGTCTGTTTTCATTAAACGGTTATGTTTACTCTAAAAACAGAGCTAAGAGCTACCAACTTGAAGGATTCTTTCTCCTTTGTCTCTGGATAAAGTAAACTTTGGAAGACTCACAGAAGATGTAAAGAAATTTGTTCTGGTTCTTAGAGTCAGATACTAGAAAGATACCAGAAATAAAGAGAACTTAATTAATCATTTTAGGATTTTAGGAGTATCATTGTGGAGGACCAAGTGTGAACATGTGAGTCAGCCTATAAACTTTGTACAGTACTAAATTGCAGATTGGTTTGCAGAAAATGAAACTGTTTTCATGAAAATTCACCCTCTGCATTTCTTATGAATTGATTGCTTAATGAGTATATATTTTTATTAGTGTAATTGTTCCTTGATTCTGTAAATGTAAAATATTCTAAAAGAATTAACTAAGCGTAGGCTAAATCCTTTTGGATAACAAATATACATAAGATCTCTCAGTATACATGCCTCAGGACATTTGCATTTGCTGTTTCCAAGGTTTGGGTTTTCCTTCAGACCTCAAGCACAAATATCTTATCAGCGGCCTTTGCTGACCACCCTATATAAACAGTATTCCCTCACAATGACCCCACTCCATCTACTTTATCCTGATTTGTTTTACATAACATCGATCACCACCTGGTATCTTTTTTTTTTTTTCTGTTTTATTGAGACATAATTGACAAACATCACTGAAAAGGTTTAAGGTACACAGCATAATGATTTGACTTATATATATCATGAAATGATTGCCAAAGAAGTTTAATTAACACCCATCATCTCATGCAGATACAAAATAAAAGAAAAACATGTTTTTTTCCCCTTTTGGTAAGAACTCTTAGTATTTACTCTTAGCAACTTTCCAACATATCATTCAGCAGTGCTAACAATAGACATCATGTTGTACATTATACCCCTAGTACTTATTTAACTTATAACTGGAAATTTGTAACTTTTGACCGCCTTCATCCAACAATCCGCCCACTCCTGCCCCCCATCTCTGGTTACCACAAATCTGATCTCTTTTCCTATGAGTTTGGTTTTTGGCCGGGGGGCAGGGGGGTTGTTTGTTTTTTTAGATTCCACATACGATGAGATCATATAGTATTTGTTTTTCTCCATCTGATTTGTTTCATTTAGCTTAATGCCCCCAAGTTCTATCCATGTTGCAGGATTTCCTTCTTTTTTATGGCTGAATAATGTATATACTACATTTTCTATATCCATTCATCTCATGATGGACACTTAGGTTGTTTCTATGTCTTGGCTCTTGTAAATAATGCTGCTATGAATATTGGGGTGCAGATATCTCTTTGACACAGTGTTTTCATTTCTTTTGGGATTGGAAGTGGGCTTGCTGGACCATATTGCAGTTTATTTTTATTGTTTTGAGGAACTTCCATACTGTTTTCCACAGTGGCTATACCAATCTACAATCCCACCAACAGTGCACCAGGGTTCCATTTTCCCCCACATCCTCACCAGCCCTTATTATCTCTTGTCTGTTTGATGCTAGCCATTCAAACAGGCATGAGGTGATATCTCATTATGGCTTGGATTTGCATTTCCCCAGTGATTATTGATGCTGAGCATCTTTTCAGGTATCTGTTGGCCATTCATGTGTCTTCTTTAGACAAGCATGTATTCAGGTTCTTTGCCCATTTTTAAATTGGATTGTTTCCTTTTTTTTTTTTTTTTTGCTATTGAGTTGTATGAGCTCCTTGTATTTTTTGGATATTAATTCTTTATCAGATATATGGTTTGAAAATATTTCTCTCATTCTGTAGGTTGTCTTTTCATTTTGTTATTGTTTCTTTTGCTGTGCAGAAGCTTTCTAGTTTCATGTAGTCCAACTTGTTTATTTTTTCGTTGTTGTTTATGCTTTTGGTGTCATATCCAAAAAATTGTTGCCAAGATCAATATCAGAGAGCTTTTTTCCTTTGTTTTCTTCTGGGAGTTTTATGATTTCAGGTATTACATTTAATTTTTAAAAATCTTTTTAATGTTTATTTATTTTCAAGAGAGAGAGAGAGAGAGGGAGAGGGAGAGAAAGTGTGAGTGGAGGAGGGGCAGAGAGACAGACACAGAATCTGAAGCAGGCTCCAGGCTCTGAGCTGTCAGCATAGAGCCCGACGCAGGGCTCGAACTCATGAACGAGGAGATCTTGACGAGTCAAAGTAGAATGTTTAACCAACTGAGCTACCCAGGTGCCCCTACATTTAAATCTTTAATCCATTTCAAGTTAATTTTTGTGAGCGGTCTAAGAGAGGGGTCTAGTTTCATTGTTTTACATGTGGAATATCCAATTTCCCCAGTACCATTTATTGAAGAGCCTGTCTTTTCTCTATTGAGTATGCTTGGCTCCCTGCCGAATATTTGCTTGGTTTTATTTCTGGGCTTTTGACTTTTTTTTTTTTTTTTTTTTTTTAAGTAATGTCTATGCCCAACCAACCTGGGGCTTGAACTCACAATCCTGAGATCAAGAGTAGCATGGGCTTTTGATTCTATCCCATTGGTCTATGTGTCTGTTTTTTATGCCAACCCATCTGGTACCTTATTACAGGTACATACAGGTTTTGTGGGGCCTGAAGCTTATATGGTTTGGGTTATCGTGATAAATTTGATTCTGCAAATTTAAATATAGATTTGATTATTTGTTGTCAGTCCACAACGGAATGTTAGCTTTCTGAGAGCAGCAATGGTGTCTTCTGTGTTTACTACTTCATGCGCATTGAGTGCCTGGCACAGAGAGGCATACTACATGTGTTTATCACCCCCCACCCCAAATTGGAAACATAATCCTGTTTCCTCTCCCAGTTTATCAACTCTATCTTCTTAGCTGTATTTATTTTCTTTTAGTACTATCCCTTAAATTTTTTTTCATTGAATATAGTTGATATGCAACGTTACATTAGTTTCAGGTGTATAACATAGTGATTGGACAAGTTTATACATTGTGCTAAACTCACCATAAATGTAGCTACTATCTGTCACCATAGGCTATTACAATATCATTAACTATATTCCCTATGTTGTACTTTTTATTCCCATGATCTATTCATTCCATAGCTGGAAGCCTATACCTCCCACTCACCCTCACCCATTTTGCTCATGCCCCCCACCCCCTTCCCTCTGACAATCACCAGTTTGTTCTCTGTATTTATAGGTTTGATTCTAGCATTATCACTTTTTAAAATTGTCTGCTTGTTTATTTGTTTATGGTCTCTATGCCCTGTTAGGGGAAACACTACTAAGAACAGGGACAGTGTCTTGCTCCCCTTTGTTTTCAGAGTTTAGAGCAGGACGTAGCACAGAGGAGGCTCTCCATGAGTAGTTTCTGAATATGTGAGACTGAGATAGCTTTTCATGATGAAACTTACCATATAGTGCAACAATTCATATACCTATGCTTTTATTCTATTTATTTGAAAATTCCATTTAGGTACTCAATTATATGTGGATTTATGCAAATGTGAATTAAGTATTTTCTTTTAAAGTCCAATCACAGCAATCACTTCAATTTAGATGACTAAGTGTGAATGCATTTTGATTGAGTGAATAACTGATTTATTTTTATGACTGATTAATTTATAACCCATCTACAAACAAATATGATTTCAGAGGTATACCTACTTCATAAGACTTTAAGACGTATGATTTCTGCCTTGCATTTTCACTCACCCATTATTTCTGTGACTTTAAGGAGCAACAAATATAAAATGCACCTAGCTACCATGTTTCTTTCCCCTGAAGCAAAATAAGTAAATAAAATCATTAGTTTCTTGTATATCCTTCTTGAAATAATCTATGAATGCACCAGCAAATATTTATGCATTTTTCCTTTTCTTACAGAACTGATAGCACACTATATTCACAGCTCTGTACATTGTTTTTGTTTTGTGGGGTTTTTTGTTTGTTTTTACTTAATCTCTGTTTGGAGCTTCCTCAAATTTTATGACTATATAGTACTCCATTGTGCAGCAGTGTCTTAATATATTTAAATAATTCTACAAGGACATTCAGTTTGTTTTCAGTCTTTTGCCGTTCACAAACAGTGAAGCAATGAATAATTTTGTACATGTGTCATTTCACACATACATAATTGTATGTGTAGGATAAATTCTTAGATGTGTGTTTGGATTTTAGAACAATAAATAACACTCCTCATCCCCACCCAACATTTGAGCCAATTGGGAAATTAGACAAAGAATTAGGCAGGTGATCAAAATATGACTTTTATTGCTGATAAAAACTGATGTTTGAAGAATGCGGCTTACATTTGTAGATAAGGGGGCTTCTAATTCCCAATCTCTTTCCATTTATTCAAGGCAATGTTGATGGACTATAGGCCTCCCTGTATAGGTTTAGGAAGAAGAGAGGTTAAGTGGAGCCTTCCCGGTTTATTCTTTTTTTTTTTTTTTTTTAGTTTATTTATTTATTTAGTCATCTCTATACCCAACTTGGGCCTTGAACTAACAACCCCGAGATCAAGAGATGTGTGTTCTTCTGACTGAGCCAGCCAGGCGCCCCGCCAGTTTATTCTTTATAAGTTTAAAAATTAGGAAAGCCATCCCTCCTTCGCTAGGGAGAAGCAGGATAATCCAAGGATATTAAACTAGCAGAGCTGCTTCTGTCTGGAAGGGCACATCAGGAGATGAGAAGTGTTCTCTTCCAGTTCAACAGGATCTTTCATTTGCAATTTTGATACATTTTTCTTGGTTATCCTCAGAAATGTACCACTGGAGAAGTGGGTTGGGTGCTGTCCGTTCCCACATCTTAAACTCTTCTAAATGTTTTTTATAGACAGGGAAGGGGAAGAAAAGAAAAGAGCCTGTTGAGAAAGTTTCCAATCCTGGATTTATGAGACAGGATGCTGTGCTACTTTCAAGGATGTTTTGTTATATTTTCTCATAAAACCTTGAGCTTCCTCATTAAAAAAACATTTCAAAGCTTCAGCTCATCCTTTGTAATGGCCAAGAACATCTTTATTTATAACTTAAACAATAAAAACACAGAGGTTCAGAAGAGGATGTCACTATGGAGAGATGCCTAGTTAAAACTACTTTTCAAAATATTACAGGTGTACAAGATGAAAAACTCAAATAGGAAATCTAAAGCCACAAAATGCACCTGAAGACTGAAGCTGTAAGAATAATAATGATAATTTACATTGGGTGCAATTTTGGTTTAAACTTTCCAATAATTTCATAACCAGGTGTGGGCTGTGACTTGGGTGTGGCTACATAAATGCTTGGATACACGGGGATTCTAAACTGTGCAGTTCCTGACACAAGCCTTAGATAAAATTCTTCTTGTTCGAGGAGACAAATGTTATGGACTCCTTCACTTTGCCTTCCTCACGTCTTTTAAAAGCAGAGGTAAAAAAGAGAATACATAAATTTTTAAGTCAACTTTGGGTGTCTACATTTTCTTAAAACAGTTGAGGGGTGCCTGGGTGGCTCAGTCAGTTAAGTGTCCAACTCCTGATTTTGGCTCAGGTCATAATCTCTTGGCCATGAGATCAAGTCCCACTTTGGGCTCTGTGCTGGGCCTGGAGCTGGCTTGAGATTCTCTCTCTCCCTTTCTCTCTGCCCTACCCTGCTTACACCCTCTCTTTCTCTCAAAATAAATTAGTAAACTTTTAAAATAGTTGAAAATAATTTTACATATTGACAAGGGAGAATTGTTATCTGGAAGAGTTCCCCCATAAGCTGTTGGCTGAGTTCCTAAGCATAAACGCCTTCTGCTAGAAATTGGAGGATGAAAAAGTAGAAGAAAGGTCTAACAAAGACTGTTTCAAAGATCTTCAAAATTATGAAGAACTTGAGTGTGCCTGGCTGGCTTAGCTCATAGAGCATGTGACTCTTGATCTGGGAGTTGTAAGTTCAAACCCCACGTTGGGTATAGAGATTACTTAAAAAAAAAATTTTTTTTTTTTAATTATGAAGAACAAAATCCTCTAAAATGTTCCTACTTTTTACACACGTTTAGAGTTCGTGGCTGGAATCCCTTACTATCCTTTCCTTCTGTCTAAACCCCACAAAGTCCCAGGTGGTAGTGAGTCAGTTTCAACCTTATCTCTGCATTTACTTCCTGTGTGGACTTTGAAGAAGCCCCAAATGACTGAAAATGCATTCCCAGCCTGCATGTTAATACTGTTATTTTGAGGGGGAAAAATACTGTTATTCTGAGAATGGTGCATGTGTAAGATGTGGGATAAAGAAAATGAACTGTAATGTGATATTCTAATTCTAGTATCCCAGGTAACTCTGAGAACCAGAACACTTTCTGGGGGAAAACAGGGCTACAGCTGTTAGAAGAGGTTAGGTAAACCCCATATGGTGCTTTTAGCACTTCCTTGACAATGCTAGGACCTTAGAAAACTTTAATTACCCCTCTCCTGTCTTGTGTGTTGTTGTTGTTGTTATTATTATATATTTTAATTTTAGAGCTAGAAACAATGACCTACCTAGTAGCAATAAACATCCCTAGCGTGCAGACTATGGTGTTGGAATATCATTTTTCAGTAAAAGAAACCAGGGCTCTTTGTATAAATGTCAGATTCCAGATTGGAGGCAGGAGATGTAGACAATGAGCCAGGAGTATATCGTTACACTGGGTAGCAAAGAAGGTATCAAAGACTATTGGGACTGTGCCAAAAGGAATTGGAAAGCCATTTGTAGAGCCTTTCACTGGCTCAAGATGGAATAAATTGAACTTCAATAAGATTACAATGGACTGAAAGGTGACAAATATGTTTAAATCCATTCGCTAATCATGATTTAAAAAATCCAATAATTCTAATAAATTACCTTTGAAGGTTGTTTATTTTGCAAACTGGTACATTAAGGTAGGAACCAAGCATTTATCTCACCTTTCTTATACCTCTGGGTAAACAAATAGTAAATGAAGGAAAGTTTCTCTTTACAGAAGTATTTCAACAAATACATCCAAAAAGATAATGGCATGGAAATCACCATTTGGCAGTCTCTAATGAATTAAAGACCTATGTATTGAGTATCTGTTTTAGGGGGCCCTTGCCTGGTGTATTAAGAATACGCAGAATATGCTGAATGAGGAGGCAGAAGCCACCACCACGGGGTCAGCAGGTAGCTTCCTCTGCATCAGAACTCCCATTTGGGGGAAGTGAAAACTCCAGGGTCATTATGATGAAGCCACAGTTTCCATATACTCACACAAAAGAAGAAAAGTCACAAGATTTGTTACAAATGCCAGAAACTGGTGGTGGAGGGAGTGGGGATGTGCACAAGGAGCCAGGCAGAGGCAGTCTTCAGTCCCAGGGCAGGAGCGAGCGGGAGATAGAGAGCAGGGTAGCAAGCCCTTATTACTTATAAGGTGGTCGGGGCAGAGGCCACTAACTTTTTCCAGGCTCCACTGTAAGTGGTTATTTTTAAAAGGTGCCCAGGGAAAAGCAAAGCAGGAGCCTGGGCGGGAATCCTAAGCGTAGGTCCTTATTTAAACATCCAGACTCTGGCATGTGATGTAAACTATAGGGAATAGAGTCAATAATATTGTAATAACTTTGTATGATGACAGATGGCGACTAGGCTTATTGTAGGCTCATTTCCTGATGTAGAAAAACGTCAAATCACTACGATGTACACCAGAAACTAATACGATATTGTGTGTCAATTATATTTCAATAAAAATAAAATTCCATAAACAAACAAATGAATATCCAGACTCCAGGTGTGAGCAGGGCTGTCATACTGCAAGATACATAGGCAGCCACTCCAAATGGTGGTTTTCTCATCACACAGTACCTATGACTGCTAACATCAGAAAGAGGTGATTCTGTGTCCTTTGACAAACACACCACCACCTACAAAGTAATGGTTTTTTTTTTAATTTTTATTTTAATGTTTATTTATTTTTGAGAGAGAGACAGACAGACTATGAGCAGGGGCGGGGCAGAGAGGGAGACACAGAAGCTGAAGCAGGCTCCAGGCTCTGCGCTGTCAGCACAGAGCCCGATGCAGGGGCTCCAACTCACAAACTGCGAGATCATGACCTGAACCGAAGTCAGACGCTCAACCAACTGAGCCACCCAGGCACCCCCTACAAAGCAGTTTTGACAAAAGAATCAGACCTGAACTTGACTGAGCTTCTAGATTTAACTACCAACTTACAGGAAACACAGAGGACAAAGAAACATGCTAAACTACACAACACGCATTCAATCAGTACAACCCCAGCTTTGGGAAAGCAAAATAAATGATCCAACTTCTTCAGCAAATAAATTGTAAGGTGTTAAAACAAAGAGAGAGAGAGATGGATGGGGAACCTATCAGTTAAGAAACCTGAAAGACAAAATAAAGGCAAAGCAAAATACAGTGTTGTAGGAATTTACACTTGGATGGTGTACTAAGTGGAATGGTGACCCCTCCAAAAATATGTCCACATCCTATGGACCAGTCAGCATCACCTTAATTGGAAAAAGGGTCTTTGCAGATGTAATTACATTAAGGATTTTGAGAGGAGGAAATCCTCTAGGATCATCCAGGTGGCCCTAAATCCAATCACAAGTGTCCTCATAAGTTAGGTAGAGGGAGATTTGACACAGACAGAAGAGGAAGAGACCATCCAACCAGCAAGGCAGAGATTGGATCGTTTGTGGCTGCAAGTGACGGAATGCTGACAGCCACTAGAAGCTGGAATCAAACGATTCTCCCCTAGATACCCCAGAGAGACAGCAGCCCTGCACAGCCCTTATTTTGGACTTCTGGCCTCTAGAACTTTGAGGGAATAAATTTCTGTTGTCTCAAGCCATCCAGTTTTTGATGATTTTTTAATAGCAGCCACAGGAAACTAGTAATACAGGTGTTAATAGCAAGTAGAAGAAGAAAAATAATCACTATGGTGAGGACAGAGGTTATTCATAGCAGCGGGGGGTGTGTTTGTGAGGTGCCTCTGGAGGGTGTCTAGGATGGTTGGCCAGTCCTCTCTCCTGACATGGATGCCAGTTACAAGAAGCTTTGCCTTTTAACAACTCACTAATCTGTTCATTTGTTTCATGTGGCTTTCTGGATTTGTATTATATTTGACAGTTTAAAAAAAGGTTAAAAAAACACACACACAAACTAGTGAAGCTCTTATCTCCATGTCTGCCTATATGCACAGGCCCTAGAGTCTGTTGTCTGGGACAAGGCTTGTCTCATTTCCTCAGTGAGGAAGGTGTGAGAAGGAAAGAGCTAAAGGGTAGAAGAGGGGCTGCAGAAACACACATCCGGGAAACATAAGTGCCGCCTTTGTGTATCCATCTGTCCAGGAAAGAAATGCTGAAAGATGCATTTAGCAAGTTTCAGTGTCTGGCTGGCATTGCTAAGAGGGTTCACAGATTACATGTGCCCACACAGTCTTATGTTGGTGAACAATGGTGGTAAGGTGTGTGTGTAGGTGGGGGTGGGGACAATCGGCTCCATTTCTCCCTATTAAGGCTGAAGTACACCGCGATGGTATTTCAGATTCCCCACCAAGAACTTCTATAGGCACTTGTCAGTATACAGAGGTAAGAGCTTGTGGTTTGGTTTGAATTTCAAAGGCAGAAGTTGAAATATTGGCAATCTTAGGGCTCAGTTAGGTGACTGACTCTTGATTTCGGCTCAGGTCATGATCTCACGGTTTGTGAGTTCAAGTTCCACATCAGGCTCTGTGCTGACAGTGCAGAGCCTGCTTGGGATTCTCTCTCCTTCTTTCTTTGCCTCTCCCACACTCATGCTCTCTCTCAAAGATAAATAAATAAACATTAAAAAAATATTGGCAATCTTATATATACAACTGGACATAGTTTACATTGATCATTCCTAAACCAGCATAGAACACCCCTAAATTGTGGCTAATTGGAATCTAGAATATTCACTGAGGTTTTGAGCAAGGTGCTGAACACCACTCCAGTGAACCCCCCAAAAGAATATTATCTTTTAAATCGGAGGGCTGAAGTAAGAGTTAAGTTTATGATTCACAATTTCAAAATACCATTGGACTTCAGATTTGGATTTTAGGACTAGACTACTATATATTTTTAGGTAACACTCTATTTATTACCTTCAATACAAATTAAAATTCCTGTTTAATTTCTTGACAATGGTATTAATTTCATATTGAGCCCTTCAATTGTGAAGTATTGCTAAGTCATGTTCTTAACTATTGTGATAATTGATGAAGATTTACTATCAGTATTGATATTTTGTAATTTTATAAAAAATATTTTTGTCTTACACTGCTCTATTTCTTAGCTGTTCAACCATCACTGCTATAGCTAAAAAACTATGAAACACTTGACATTATGAAGTATTTTGTGGTTTTCTTATATATACTGACATTTAATAATAGTGACCAAATTGTTAAGAAAACTTTGTATATTAACCTCAAGAAAGAGATTTACCATGTGGAGTCCTCCTATCTATCTCCTATGTTTTTTCTGTAACAACCCCAAGCGGACTTCTCATGTCTTAGAGGTTTGAAATGCTTCACACACATATTCCTAAACCAAACACTGACAAGGAAGATGGGAGAGCCGTGATTGGGTTAGACTAATTAAGATTCAAGGTACATGTTTTCTTAATAGACAAAAAAATATGGAGCTTTTCCTTACCAGTAAAGAATGGTTACAAGGTTGGCAATCCGCATCTTTAACATAATTACAGTGATTTTTCTTGCATTATATATTATTTTCAGGCTTAGGGTGCCTGGGTGGCTCAGTCGGTTGAGGTCAGGTCATGATCTCGCAGCTCAGGAGTTTGAGCCCTGCATCAGGCTCTCTGCTTTCAGCACAGATCCTCTGTCTCCCTCGCTCTCTGCCCCTCACCTGCTCCATGCATGTGCTCTCTCTCTCAAAAATAATAAATATTTATATATTGTTTCCAGGGTAGAAAGGCTAGTCCTTTAAAGAATGGTCTAATGGCAAATGACCCTATTATCAACTTCTCTTTTTTTCATCTACTGTTACCTTCCAGTCCTCCAGGGGTCCCTGAGACTCATCATGATTTCTTTTTCCTTCTATTAGAACCTCCTCTGAGGAAATAAGACATATTCAACCACATGGAATTCCAAAAGTCAGGATAAGACTTAATATATTACCATCTGTGGCAGGCAGGGTAATGGCCCCCTAAAGACATTCATGTCCCAATGCCCAGAACTTGTGGATATGTTAGGGTACATGGCAAAAATGGCAGATGGAATTAAGGTGACCAAAACTGATATAGTGACACACATGTCAGACTTATACCCTGCAGAACTGTAAAGCAAATTTGTCCTGTGTTAAGCAACTAAGTTTATGGTGATTTGTTACTGTTCCTGCAGCAATAGAACACTAACGCATTATCCAAAAAAATATTTATATTTCACCATTTGCTTGATATTAGAGCTCTACTGGTTGCAGTAGACAGAAACCCAAATCAAAACAAAAAAAGGACCTACTGGTTCACATAATCAAAGTGTGGAAAAGACAGACACGGAGCTGCATCAAGAAGGCCTAGAACCAAGACACCAGTGTCACCCCCCCATCCCGACTTGCTGTCTTCTGTGTATTAGTTATAGCCACTCAAACCAGCTCAGTTGGGAACTTGGTCAACCACAGCTCTGGACTCATCACCATGGCTGGGGATGAGATGCTATGATGGCCGAAGTATAGGTGTCCCCGTAAGGAGGGAGTTAGGGCATCAGTACAGATGCAGTCATGGCAAGAACTAGACAGATGAAACCCCTAGCTACATCTACTATCATCTAAGAAAAATGAAACTGTATTTCTAGAGTTTCAGACACTTTCATACTAATAAAATGGGGGTTTCTGGGTGCTTTGGGTGGAGGGGTATGAGGAAGGCAGGGGGATTGTCTAGGGAACAGCCTGTCTACTCCTGGCTGATTCAGCACCTAACTGCATCATATAAAGCACCATCTCCTTTGCAGGCTACATTAGCCAGCTCAGGTTGCCATAACGAAACACCACATCGGGTGGCTTAAACAATAGTAATGTTTCTTACGTTTGTGGAGGCTGGAAGTCTGAGATCAGGATGCCAGTACAGTCGGCTTCTAGTAAGAACTCTCTTTCTGGTTTGCAGATGCTGCTTGCTGTATCCTCACTCAGGCAGGGAAAGAGAAAGCTCTTTGGTAACTCTTACAAGGAAACGAATCCTATCTGAACAGAGCCCTACGCTTATAACCTCCTTAACCTTAATTACTTCCATAAAGCCCTACCTCTACAGTCACATTGGGGATAAGGGCTTCAGCCTATGAATTTGGGGAGACACAAACATTCATTCCTTAACACCAGCATTTATGTATGTGAATGAGGGGGAAAAAGGCTAATGTGCCTTTAAGCAAGTACTCTTGATGTTGACCCTATTTCGTTGCAGCTCAAAACTAAAAATATGACTTGTGAGAAACATTAACTTTAAAATTTGGATACTTAGAGTCCTCTTAAGTATTAACCTCAAAATCATCTACTTAAAATCATCTCCACAATTTTAATTATTTTGCAAAACAGTGCTGGCCCTCCCAAACCAATGGCTTGCATTTAATTATAGTACGATACTTTTCATTCACACTACAGTGATTTGGAACTTGGGATAATTCTGACATAAATGTTTACCTTACCTTCCTTAATCCTTTCTTGTGTGCACAAAGCAATACCAAAAACAGAATTTGATAGAAAATAGGAGCAGCAAATTAAATGCTTCAAGTCACAAACTATTTTCAAGGTCTTTCAAGCACCTGTGGAATGCTTTTCAATAAAAGTAACAGATACCATCATCTTTGTTAAAAAAGTACACTGGATATACAAATGAAATGCTAGGCCTTGAAAAAATTAAAATAATCATATGTGATCCATGATCTCGAAATGATACATACTACATATACATAAATGATAAATTCTTTAAATGTGACAGTGCGAGTTTTACTGTGGCTGAAGCAGTCAGGAAAGAATTCCCAGAAGTTGGACTTGAATCAGGGTTTTATAGGACTTAGATAAGCTAAAAGCAGGGGAAGGTGATTTAAATTGTTTTCATCTATTCCATAAAACAGATCTCCAAAGCGCTACAGGGCATCACATTACTGGTCCAGCTAAGTGTTCTTGAAAGCAATCAAATAATCTATAATTCAATTTCAGATTGGAATAGTCTATAATTCTGTGGTTTCACTAATTCTGACTATCCTTTGACTCACTCACCCAAAATTCCAGCAATTCTACCACATATATTGTGATTTACTTATTTTTATTGAAAACACAAAGGAAAAACACTTAAATAAATTAAAAATCATTCCACATTCCCCCCACACTAACACAATGGATTTCAGTTTGCATATTACCTTTTACATGCGAAAAGATTTTACAAAGTCACATAGTGCACATTCTCTTTTGTATTGTGCTTATGTTACTTACCATATCACAGACACATCCATGTGTTTACAGTCTTCCAAATAATTATTGTAGTGGGAGTATAATACTTCACTGTTTTCTTAGCCCACTTTCTTCCTTAACATGTAGATTATTTCCAATTCTTTGCTGTTATAAATAATGCAGACATAAACATCCTCATGCATTTACCTTTTTTGTTTTGTTTTTATATTATTCTTTAGGTTAAAATCTAGGAGTAGAATTTATGGGACAAAGATACGGTCATTTTTGGGGGTTCCCTCTATGTAGTAGCATATTGCATTCCCAAAAGGTTGTGTCTATTTAAAATGCCATCTGAAATGAATGCATTAAACAGTCTCTTTCTATAAAAAAAAAAGAAAAAAAAATCAGAAGCACTAGGCAGTTTTCAACTTCCACATTTAAAGTTAAAAATAATTACTGTCTTTTTAAAAGGATGAAGAGTGTGGATAGATGGTCTAACAGATCACTAAAAGTTCAGATAACTTCAGGAATGCTTCCTAACTTTTCTCAAGTTTTGGCACACACAGAAAGTAATACTGTAGGCACACTGGGGAAAGTGGGCAAAGACGTTTCTGCCCAGAAGCTTCAGCCACCCAGGCTACCTCTGGCTGCCCCAAGGGATATGGGGCTCCACATCTAGGCACATCTATGACCCAAAGTGCATGGGTCATGAAGCGCTAATTGAGGAGAGGTTAAGTGACTCGATTCAAGTTACAAAAATCTAGTTAGTGGCACAGCTGGGAAATGAATGCAAATTTCTTCTCATCAATGTATATTTTACTATGTCACAACTGTTCTACATGCTTTCTGGCTCTAAAATTCAATTTTGTATGCAGATATATACCTATACTTAAGAATAAAGAGGATTTCATAGCATGCTTGAACTAAAGACACCTAAACTAGCAATTTACATCAAAGATGAAAATTAAAAATAGCTCTCAGCATCAGCAAATATTTGACTATTTTCTCTGCAATTTTTCAGATGTGCCATTCTTTTAAATTTAGTTTGTAAACTCTCAACAGTAATAATCTCTTGCACAGGATCTTGTGTACTTCTTGCAGTCAGTAACTAAAGAAGAACAATAAATTATACACACTAAAAAGAAAAGAAAACTCAAAGTCAGTCCACATTCTAAATAAGTCTAACGGTGAAAAAAAAAAAAGTTGTTTTAAAATGTTGATTTTGTAGAGGTAGAGAAGATTCCCTCCTTGAATTTCAAATTCCTTGCTAGCTAAACAGAACCTTAATAGACACTAGTACATTACAGGGTCATAGGAGACATTTCATTCCACAGAATGATTCTGACCTACACCAGTGTTGATGCTACCAGGAGAAAATTTCACTATAAAGGTATTTTACCTTCTACCAAGTGTCCAACATTCCATATTACCTTTGAAAAGCAGAGATTATAGGGTGTTAACCTTACTGATTCAACTGTAAATATACATAGGATTTTTCTTGACCATTAATCACTGTACTAAAGTGAAGAGTGGGGGTTAGGCATGGGAATTTACCCATTATGTGCCCGGACACAATAATAAGTAAGGGACTCCAAACCCTGAATTCTTTTTTTTTCTCCCACTACACAGTGATTACTTGGTCATTTCTATGGATTCAGTCAGACATTATACACACAAACACACCCATGGGACCGCATAGCACTTGGAAGATTGCCCACTATTTCCCACTTATTAAGATCTGGATCATATTTCTCAATGCTCTGAAGATAAGTTCCTTTTGAGTAGGAATATCCCCCAGTGACATAAATACATCCATTCATGATGACGGCACCACACTCCATCCTCCTTTCCATCATGGGAGCGATTTCTCTCCATTCATTTTGTTCAGGGTCATAGCATTCCGTGATTGTAGTTTGTCCACCAACTAGATAGAGCTTATTTTCAAATGGAACTGAGCACAATCCATACTCTATTAAAAAGAAAAAAGCAAATTTTTATTAGGATAATGAACAAAAGAGATTCCTTAGGGTGATGATATAATGATCCCTTACAAGGCCGCAGACAAAAGTAGAGTAGTCTTGACATTTTGATTCCTCTACCACAACACTGAGCCATGAAATCCATCCCCGATCACCTGATTCAGATTACCTGTCCAGCCATTCTCTCTCAGGTAATCCTTAATCTGACTTTGCAGGATGCCAGGGAAGAGCTCATCCTCAGACCCTTCTGAGAGTTCCCCAGCACAGACACCTTTCATTCTACATCCACGTGTAACAGTTGTAGGGTCTCTCCGACGTTCTGACACAAAGACGCACGAGGTAACTAGTGCAGGTTCCTCTAGGTCTTAGCGGCCATCCCTACCACCATCCCTATCATCTGTAGCCTCTGCAGCCACGGGTGCCGCATGGATGACTCTGCTTGCCTCTCTCACAGCGCTCGTCAAGTTAAGGACACAAGGAGTTAGAGAAGCACAACCAGATTAGTGGGGAACTACAGTCTATCATCTTAAGAACCCCGTGAAAGACGCTCAAAGGCAGAGGGCTGCTGTGTGAGGGCTGGATCCTGGGCTGAGAGTCTGCCTCTAGGTGGGCAAGGCTTCTGTGCTGTTTTAATTTTTCCCATTTTATGTGTCTCCCCCTCCACATGCAAACCCGCTGGCTCTTCAAGGCATCAGGCTCTTTTGCAACCTCACGTCCTCTCCCTTCCCAGGACTGTGACTCGGGTGAGGCCAGCGAGGGGCCTAGAGCGCAAAACACAAGGCCGCTCTGCTCTCGCTCGCAGAGGGACTCCAGTTCTGTGCCTCGAGCGAGCGTCTCTCCTCCCTCACCCTAGTCACAGGCATGCTGAGTCCCAGGCTTCTTCCACATCCCTATTTCTAGCACCACTGCTGGCCTGTGAGTTCATTCTCTGGGAATAGCAACCAGAGGATTACACTTCAATACTTCCAGCTCCTGACGTTAGTCAGGAGCACTAACGTCAGTTTGCTGTCACTGAGCTGTTCCGTACGTCTAGAAACTCTTCTTTTCCCAAGTCTTTGCACAGCTGCCTCCTTCTTGTCATCTAGGTCTCATCTTATGATCATCTCCTTGGAGGGCCCTCCTCTGACCGCCCAACCTGAAGTAGCAAGTCAGGCATTTCCACCACATCACCCTGTTTTAATGTTCTCCACAGTACTTCTCATTATCTGATGTCTCTTCTTTACTGTCCCTCGACCCTCGGTCAGCATAGGACCTGTGTCCTGCCCACTACTCCATCCCAGCTGGAGGATGGCAAGTGTTTGGAACCTTTTAAGGACTCAATAAAAGGTTGTTGGATCAATGAATGAACTGTACTTTGTACCCTCTGTACCCAAATATGCACTCCCATTATATGCTGAAAAAGCTTATGGGGTGCCTGGGGGCTCAGTCGATTAAGTGTCTGACTTCAGCTCAGGTCATGATCTCGAGGTTTATGAGTTCGAGACCCGTGTCGGGCTCTGTGCTGACAGGTCAGAACCTGAAGCCTGCTTCAGATTCTGTGTCTCCCTCTCTCTCTCTGCCCCTCCCCCGCGCACGCTCTCTCTTTCTCTCAAAAATAAATAAAAACATATAAAAAAATTAAATAAAACAAAAAATAAAAAAGCTTATCAACCCTTCTTTAGAAAGAGAATGTACAATCAAAAATGTGATTTCCCCTTTAAGGATGCAAGTACATTCTTATCAGTAAAGTTTCTGCTATCTAGGTTGTGAAGGCCAAGAAAAATCTCAGAAGATGGACATTTGTGCTTTGTTGTTCTCAAGTATCTGACATCCAGGAAAATAAGAATTCTTCCACCTGTAAAAACCCCATTTGTTACTTTCTAGTTATATACATGCAGAATTTTTTATAGAATTTAGTTGTTTCAGTACTTGTGAAATTAGAGAAATCATTCCATTAAATGGTCATGAAAATTAATGATGATTCAGAAATCTTATCCATTGGTGTTAAGTGATTCAACAATGAGTTCACTAGGCCTTTCTTAAATTTCAAAAAAATCCTCAATTTGTGGTTCTTATGTGAAGAACAGTATCACAAGGGGCCCTCGGCTGGCTCAGTCATTTGGGCGACCGACTCCTGATTTTGGCTCTGGTCATTATCTCACGGTTCATGGGTTTGGGCCCCGCATCAGGCTCTTGAGCTGACAGTGTAAAACCTGCTTGGGATTCTCTCTTCCTCTCTCTCTCTCTGCCCCTCCCCTCCTCGTGCTCTCTCTCTCCCTCTCAAAATAAATGAACTTTAATTTTTTTAAAACGTTTATTTATTTTTGAAGGAGAGAGAGACAGAGCACGAGCAGGGGAGGGGCAGAAAGAGAGGGAGACACAGAATCTGAAGCAGGCTCTAGGCTCTGAGCTGTCAGCACAGAGCCTGATGTGTGGGGCTCAAACTCACAAGCTGCGAGATCATGACCTGAGCTGAAGTCGAACGCCCAACCAACAGAGCCACCTAGGTGCCCCATGAAAATAAATAAACTTAAAAAAAATTTTTTTTAAGTATCTCTATCTTCCTATAGCAGGAAAATGTTTAAGATAAGGTGATTCTTGGGTTTTTTCCTGTTACCCAAATACAACATAATGCTCTGTTATTGCTGATGGAAACTTTTTCTTCCTCAGCTGTAACTGCCTTTTTCTCTGTTGGTCACTCTACGAAGCTACTGAGCCTGAGGAACTGTGCCTTGTTTATTGAGCTCCCAGCACTATCCATAACTATACCTAACACTATACACAACATGTGGGAAACACTCAGCAAACCTCTGTTGGACCAATGAACGAGTGAACAATTTCAAACTAAGTATAAGAATGGTACCATCTGTCATGGCTCAAAAAGTTTACACACAACTATTCACTATAAATCCATAGCAGTCTGTATTTAGTATTCCATGAATGATATGAATAAAGCCATGTAGGGGCTCTGAGACAACCATGATATTTTCAGGTATTCAGTATACACTGAAATGATTTAGAACTTTTTCCTAAGATTGTTCTCACTGAAAAGACCTGTAAAGCTTATGTAATTTAACCTCTTTATTTTACTAGAGGGTAAAAGTCAAGAGCTTAAGCTACTGCCCAAGAGCAGTCATGTGAATAAATGGCGGAGCCAGAAAGAACTCTCTCCCCACTTGACAAGGCTCTCCATAGGTTTTTTTCTTTATCACATCCTGCTTCTTCCCTGTTCTTCCCACACTCTTCTTTCCCAGCTCATCCCTTAACTAGTGCTGTTTCCCAAGGCTCTGTCCTTAGTTGTACTTAGTCCCACCCTTGCAGGGCACCTCAACCATCTCCACACCCACAGTCATCACCTCCAAGCAAATGACACCCAAATCTCTAAAGTCAGCCTCACTCTTCCTCCTGGGCCGCAGACCCACACTTCCCATTGCCTGCTGGACAGCTCTTCTGGGTGATCCAACCAGTCCTTCACAGTTAACTACAAAACTAAGTTCCAACTCAGCTCCTCTCTTCTGTTCCCACCACCTCCTCCTTCCCATGGTGAATCCATAATATTCCTCATATCTACCTGTTTTCACCTCCTAATGCTTCAGGCTTTCAGCATTTCTCACCTGGGTTATTATAACAGTTTCAGCAGACTTCTGGTCTTCTCCTAATCTATTCTGAAAGGCTCTAAAACCTTTGTTAGTTCACCATTTTTCAAATTCTCCTAACTGCCATTCAAAGCCCTCTATGGTACGCTCCTCCACTGAACTCTCCCATCCAATCTCTCATTCTACCCTCTCACATCCCATCATATACATCCACTCCCAGGTACTGGAATATACCTGGAACTTGCCCCTCTGCCTCCCATCATTAACTTCCTCCCTCAAAAAATACCTTAATTGTATCCATTCTTTTTTTTTTTTTTTTTTTTTTTTTTTTTTTTTTTTTTGGGACAGAGAGAGAGACAGAGCATGAACGGGGGAGGGGCAGAGAGAGAGGGAGACACAGAATCTGAAACAGGCTCCAGGCTCTGAGCTGTCAGCCCAGAGCCCGACGCGGGGCTCGAACTCACGGACCGCGAGATCGTGACCTGGCTGAAGTCGGATGCTTAACCGACTGCGCCACCCAGGCGCCCCAATTGTATCCATTCTTTAAGGACTAAATCATAACAGTGAACTCCTGGAAGCCTTCTAAGATTTTCAGATTCCCCTTATTCTCAAGCTCTTTCTACCTTCAATTTTTTTTTTTTCAACATTTTTTATTTATTTTTGGGACAGAGAGAGACAGAGCATGAACGGGGGAGGGGCAGAGAGAGAGGAAGACACAGAATCGGAAACAGGCTCCAGGCTCCGAGCCATCAGCCCAGAGCCCGACGCGGGGCTCGAACTCACGGACCGCGAGATCGTGACCTGGCTGAAGTCGGACGCTTAACCGACTGCGCCACCCAGGCGCCCCTCTACCTTCAATTTTAATGGCACTTATTTCTACAACTGTCTTATATTCCTGTTATGTATGTATATTTCCTTCTAAATTCTGAGCTCCTATAGCAGTAGAGACTCACTCTTAACCATCTTTGTGTCTTACATAATAACTTGAATGGTACCCTTCCTGAGGTAAGGTCTCAATAAATGTTATCTTTAATTTAATGGAATTGGAGTCCCCTGTTTTTTAACTAAACAAAACCACCACCCTTGGGGCACCTGGGTGGCACAGTGGGTTAAGCATCTGACTTTGGCTCAGTCATGATCTTGCAGTCCGTTGAGTTCGAGCCCCATGTCAGGCTCTGTGCTGACAGCTCAGAGATTGGAGCCTGCTTCAGATTCTGTCTCCCTCTCTCTCTGCCCCTCCTCCACTTGTTCTCTCTCTCTCTCTCTCTCAAAAATAAACATTAGAGAATTAAAAAAAAAATGTCTCCCTCTCTCTCTGCCCCTCCCCTGCTTGCACTCTGTCTCTAAAATAAACAAACGTTAAAAAAAAGGGGGGGGGGGCGCCTGGGTGGCTCAGTTGGTTAAGCATCTGACTTTGGCTCAGGTCATGATCTCACAGTTCGTGGGTTCCAGCCCCACACTGGGCTTTGTGCTGATGGCTCAGAGCTTGGGGCCTGCTTCAGATTCTGTGTCTCCCTCTGTCTCTGCCTCTCCCCGACTTGCGCTCTCTCTGTAAAATAAACAAACATGAGGGGTGCCTGGGTGGCTCAGTCAGTTGGGCATCCAACTTCACCTCAGGTCATGATCTCACAGTTTGTGAGTTCAAGCCCCTCATCAGGCTCTGTGCTGACAGCTCAGAACCTGGAGCATGCTTTGGATTCTGTATCTCCCTCTCTCTCTGACCCTCCCCAGCTCACACTCTGTCTCTTTCTCTATGAAAAATAAATAAATGTTAAAAAAATTTTTAATAAAATAAATAAACATTAAAAAAATAAAGCAAAAAACAACAACAACAACAAAAACCGAAAACCACTGACCTCAAAGGCATTAAGAAAAAAAAAAAGATAACATTTATAGTACCTTTTAAAAATAAGAGTAGTCATGATTTCTTTTGTGGTCTAAGCTACAGATCTGTAAGGCAGACTTGAAACTGACATTTTATGTTCCTCAGGAGGCGCTCTGAAAGTGTGTAAGAGGCACACCTCGCCACAGTTCAGCAGAGGCAGGCCCTATGCCTTCAAGGGCGAAGGAGCTAACAGACCAGTTGAATGAAGCAGGCTGGGAGTAAGAAGAGCAATGGCACGGATGCCAGGTCCATGATGTGATAGGAATGGGAGAGACTGGTGACATGGAGCACAGAAGTGCCATCTATACAAATTTTAGGATTGCTTGTTCTAGCTTCTAGAAGAATGCTGGTGCAATTTTGATTGGGATTGTATTGAATGTGTAGATAAGTTTGGGTAGTATTGACATTTTAACTTTATTCTTCCAATCCATGAGCATGGAATGTTTTTCCATTTCTTTATATCTTCTTCAATTTCCTTCATAAGCTTTCTATAGTTTTCGGCATACAGATCTTTTACATCTTTGGTTAGGTTTATTCCTAGGTATTTTATGCTTCTTGGTGTGATTGTGAATGGGATCAGTTTATTTGTCTTTCTGTTGCTTCACTATTAGTGTATAAGAACGCAACTGATTTCTGTACATTGCTTTTGTATCCTGCAACTTTGCTGAATTCATGTATCAGTTCTAGTAGACTTTTGGTGGAGTCTGTCTGGTTTTCCATGTATAATATCATGTCATCTGCAAAGAGTGAAAGCTTGACTTCATCTCTGCCAATTTTGATGCCTTTGATTTCCTTTTGTTGTCTGATTGCAGATGCTAGAACTTCCAACACTATGTTAAACAACAGCAGTGACAGTGGACATCCCTGTCGTGTTTCTGATCTCAGGGGGAAAGCTCTCAGTTTTTCCCCATTGAGGATGATATTAGCTGTGGGCTTTTCATAAATGGCTTCTATGATGTTTAAGTATGTTCCTTCTATCCCGACTTTCTTGAGGGTTTTTATTAAGAAAGGATGCTGAATTTTGTCAAATGCTTTTTCTGCATCAATTGACAGGATCATATGATTCTTATCTTTTCTTTTATTAATGTGATGTATCACATTGATTGATTTGCGAATGGTGAACCAGCCCTGCAGCCCAGGAATGAATCCCACTTGATCATGGTGAATAATTCTTTTTATATGCTGTTGAATTCAATTTGCTAGTATCTTATTGAGAATTTTTGCATCCCTATTTATCAGGGATATTGGCCTGTAGTTCCCTTTTTTTGCTGGGTCTCTGTCTGGTTTAAGAATCAAAGTAATGCTGGCTTCATAGAATGAGTCTAGAAGTTTTCCTTCCCTCTCTCTTTTTTGGAACGGCTTGAGAAGGATAGGCATTATCTCTGCTTTAAATGTCTGGTAGAATTCCCCAGGGAAGCCATCTGATCCTGGACTCTTACTTGTTGGGAGATTGAACAGCCAAAGTAATCTTGAAGAAGACCAAAACGGGAGGCATCATGATCCCAGACTTTAGCCTCTACTACAAAGCTGTCATCATCAAGACAGCATGGTATTGGCATAAAAACAGACACATAGACCAATGGAATAGAATAGAAACCCCAGAACTAGACCCACAAATGTATGGCCAACTAATCTTTGACAAAGCAGGAAAGAATATCCAATGGAAAAAAGACAGTCTCTTTAACAAATGGTGCTGGGAGAACTGGACAGCAACATGCAGAAGAATGAAACTAGACCACTTTCTTACACCATTCACAAAAATAAACTCAAAATGGATAAAGGACCTGAATGTGAGACAGGAAACCGTCAAAACCCTAGAGGAGAAAGTAGGAAAAAACCTCTCTGACCTCAGCCGCAGAAATTTCTTGATACATCTCCAAAGGCAAGGGAATTAAAAGCAAAAATGAACTATCGGGATTTCACAAAATAAAAATCTTCTGCACTGCAAAGAAAACAGTCAACCAAACTAAAAGGCAACCACGAATAGGGAAAGACATTTGCAAATGACATATCAGACAAAGGGCTAGTATCCAAAATCTATAAAGAGCTCACCAAACTCCACACCTGAAAAACAAATGACCCAGTGAAGAAATGGGCAGAAAACATGAATAGACACTTCTCTAAAGAAGACATCTGGATGGCCAATAGGCACATGAAAAGATGCTCAACGTCTCTCCTCATCAGGGAAATACAAATCAAAACCACACTCAGATATCACCTCACACCAGTCAGAGTGGCTAAAATGAACAAATCGGGAGACTACAGATGCTGGAGAGGATGTGGAGAAACAGGAACCCTCTTGCACTGTTGGTGGGAATGCAAACTGGTACAGTCACTCTGGAAAACAGTGTGGAGGTTCCTCAAAAAATTAAAAATAGATCTACCTAGGACCCAGCAATAGCACTGCTAGGAATTTACCCAAGGGATACAGGAGTCCTGATGCATAGGGGCACTTGTACCCCAATGTTTATAGCAGCACTTTCAACAATAGCCAAATTATGGAAAGAGCCTAAATGTCCACCAACTGATGAATGGATAAAGAAGCTGTGGTTTATATATACAATGGAATACTACTTGACAATGAGAAAGAATGAAATATGGCTCTTTGTAGCAACGTGGATGGAATGGGAGAGTGTTATGCTAAGTGAAATAAGTCATACAGAGAAAGACAGATACCATATGTTTTCACTCTTATGTGGATCCTGAAAAACTGAACAGAAGACCATGGGGGAGGGGAAGGAAAAAAAAAAGTCAGAGAGGGAGAGAGCTAAAGCATAAGAGACTCTTAAAAACTGAGAACGAACTGAGGGTTGATGGGGGTGGGAGGGAGGGAAGGGTGAGTGATGGGTATTGAGGAGGGCACCTGTTGGGATGAGCACTGGGTGTTGTATGGAAACCAATTTGACAATAAATTTCATATTAAAAAAAAAAGCATGCAGCACTGAGATAATGAATTAAAAAAAAAAAAAAAGTGCCATCTAAAAGGGAACAGCCACTACTTGGCTCCAGTGATTGCTGACAGAAAGGAATGTGGTCTGAGGTCATTATAATTTTTCTAAAGGCCAGGAATCATGATTTTTATTTAAGAACTACCGAATTTTAAATATTGGTGGCAAGTCAGTTAAAAATATTTTAAACACTGTACCCCAAAAAGAACATACCAGGCAGCATGCTAATTTGCTACCTTTGTTTCTTACATTGTCACAAAAAAGTCCAATATAAAGCAAAACTTTACAAACAGAATTATATGATCCCATTGATTTGTACTCTAATTTAATATTTATTTCTGACTGATTCTTCAGTTGGCCATGGATTTTCATGATTTCGCTTACATCTTTTAGACTCCCTTTCAAGCAGTTAACAAGCCATATGCTACTTAAATATGTTATAGGACATTTATTTTTAAAGGAACCCTTTATGAAATTTATATTAAATTTGTAATGTAAACAACTGCCCTCTAATTTGTTAATCTGAGTTTTCATATATTGGATTTTCTTTGTAAAGATGTCAAAGTAATATCTAACTGATAAGGTTAAACATGAAGATCAAATGAGATAACAGTGCAATTGTTAAGAACATGGCCTCCCAGCCAGATTGCCTGGATTTGAACCTCATCTCTAACAAGCACTAGCTAGCGGACCTTAGGCAATTCATTTACCATGTCTGTGCCTCAGTGGCCTGCAAAATGAGATAATAGTAGTACCTCGCTCACAGGATTGCTGTAAGGTTTAAATAGATTAAGACATAAAAAATTATTAGAATAGTGCCTGATGCATACTTACTAACTAAAAGTTAGCTATTACTCCATACAAGCCAGTATTACTACTTTCCATTATAACTTCGCTGACCATAACAGAAAGTGTTGGGGAGTCTGCGATAATTACATCTGGGCTACTAGGAGATAGGCTACCTGTTCCATGTCTTCAGAGCCAGGCCAGCCTGTGGCCAAAGTCTCTTCTTATGCAAAGCCCAGGACATATGGATATGCAGCACCAGATTCAGTGCGCTTCACCTCAACTGCCAGATGAAACTGGTCAAAAGCAGGAGAGCCTGGTCCCTTCAGAAGAGACAGACTGCTTCGTGGCTATAGCACAGATTATACAATCAGACTGCTTAAATGAATCCTGGTCTGCCACTTCCAAACTGTGTGACCTTATCCTTTCTAGCCTCCATTTCTAAATACATAAAATGGGGGTGAACAATACCTACTCGTAAGGTTATAGATAGAATTTAAGGTAATACGACATGTAAGGTGTTTAATCAGTAGCTGACCTACAGAAAGTGTTCAAGAAGGTTAACAACTGCTATCACTCTCAGATGATTCAAGCTTGGGAATTTCCAATTATGCTCACCAGTGACTCACATAGAAACCTTATGCTATATGGAAAATCATCCAAAGTAGTATAGTGATACGGTGATATGAATCTTACCTAAGGAAAAATCTTAAACATATATCAAAGAGACACGTCAAAGAACAAAGGCACAGAAGGCAGAAGGCTGGCCATTCCTTGTGGATGGACCACATGTCCCCTTCATGACTGTCAAAGTAAGGCCAGCATGGGGTTCTGTACATCATAGGAATGAGTGCTTAATAATTACTGGCGCCCAAACAGAACATGCTAAAAAGAAGAAACCATCTCCTGTTGAACTGAATCAATGAGTAATCTTCCCGACTATTTGACAGACTAGTGCTTTTTAACTGTCTATAAAAACTGTGTTTTATATAATGCATATAAATGAAAGAAAGCACACAATAGAGGAATAGGAAATACAACAAAAGAATCCAGAAAATTTGGGGGCACCTGGGTGGCTCAGTCAGTTGAGTATCTGACTTTGGCTCAGGTCATGATCTCACGGTTCATGAGTTTGACCCCTCGTCGGGCTCTGTGTTGACAGCTCAGAGCCTGGAGCCTGCTTTGGATTCTGTGTGTGTGTGTGTGTCTCTCTCTGCCCCTTCCCACTCACACCATGTCTGTGTTTCTCAAAAATGAATAAACATTAAAAAATTTTTTTAAATAAAAAGAATCTAGAAAACTTTAAAAAGAAACTACCACTTTTAACCACACAGGCTTAAAATGTATTCCGTAAAGACATCGGGGAAAGCATTTGTAGATGTGACCTAATTGGAACTACCTGTGATTATGGCTGGATGGGCACATGAATATTTTGAGCCTTTTAATTACACCCATGTGCAGTCTGCTATAAATCTAGCATTTTCTATTTCCAGGCCATTTTTAGCTGTACAACATGTACTATTTGAAACAGTATTTTATTACCTGGATGTGGGCTGGAGGTGATGAGGCTCCATTCATTGATATCTGAATTGTAGCTCTGGACCTTATCATAGGTGCAACTTCCTCTGTAGCCGCAGTGGCCGCCGATGACGTAGATAACTTCATGTAAGACGCAGGCAGTTGCATTTCCCACACCTGTGTGTTAATTAAAATCACACTGAATACTGGGCTCAGTTTATTGTTTCTGTTATTACTGATAGTAGATGCAAGGTCCTGTGCTAGGTGCTATGAGGGATAGAAGAATGAACAAGAGAGGCTCCTTGCACTCTTTAATTTTTTTTTTAACATTTATTTATTTTTGAGACAGAGAGAGACAGAGCATGAACAGGGGAGGGTCAGAGAGAGGGAGACACAGAATCTGAAACAGGCTCCAGGCTCTGAGCTGTCAGCACAGAGCCCGACACGGGGCTCGAACTCACAGCCCTCACGGACCGCAAGATCATGACCTGAGCTGAAGTCGGCCGCTTAACCGACTGAGCCACCCAGGCGCCCCTCCTTGCACTCTTTTAAAAGAGGGTGAGACACTTACACCAATAGTTAGAACACAGGGTACAGAAACACCGTGAACGTTCAGAGCAAGGAGACATTGCTTTGAGGAGGGAAGTCAGATAGCAGGTGGCCGACTCTGACCTGGACCCCGGTAGGTAGGACTGTGGCAGGTAGAGGTGAGAGGAAGCCATCCTAAGCAGAGGGCAAGGCAAGCGCAGAGGCTTAGTGGGCAATGTCTAGAGGCCCGGATTGATGCCAGCACACGGAAGGGCCCGTGGCAAACCTGGGGCTGTCGTGTGGGAATTAAAGCCGACATCATAAGTTGAAGCCACATCACACAAAGGATCCTGGCACTCAACTAAGAAATGTGGACTTCATTCAGCAGGATTTTTAAGATTTTTAAGCAGAGGAAGGGAGAGACTACAAAAGCAGAAGACAGAGTCAGAAAGATCTAGGTATTGGCCCAGGTACAAAGTACTGAGGGCCTGATTTAGGAGGGGCTTTGGGTATGGAGACAAGACGCACAGATAAGCCTTGATGACTGACTGTGCCAGAAACAAACAAAACTGATTCTGAGGTCCTAAGCTCAGAAAACCAGGACACCCTGATGCCCTAGGAAAATGAGGAGGAAGAAATGAGTTCGGCAGGGAAGGAAGACATCAGATTAGTTGAATACATCAGTTTAGTCTTTCAAACAACTTTTATTTACCACTGGTACATGCTGGGTGCAGTTCAATCTCCTTGTGTATTTTCTACTCCAACACAAAAGTGAGTTTATAAGCAGGGCAGTTACGATAAGAGAGGGAAAAAAAGTCAGGAGCTCCTAAACTTCAGCCAAGTATTTATTTCTTCTCTGTACATCCCTAAACCAAAAAAGGAAATGAATTTGAAATTTGACTCTACCCAATTTACATTCTGATCACCAGGGGAAGCTGCCAGTTCACTTCATGACTACAAAACAAAACAAACTGGGAAAAGTAACGTTACTCTTGCAACTTAGAAAAATGAGAAACTTAAAACTCAAAATCAGCACTGGCCAAAGCTGTGCATGACTGACACAGTGTTACCCTTCCCAGGGACAATTAGTTACAATCAGGAATCAAAACTTCAATGTCAAAGTATAAATAAAACTTTGAAATTTCAAGCCCAGCTGGTTGGGATGGGGGGCTTCCGTGCATGAGGGTCTCCCATTCTACTCAAGGTGAAGGCAAAAAACAGATAATGGCTTTCTTTCACAGTGGACGCACCATTGAAGCATTTTCTTTTCAGCAAGCATGTTTCACACATGATTTAACAGGGGTGCCTGAGTGGCTCAGTCAATTGAGCGTCTGACTATGGCTCAGGCCATGATCTCACAGTAGGTGAGCTTGAGCCCTGCATTGGGCTCTGTGCTGACAGTTCAGAGCCTGGAGCCTGCTTCGAATTCTGTGTCTCCCTCTCTCGCTGCCCCTCTCCCAGGGGCACTGGGGACTCTGTGTGTGTGTGTGTGTGTGTGTGTGTGTGTGTGTGTGTGTACATGTGTGTGTCTCTCTCTCTCAAAAATAAACATCAAAAAAAATTTTTTAACATGATTTAACAAAATTGCAGTAAAGTAATAAACTTTCATCCTCACAGAAATATGCTCTTCACTAGGAAAGCACTGAAACTGTTATCTCATTATCTCATTGGCAGAAACTTTTCCACGTTGACAATAGCTGCTAAAATATTTGAACTTTCTTTGTCTCTTTAGTAGGAAAGGAGTCATGACAACCTTCAGGAACATCCTGGGGAGAAGACCAGGAATCAGCGGTCAAGCTCAGGCAGAGTCCAAAACCACAAAACTAGAGCAGCAACAGTAGTGGGCCTTATGCCCCCTTCTCCCGCTCTATCACCTACTGCGGCAGAACCTTTGGGCATGCAGGAGAATGGGCATGATTTAATATGAAAGACACCTTTTTAAAGTTTATTTTTTTATTTTGAGAGAGAGAGAAAGAGAGCGAGCAGGGGAGGGGCAGAGAGAGAGGGAGGGAGACAACCTCAAGCAGGCTTCATGCTGTCAGCGCAGAGCCCGACGCGAGGCTCTACCTCACCAATGGTGAGTGGGACACTTAACCGACTGAGCCACCCAGTCGCCCCTAATATGAAAGATATTTTTGTTCTATCAAAGTTGACATGTTCTTCTATAATGACCTTTATTATGACAATAATGAACAACGAATAATGACAAGAATACCTAACACTTACTGAGTGTTTACTTTGCTCCAGACACTGTTCTACACACTTCACATGCATAAATTCATTTAATCCTCTCAAAACCCTAAGCTATATAATGTTGTTACCCCCACTGTACAGACCATAAAACCGAGGCACAGGGAGATTAAACAATTTGCTTGAGCACACCAGCAAGTAAGTGGAAAGTTGGGATTTGGACCACAGTTTGGCTTCAGAAGCAACGTGCCTGATCACAAGACCATCCGGCCTCTCAGGCTTCCTGCTTGTCATCCAACGATCACACCAGGTCAGATTCCCAGACCAGGTCAGATTCCCACACCCTCCCTAGTGTTAAAAAAGAAACAGAAAGCCCTGGGAAGGAACATTTGGGATAAAATGACACAAATTTAGTAACAACCTACCAGTTGTTTTTGTGCAACTCTCCAGCACAAATGAATAAATGTAATTAAGATTCCAGCTTAACTTTTCTGCCAGTGGGAGGGAAGGAGAGCAAGGCTAATATAGTACTGGACACAGCAGAAAATACAGTGTTTATCAGACAGACATTGAGACCCAATAGTGCACCTGGCTGTGTGGACCACATGAGGGAGGGTATGGGATCTGCCTTATCTTCTACTCTATGAAACAAGACTTGAATCACAAAAAGAAGGGGCTATCTGTCTCCAGTTTTTGAGAGAATGTAATTTGTTACACTCTACGGGGACCAAACCTTTCAAAGTTTTAATGAAAGACCCTTTAAAAGAGAGATGACCACATAATGAGAGGGAGAAAGCTGAATATTTAAAAGCAGGATTGAAAAGGATTCAATTTCAAGAGTAAGCAAGCAAAAAAAAAAAAATTAAGTATAAACTAATAAAACTACCCAGCTTTCTCCCTTCATTTAGACTTTGACTTAAATATATATTCTTAAGACCTGAAGGAAGACCTAGGCTTGAAACAGGCTGAAGAGTAAGTAGAATGAGTTATACTGTTTTCTTATATAAATGATTTTTTTCTAGTCTGAGTAGCATATTCTGATCACATAACCTCAAACAAGTTGGGGACTGTTATACCATGCTTTTACTTGGAACATCTGTCCACAATTACTTGTATAATCTATTATAGTTCCTAGGTAGCATTCCAAAAGTGATAAATTCTTTTGAAGTTATTTGCACGATAATTTAGATCACTGGTCTTAACTTCAAGCCCTTAAAAAATATTGGGGCCCCTGGGTGGCTCAGTCGATTAAGCATCCGACTCTTGGTTTCAGCTCAGGTCTTGATCTCAGTGTCATGAGTTCAAGCCCCCCATTAGGCTCCGTGCGGACAGTGGAAAGTCTGCTTGGGATTCTCTCTCTCTCCTTCTCTGCCTCTCCCCGACTTGCACTGTCTCTGTCTCTCTCAAAATAAACTTAAAAAAAAAACCACTTAAAAATAGAGAATAAATGTAATCTGTACTTACCTTTAATCATGTTTGCAATAGGAATCCATTTCTCTTTTAATGGGTCATAGAACTCAGCCTCTTCTGCAGGAGCCCCTTTTCTGTAACCACCTAAAGCATAGACACAGCCACCCAACGTGACTGCACAGTGGTAATACCTGGCATTGAGCATTGGCAAACCTTCTGTCCATTCATCGCTTTCACTGTTATAGATCCACACTGTGTCAAGAGCTTCTATATTATCCGTCCTATAACCCCCAGTTACATAAATGTTGGGTCCCAAACATGTAACACCATAGCTCTCCCTAGTATAGTCTGGTATTTCTGCTCCCTGAATCCAAACATTTGTCAGAGGATCCCATATATGAACCTCTGATAAAGGATGCCAGTAATAGCCTCCAATGATGTACATTGTGGCTGTGGACCTCTGAGAAATCTCTTTATGCAGGGGATTCAAAGCATTATATATTAGAGATCGTATCTTATTTTCGGTTAGGAGGCAGCTTCTTTGAAGACCTAAAGCTGTTTTTAAATACACTGGATCTATATCTATGTTCACATAGCTTAGTAGATTATACAGGCATTCAATTCGATTTTCTACATCATGAGCAGTCCACTTAATAACAGGCTCTATGATAGCTTCTTCTTTCCAAACACTGAGATTCTTTCTGGACAATATAAAGAGAAACTTTTCAAGGCTGATTTCCAAAAATTCTTCTTGTTGCCACACTTCCTTAAACCTTGAACACAGAATTCTTCGAGATTCCTTCTCTAGTTCTGGACACACGTGAAATTCTGCAAAGGAGTGCATTCCAATACAATTATCAATATCCAAGTGCCTTACCAAAAACTGCTCACAAGCTTTCTTTACTGAAAGGAACTGCAGCAGATCGGCTGCTTCAAGCAGGCTTTGAACATTTCTTTTAGTTATTTCAATCTGGGAAGTGTATGCATAATTCACAAGGCCTTCCAAAATATCATGGTGGATGCCAGAGATTTTTATTTTATTTTTAAATTTTTCTTTCATGTCAGCTGTGAACATTGCCTTAAAATAATTGCTGCAAGCAGCTAAAACAGCTCGGTGACAATGGAAGATTATGCCTGAAGGACACTGAAGGGTAATATCAGTAAATAATCCATCCAAGTAAAATGTTCTGAATGCATCCAGAAAATCCACTGGATGCGTGGTATCCTTGAAATGGTAAATATAATCTTCTTGTCCTTTGAGAGCCATGGCTGCAATAAACATGAAATAAATGTGTTTTCAATTTTGCATATTACTGAAAATAATCAATGCTAAATATGCCAATCCTTATGATGATACTCTAAAGCTAGACTAAGTAACAAATGCAAAATGTGGATACACTATTTCGTCATTTATGTGATGGTCAATCTAAATTTGGGGTCACTTTGAGCCTGAAATGAGGCCCCTAGGATTTTCAGTAGTCCTTTAAATAAAAAATATTGATTTGCTACCCCATTCACCCAGTCTCCGAAATCCGACCCTAGTTGGCGGTCGGAGAGAGAGAACCCACGCTTGGCAAACCGAGTGTCCGGGCGGGTCACCCCAATAGAGACCGGACTTTGGCCGTCTTGGCTCGGCCCCAATTCAACCTTTTTCACTAGCTCCGTCTCCCTTGGGAGTCGTCTCGAGATGCCAAAAAGGGGGCGATCGAAATATAACTAGAAATGAAGAAATCTTGGAAAAGGGAAACCTTGTACCTTTCGGCTTAAGAAAGGAGCGAAAAGAAAGGTGCCGGGCTGCTGTCCCTCCATCCCTGCGCCCCCTCCCCCGCGCCTGCCGCAGGGGTTTCCGCGCGCCCCGAGCCTGGGCCCCGGGCCCGCGTTCCCGCCCGGAGACCGCCCCGCCCCGGGCCTGGCGCGGGGACTCGACTCGAGGGCGCCGCGCGCCGCCCGCCGGGCCGGTGCCCGCGTCCCCTCCGCCCCGGGACGCAGCACAGGTGTGGGGAGGGCACGCGGGCGGCCCCGCGCTCGGCCCGGCCCGGCGCCCGCGCGGCCATTGTCTCCGCGCCCCTGCCGCGGGCGGGCTCGGGAGGCGGCGCGGCCTCGCTCTCCCGCGCTCGGCCCCGCTCGCTCCCCTCGGGCTGGCCCCGGGCGGCGGCGCCGCAGCGCACCTACCTCCGGCGGCGGCTCCCGGGCACGGTGCGGGCCGACGGGCTAGCGGCGAGCGGGGGCTGGGGCGCCTCCGGACCCTCTGACCATCTTTGGAAGAAGCGCGGCGGAGGGTGCCTGCTAGTGCAGCTCCAGCCCACAAGCGGCTCCTATTTTGGTGCCCTGGCTGCTCCCCGCCTCCAGCCCAACAGCCCCCCGCGCGGCCTGGGCGCGGGGCCACTCGCGGGAACTCCCCGGTGGCGGGGCCGCGCTGCGAGCAGGGGCGGGGCGGCCGGGCACGCGGCTGCAGCCCCTTCCCGGCCGTTCCCCCCTGCAGCAGGTGGGAAGTCAGCTCCGAGGAGACCGCCTGCGCGACTAGCTTTCTGCTCCTTCCTTAGGTCTGAGCCTCACACACAGCACACACCCCCGAGCGTTTTTCTCTAGACACTCTGAAGTCCACATCTGGAGGCTGAGAGAGGGATGCCCTTTCCCCCTCCTTCAGTAGCTCTCACAGGCCAGGTCCTAGAGGGAGAGATGGAGGGGAAAGTGCGCAGCAAACCTTAAAGGTCTGGGGCTGAGGTTGCCTTCAGAATGCCAGAATAAGTGTCGCTTTCCCACCAACATAATCCCGCCCCCAGCGGAGCACTCAACTCAGGAGGGAGCCCCTGGGGCTGATTTGCACACTACAGACTAACCTGGAAGCTTTAAGATAAACTGAGAGCAGCCAGGGTCAAGGATTCAAGTTCACATATTTAGAGCAGAGTAGCTGAAGAAGCAGCCTCCAGTCTTTCTTCCTGATGACAGCAAGTCCAGTCATATAAAGACGTCCATGTGCTACACAGACGGCATCCATCCATTCATTTGCAAGTTTTTATTGAGTGTCTGATAGGGCTAGGCACTGGTAATTAGAGCTCTTAGGGAGCTGACAGTCTAGCCATGTAAGGGAGGAAAGGGACCAGGATGAAATGAACATCAGAGGCCCAGTGTGTTTCTCAAAGTATGGTCTGAGAGACAGAATATACAAATGGACAATGGCCAAACTATGTATGACAACACAACTCTGAACCACGTAAGAAGCTCAGGAAGCCAAACCATAACCTCTGCATCTGGACCAGAACAGTTAGGACATCCTCAAGGACTGCCAAGTTCCCTCTTTTTGCTGGACTTCCAACTCAGGAGCAACCAGAGAAAGCCAACTGCTCCCCAAACCAATCACATAAAACACCCCTTGCTTCTAGCAGCCTGCCTCTAGCTTTCCCAGGCCAAAAACCTCCAATCCGAACATACCTTCCCCCTTTTTTTTTAGTTTTATAAAGCTTTCCCACTCCCCTGCCTGCCTTTGAGCCTCTCCCAAAGGCAAGTAATGGGGGTTTACTCTGTTGCTATAGCAAAATCTGAATAAGTAGCATCTGCTTGTTCTCATTTGGGTGGTTTTAGTTTAATTCTGCAGGTCAGTCTCAACTGAATTATGTGGGATCATAGTTATGCAGCATCCCACAAACACCACCAGGTCTCTGGGGTGGAGACCTAGGAATCTGTATTCTAACAAGGGCATCAGGTGATTCTTTTGCAAAGTTAGAAGAATGGATGTTGGACCCAAAATGGAAGAAAAACAAAAGGTTCACTATTTCAACCTCAGGTAAACAGTTTGGTAGAGAGGAAAAGTATATGAGATTTTTGTTTCAGGCTCAAGTTTCATCTCTGCCACTTTTATAACATATAGCCTTCAGGAAGTACCAAAATTTCCCTGATCCTTAGTTTTCTGATATGTAAGACAGAAAATACCAATATTTTCTCAACATAACATTATTGGAAGGATAAAATAAAATTACAAATGTGAGAGTGCATAGGATGTGGCATAAAAATGTTACATATGAAAGCTATTATAATGAAAGGGTATTTACACTTAATTCTCCATCAAAACCTTAATTTGGAAATTCATAATTATAAACATTTCTTCAAAAAATTATGAACTTTATAGTAAATTGTAATTATAGACAGCTTGTCCTTCACAACTGATAGTGATGTTATTCTTGGTGTTATTGTGACTGATTGAAGAGGGGGCATTCTTTCCATATTTGTCCTGAAGTTTGTGGCTATGATGTCAAGTTTGATGCATAGAAAATATTACAGACTCCACCTAACTAAGAGTAGGGGCTTCTACATTTTCTAACGTTTATTTATTTTTGAGGGGGGGGAGGGGCAGAGTGAGGGAGACACAGCATCTGAAGCAGGCTCCAGGCTCTGAGCTGTCAGTACAGCTGCAAGGGGCTCAAACTCATGAATTGCAAGTTCAAAACAGGAGCCAAAGTCTGACACCCAACTGACTGAGCCACCCAGGCAAGGAGTAGGGGCTTCCAGAATCATAATGTCATGTGATAAATGATTCTTGAATAATAGAATTCACTGTATTGTCATTTGTGCAGTTATTCAGATTGCTGTATAGGCCAACTAAACTCTTGCTTCCATTGCCTGATATTTATTGGTTATGAATTACTGCTTAACAGTGTATGTCAGTTACATGTCAATTATATCTCATTTTTAAAAAAGGCCAAACACAGTGTATCTTAGTATATGTTAGACTGCCTCAACTTGCCAAGGGAAGAACAGGTCCTGTAGGGTACTGCCAGAGCAGTTCCTCTTTACCACATGCTTTATCAAAGAGACCACTGCAATGCTAATAGATCTGATGCACTCAGAAACATATAATTAGCATTCATAAATTAAATAAATTAATGACACTGTTCGAGGAAACAAATGTGCCATCTGTGAATTCAAGTCTTAAGGAAATAAAGAGCCACCATGGAGATGAGATATAAATGACTCTTGGCAGATATTGAGCTTGGCATGGAGTTGGATGCCTTTTGACATCACACTTCACTTTCTAAAAGACTCTTGGTTTCTAAAAATAACTATTTTATTTGTTTTTACCATATTAGTACATCTTTCCACTAAATACTGCTATGTCATTAAATGTTTGATATGCTAATTGTGATATCATTATCAATGTGTATAAATGATGGATATATACAGGAAATTTTGCATACTTCATTTACATACTGGATTAAATAAGTTGCTAAGTAAATAGTAGGTATAATTTATAAGGCCACCACATACAGCTGTGAAAGTTGTGCACTGACCGATTCCAGCTCATTCCCCTCAAGTAGAGTGCAATGTGAACAGTGTCCTTAGGAGTTGTACCTACACAATCAACACAGGTGTGTAACTGGCTGCCCAGAAGCTGATAAATCTGGCAAGGCCTTTTTGGTATGCCTCCTGGAAAATAAGAGAGTGAACATTCTAATGACTGGGTAACAACTACTTTTGCAAGTCAGAAGTTTTCAAATTCCTTGTTTTTAGCAAATGTCAAAGAGCATTTTTGACAAATAACTTGGAAAGAATCCACAAAATGAGTGGCACTGCTATAATAAAATTCCTCTCATTTCCATCTGTTTGTCTGTGTGAACACATTTTCTCAGGGATTTTATCTGTAGAAATGAAAAACAAGAATGTCATTGATTCTAAACTCTGTCTCATTCCAACAGTAAGCAATACTTAGCCAATGGTATATGGTCTAATGAAAAGAAAATAGCCCAATTCATCAGACTGAAATAATTTTTGAAATTTTTACTTTTAATTTAAACACATTTATGTTGTTTGATCAATTATAATAATTGTAATGTTAAACAGCCCATAATTTTTTTCTACTTAAGAATCCAGGACATAAAATAGTTTAAATTTTAATTTATGTACGTTTTTGTTGCAAATTTAAGAGGTGATTAATAAAAAAAAATTTTCAAGTATAAAAATATACAGATAATTCTTTATTTGAATGGACCCGACATGCAGGAATTTCACTTATCATGCTTAAATAACACCAATCCCCTAAACAGGGTTCAAATTTCAATCACTATGGTATATTAACTGTAACTGCACAAAATACAAATTTCGCCCCCAGCTCCTCAATCTACAAATCACTACATGAATAACAGATGAGCATCATTATCAGTGACCAATCATATTTCTTCTTTCAAAGTCGTTGGTGATTGGTCACTGTGCATCTGTTATTCAGTTCAAGCAGCAAAGACACACAGACGGCAAAGCCTGTGGTTGTTTTACCTCGTTATCTGCCAGTGACAAATGTATTATTTTACAAAAATAGATCACTGAAAGAGGACATTGGCTAATAAAAATGAAAACTCAGCAAATAGTTGAAAAGGATAATGCCACACGTGAAATTTGAATAGAACATAATGAAGTACTAGAAGAAACAGCTGACCAAGGGTATGTTAACACTGCCACCATCCGAGAGAGTCTAGATATACAGTCAGTGGAAATTGCTGCAGGCAAACTTAGGGACTTAAGTGAGGAAAGCGGTTGTTGACAAAAGGAATGAGGATGTCCCAGAAGAAGTGATGTTGGCAAAAAACTTCATATTACAGGAACTCGTGGAGATTCTTCATAATGCTGACAAGGCAAAGGATAAAATGTTGGAAACTGATCCAAACTTAGAAAAAAGTATGACAATTCGCTAGGGCATAGAAAGATGGTCTCTCTGTATTCTAAGTTATATGACAAAAGAAAGCAAGAACTGTTGAAACTACTCAAGAAAATATTTTCTACAAAGAAATACTTTAATTCTCAATATTTCTAATTGCACTGTACTAAGTAAATACTGATCTTACTATGTTTTTCATTTTCCTATATATTTGTAACTGACAGTAAAACAGTTTTTAATGTTCTTACAAAAGAATATTTTAAGGTCACAATTAAAATTTTTCCCACTAATTATTAATATTACTTTGCCCGGTAATCTGGCACATTGTTAGGTCCTGCACCACTGTGTAAAATGAGGACTGCCTTTATTTTCAGTAGGACAATATTTTTCTGGGGAAAGTGGAACAGAAATATGGCCTCAAGAAGAAAAAAAGAATGAGATTAAAAATTTCCCACTGTTGAATAAAAGGTACAGGGAATACAGTCAATGGTATTGTAATAGGGTTGTGTGGTGACAGATGGTAGCTACATTTGTGGTGAGCATAGCCTAATGTATACATTTGTATAAACCTGTCCAATCACTATGTTGTACACCTGAAACTAACGCAACATTGTGTGTCAACTATACTCAGATTTAAAAAGAAAAAGAAAACAAATTTTCACTGTTAAAGAACTTATTTATGTATTTTTAAATTAAAAAAATGTTTTAATGTTTATTTATTTTTGAGAGACAGAGACAGAGCGTGAGTTGGGGAGGGGCAGAGAGAGAGGGAGACACAGAATCCGAGGCAGGCTCCAGGCTCTGAGCTATCAGCACAGAGCCCAATGTGGGACTCAAACCAATGAACCATGAGATCATGACCTGAGCTGAAGTCAGACTCTTAATCGACTTGAGCCTCCCAGGGGCCTCTGTTTATGTATTTTTAAATGAATGATGGCAAATTTCAAATTAATATAGGCAGTTTTTATTAAATAGATTTAAAAGTTATGTAACCACCTATTAAAAAGTCATTCTTGGGGAGCCTGGCTGACTTAGTAGGTACAGCATGTGACTTGATCTCGGGGTTGTGGATCTGAGCCCCATGTTGGTTGTAGAGATTACATAAAAATAAAATCTTTTTTTTTTTTTTAAGTCATTCTTGGGTGCCTGGGTGGCTCAGTCGGTTAAGCGTCTGAGTTCGGCTCAGGTCATGATCTCACAGTCTGTGAGTTCGAGCCCCGCGGCGGGCTCTGTGCTGACAGCTCAGAGCCTGGAGCCTGTTTCAGATTCTGTGTCTCCCTCTCTCTGACCCTCCCCTGTTCATGCTCTGTCTCTCCCTGTCTCAAAAATAAAAAATTTAAAAAAAAATTAAAAAAAAAAGTCATTCTTTACAATATGTTAGAAATGACAACCTTGGCAAATATTTAAGCTTATGATGAAAACTTTTCAATCTGAAATCAGAATATCAATCTGAAAATGTGGAAGTTTTCAGTTGTTTGGGGGGTACTTGTGCAAAAAACTTATGAAAGACCACTGGTCTCGCTTCAAAACAGGAATTAGTCTACTACTGTGTGGGAGAGGGTCACTTACAAGATAGCAGCTTACTGGGAATATGTTTTTGGGTGCCACAGTTAAAGCTAAATGCCAGATACAATTAAGACAAGACAGAAAAATAAACGAGAAAAATTTTCAATTACAAGCAACAGAAACCCAATTCTTATAACCAAAGGAAAAAAAAAAAAAGTAAGAGTATTGGCTCAAGTAAACCAAGACAGACTGATACTCTTACGTAAATCAGAGATTAAAGCTCTCCAAAGACTCTCTGTCTCATTTAGTAAAAGCCTAATTACTTATACCGGCCTCCTGGACCCCCATGCCCAGCTGTACCTTCTGCCTTCACTAGGAACAGCATTGCTTCAGGGCCTCACTAGTAGCTATTTCTTTTGCCTATAACTGATTTTCCCAGTTACCACCATGTGACCTGCTTGCTCACTTCCATCAGGTTTTTACTCAAATATCAACTTCCCAGTGAGGCCTTCTTCTACCAACCTATTTAAAATTGTCTCCCTATTCCACGTGCTATTCCTTATTCCCCTTATCTGCTTTATTTTAATCCATAGTACCTATTACCGTATACTATATATTTACTTGCTTATTTATCAGATTATTGTGTGATTTCTCCCACTAGTATATAAGCTCCAGAAAAGCACTGATTTTGGCCTGTTTTGTTCATAGTTATATCTCCAGTTCGTTTCTGTAATCCTAGAACAATGTCTGCATGTAACACGTGCTCAATAAATATTTGTTGTAGAAATGAAAACATGAATGGATTAAAGGGAAGACTTCCAGAATTTTGTTTAAAAACTTGCTCAAGGGCCCATAGTTCTTTAGGAAATTCCATAAATGACTTATTCTGTAGACACTGTCCTCCTGCAGCATGGTCTGAAAGGTTTCACTTTTTACATTTTTTTTAATGTTTACTTATTTTTGAGAGAGAGAGAGAGCATGAGCGGGGGAAAGGCAGAGAGAGAGAGAGAGAGAGAGGAGACACAGAATTTGAAGCAGGATCCAGGCTCTGAGCTGTCAGCGCAGAGCCAGATGTGGGGCTCAAACTCACAAACCAGATCATAAGCTGAGCCGAAGTTGGACGCTTAACTGACTGAGCCACCCGGGTGCCCTCGTTTGATTTTTAAAAAGTAATCTCTGTGCCCAACGTGGGGCTCGAACTCATGACCCTGAAGATCAAGAGTCTCATGCTCTACAGATTGAGCCAGCCAGGCGCACCTCCTTTCCATTTTTTAAGGTGTGGACCACGGTACCTCTTTCATAAAGCTTTTCTTACATCAGAATTAGCCAATGAGTGCAAAACAAAGTGATACATGGTCAGTTAGTTCTTCCTTGACCTAAGTACTTTTAGTTTATGCTATTAAGTTGCTTTATGAATCATACTTTGGTATTATGAATTATATATGTATATGTCCCACCTTTTCAATCAAATTGTAAATTTGTGGAAGGGTATCTTATTTTGTAAGAAATTTAACCTATACTTCGACAGGTTTTTGTTTGCACACAGTAAGTGCCAAAATAATTTTTGTTGAATGAAGTAGTTTTAGCCTCCAAAATTGTGTAATAGCATTTTCTGGATTTAAGTGTGAGAGGGCTAAGTTGTTCATGGATATCTGAAAGAATATCTTTCATATTGAACTGAGGATAATAAAATATTGTTTGGACCAGGTTGTGAAATGCATTGTGGTTTTGGTATGTAACACAATCCGGAAAATGACTAGAGTGGTAGAAAAATATGTGAATGAGCAAGTTTTCCATTTTGCACTGATTATAAAAATCTTATGAGGTAAATAATATTTAGTTTAATTATAAATATTATTTACTAGTTTTTTAGATACACAAATGAAATCTTATTTAAATACATAAGACAAACTAATTTTTTTTACCAAGTAACATTTTCCATAAACATTGGGCATTTCTAAGAATTTCTGTGTTAGGAAATACTTATATTAATATTTTGTTTCTGGGGAGCCTGGATGGCTTAGTTGGTTAAGTGTCCAACTTCAGCTCAGGTCATGATCTCACAGTTCAAGCCCTGTGTCAGGTTCTAGGCTGACAGCTCAGAGCCTGCTTCAGATTCTCTGTCTCCCTTCCCTGTCTCTCTCTCTCTCTCTGCACCTCCCCTACGCTCTCTCAAAACAAATAAAAATTTTAAAAAATTACAAAAATAAATAAAAGAGTAACAATATTTAGTATGTACAATTGCTATAACCTCACTTGCTCCACAAATAAAAGATACTGCCTTTTAAGCATAAAGTAAGTAGTTCTCTAACAAGAATTATTTAATTCCTCAGGAGATATTTGGCAATGTTTAGAGACATTTTGGGTATCACAAGTTGTTGGGAGAGATGCCACTGGCATCTAGTGAGTATAGTTTGAGTTCCAATCAGATCCAGATAGCACAGGTTTGATACAATGGGGAACAAAAAATCAAAGGGGGAAGAACAGTGTTTATGTTAAAAAGGCAAAATAAAAAAAAAGATGGCTAGATAGAGGGATGGATATGTGATAAAACAAGCCGAGTAAAAGGTTAATGGTAAAATCTAGACAGTAGATACACATGTGTTCTAAAGGGCCAATAACGGAATATTATGAAATACTGTATGTTCCTAAATTTCACAACTTACATGAAATAGACAAAGTCATTGAGAGACATTATGGTGGTTTTAAAGTATATCGAACATTCTTTAACTCCCCCTTCAAAGGTGGAGTCTGATCCCCCTCCCTTTGAGTGTGCGCTTAACTTAGTGTTTTGTTTTAATACATAGAATAAGGTAGAAGTGATGGTGTTTGATTTTTCAGACTAGGTCAAAAAAGGCATTGTGGTTTCCTCTCTGCCCTCTCTCTTGGGTCACTCACTCGGCAGGAAACCATGTCTTTAGGACACTCAAGCAGCTCTTTGGAAAGGCCCAAGTGGTTGGAAATTGAGGCCTTTTGCCAGCAACCAGTAATAAATTGAGACTTCCTGATAACAAGCAACGAGGAACTGCAGCCTCCTGCCAAAAGCCACCTTGCAAGCAGATCCTACAGCCTTAGTCCAACTTCCCTGACTACAACCTTAGCCAACATCTTGACCCATTAAAGATACTCAACAACCCAGTTGAGTGCTCCTGAATTCCTGACCCAGAGAAACTGAGATAATGCTTATTTTTAAGCTGTTAAATTTTGAGGTAATTTGCTATGAAGCAATAGATATAGTCAACAAACTACCAAAGTTTACTCAAGAAAAACTATATAAGCTGAATAGTCCTCTATCTATTAAAGAAACTGGATTAGTAGTCAAAAAACTGCCAAGAAAGAAAACTCCAGGCCTGGATGGCTTCGATTTTGAGTTGTATCAAACATTTAAGAAAGAAATAATGCCAGCTATTAGTTTGATTGTTGCTCCTTTCAATGTCAATTTTTTTCTCTGATCATTTTATGCTTTTTCCATCTTTGATTGTCAGTAGTTTTACAATGTGATTCCATGTGGTTTTTCCTTTTATTTATCCTGTTTGGGGTTCATAAATACTTTTTAATTTAATTTGATGTTGCTTATCAACTTTGTAAAGTTCTCCATCATTATCTTTTCAAAAATTTTTTTAAGTTCTCCATCATTATCTCTTAAAATACTGCATATTTCATTTTCTTTCTCCTCTCTTTCTAGGACACCAATTTCCTAGGTTAGACCTTATTTATCTTCCATATCTCTTAACTTCTCTTCTGTATTTTCATGGTTTTGTCTCTCTCTGCACCATTCTGGATATTTTCTTCTAACTTGTGCTTGCTCATTAATTCTCTCTTCAGATATGCCTGTTCTGTTGTCAATTCATCCACCAAGACTCTAACTTCAGTCATAGTAATTTTCAGTTCTAGTATTTCCATATTGTGTAATTTTTAATTCTTTGCCAAAACACTCTATAGTTTGTGTGTGAACATGCTAACATCTAGAGGTCCTGCAGATCTGTTTAAATGGAAGCTTCTGCTGGTGTTTGTTCTTGTCTTTTGGTATGGCTACTTTTCATTGTAAACCCCACAAGGTACTTGCAAAACTATTTACAGATTTATTTTGAGGCCTACTGCGTTAATTTTCTATGACCGCATAACAGTATTACCACAAATTTAACATCTTAAATAAAATATATTTATTATCTCATACGTTCTATGGGTCATGAGTCCAAACAGCTCCACAAAATGCTCTGTTCCAGGGTCTCACAAAACCAAATCAAGGTGTCACCCTGAGCTGTGATCTCAGCTGAGGTTCCACTAGGAAAGGATCCACTTCCAAGCTCACATAACTGCATCATGCAGTTCCCTGCAGACTACTGGACCAGGGGCTTACTTCTTGCTCTTGGCTAGAGGCGACCTTCAATTGCTTGCCAGGTGGCCCTCTCTGATGTCCTGTTCACAACATGGTAGCTTCCTTCTTTAAAATCAAAGGGGAGAGGGGCGCCTGGGTGGCGCAGTCGGTTAAGCGGCCGACTTCAGCCAGGTCACGATCTTGCGGTCCGTGAGTTCGAGCCCCGCGTCGGGCTCTGTGCTGACAGCTCGGAGCCTGGAGCCTGTTTCCAATTCTGTGTCTCCCTCTCTCTCTGCCCCTCCCCCGTTCATGCTCTGTCTCTCTCTGTCCCAAAAATAAATAAAATCAAAGGGGAGAATTTCTTAACAAGATGGGCATCACAATCTGATATAATACCATCATGCCACATTATCACGCACATTGCATCATTTTTGTGGTATTCCACTGATTAGAAGCAAATCATAGATCACCTCCTCCACAGACAAAGACACACACACACACACACACACACACACACACACACACACGGACTACTGGGATACAGGGATCATGGGAGGCCACCTTAGAGTCTATGTACCATATTTAGGATATTAATTTCCTTTTGAGGGAATTTAGATTTGCTTCTGCCAAGCCCCTGGGAGCTCTAAATATCCTAGATAATCTCATTTCATTTCTTTACTCAATTACTTAAAAGTAAATGTGCTTAGACATAATCTAACTTATTAATTTAAAGCAAAGCAAAGATTTACTTTTTCAACCTAGAAAAAAATAGATGGTACCAATTTTTCCCATTAAATTATATTGAAAAATCTCTATTTCTGGTGCCCTCCATAATGAAAAGACAATTTTGCTATTATTACATAATGGAAATTTATGCCTAAGACATGAGAGCCTAGAAATCAGCATAGAATTACAAAACTTTCAGTGCAGTTGATGTTTTGCTAATATCCTCATATGAAAGTCTCATAAATGCTGAGTATTCATACTGTTATATATTGTATCACTCAAGTCTGCATTGCTAATCTTGAGAAAGAACAAAGCTGGAAGTATCACAATCCCAGATTTCAAGATCTACCACAAAACTATAATAATCAAATGGTACTGGTACAAAAACAGACATATAGATCAGTGGAACAGAATAGAGTCCAGAAATAAACATAGAATTATGTCCCCAATTAATCTTCAATAAAAGAGCAAAAATTATACAATGGAGAAAACACCATAGTCTCTTTAATAAATGGTGCTAGGAAAATTGGGCAGCTACATGCAAAATAATACACCAGACCACTTTTTTATACCATACACACACAAAAAAAATTCAAAATGGATTAAAGACCTAAATGTGAGACTTGAAACCATAAAACTCCTAGAAGAAAGCTCAGGCAGGAATTGCTTTGACATAGGCCTTCACAACATTTTTCTGGATATATCTCCTCAGGCAAAGGAAACAAAAGCTAAAATAAACTACTAGGACTACACAGAAATAAAAAGCTTTTGCACAGCAAAGAGAACCATCAACAAAACAAAAAGGCAACCTACTGAATGGGAGAAGATACTTGCAAATGATATATCTAATAAGGGTTAATTTCCAACATATATAAATAACTTACACGATTCAACACCAAAGAAACAATCTAATTTTTAAAAAATGGGCAGAAAAAAAATGGGTAGAGGACCTGAAGAGACATTTTTCCAAAGAAGACATACAGATGGCTAAGAGACACATGAAAAGATGCTGAACATCACTAAACATCAGGGAAATGCAAATCAAAACTATAAGCAAATACCACCTTACACCTGTCAGAATGGCTAGTAACAGAAAGACATGAAATAATAAGTGTTGGTGAGGATGTGGGGAAAAAGGAACACACATGCACTGCTGGTGGGAATAGAAACTGGTACAGCCACCATGGAAAACAGTATGGAGGTTTATTTTAAAAAGAAAAATATAAATACTATATGATCCAGTAATTCATTCCACTTACTGGGTATTTACCCAAAGAAAACAATAACATTATTTGAAAAGATATATGCACCCCTATGTTTATTGAAGCATTATTTATAATAGCCAAGATACGGAAGCAACCTAAGTATCCACCAACAGATGAATGGACAAAGAAGACATTGGGGCACCTGGGTGGCTCAGTCAGATAAGTGTCCGACTTTGGCTCAGGTCATGATCTCATCATGGTTCATGGGTTCAAGCCCCGTGTTGGGCTCTGTGCTGACAGCTCAGAGCCTGGAGCCTGCTTTGGATTCTGTGTCTCCCTCTCTCTCTGCCTCTGCCCTGCTTGCACTCTGTTTCTCTCTCAAAAATAAATAATAAACATTAAAAAAAAAAGATGTGATGTGTACACATACTGTAATATCACTCAGCCATAAAAAAGAGAATGAGAGCTTACCATTTGCAACAACATGGATGGACCTAGAGGGTATTATGCTAAGTGAAATAAGTCAGATAAAGAAAGACATATACCATATGATTTCACTTACATGTGGAATTTGAAAAATAAAACAAAGCAGAAACAGACCCTTTAATATCCCATAAATATAGAGAACAAACTCATGGTTGCCATGGGGGCATGGTGGGGAAGGGAAAATGGATGAAGAGGAGTGGGAGATATAGGCTTCTAGTTACGGAATGAGTAAGTCACAAGGATGAGTCACAAGGGAATATATATATATTCCCTATACTCAGTATAGGGAATATAGTCAACAGTATTGTAAAAGCCTTGCATGGGGACAGTTGGGAGTTACACTTGTGGTGAGCACAGCCTGATTTATAAATATGTGACATATAAACTTGTCCACTATGTTGTACACTTGAAACTAATGCAACACAGTATCAAGTTAACTTCAATTAAAAAACAAAAATGACAGGGTGTCTGGGTGGCTCAGTCAGTTAAGCGTCTGACTCTTGATTTCAGCTCAGGTCATGATCTCATAGTCTTGAGATCAAGCCCAGCATCAGGTTCTGCGCTGACAGTGGAGGCTGCTTGGGATTCTCTCTCTCTCTCTTTCTCTCTGCCTACTACCCATGCCTCTCTCTACAAAGACTGAATTGCTAAATAGAAATAACATAGTGACCAAACCAGCATACTGGAGTTATAGTCTGTGATGCTGATATAAATTTAAAATATATGAAGAACGTTAATTTATTTCATTTTTTTAAATTTTTTTAACGTTTATTTATTTTTGAGACAGAGAGAGACAGAGCGTGAACAGGGGAGGGGCAGAGAGAGAGGGAGACACAGAATCTAAAACAGGCTCCAGGCTCTGAGCTTTCAGCACAGAGCCCGACGCGGGGCTCAAACTCACAGACCGTGAGATCATGATCTGAGCCGAAGTCGGACGCTTAACCGACCAAGCCACCCAGGCACCCCAATTTATTTCATTTCAAAAGAAAATCTGAGATTGATGAAAACTTGGGCAACAGATACTGCATCCCTATCTTTAAAATACTGAATTGGGAGTAAGACATTATATACATTTGGGGGCCTTTTATTATTTTTTTTAACGTTTATTTATTTTTGAAAGAAAGAGACAGAGCATGCGGGGAGAGGGACAGAGGAAGACACAGAATTGGAAGCAGGCTCCAGGCTCTGAGCTGTCAGCACAGAGCCTGATGTGGGGCTTGACTCACAAACCGTGAGATCGTGGCCTGAGCTGAAGTCGGATGCTCAACTGACTGAGCCACCCAGGCGCCCCAGGAGCCTTTTATCCTTATAGGAATAAGGTATCAGGCTTATTTTTAAGTTCTGTAACTACTGGACATGCTTTTGAAGTAAGTATCTAATAAAGTAAAATATATGACTACTCCCTCTGGAAATAAATTTAAAAATACAATCTACCTATCAACCATCAGTAGTAGAGACACCAATTACACCTACCTCAATTCTGTACTTCTCTTTTCCCCAATTTTCCCCAGGCACATGGTCATCCGGAATAAAAGTTACATTTGTCATCCTTTCTCGCAGTTAGGCTGGAGCACTGTGACTAAGTTCCGGCCAAAGAAAAGTAAGGGTACAAACTTCTCACTCACTGCCCTCCTTCTTGCTGGCTACAGTGTTGACGCAAGGGACAGAGCTCGAACAGCAATCTTGAAACATGAGATAGGAGCCAAATGCTGAGGTTGGTAGAGCACCACAGCAGCCTTGTGATACTTACCTCTGAAATTTTTTTAAGTGAGAGGGAAAAACAATCTTTTAAAGCCACTGGTATTTGAGGTTTTAGTTTTATGCTCCTGTACCCAACCTTAACTGATACACATTTCAGTTGTTGGCATATTACTCCTTTATTAGAAATTGTAAGTGAGAAATTATTTCAACACCTGAAGACCAAACTACAACAGAAGATTCCATGGGTTCAAGATTTTGAGACATCCTGGAAAGAGTTTTCTGTAAAGTATATCCTTTCCGTGGCATGGCAACATCACTCTTCTTTAAAAAAGTTACTGGACAGACATCATTTCCACCATCACCTATATAAACAATTCGTGTATAATTCACTCCCTGCTGTGACTGTTTATCTACAAATTCTACCAAAACTACGTTTTTGCAAAGATTTTTTGGGCACCTACTGCAAGAATGAGCATGGTAATTTTCCACAGTGAGATGACCATTGCTATCAAAAGCTGCTGGATTTGTAAACACTTTATCAAATACATCATGAAAACTGGTAGCTTCTAAAACCCAATCTATGAAGACTGAATTTGAATCTGAAATAATGATGCAGTCAAACTTATCCTTGTTCTTCCTTATAAAGTTCAAAAGTTCCACCATCCCCAGAGTGAACGGCATTGATGTCACTGTTCTTTTCATTTCATCTTCTCTTACACCTTCATCTCCCAAATACTTAAAGACTCTGCCCATAAATTCTGTCCAAAATCCTTTTTCATAAGAATCTTGTAGTTCAATAGGAAGCTTTTTCTCTGGAGCACACTGTACAATCCAGGTGTCACTATTATCATCTATGATTGTATTGTCAAAGTCAAAAACGAGCAAAATTTTCATGGTTCCAAAAGCAAATTTGGGTTATCCTGAAAAAGAAGAAATATTATTTCTTAAACATACTATTTACATATTTAGCTATTAACAAACATTACTGTTAATCTGCTAAAACACAGGTTCTAATAAACAAGTTAAAATGATTACGCATTTTAAGACCATCATTTAAGCACTTTTCCCTAAGAAGTAAAGTTCATATGTATTTTAGGTAAATGGAAACAGATTATCTAAAAGGATACTCACAGTATTATTGTGTTTCTGTGGGGATGCTTCTTTGAGCACTCAGAATTAAACTACAGAGTAAGCCAATGAGAGGAATAATGAAATAATTACTCTCTTACAGTTAATTTAGAAAAATTTTAAGACAGAAAATAAGTAGGCTAATCACTCTTATTGTCTTTAAGTTATCAATCACAAATCAGTCTGAAATATTTACAGTAATCCTCATATTAACACGTCATGTATAATATAAATTCTCTGTATACTGACAAAAATTCTGACCAAATTTAACTTACTATGAAATCTTGCAAAAATGTGAATAATTTTCCTAAAAACCGTATTTAGCTTGAAGTCATCAATGCCAGTGTTATAACTAAATGGTTGCTTGATGCTGTACTTGAATTCTAAACAAATTACTTAAACTTGGGAGTCAATTCCATTCTTCCAGACTAGAAGTAACTTTTGTTAACAATTTTCACATTTATTTATACTGTCTTTAGATAGTTTAGTTCCAGAGTACCAAATAATCTGGGTATATGTGAAAAATCACATTGCTTATGATATGACAATTACTTAATTCTCTGTTTTCATTAAATGACACTGAAGGTCATTAATTATAAATCTCAAGAGAAAAGGAAAAACTAAACTGGTCAACAGACAGTATGTATAAAAATTATGTAAAAAAGACAGTAATAAAGAATACCCAAGAGAAGCTACAATCAGTGTAAACAACAACAACAACAAATTTTTCAGTGTAACTAATATTTTTAAAGATACCACAATACACCAGGCCCTGGACTAAGAACTTCACAATTTCATCCTCTCACTTAATTTCATCACCCTATTAAGTAGAAATTAACCTCATCTTAGAGACATATAAACTGAAGCTTAAGTGTTAGTTAAGTTGGTTAAGTATTAGTTAAGTGGAAGAGCTAGAATTTGGACTCAGGTCTGCTTGACACTCTAGTTCATGCTCAAAGTATCATACTCTAATGTAAAAATAATCAGTTTATTTTTACAAATTTTAAATATTTTTTAAAGAATTTTTTTAATGTTGCGGCACATGGGTGGCTCAGTCGGTTGGGCGACTTTGGCTTGGGTCATGATCTCACAGGTCATGAGTTCGAGCCCCACAGGGGGCTCTGTGCTGACAGCTCGGAGCCTGGAGCCTGCTTCAGATTTGGTGTCTCCCTCTCTCTCTGCCTGTCTCTCTCTGCCCCTCTCCTGCTTACACTCTGTCTCTCTCTCTCTCTCTCAAAAATTAATAAACATTTAAAAAATTCTTTAAAAAAAAATTTTTAATGTTCATTAATTTTTGAGAGAGAAAGAGACAGAGTGTGAGTGGGGGACTCAAAATCACTGACTGTAAGATCATGACCTGACCAAAGTCGGACACTTAACCGACTGAGCCACCCAGGTCCCACTGTTTTTTAATTTTTCAAATTTAATTTTTCAGATTATTTTTTTGTAATCTCTACATCCAACATGGGGCTCAACCTCATGACCCCAAGATCAAGAGTCACATGCTCCTCTGATGGAGCCAGCCAAGGACCCTTCTTATCAATCAGTTTAAAAATAAATACTAGATAGATCATTTTGACAAAAAGATGCTTAATTACATGAAAACATTCATTAGTCTCAAAGTACACACTAACCCTAATACCACATCTGTGACCATTCTGAGGTTTTAACAAGAAATCCTAAAAAGAGGGGCACCTGGGTGGCTCAGTCGGTTAAGCGTCTGACTTTGGCTCAGGTCACGATCTCAAGGTTTGTGAGTTCGAGCCCCATGTCGGGCTCTGTGCTGACAGCTCGGAGCCTGGAGCCTGCTTCAGATTCTGTGTCTCCCTCTCTCTCTGACCCTCCCCTGTTCTGTCTCTCTCTGTCTCAAAAATAAGTAAAAATTTAAAAAGTTAAAAAAAAAAAAAAAAAAAGAAATCCTAAAAAGAAAAGTGAAGAACCCCAGCAATAAGAAAAAGAAGAGATAAATTAAAAACGGAAAACATGCGGGCACCTGAGTGGCTCGGTCAGTTAAGTGTCCAATTCTTGATTTAGGCTCAGGTCATGATTTTATGATTGGTGAGTTTGAGCCCCGCCATCAGGCTCTGTGCTGGCAGTGTGGAGCCTGCTTGGGATTGTCTCTCTCCCTTCCCTCTCTGCCCCTACCCTGCTTGCTCTCTCTCTCAAAATAAATAAAAACTTAAAAAAAAAAATCTTTTTTTAATGGAAAACATGGCATTGAACCACATATATTCTCTGGCTTATAACAATAGATATCTAGTAGGTAAAATTGAGAATAGAGCTTGTTGGCTCAAACAGGAGTAAGTATTCTGTCTCTCAATTTAGGATATCTGGAGAACAACTAACCTAGAAAGGTATCTCCTGTTGTGTTTAAATTTAGACAGTATATAATATTCTGATACTCTGGATCCTTGTATCTCTAAATATCTAATCCAGGTATCTCTGATTGGCTGCCAGGGATTAAAGTGCAGAATTCACTCTCTCACAGAAACAACATAATAAACAGCAATAAGGCAGAGTGGACAAACACATTAGTACTACACTCCAGGCACACTTTATTTTTTTTTTATTTTTTAATTTTTTTTAATGTTTTTTATTTATTTTTGGGACAGACAGAGACAGAGCATGAACGGGGGAGGGGCAGAGAGAGAGGGAGACACAGAATCGGAAACAGGCTCCAGGCTCCGAGCCATCAGCCCAGAGCCCGACGCGGGGCTCGAACTCACGGACCGCGAGATCGTGACCTGGCTGAAGTCGGACGCTTAACCGACTGCGCCACCCAGGCGCCCCCAGGCACACTTTAAATTAAACATGCTTTTCAAGCATTCTGAGTTTATAATTTTTAAAAATATTCAAATGTTGGGGCGCCTGGGTGGCGCAGTCGGTTAAGCGTCCGACTTCAGCCAGGTCACGATCTCGCTGTCCGTGAGTTCGAGCCCCGCGTCAGGCTCTGGGCTGATGGCTCAGAGCCTGGAGCCTGTTTCCGATTCTGTGTCTCCCTCTCTCTCTGCCCCTCCCCCGTTCATGCTATGTCTCTCTCTGTCCCAAAAATAAATAAAAAAAATGTAAAAAAAAAAAAAAAAAATATTCAAATGTAACTCATTGGTTGAAAACTGTCTCAAGCCTAGATTTAATCAGCCACAAGTAACCTAAATTCCTGAACTATTAACCTCAAAGTAATAAGATATATCATAAACTTGAAGTTAAGATAGTTCTGCTGTTGACTATTAATTTCTACCTGAAGGTGTACTTTTCTTAATTTCAGATCTTTTTCTATTAGTTTTTTTTTTTTTTTAAAGTTTATTTATTTATTCTGAGAGAAAGAGAAAGCACAAGTCAGGGAGGGGCAGAGAGAGGGAGAGACAGAATCCTAAGCAGGGTTTGCACTGTCAGTGCAGGGCCTGACACAGGGCTTGAACCCATGAACTGTGAGATCATGACCTGAGCTAAAGTCAGACACTTAACTGACTGAGCCATCCAGGAGCCCCTCTATTAGTTTCTTGTCACTACTCAACATAAACTTTTATTAAAAATACTTACTTGACTTAGTATTTCCAAGACAATTAATTTTAGTTCAGAATAAAGCTTAGGTTAAATAGTCATGACAATCTTCAGTTTTAAACACCAGCCAGTTTCTAACCAACAGTACCCCTACTCTATATGCAGGGAACAAAGTCTTCTAGTTTGGAGCAAAAAACAGAGACTTCTTAACTCCTGAAATTAATAAAAGTATTTAAGGTATTTTTAAATTTATGTTTTCTAACTATGCTGTTTTCTCTTATATCAGAAAGTCACCTATTAGAAATAGGAGAAACAAAATTTTGATTAAACAAAAACCTTAAATATAAAACAGGAAATGTTATGTGAATATAGATTTTTATCCAGTGGATATAAACACAATTGTTAGGCTGATTATGCTGAGATTTCCAGATTTCATCATTTCTTTTTACTTGTTAAATAATAGACAAGTACCACATTCTGTTGTCAATAAACTTTCAAAGATTACTGCTATACTTTAATAGAAATGTCTCCAAAACTTAAGGATGTGCACCAAAATTTAGTTTTAAGAATGTGAATCTATTTTGGGGCTCCTGGGTGGTTCAGTCAGTTAAGCATCTGACTTCATTCAGGTCATGATCTCAAGGTTCGTGGATTCGAGCCCTGGAGCCTGCTTCAGATTCTGTGTCTCCCTCTCTCTCTGCCCCTCCCCACTTGTGTTCTGTCTGTCTGTCTCTCAAAAATAATAAACATTATGGGGCGCCTGGGTGGCTCAGTCGGTTGAGCGTCCGACTTCGGCTCAGGTCACGATCTCGCGGTCCTTGAGTTCGAGCCCTGCGTCAGGCTCTGGGCTGATGGCTCAGAGCCTGGAGCCTGCTTCCGATTCTGTGTCTCCCTCTCTCTCTGCCCCTCCCCCATCCATGCTCTGTCTCTCTCTGTCTCAAAAAAAATAAATAAATGTTAAAAACAAAATTTAAAAAAATAATAATAAACATTAAAAAATTAAAAAAAAAAAGAATATGAATCTATTTTGAATACAATTTGTTAAAATTCCAAAGGCAGTTATTGATTATTCTCTCCAAAAGCATGAACAGGATATATTTGGTATATCTGCAATGTTTCCAGTGATTAACAATAGCCTATGTGTCTTTAACAATAATGAAAACTGGAAACTACATAGATATCTGAGAATTGGGGACTGTTTAAATAAGATATGATGGCCAGATAATGGAGTATTTATTTAGCCAGTAAAAGCTAAGATGTTCAGTTCAAATTAAACAAGTCACTAAACAGTGTATACAGTAGTATAGTCCCATTTTTGTTTAAAAAAGTTAAAAAAGCCTATGTGTACAATGGTAAGATCATGGCTGCCTCAACTTCAGTGCATTCTTTTTCTACACTGGTTTTGTAATAATTTTTTCCCCAGAATAATTTAAACTGTTTCAGATCAGAGTGCAAATAATACCTTAATTTCATAACAACAACAACAGAAGAGTGGAGGTCAGCAGATAAGTAACTAACTCTAGATAGACTTAGCTGTAAATATCCATGAGTTAGTTGAACCAGGTGTAGGATGTCAAATGATATCAGACTATCATGTCAAACAGGCAAATTACTGACACTAAATTTTATATGATTCAATACTTTCTATAACTTATTGAGTTAAAATTCGAGAGAATTTTTGTTGGGAGGCAATTCTCTATGGGTCTCTACTGTTTCTAGATGCCTTACAAGCAAGGCATTCAGCACTCTATGCTCTGGGCTGTGCTGTCAAAAATGTATATATACTGAACAGCCTTGAAAGGCATGCTTAATGTTCACTATAATAAACATTATGGTTCCCTAAGCTCAGGGTTCCAGTCCTGTAATGCAACACACTCCAAGTGCAGGCGACTCCTGCCTCTTTGCATCACCCTGTGGCAAGTGGGGCAACAGTGCTAATATTCTGGCTACTGCCACCGCTGTAAGTAATTCATTTGCTCTAGAGGTCTATGTCTTCTACAAAACTGTCGCAGGCTAAGTTGTTAGCGCGCAAGTAGGATAAAATCTCTCACTCTTCCGAGTTCTTGACATTTTTACAACTATGCTTCCAAAAAAACCACCAACGCCACCAACGCTGTATGTGCAAAAGCTAGTTTCTGTCAACAAATATTTTATTAATCTTTTCATACTTACCAGCATTATTATGGTGGTACCTCTGATAGAAAACCTGAAGAAAAACAGTACAACTATGTGTTAGAAACTTAATGATTAAAATCTTACCTCCTTTCACTTTGAGTGACTCTAGTTTGGTGCCTAATGTGTAGGTGTCCTAGCCAACTAGCTTATAATGAGATCATTTGTACCTCGATGTGTCAGAAAAGGATCTTCTGAAAACAAGCCTGCATCCACTCTTAACAGATTTTTGTGCCCTTAGTGGTCTGGCTGGTCCCACAAATGCATTCAATTTACTATACTGTATTTACTAAGCAATTTGAAGGATCTTAAAGATCCTAATATCAATGTTCTGGCACAACATCCAAGTTTTAACATTCCTTTTTTTTTTTTTAATTTTTTTAAATATAAGCTTCATCTAGCTCGGATCATGGCTTAGAAGCCAAAGTCTTTACAAACAGATTTTCTGTCAATTAATCTCTGGGTTTTTCTGGAAGGGAGGCCTTTGCCCTCCACCTTCCACCCGCGAGGAGATCGGTGGGCCGCACACACCAAGCATAGGCCTCGCTCTCCCACACACCTGCCGGCTCGCCCCGAACGTAGGTGCAGGCACCTCGTTGGGGGTCATCTCCTGTGAGGATCGCGTTGGATGAGGCTGGGAGCACCCGGCCGGGCCGGGTCCCCAGGGCTCCTCGCCAACCCAGACGTCGGCAGCCGTCCTGGCCTCCGAGCCGCTTCCGCGGACTCTGCCCTCCGACCTTGTTCCTGTGCCTGCCCGCCAGGGGCACCCCACCCGCACGCTGAGCCTCGACTTCCTGCGCAGGCGCATCCGGGGTTCGCTAGCCCCAAGGCGGACTGCAGTGCGTTCACCGTTCCTCGGTGGAGCCCCCGTCACTTCCGGCGGCGTTGCTAAGCAACCGCGCAGTTTGGCTAATACTAGACCAGCAGGACTCCTACGCTCCCCGCCTCGGAGTAGCTTGGAAAGCCAGATAGCGCCAAGGGCACGTCGTCAGAGATGCTGGTGCGGTTCGGAAGGCGCTCTGGACAGGCGAAGGAAAACACAGGTGAGCTAAACTCGCCTCTCCAGGCACAGGGATTGCTCTGGCCTCCAGGCACACGGTAAGAGGCAAGGGTGCCAAATCAGAGTTTAGGTTACTTTTTTAAATGGGCTCCACCAAATCCAAAGCATCCCCATGGGTATCGTTGGGCTCTGTGTAAATGAACAGTTTTGTCTTCGTATGATTGGGTAGGTGAGAAAAGTTTACAAATAGGAGTGGAGGAAAGAGAAGTTAGAGACTCCCACTTGACCAGCTGGTCTGAGCCGTGAGCTGTGTAGTTGCAGTTCCAAGTGTCTGGTATTTGCTGAATTACCTTAAACTTTTATTATTCATTGAGTGAATTGGAATATCTTTTGGAAGTATCAATGACCTCATTAGAATCTTGACCCTGCTGTGAACCTACTGAGTGCTGTTAGGAAAGTCTTTAATGGAAATGTCTCAATTTCCTCATCTCTAAAGTGAAGGAGTGTAAAAAATATGCTACTTAGGTATTATAATCTAGGTGACTTGTTATAAAAGTTTGATTTTTGAATACAAGTAGCCTAGGGGGACATCTAAAGAACTCTTTAACAATTCGAATGATTCTGCTTTCTTAAGTATGTAAATTCCCAATTAATGTTGCAATGATGACCACCAGAACCTTGGGAGTTTGGACTGAGTTCATGTCATCACCTGAGCTTTTGTAGCAGTAGAGCCTCGTTCTGCCAGATGCAGAGTGAGAGCCAGCCATTATCCCTCCAGTGGACACTACAGGGTATTTATGCAGTGAAGGACTTATGAAGTCCTGACATGTAGGAGAGAGACAGTAACCATGTGACATATAGTGAAACAACAACAACAACAACAACTATTACTCTCACATACTTTCTTACATACACAGTACTATAAAAGACTTAGATTTATGTGATAGGTTTTAAAAAATGTTTTGTGTCACTTGGTCCAAAAGTTGGCATCTGAGCCTCACTGCTAAATTATAATGTACATTTAGAAGTGTGTGAAGTAGGAGAGGGGTTCAGATATGTAGACAACTATCTGTAAAACAAATAATTATCTAAAGATTTAATGGAATGACATCAGCCAGAATGGTGGAATAAGGATTTCCAAAAATCCTCTTCTCTATTAAATCGAAAAGAACCCCGGGGCACCTGGTTGGCTCAGTCAGAAGAGCATATGACTAGATCTTGGGGTAGTGAGTTCAAGCCCCATGTTGGGTGTAAAGCCCACTTTAAAAAATTTTATTTTTTAAAAACAACACTGACAAAAATCGTCAAAACCAAAATTTTTTTTCTTTACAACTCAGGAGATTAACCAAAGGCTTGTAACAATTGAAGAGTGTTTTATCAGGAAAAATAGCTGAATCTTGGTAACAACAGTAAGTTTTTTGGCATTTTAACTTGCTCTTGTCCCATACTTTTTTCCTAGCCCCATGGAAGTCTAGAAAACCACTGCAACCACAGTGAATGCCAGTGGCTTGGTAACCTGTGGAGGGGGAAGGAAAGGATTGGATTCTCTCCACAGTCTTTTTTTAGATAACTATTATTTTACCTGTCTCACAGTTCCCTGGAAAATCCTACTGAAAATGCTTAATGTTATTTTACCTGACTCAGAGCTCACTGGGAATGTTTGTTAAAACAATCATTGACAATTTTTTAAACATCACAACTGCCTGAAGCAGTGATCACTGTTGGTTGCAAACAAGCTGACCAAAAACTTAAAAAGAACACCTGGGAAATGAGATGTCCATAAAGGGCTTTGAGAAGCTCCCTACATATTCCTGGGAGTCCAGAAGGACAAATGCATGCATAGTGCTATACACATGCCCAGGAAACACCTGAGAATTTAGCTTTCACCTCTAGCTAAATTTGAGGCTCAATGCAAGAAAAAAGTAAAGGCTAAGACAGAGTTGTAAACTACCTGCCTGAGCATTGAAGTCATGCTCCAGCACTCACAGAGAGTTTCTTGGCAAAGGCTGGGAGATTTATTTAAGGAAATTAAATTTAATTTAAGGAAACTTCTGGGGCACCTGGGTGGCTCAGTTGGTTAAGCGTCCAACTTCAGCTCAGGTCATGATCTCACAGTTTGTGGGTTCCATCCCTGCATTGGGCTCTGTGCTAACGGCTTGGAGCCTGGAGCCTGCTGTGGATTCTGTGTGTCTCTCTCTCTCTCTGCCCCTAACCCACTCGCATTCTGTCTCTGTCTCTCTTAAAAATTAAAAAAAAAAACATTTTAAAAAAAGCTTAATTTAAGGAAACTTTGTCCAATTATTAGCTGACATTTAAGCTAACCAAGCTGAGATTCCAAAAGCCACATACAGCAAAGAATACAGACTTTACAGATTTAGTTCAGGAAAATCACTGAACAAACCACAACAGCAATAAAAACAAACTTTGGGTATGTGGGGAATCCGATATCTAGAGTTGCCACATGTTATTTAAAATTTACAACTTTCGACAAAAATGACAAAGCATGCTAAAAAATAAGAAAAAAAGTTTGAATAGGAACTGTTCCTGAGGAAGCCCACATGTTAGACTTACTAAACAGTTTCTTTTGTAAATTTACAGTTACTGTGAATATGTTCAAAGAACTAAATGTCAAAGGAACTACAGGAAAGTATTAAGAATGTTGTCTCACAGGGGCGCCTGGGTGGCGCAGTCGGTTAAGCGTCCGACTTCAGCCAGGTCACGATCTCGGGGTCTGTGAGTTCGAGCCCCGCGTCGGGCTCTGGGCTGATGGCTTGGAGCCTGGAGCCTGTTTCCGATTCTGTGTCTCCCTCTCTCTCTGCCCCTCCCCCGTTCATGCTCTGTCTCTCTCTGTCCCAAAAATAAATTTAAAAAGTTGAAAAAAAAAAAATAAAAAAAAAAAAAAAAAAAAAAAAAAAAAAAAAAAAAAAAAAATAAAAAGTTGAAAAAAAAATTAAAAAAAAAAAAAGAATGTTGTCTCACAATATAGAGCATATAAATAAAGAGATAGAAATTATAAAGAGAAACCAAATAGAAACTTTGGAGTTGAAAAGCACAATAGTTTCAATGAAAAATTCACTAGCGGGGCTCAAAAGCAGATTTGACCTTGCAAAAGAAAAAACTCAAAGAACTTGATCCTATATTGATTGAGATTGTCCAGTCTAAGGAATAGAAAGAAAAAAAGAATGAATAGAAATGAGCAGGTGCGCCTGGGTGGCGCAGTCGGTTAAGCGTCCGACTTCAGCCAGGTCACGATCTCGCGGTCTGTGAGTTCGAGCCCCGCGTCAGGCTCTGGGCTGATGGCTCGGAGCCTGGAGCCTGTTTCCGATTCTGTGTCTCCCTCTCTCTCTGCCCCTCCCCCGTTCATGCTATGTCTCTCTCTGTCCCAAAAATAAATAAAAACCATTGAAAAAAAAAAAATTGAAATGAGCAGATCCTCAGAGAAATATAGGACACCAACAAGTATACCAAGATGTATATAATTTGAGTCTTAGAAGGAGAGGAGGAGAGAAAGGGGTAGAAGAAGTAATGGCTGTAAACTTCACACATTTGATGAAAAACATTAATCTATACATTCAAGAGCTCATTGATCCTCTAAAATGGATAAACTCAAACAGATCCAGAACCAGACACATCATGATCAAACTGTCAAAAGACAAAGGGAAAGACAATCTTGAAAGCAGCAAGAGAGAACAAATGCAACACGTAAAAGTCGGCCTCAATAAGATTACTAGCTGATTTCTGCTAAGAAACTATGGAAGCCGGAAGACAGACGGTTGACATATTCAAGGTATTAACTGAAGAAGACTTAAAGATTTTTTATCCATGAAAACTGTTAAAATATTTCCATGTAGGGGAGCCTGGGTGGCTCAGTCAGTTAAGCATCAGGCTTTGTCTCAGGTCATGATCTCACAGTTTGTGGGTTTGAGCCCCACATCGAGCTCTGCTCTGACAGTGCAGAACCTGCTTGGGATTCTCTGTCTCCCTCTCTCTCTGTCCATCTCCAACTTGCGCTTTCTCTCTCTCTCTCAAAAATAAATAAATAAACTTAAAACACACACACACACACACACACACACACACACACACACACACATATATATATTTCCAGGTAAACAAAAATATCAAATTCATTGCTAGCAGACCTACCCTACACATAGCTGGACCTACACATAGACCTACATATAGCTGAATTTAGATATAACTTGATCCAGGACACTATTCTATCTATCAGCTTTGCTTAGCTTTATTCTCTAGGTGGGGACTTGGTATGTGGTAGGCAAGATGGTACCTGTGGTTCTAAATTCACACTTTACTTCAGCAACCAATTTCTCAATCCCATCAACTTTAATTCAAACCCCAAGAAGACTCTAATTGATCCTGGCAGCTTTTCTCTCAGTGTCTTCATCTCTTTCAGGAGCTATGTGATTTCTTGCTTTTGCTTTTCTCTGTACTTTTGTTTCATTTCACCTTCTAATAATAATAGTAAACATATTAATAGCTAATGCTTATCGAGAACATTTTGTGTGCCACACATTATTCTAAATTATTTGCACACACAAGTTCATTTAATTCTCACATCATTCATATACCATAGGTCCTATTAATATCTCCATTTTGCAATTAAGCAAAATGAGAGAGTTAAATACTTTTGTCTACAGGGACACCTTGGTGGCTCACTCGGTTGAGTGACTGATTTTGGCTCAGGTCTTGATCTCATGGCTCCTGAGTTCAAGCCCTGCTTGAACTATCAGTATGGAGCTTGCTTTGGATCATCTGTCTCCCTCGCTCTCTCTGTCCCTCCCTTGCTCGCACTCTTTCTCAACAATAAATAAACATTAAAAAAAGTAATTTTGTCTAGATTTACATAGTTCATACGTGGTATGTTCATTTAGGATGCTTTTTAATTCATATATAGAATACCCAACTCAATCATGTTTAAAACTAAGGACATTTATTTGCTCGTATAACAGGAACTCCAGGCTTCAGGTCTAATTGATCTAACATCATAATGAGATCCTCATTGCCCCCGGTTCCCCCTTTGTTTTTTCTTTGTGGTTCACAGTAACAGCTTTATCATAAGGCTACTTCCTTTTGTGGTCATAGGATGCTGCTTATCTGGTCTTCATGCTTCCTTGTTCATATCTAGCTGGAGAGTCACTCTCAGATGTCTCTCCCAGAAGAACAGGAAGAACTTTTCTAAAAGTCTCAAATAGCGGGGCCTGGGTGGCTCAGTTGGTTAAGTGTCCGACTTCAGCTCAGGTCATGATCTCACAGTCCATGGGTTCAAGCCCCGCGCCGGGCTCTGTACTGACAGCTCAGAGCCTGGAGCCTGCTTCACATTCTGTATCTCCTTCTCTCTCTGCCCCTCCCCTGCTCATGCTCTGTCTCTCTCTGTCTAAAAAATAAATAAAAACATTTAAATTAAAAAAGTAATAATAAAAAAAATAAAAGTCTCAAATAAATCTCTTTTCCTTTTGTTTGCTTATTACAGAAATAACTGTTGCCAAGGGAGATACAAGTATTGTTTAACTACTGAGGCCCACCCTGAGACTGTATTCAGTTCTCAAAATTACATTGCCACTACTCAATTAGGAAGGGATTGAATAGAGTCAATCACAATGTCTACAACTCCAAAAGATTTTCTTCCAAATTATCCCCCAAATTATCCATTTATAGACTGTTGCTTGGTCATTTTTTAAAAAAAGCTTTAATAACAACCTGTTGGGATAGGTATTATTGATCTCAACTTTTAAAGATTTGATACTAAGGCTCCAAGAATTTAAATGACTTGCCTAAGTTTACAGAGTAAGGAAATGACCAAGCAAATACTCAAATCTGTCTTCTGATTTCAAGTTCTTCTATACTTTCCACTTAATCCCAGCTTTCCTTGAAATAATAAGAATAAAATTATTATTTAAAAGAATTTCCGGTATCATGACAATATAGAAATGTCTGAGAAAAAAATATTTAAACTCTTGAAAGTCTTTAATGTTTATTTTTTAAAATTTATTAGAAATAAAGAACTCTGAAGAAGATCAAGTCCTCTATCCACCTCTTCTACCTAGCAAGGTCGATCTCCGGCAGGTTACCATAATTCCACACAATGAGTGGAAAAGGATTCGAGATAGCCTTGACAGTTTGACAAGAGAAGCAGCATGCCTTCGTGCAGAAAGAAAGGCAAAGAAAGAAATGCATTTCCGATCCCAAGAAGTGGTAAAACATTGGACTAATGCATATGCAGTAAGTATTAATCACCCAGGAATACATATGTACTGAAGACTCACTCTTGTTTCTTTGTACATTTTATACATATTTTTTATGTGTAAAATATAATAAAAAATGCTAGGCACCTGGGTGGCTCAGTCAGTTGAGTGTCCAACTTTGGCTCAGGTGATGATCTCGCAGTTCATGAGTTCAAGCCCTGCATCGAGCTCTCTGCTGTCAGGGCGGAGCCTGCTTGGGATCCTCTATCCCCACTTTCTCTCTGACCCTCCCTCACTCGTGTGTATGCACTTGCACTCTCTCTCTCTGTCTCTCTCTCTCAAAAATAAACATTTTTAAAAAATCATAAAAATGCTTTGAAGCACATTTTCAACATCTTTATTTAGAAGTGACAAACAATAAAATAGACATATTTAAAGTTGTACAATTTGCTAAGTTTTGACATATTTACACACCCCTGAAACCATCATTATAATTAAGATAATGAACATACTCATCACCAAAACAAGTTTCCCCATACTTGATTTACACCTTCTCACTCCTTCCTGCCCCTGTCTCCAGGCAGCTGATCTGCTTTCTTTCTTTTTTTCAAGATTTTATTTTTAAGTAATCTATACCCAGCGTGGGTCTTGAACTCCAACCCTGAGATCAAGAGTTGCATGCTCCACCGACTGACCAGCCAGGTGCCCCTACACTATTTTCTATTTTAAATTTTGCTCAGCATAATTTTTTGAAATCCTTTCAGAATTCTTTCATGTTGTTGTGTGTACCAATTGTTCATTTTTATTGCTGAGTAGTAGTATTCTATTATATGAATGGACCACAATTTATTTATCTATTCAATTGTCGATGGTTTGACATCAACCAAATGTTGGCATTTGAGCTGTTTCCAGTTTTTGGCTATTATAAATAAAGCTGTATATGAACATTCATGTGTAAATCTATTTGTGGACATATACTTTCACTTCTCTTGGGTAAATATCTTGGTAGAATGGCTGAATAATATGATGGCTGCATATTTAAGTTTGTAAGAAATATCCAAACTGTTTTTTTTTAATTTTTTTTTTTTAACGTTTATTTATTTTTGAGACAGAGAGAGACAGAGCATGAACAGGGGAGGGTCAGAGAGAGGGAGACACAGAATCTGAAACAGGCTCCAGGCTCTGAGCTGTCAGCACAGAGCCCGACGCGGGGCTCGAACTCCCTGACCATGAGATCATGACCTGAGTCGAAGTCGGACGCTTAACCGACCGAGCCACCCAGGCGCCCCTCCAAACTGTTTTTGAAAGTAGTTATAATTTTACACTCCCGTAAGAAGTGTGTAAGTGTTCTATTTTCTCCACATTCTTGCCAACTTGCTGTGGTCAGTCTTTTTAATTATAGACATTCTAATAGGTGTGAAGTAGTATCTTACTATAGTTTTAATTTGAATTTCTCTAATTACAATGATGTTGAACATCTTTTTATGAACTTATTTTCATATTTTCTTTGGAGAAGTGTTTATTCAAATCTTTTGCCCGTGTTTAAACTGGGTTTGTTTTCTTATTATTATTTTGTTTAGGTAATTTTTAAAATATATTCTGAATACAAGTCCTTTATTAGATATTTGATTCAAAAATATTTTCTCCCAACTGTGGGAAGGGGCACAAAAAGCTTTTGGTACCTTGCTTTAGAAACAAGATTCATAATTTAGTCTCTTTTGTCTCGAAGAGGGAAGAATTAAATCACGACTGATATCACGTATTACATATATTACATTCTGAAAAAGGCAAATCTGTAGGGAAAGAAAACAGATCAGTGGTTGCCAGCAGGTGCAGACATGGGTAGTGGTTGCTATAACAGGGCGTGAGGGTATTTTTGGGGAGGACGATGGAACTGTTCTATAAGTGACGATGCATTTGTAAAACTGTATACTAAAAGAGGGTGTGTAAATTATACTCTGAAAATCTTGATTTTGAAGAAGTCTCTGGAGTGGAATATGCCATATAATACTTTACATCTCTACAGATGTTAAAGAATAAGAAGAAATATAGTAAATGTGGTAGAAATGTAGTAGTAAAAGCTGTTTTTTTTTTTGTAGGCACAGAGATTGATAAAATAATAGATCAGAAGAGAGAGCCTAGAAACAGTCACATGTTATATATGGGATATATATATATATATATTGACATGTGACAGAAATGTCATTCAAATCAGAAGGGAAAGGATTGGGAATTCAATAACTGATACTGAGATAATTGGCATACGAAAAAATGGGATTATATCCTTACCATATAGAATATACAAAAATGAATTTCAGCTGGATTAAAGACCTAAATGTGAAAAGTAAAACAGTAAAACTTTTGAAATAAATCATAGAATATCTTCAGGATTTTAGGGTAAATAAGGTTTCCTTAAGGTTATCAAAAGTATGACTCATAAAGAAGAAGAAAGACCTCATCTGACATGACGCATTGGATAGAAGTAGTTAGTTAAAGGAATAAAAATATATATATATATATATATATATATATATATATATATATATATATATATATATTTTTTTTTTTTTTTTTTTTTTTTTTTTTTTTTTTTAGTAAATATAGAAAGAAACTTTGGAGGTACCTGGGTGGGTCCATTGGTTAAGTGTCCAACTCTAGGTTTTGGCTCAGGTCATGATCTTGAGGTTTCCTGAATTTGAGCCCTGTGTCAGGCTCTGCACTGACAGTGCGGAGCCTGCTTGGGATTCTCTTTCTCTCCGCCCCCCTCTCTACCCCTCCCCCACTGGCACTGTCTCTGTCTCTCTCAAAATAAACTTAAAAAAAAAAAAGAAACTTTGGAAGCAAACTAAGAAACCAATAGTGATTGTCTTAGAGATTGCTGATGGAAGTTAGGATTGGAGGGAGAGCTTCACTGTATACCTTTGTAATATTTGGGGGTTTGGGGACACCTGGATGGCTCAGTCAGTTAAGCGTCTGACTCTTGGTTTTGATCTTGCGATTTTGCAGGTTTGAGTCCTGCATTGGGCTCTGTGCTAGGAATGTGGAGTCTGTTTGGGATTCTCTTTCTCCCTCTCTCTCTGCCCCTCACCAACTCCCACTGTCTCTGCCTCTCTCAAAATAAATAAATGAACTTTAAAAATTTTTTTACAAAAATGTTTTGGTGTTTTGAACCATGTAAACGTGTTAGCTACCCAAAAGCTTAATTAAAATATTAGCTTCTAAGTGTAACATATTTTTTTATTAATGATATATGCAAATGTAACAAAGACTCATAATGAAAGACTCATTTCATTATATGCAATGTGAGATTTTGTAAAATTAAATTGAAAAATGAAGACAGAAGACTGTTTTTTTCTTATTACAGGGGATGAAAGAACAGAAACTTGAAGCCAAAAAGAAGCGTGATGAAGAAATAGAGGCAGAAAGACAAAATCTTGATGTGGAGGAAGCAATATACAAGCAAGGAGAAAGGAAAAAGGCTATTGAATATGCAAAGCAATATCAATTTTACCAGACAGAAAGAGTGAAAAAGTTTCATGTACTACTTGGGTTTTCTTGCATTTCTCTATATATTTAACATATCTCTTTACATAAATAATTAGACTTTATTTCCTTAAAATGCCACAATTTTTTTTTTTTGTAGTCAGGACTTCTTCTTAGTAGAGTTATGAAAGAACGTGATGCACAGATTGAATCCCAAAAGAATAAAATAAAATCAGATAAAAAATGGGAAGAACAATTAAAACTCAACATTGAAAAAGCTTTTAAAGAAGAACAAGAAAAAGCAGAAAAACGACGCAGAGATAGAGTGGCTCTTGCCAATGATCATTTAAAACAGTATGTATATAGAAATTACCTTTTTTGTATCTTATTTTTCTCATAAAAACTTTTTTTCTGATTATAAAAGTATAATGCTGTAATACTTAGTAAGTAGAAAAACTACAAAGAAAGTTAAAAAATCACTGTTACTCTCTTACCCAGAGATAATATGTTAGTTACTATTGTCACAATGATGCTGCATAACAAACAACCACACAATCTAGTGGCATTCAACAGTAAACATTTCTTTCTCATGCATCCATAGGTTGGTTGAGCTTGGCTGCACAGCTTTTCTTCAAACTACAGGACTGTCTGGGCTTGCTTGTTGCTATGACTATAGCTCTGATCTGTTCCATGTGTATTCATTTTTGAGGTACAGGGAAACTTTTCTCATGGTATTGACAGGGATGTAAAGGAATGAGCCCGAGCTTGCAAGTACATGGCTAAACTCAAAGGCAAAAGTCAAGGAAATACACTTAGTCTCCTGTAAGTCTAAAGCAAATCACATGGCCAAGCCAAACAACCATGGAACAGAGAAATAGACTCCTATGGAAGTGGGAAGTGAGAGAGTGAATCTTTTTGAGCAGTAATCTAATCTACCACAATAATCTGTTATTGTTTTGGTATATTGGTATATAGCCATACAGACATTTTTTGGTGGTAGTGGTAGAGGGAGTCAGATTCATTTAACTATAATTTACATTTACTAATAAAATTCACCTTTTAGAAAGCAGATAGCTGTATAACCAACCCTAAATCAAGATACAGAATACTTCCATCATCCCAAAAGTTCCCTAATGCCCCTTTGAACTAAGTTCTTTTCCTTGCCCTCAGCCCCTGACAATCATTGATTGACTGATACAGACTTTTTTTTCTGAGAATATATACTCTTATTTTATAAAATGAAATTGGATCAACAGTATCATTGTATATTTTTTCAGTTACCAGTATCATGAGCTCTTGCTATGTCAGTAAATAGAAATCAAACCTGAACTTTTTTTTTTTTAATGTTTATTTTGAGAGAGAGCATGCATGTGTGCATGACAGAGGAGGGACAGAGAGACAGGGAGAGAGAATCCTAAGCAGGCTTCATAACTGTCAGCACAGAGCCCAGTGCAGGGCTCAGTCTCATTTACCGTGAGATCATGACCTGAGCCAAAATCAAGAGTCGGACACTTACCCGACTGAGCCACCCAGGTGCCCCAAACCTGAACTTTTTAAAGAAGTAGCTACTATATATATATATCAGGAGAGGGGGTTGTATTTGTGCATAATTTTATTTACTTTTCTAAATACTTGATACATGCCAATAGGAAAAGGCACGAAGGGGATTCAGTGAATAGTCTGTTCCTTGTCTATCAGCCACCTTGTTTTGCCGGTGTAAGGCTTACCAGTTTCTTTATAGTTTAAATGTGCATAAATATATCAAAAAATTTAAACAATATTCTACTTCTAAAGAAAAAATAATTTTTGTATTTAACCATATCATTAATATATGATCAAACAAAATGAAAATTAAAATCACTAGAAACTCTGTAATCCAGAGTAGGTACTGTTAACATTTGGGCATATATTTGCTACTCTTCAAAGTTATTTTTTTTAATTTTGCAAATAAGAAATGAATATATACCTGTTTAAAATTCAAAACAGCAAAATTTGGAGTAAAATTAAAAAGCCTATATTCATATACACCCTATTCAATGTCTCTTTAAGTCCCATTTGCCTCTTCACAAATAGCCATTATTTAAAGTTTTGTGACTATCCCTTCAGAATGTTTTATTATAGTTACTAATATTTATATGCAGGACATATTTAAGTATGTTTATATATTTTTTACCATGGATATTATACACTTTATTTTTCTGTGTCTTCATTTTTTCACTCAATAATATACCTTGAATATCTTTTTTGCCATAATATAAGGATCTGTCACATCTTTTCAAATAATCATATTGTACACAAAGAATGTACCATTATTTATTTAACTATATTGTTATCGAGGGAAATTTGGATTTCCCCTCCTCCATTTCTAACAATGCTATGGTAAATAAACATCCCTGACCATATTTATTTTGTAATGTTTGTGCAAAGATGTATTTATGTAGGATAGATTTCTTGAACTGAGCTTGGATTTTACATGTGGGGAGATACTGCCAAATTGCCCTCTGAAAAGGATTTTAAGTGTGTAATCATCAATGATATCTGATACCCTTTTCTTTATGTTATAATGAATTCTGGACAGTACTTTTTAAAGAATTTAATGGACCAAATAATAGTATCTTTTAATTTATATTTCTTTTTATTTCTAGTGAGGCAGGTTATTGTTTCATGTGTAAATGTTCATCTGTTTTCGTTTTTGTTACCATAAATTGTTTACTCCATTGTTCTCTTGTGTAGGTTCATATTTAGAATATACTTACTTTGATGTGATCTGTCTCTTTTTGTTATTATGGTTTTGGGTTTTGTGTGTGTGTGTGTGTGTGTGTGTGTGTGTGTATATGTATATATACATGTATACATATATATACGTATATATATGTATGTATATGCATGTATATATATACATATATATATTCTTACAGGCCTATATATATTTATTTCTTATAGTCTGAGTGACATAGATATCAATTCTCAGGATATATGTGTTGCCAAAGTGTGTATTCTTCAGTTCTTTGAGCCCCTAGTAAAAAGAGAAGGGAAAGCTTTGGACTTATTGTAATGTTTTTCTTTGTCAGTGTAGAGATCCAAGGGTTTATGCCTTAAGTTAGAGACAGAGCCATTGGCAGAAGGAGGCAAATATTTGATCAGTGAGTCACCTTTGAAAAGTATCTCTTATGTTGGCTGTTGCAGGTAGCAGACTGATCTCCAGGAATCTACCTGGCAAGTACTAACACTTCACAGGCCATCCACCTATAGCCTTTGCATGTAGACTGTGTTGAGGCCACAGGATCTCCTTTCCATGTGGTCTTTGGCAATAGATTAGAAGTTCCAGCAGGTTTAATGCTTGTTTGGGTTGTTTCTTTGGTTTATCTTCAGTGCAGTCTAGGAGATGTTGACCAGGTTCTGAGGTCAGCATAAATTCCTTTCCTTTTCATGGTACACTCTGTCTTTGTGGATGATGGCCAAGTATTACCTATCCTCATTGCATTCTCAAGTGCCCTGTTTTTTTGTTGAAATCTCTTGGAAACCCAAGCATATAGCTAAGACTTGGCTTTATTCAGTTTCTTGTAGTGGTGTAGAATTTCTTCTGTTCTGCTGATTGCTTTGTGGGGAGTTAGGAGGGAAAGATATTTGACACGTGGGCTTGGGTTCCCAATTTGGTTCCAGAAGTCTTATGTCTTAAATTTATTAAGAAACATTCAATTCTGTAATTGAAAACAACAAAGGAAAATGCAAATCTATTTATTATAAATGGTTTTTTAAGTATACGAATTCACAAAATTATCACCAGTGATATTCTGTTGAATGTTGATTCATGTATCAGTTTTATACAACTCAGAATGCATGGCACTTAAAATACTGTTAGGAATGGTAATCAGCCCATAAAAAGCCTCTTTAAGCTAACAATAGAACTGGAATACTAACACTGGTATTGATCTGAGTGGATACAGAGGACCATGTGGTAGAAAAAGAGAAAAGAAGGAAAGTTTTCTTCCTGCTTTCTTGAATGATAAGAGTCTATTCAGGGGAAAATTTTTTTAAGATAGGCTACTCATTTATTAGTAAATTCATTTATCCAGTCATCCATTCATTTTTATAAACATTTATCGGACAATCTCCAGCCACTATTCTAGTAACTGAGACTGTGAAGATGAATGCAATTGTCTTTTTTCTTAAAAAGTTCACAATCTGGGGAGGAGGTATAAACATGGAACAAATAATTACGGCATGATAGTAGATATCTTGATGAATATACGTACAGGATGTGTGGAAGCATATAAAATGGACATCTCAGTTCATACTGAATTATGAAAACTGAGTAGGAATAAGTCATGCGGATAGGAAATGGAGAAGTATTTTAAGGAGAGGAAATAACATGGGTGAAGGGCCAGAAGTTAGTTAGAGTATGGTGTATTTGGGTAACTACAAGTAGTCAAGATGACTATAGTAAGAGGGCAAAGAGGGCAATGTTAAAGATGAGATTGGAAAGAGGCAAGGGCCAGGTCATGGTGTGCCTTGTAGGCCAAAATTTGTAATGACTTCCCACTTTGAACAAAGACCATATTTTAACACACCCAAAAAAAGGAAATTGGAGGATATCAAGAGGCAAGACTCTTTTGAATGCCCTATTAATTGTATTACCAAGTGCTATTCAGGTATTACCTGGTGGTGGTTTAAAATATGTACACACATTCTTTGATACTCCTCTCTTCAGAGGATGGAGTCTAATTCCTTCCTCACTCGAGTGCAGGCTATATAGAGTAACTCATTTCCAATGAAGAGAATGAGTAGAAATGATGATGTGTGACATTCTGAGAGAGATTAGCATATAAAAGGCATTGTGGCTTCCTCCTTCCTATCTTGGATCACTCATTCCTGAGGATGCCATGATGTAAGGACACTCAAGCAGCTCTATGGAGAGGTCTATGTAGCAAGGAGCTGAGGCCTCATGTCAAGAGATATGTAAAAATGGGTTCTCCAGCCTGCGTCAAACCTTTAAATGACTACTGCTCCAACTAACATCTTGACTGCAACCTCTAGAGAACAACCTAGCTAAGCCACTCCCAGATTCCTGAATCTCAGAAATGGTATGAGATAGTAAACATTTATTGTTTTAGTCCACTAAGTTTGGGGGTAATTACTTAGTAATGGTTAACCAAAACACACTGTACAGCTGCTGCCCTGTGCCTGAAAGTGAGATTTTTCACACATTTTTAGAGCAATCTCTAGGCTGTAGACCTAGTCATTCTATTCCATTTTTGGGCTTTGAGCAGTGTAAGAATCTGCCTGTGGCTCACAGTCCAGTGGGCATAATGAGGATGGGGCAAATGAGGGACTCTAGTAACACCAAAATCCCCACATGGAGGGATTTTGACCAAGAACCTTAAACATAATTATTGAAAAGAAATTTAACAGTATCTGTAGATACTGCATATAATTCTATTTCCTTCTAGGTAAGCCTTTCTCTAGAAAGGGGCCCGTAGAACTTGCTTAAGAACAACTCAGTTCCTATTAATCTCATCAACTTCCCAGAAGAAGGGAAAATCATTACAGGATAGTTTGCTTGACTTTCCCCTGGATAAGATCATCTAGGGAAAAAGCAAAGACAAAGGAGGGCTTAAGTAATCACATCCTACTGATTAAAATTCCTATGGATTAAAAACACACCCTAAATCTAAGAACTTACAAATTTATAACTCCAGTCCAGACCACTCCTTTGGGTCCCAGCTTCACATACAACTGCCTTTTAAGACATCCTCCATTTTGATGTCTCATAGATATCTCAAATTTAAAATGTCTAGCAGGAAAGTATTTATTCACCACCCCCACAGTGGACATTCTAGTGACACCCTTATCTAACCCTCAGTTGTCCAAATGAGAAACCTAGAAATACACCTTGATTCTTCATGTTCCTTTATTTCCCACATCAAATCTATCAGCAATTCATGTTGAAAATTTTCTCCAAAATGAATCTTAAAGTTACTGCTGTCATCTTCGTCCTCATGTCCCATGAATTATTGTGTCAACCTCTTAACTGGCCTACTATTCTCTCTTCCTAACCTCTTCTTTCATCATCCAGAGAGATTTTATTAAAAATTGATCATATTGTGGCAGCTGGGGCTCAGTTGGTTAAGTGTCCAACTCTTGATTTTAACTCAGTTCATGATCTCACAGTTTGTGAGTTTGAGTCCCACATCTGGCTCTGTGCTGGCAGCATGGAGCCTGCTTGGGATTCTTTCTCCTTCTCTCTTGGCTCCCCGACCCTGTCAAAATAAATAAATAAGCTTTTAAAAAAATGATCATATTGTTCTCCTACCTAAAACTTTTCAATAGCTTTCCATTCATTTAAAATTAAATGGAGGGGTGCCTCGGTGGCTCAGTAGGTTAAGCATCAGACTTCAGCTCAGGTCATGATCTCACAGGTGGTGAGCTCCTGCTTCCGGGTAAGCTCAAGTCCCCCTTTTGGGTGAGCTCTAGCCCCACTCCGGGATCCACACTCTCCATCCCTTCCTGCATCTGGTGGGATTCTCTCTCTCCCCTCTCTCTGCACCTCGTTCACTCGTGCTCTCTCTCTCAAAAATATAAACAAACAAATAAAATGGAAACTTGACCATCTCCTGCTAAGCCTCGTGTGATGTAGCTGCATCTTCTAAACCTCCTCTCCTACCACTCCGTCCCCTTAGTTACTGTGTTTCTGTCATACTGATCTTCCAGGCCTTGAGCACCTGTCAAACTTTTGCTTGCCTCAGGGCCTTCCCACATATTTTTCCTTCTGTATGGAATTTTGTTCTACCATTCTTCACCTGTAGACTTCTCACCAGCTCAAAGAATCTTCTTTGCTTCTAAGAATTCTAACGAACTAAACAATAAAACATTTTTGAAAATTAATATTTTTAGGGCAATCGTAAACCTGGTTTAGCTGTAGACAACAATGACTTTTTTCTTAGCTCCTCCTCAGGAAAATGATTGTGGCTCCAAAGCTGCTTACTCTGTACAGATGAGTCAACTGGGAATCTCCTGTCCTCCATTGGCTTAATAATACCAAAGTGAATTTACCATCTAGTTCACTAGATGTAACTGTGTAGTCCTCCGCGGCACGGGGAACTGAATTTTCCCTTCTGAAGATGAGTGATAAGATTCCAAGAAAATATTCTTTTGGATCAGGTGCATTTGAAAGGTTTATTCCTCAATATTTTTGTCTAAGTGTATTATTGATCTTCCCTGTGCCTACCTTTCAGGAAGAAAAAAAAACATAGAGACAGCAGATAAAGAATGGTGGTAGAGTAGCCTGCACACTTGATTGACTGACAAGAATGCATGAGCAAGTAGACTAGACATCTTAGGCTGAACAGCCTTGTCAGTATGCAGAGGATTAATTGCCAGATGGGGGCACTCAGAGTCTGCAATAAAGTACTGATTGTGGTAGGGCTGGGAAGGTGGGTTAAAGAGGTAGAGCTAGAGCTAAATCTCACAGATCACAGCCTCGCAGTAAGGAAGCTGTTCCAGGATCTCTGCAGAACTCACACATAAGCCCTGTGTGGCTTACCACTCAGAAGGCACTATAGCTAGTGGATGTGGACTAGAGAAAGAATGATCAGCAAAGTGGCTAGTTGGGTAAGGAAACCCATTTCCTGAGAGGCTAGACCCATAGGTTAGGTACCATTGTCTAGTGCTGACTAGTGAGAAACACTAGGGTTAAGGACTTTTCTGTAAAATAATGTCACTATTCCACTATAGTGTCATTCAATTAACTGGTTCTTTCTAAAGGAACATTTGAATCTAGTGTAGGACTTAATTTTGGTCAGCAATGAAACAAATTTCAGAGAAAGGAAAATATTGGCAATCTTAGCAAGATTGGATTTGGCTTTCATCACTGCTCTTTATATATTCCCTTCTTGTCCTCAAAGAAATTCACTAGTTTCCCTACAGCTTCACATCATCCCAGGGTAGAATCTCACTCATGTATTCAAAATATAACCTATTTTTCTGCTTTGCTGTCAATTATAGTTATTCTTTTGCTTTAGAATAAAGGAACATGAAGAGGAAGAAGAAAGAAGGAGAAAACATGAAGAAAAGGATGCAGAGGAAATAAGGCGACAGAATTCATTACATGAAATAGAAATGAGGAAAAAACTAGAAAAGAGAAAAGAAGAGATAAATGAAAGCAGAAGGCTGTTTTTTGTAAGTTGAAAATATATATCTCTTCAAAAAAATGTATAATGTCCAATGCCTAACTTTTAACGTATTTTTTATAAATAATAGGGTTGAAAAAAAGTTGCTATTGAATTGGGTTTTTAAGTATATTTTTGGGACGGCTACATTTGCTATGAAATTATGTGGATGTGCTCTCATGAATGAACAAGAAAGAGAAAAGAGAATGAGACTTTCTTTCAAGTGAATGCATTTTCTTATCCTCAAAATGAGAGTTGTGAGGAATGAATGGAGCGGTATGTGTCTGGTGTCTGCGGCACTGCTAAGAATTAGTGCTTGATAAATGTAATAGTTATTTTGTTCCTATTGCAACTCACTTTATTTTGTAATTTTTTACATTCTTTTCTTTAAAATTAGTTTTTATTCTTACTACATTCACAGAATTAAAACATCAAACACTACCAAAAGGCTTAAAAGAAGAGTAGCCGTTCTTTGCTTTACCCCTTCTGCTTCTTGTTAATAACCACTTCCAGGTTCTTTTAGCTGTTTGTTCTGATATGCAATTATATTCCAAATAATCTGTATATTTTAGTAATGGAATACTACTCAGTGATCAAAAAGAAAGAAATCTTGCCATTTGCAACAGTGTGGATGTAACTGGAGGGTATTACGCTAAGCAAAATAAGTCAGTCGGGGAAAGACAAATATCATATGATTTCAGTCATATGTGGAATTTGAGAAACGTAACAGATGATCTTTGGGGAAGGGAAGGAAAAATAAGATAAAAACAGAGAGGGAGGCAAACCATAAGAGACTCTTAAATACAGAGAACAACTGAGGGTTGATGGGGGTGGGGGTGGGAGAGGTGGATGATGGGCATTAAGGAGGGCACTTGTTGGGATGAGCACTGGGTGTCCTATATAAGTGATGAATCCCTGGGTTCTACCCCTGAAGCCAAGACTACACTGTATTTTAACCAACATGAGAATAAAAAATAATAATCTGTGTATTTTAAAAATATATACCAAGTTCTTTTTTTTAAATTTTTTAATGTTTATTTATTATTGAGAGACAGAGAGAGACAGGGAAGGGGCAGAGAGAGAGGGAGACACAGAGTCCGAAGCAGGCTCCAGGCTCTGAGCCATCAGCACAGAGCCTGATGCGGGGCTTGAACCCACGAACCATGAGATCACGACCTGAGCCGAAGTCGGACGACTAACTGACTGAGCCACCCAGGCGCCCCCCCCCCCCCCGCTTTTTAAAAATATATATCAACTTCTAAAGATATAGATCTTGGGGTGCCTACGTGGCTCAGTCGGTTGAGTGTCAGACTTCGGCTCGGGTCATGATCTCCCGGTTCGTGAGTTCAAGCCCTGCGTCGGGCTCTGTGCTGACAGCTCAGAGCCTGGAGCCTGCTTCGGATTCTTTGTCTCCTTCTCTCTCTGCCCCTTCCCCGCTGATGCTCTGTCTCTCTCTGTCTCTCAAAAATGAATAATGGCTAAAAAAAAATTAAAGAAAAGATATAGATCTTGATTTATCAATTTTAGACATTTTCTGTCTCTCTGCCCTGCTAGTTAAGGATTGAGTTCTTTTCTAACACTGTTCTCTTCCCATTCTCTCCTTCCTCTAAAATAATTGTGTTACAATTATAGCTAAGTCATTATCATTATTATATAAATATTGTTCTCTGAAGAGCCAAACAGTATATACTATGATTATATTTCTTTGCTTGCATAAATGTTTTTCTGTGATTAAAATAATTGTGTATTTATTTGCTTTGATGGCTGTACACCATGTTTTTTCCCACATGTTCCATAAGTTCCGTCAAATGTATATTGATGTTAGTTTTCAAATATTCATCTACATAATATCAAATTATCTACATTATTGTTTTTTTTTTTTTTTTAGAGCTCCCCCATCCAGAGTTCTCCATCCTTCTCCTTCTGGGCTGCTTGCCCTCTAGGCCTCCTGCCCAGAAGTCATTCTGGCACTTCCTTGGGTTACTTTCTTGGGCTGAGGCTCCCATATCCTGAATCACATGCCTTCCTCTTTCTTGGTTTACTTCTCCATCTTGCTGAAATGTATCTTCAAGTAACCTCCTAACAAAGGGTATACAGGTCAATTTAAAAAATTCTTATCTGAAAAGGTTATCATTTAAAATCACATTCGCTTTGGGGCGCCTGGGTGGCTCAGTCGGCTAAGTGCCTGACTTCAGCTCAGGTCATGATCTCGCGGTCCGTGAGTTCAAGCCCCGCGTCGGGCTCTGTGCTGGACCGCTCAGAGCCTGGAGCCTGTTTCCGATTCTGTGTCTCCCTCTCTCTCTGCCCCTCCCCGTTCATGCTCTGTCTCTCTCTGTCCCAAAAATAAATAAACATTGGAAAAAAATTAAAAAAAAAAATAAATAAAATCACATTCGCTTTATAGTTTGACTAGATATAGAATTCTGGTTCAGAATTCAGAATTTTATACTCATAGTTTCATAATCATCTGGCTTCCAGTATTGCTATTGAGAAGTATGATGTCATTTAGAGTCTTCAGCCTATTTATGTGATCCGTTGTGTTTTACTTTTTCTCTCTCTCTTTCTGAAAGATTTCTGGGTCTTTATGTCTGCAGCTCTAAAATTTCACAGTAACATACTTTGGTACAGTTCTTTTTCACTAGTTTCACAGTGATCAAGTCTGGCAGGGGAATTAGGAATACAGGCAAATAGTGGATGGGGAAGGAAGAACACTTTACACTTGTATCTTGGGGTTTGTTTTGTTTTTTTGTTTGTTATTTTAGAGAGAGTACGAGTGGGGGAGAGGGCCAGAGGGAGGGAGGGAGAGAGAGAGAGAGAGAGAGAGAGAGAGAGAGAATCTTAAGCCAGCTCCTCGCTCAGCACGGAGGTCCACATGGGGCTTGATTCCACGACCCTGGATCATGACCTGAGCCGAAATCAAGAGTTGGTCACTCAACTGACTGAGTCACCCAGGTGCCCCTGCATTGTGTATCTTTTAAATATTTTTATTTTGTGTACCATATGATTGTATTAACTATTTAAACATTAAATTAAAATTGTATATATTTAATGTATTTTTCTGATTATAAAATTATTTTTAATTACATATTTTAAGGAAATATTTGAAAGGAAATACAGAAAAGCATTAAGATGAAAAGTAACCTATATAATCTCATACCACAGAGATAACTATTAACATTTGATTCATTTCTTCCAGTTATATATACGTTACAAACTTACATCTGTATATGTGTATAACACTGAAATTGCTATGTAGTATTTTATATTCTCCTTTCCCCCCACTTGCCCATTATATTGTTTGTATCTTCCCATGTCATTGAGAGTGTAATTTACTTAGCCATTTCTTCATTATTAAAGATTGAGATTGTTTACAATTTTTCACTCTTATAAGTAACTTTGAGATAAAGCACATGGTACATAAAACTTAATGCACATCTCTGATTATTTCTTTGGGATAAGTTCCTGAGAGAGAAATAACTGAGTCAGAAACTGTGGCCATTTGACAAGTTTTTGTTAGATATTCATATGTTGAAACATATTTCTGTGATAGGATAATACACAATTTTTTCCCTCAAGGAACATGTGAATGATAAAAATATCATCAAGGCTGTGGAACGGCAGCAGCAAGAGGAGGAGGATGAAAAGATCAGAAAATTTATCAAAGCAAAAAAGCGTCTTATGCAAATGGGGAAAGAAAAAGAAGCTGAAACACACAGGTAAGCTTTTAAAAATAACTTATGTAATTAAGTACTATCTGAAATTATTATAAATCAGAAGTTGGAATATGAGAGTAATTTTTAAGAATAAGTCTTATTATTTTATATATGACTAGGGCATTCAGTGACATGATGATATCAATTGCAGCATGTGAGTTAGGGTTCCCTTGGAATATCAAGGAAATCAATCTGGTAGATGGTTGGAAATAGTGGAAATCTCTGCTGTGGGAGAGGGATTTGAGCTGGAGATGGCTTTGTGAGCCACTGATATAGAAGTGGTAGTTAGAACTGTGGATACAGATGAGCTTACTTATGGTGAGTAGGTAAAAAATGAAGGTCCCTAGAGAAGTCCATATTTAAGGGTCAAATGGAGAAAGAAGATAATGTGGAGACCAAAGAATAGTTTTCAGAGATTGGAAGAAAACCAGAGAAACAAGAAAGGAAAGTTTCAATAAGAAGACAGTATTCATTGGTGTTAGATCAATAGAGGGATTAAATGAGATTTTAAAAATGAAATGTTCATCAGATAGGGAGACCATTGCTCACCTTAGAAGTTTGAGATGAGGTGAGGGAGAGCAGGAGGCCAGTTGCAGTACATCCTGTTTCTGTCTAGATCTACTTTTCCCTTGTGCAAACTGTTCTGATGGCTTTACATCACATGTATTTATTAAGGCCCATGAGGCTCTCCTAATTCCCAGCTGCCTCAGCCTCATCACTCAGACTTCATCTCATACTGTCCTCTCCTTTGTTGCCTCTTAATCACTCACATTGAACTCCTGTACCCTCTCTAAGGAATGCTCACCTTTAACTCTTTCAGATCATTATTCTGAAATATAGGGCCTTCATATAAGGCCTTCTTATTGAGGCCTTCCATGACTACCTAAGTTAAAATTACAGCTCCACTCTCCACATTGCTTACCTGTTTAGGTAACCTGTTTAGGTTGCTTTCTTTTTCCTCATTGTGTGATATGGCACTATTTTAACTACTTACTTGGTTTACTCTCCATCTACCCCAGCTATAATGAAAGTTCTATGAGAGCAGAGATTTTTAAGGTTTTTTTTACTATTGTGTCCCCAGCACCTGGAATAGAGTCTAGAGTATAGTAGGCAATCAATAAAAGTGTTTAGAATATTGTTTTTGAAAGCCTAGATGAAGTGTCACTTTTTCCACGAAACCTTTTTTTCTCATCTGCCTATATCACTTTCTAGCTCTCTCATGGCACGTATCACCCTTTGCCTTGTATAGTTATTTGCATAAATGTCTTTTCTCCACTTTAGATTATAATTTCCTTGGGATATGCACTGTGTTCTTTCTTACCATTTCTCCCACATTTCTTTGCAAACTCACGCAATTATTTAGTAAATCTGTCATATCTAAATTTAAAAGTATTTTTCACCCAATCTTATATGAAAATACCCCTATTCCTTTAACAAATACCTAGTTATTGTTGAATGTGTCAGGCACCATGCTTGGCTCTGAATTAGAAGACTTACCTCGTCTCTGACCTCAGGAATCTCCTAGTATGAAAGGAGAGTTGTTTATCTTCATATGAATAGATGAAGTCAATAAGGTGCTATGAATAAATTGTAAACAGGATATAGTAATAGGATGGATTTCTTCAAGAGTTTGATAATTCTTACTAGTTATTTTTGAGATTTCATTTAAAGAAATTTTGGGGTGCCTGGGTGGCTCGGTCGGTTGGGCGTCCAACTTAGGCTCAGGTCATGATCTCACAGTCCTTGAGTTTGAGCCCCCGCGTCGGGCTCTGTGCTGTCAGTTCAGAGCCTGGATACTGCTTCAGATTCTGTATCTCCCTCTCTCCCTGCCCCTCCTCCACTCACACTCTGTCTTTCTCTATCAAAAAATGAATAAATGTTAAAAAATTTTTAAAAAAATAAAGAAATGCCTTTGATTTATTTTATAACCTAAGCCTCCAGTGTTCAAGTAAGAAGGGTGTCTGATACTTTTGAAAAAATTTTCATTGTGAGAATTTTAACACTTTATTTCCTGGACACACACACACATGCACACACACAAGATATTACATACATTCCTTCCTTTGGATTTTTAAAATATCTTTTCTAAAATATTTTTATTCTTTTTTTAAAAAAAATTTTTTTTTTCGGGGCGCCTGGGTGGCGCAGTCGGTTAAGCGTCCGACTTCAGCCAGGTCACGATCTCGCGGTCCGTGAGTTCGAGCCCCGCGTCAGGCTCCGGGCTGATGGCTCGGAGCCTGGAGCCTGTTTCCGATTCTGTGTCTCCCTCTCTCTCTGCCCCTCCCCCGTTCATGCTCTGTCTCTCTCTGTCCCAAAAATAAATAAAAAACGTTGAAAAAAAAATAAATAAATAAATGTTGGAAAAAAAAAATTAAAAAAAAAATTTTTTTTTTCAACGTTTTTTATTTATTTTTGGGACAGAGAGAGACAGAGCATGAACGGGGGAGGGGCAGAGAGAGAGGGAGACACAGAATCGGAAACAGGCTCCAGGCTCCGAGCCATCAGCCCGGAGCCTGACGCGGGGCTCGAACTCACGGACCGCGAGATCGTGACCTGGCTGAAGTCGGACGCTTAACCGACTGCGCCACCCAGGCGCCCCTAAAATATTTTTATTCTTAAAAAAATAATAAAATAAACTTTATTCTAAAAATAAAGTATTAAAATTAGTTTCCACTTAAGATAATTAGTACATATAAAGAGCAATGGGGCTCCATTTAGTCTTGTAAAAGACTATAAAATATATGATTTCTAATAAAATTATATTGGCTTCAAAACAAATCTATTCATGAAGATTTAACAAGTGCTGGTTATTTTGTTATAGGCTAATGGAAGAAAGGAGAGAAAGAATAAATAACTTCCTGAGTGAACTAATGAAAGAGAAACTTGACAATGAAGATTTGATTATTGCTAGAGATACTGCAGAAGCTGAGGCTGAACGGGAAAAAAGAGAAAGAGAAAAATATGAAAAAAACAAGGCAGAATTAAAAGCAATTGAAGAATATAGAGCTGTTGTGGTAAGCAATTAAATTATAACAAATGAAAATAAAAAACAACAACAAATGTAAGCCCTTTCCATTGTAGTTTCCACTCCCTCTGCCTCTCTGACAAAAAAAACTAGCAAAGATTTGGAAAACAATGTATGAATTACCTGCCTATATTCTTGAAATCAAACTATGTTTACTTGCTAGCAGAATATCACGATAATCAATTACAAATAAGATATTGATAGATACAAAGATAGATGCTTCTGTTTCAGAACCATCTGAAATGCAAAAATTGTTATTCACTTAATATACATTTGAATGTTTTTAAGACAAACCAAGTAAAAATCACTCTATTGCATTTCTGTATTTGATCTTTCAGATAATCCTTATCTCCTACAAAATTGACTGTCATAACATTTCATTTGGGTAGTTTATAGACATTGTAGCAATTAATTTTTTACCTACAAATATTCCTTTACCTTGAGAAGCTCTTGCCATCTGTTTCTGTATTTTATTTTTTTAAACCACCAATGTTACTCAAGTTTTCGGTGTTTCCTGTTATTGGAGAAATAGAAGAAAACTGACCTTGTGGGAACCAGCCCAGGTGCATGTAAATTTTCCACTCTTGCGTTGCTCCTGGCTGGCTTTCTGCTTGGAGCTTTCTAACTCTGCTTTATTAGAGAGAACTGGTTGATAAAAACTTTTTTTTTCCCTTTACCTTTTAACATCTAGATGAAAAATAAAGAGGAAGAAGAAAGGCAGAGAAAACTAGAGGCTAAAAAACAATTGCTGGCTATCATGAAAGCAGATCAGATTTTCCAGGAGCATGAAAAGGAGAAAAAACGCAAAGCTGATAAGGAACATCAAAAAGTTCGAGATGCTCATATTCAGCAAATGGTAATTATTCTTAAATGTTTATACTTATCTTAGCAGTAAATATGTAATGTAGAGTTCATGCTAGTTTTCTGTTTCCCAGGTGGTTTATTTTATCAAATAAGATCAGGTGATCATTATGATTATGACACAATAAAATATATAAAAAATGTGAAGAGTTAGTTTCTGTTTTTATCTGTACTGAAGTTCCCATACTAAGTTTATGTCTTTTGCACAAATATTTTTCTTCAGTGTCTATTGTGCTTTAGTAAATATTAAAGAAAATGCAAATGCATATGGCAGGTCATAATGCTTATCTTCTTTTAGTTTTTCCCCTCTTTATAACTGTAACCCAGAGATTATGTTGACTGAGATCTCATAGATTTCAGAGTTGGGATGAATAGGGGTACCAGAGATTTTAGAATATGTGTAGAGGACCTGGCATCCAATCATTTATGACTTAAACTGTTTTCCAAAATGGCTATACCATTTTGCATTCCTACCAGCAACATATGCGAGGATAAGTTGTTCCACATCCTCATCAACACTTAGTATCATTATCCTTTAATTTTAACTACTTATAGTGTAGTGATATCTCATGGTTTTGTTTTGCATTTCCCTAGTGACTAAGATTTTGAAGGTCTTGATACATCCTTCATAGCCATTTGTGTGCCTTCTTCTGTGAAGTGTCTATTAAAATCTTTTGTGTGTTATTCAATTGGGTTTTCTTTTTTTGTTTTTCTTTAAAGTTTACTTATTTTTGAGAGAGAGTGAGAGCCCAAGCAAGGGAGGGGCAGAGAGAGGGAGAGGGAATCCTAAGCAGACCCAGCACTGTCAGTACAGAGCCTGATGTGGGGCTCAAACTCACAAACTGTGAGATCATGACCTGAGTCAAAACCAAGAGTCAGACGTTTAACCGACTGAGCCACCCAGGTGCCCCTGGATTGTTTGTTTTCGTATCATTGGATTTTAACATTTTTTAAATATGGTAGAATATACATAAAATTTGCTATTTTATCCATTTTTCAGTGTATAGTTCAGGGCCATCAAGTGCATTTACTATCATCATTATCCATCTCCATAACTTTTTCATCATTCTGTGCTGAAACTCTATACCATTAAACAGTAACTTTTCATTCCCCCTTCCTCCCAGTCCCTGGTAGCCACTATTCTACTTTCTGTCTCTATGAGTTTGAATATTCCAGGTACCTCATATTAGTGGAATCATGCAATATTTGCCCTTTTGTATCTGTATTATTTTACTTAGCATAATGCCTTCAAGATTCATCCATGGATAATATTCCATTGTATGTACATTTTCTTTATACATACATCCATCAGTGGACATTTGGGTTGTATCCATCTTTTGGCTATTGTGTATAATGCTTCTGTGGTATACAAATACCTGTTGAGTCCTGCTTTTAATTATTTTGTCTATATACACAGAAATAGAATTCCTGGATCATATGCTAATTCTAGGTTTAACTTTTTAAAGAACCACCATTCTGTTTTCTATAAAGCTGAACCATTTAACAATTCCCACCATCAATATTCAAGGGTTCTAATTTCTCCAATTCTCAACATTTGTTGTGTTCTGGGTTTGTTGGTTTTGTTGTTGTTTATCATAGCCATTGAAATAGGTTTGAAGTGGTATTTCACTTGTGGTTCTCATTTGCATTTCCCTAATGATTAGTGATGTTGAGCATCTTTTCATGTTTATTGGCCAGTTCTATTCAGCATAGATGGGTTAGCAATAAACCATTTCAGTTTATGTATTTATGGAAATAACTTTTTCATTTCATTGGGTATAAAATTACTGGGTATCATTTTTCCCCAGCCCTTTGAATATATTATTCCAATGTCTTCTGGCCTTCATTGTTTATAATTAGAAATCTACCATTAATCATATTGTTGGTCCCCTAAATGTGATATATCATTTTTCTCTTGCTGGTTTCAAAATTTTCTCTTTATTTTTGCCTTTCAGCAGATTGACAGTTTGATAGTCAACCAGTAATGTGGGTGGAGTTCAGTTCAGTTACGTTAAGCCAGTAATGCTGTTACTCCTGCTTTTAATCTTTGCTAAGCTCACTGGGGTCTCTTGTGTGAATGTGTAGTTTACCAATTAGTCAAGGATGTTCATAGAGTTTATTATTTCAGTCCTTCTCTACCCATCTCACTTCCAGAAACTCATCCTTAAATTTCTAGCTGCTTTGCTACTCAACCCAAATGAAATCTGCCATCATTGTCCAGCAAACCTGCAAGTTTTCACCACCTGAGCTGAAGAGATAGCAATGGCCCCCAGACAAGAATGCCATAAACTTGCAATTTTTACCTGATTTAGTAGCAGTTTTTCATGAAAACACATTTGTCAAGTAGTTGCCTATACATTGTCACTTAACAGTTCTCGGAAATGGGGATTTTAATAATTTTTAATAATAAGTTTGTTTTTTGTGGAGGCGAAATGGCTAACTTCCTCATGTAGCCATTGCCAGAAGTAGGATCTGCCCAATTATTTTGAAGCAAATCCCAGATATCATTTCATCAACATATATTTCAGTATGTATCTCTAAAACTCAGGGACTCTATAAATTTACACAATCATAATTTCATTATCATGTCTAACTCAATATTCAGTGTTTAAATTTCCTTCAAATTGTCTCATATTTTTTAGTTTGTTGGTTTTGTTTAATATTTTTTTAAGTATGCTCCACACCCCACGTGAGGTTTAAATTCACAACCCTGAAATCAAGAGTCGCATGCTCTACCAACTGAGCCAGCCAGGCGCCCCTTAGTTTGTTGTTTTAATCAGGATCAAATAAGGTCTGTATATTCTATGTGGTTGATATGTCTTTTAAATCTCTTTTATCTAACACTCCTCCTCCACCCCTATCCTCTCTTTTTTGTCTTAAGTTCTGCCTTTTTGTCTTTATTGTGTTTGTCTTGCAATTTATTAGTTGGGGGGTTTTACTAGTTGACAGAGTTTCTTGTCTTTTGGAATTACTACAGTCTGGATTTTTATGGTTGAATCCCTGTGATGTAGTTTATTATGTTCCCTGCATTTCAGATACAATTTAGTTTGGGTCAGATTCAGGTTCAAATCTTTTGGTGAAAATTCTTAGGTGGTGTTAATTCCATCAGAAGGCACTTAATGAATGTTGTCATTTTCTGTGACATGAACAGCCTTTGATGATCATTGCTTGATCTCTTAGTTCATGAGGTGGCAAGACATTGATATTCTCTCATTTCTTCTTACTCATATGCTCAAGTCATCAAAGAACTTTTCAGGATCAACAATTTGGCATCCCTCAGGTACATTTTTTAAAGACAGGATAAATGCTTGATAATTTCCCTTTATTTTCCAGTATTCAAAATAATTAGTTCTCTAGCATCCTCTAAATATGCTTATTACTTTAGCCCCATCTGTTATAATTTTTAGGATTGTAAAACAATATTTTTGAAGTTTCTTTATAAATCTATTTATGCTTAATGCATATCAAAATTGAGGCATCAATCTTATGATCCATTATGGCAATCCTTCACTTCCATTGTCACTTCCTTTCTGTACTTCCTTAATGTCTTTATACAAATTGCTGCCAAACGAACATATCCTAATTTCCCTGTGAGTTCCCAAATTATAGCATTTTACCTTTTATGAGTGTTTTTGTGCTTTTTTTCTTAATCTTTTTGAACATCATTTTCTACCTTTTCAAACTTTTGATATTGTATATTGTATCACCAATTCAACAAATAGCACATAAAGCCTTTTTTTTAAACATAGAAGACTTAATTTTGAATTGTAGGACTAATAAAAATTTGGTATTTCATATTGTTATGGTTGCTCTATTTCCTTATAAATTTCAATTTATGGTGGATATCACATTTGGGCTACTATTTTATACTGAAGTGTTGGTTACTGATTTAGAAAAATATTTTCATGAACATTAAATATATTTATAAGTAGACAAAAATCACAAAACGTTTGACAAACTCAGCATTTCTTAAAATGCTAAGACAAAAAAAGTTTTCAGACTTCATTAAAATATAAACAGTGAGGGGCGCCCAGGTGGCTCAGTCGGTTAAGCGTCCGACTTCAGCTCAGGTCACGATCTCGCGGTACATGGGTTCAAGCCCGGCGTCGGGCTCTGGGCTGATGGCTCAGAGCCTGGAGCCTGCTTCTGATTCTGTGTCTCCCTCTCTCTCTGCCCCTCCCCCATTCATGCTCTGTCTCTCTCTGTCTCAAAAATAAATAAACGTTAAAAAAAATTTTTTTTAAATATAAACAGTGAAAAGAACAATGCTTTTGCAAATATAAGAGTTGAAAGAAAAAAAAATTGAGATGTTGATAAATTGACTTCTGGTAAATTGCTGAGAGTACTTACTCCACCCAGTTCCAGATCAATCAACCTACATTGATAAATGCCACTCATTCCAGCTTCAAATTCCTGGGAAAAGAAAATGTAATTGTTTTAATTTAGTTCAGATATTCACTGCTGATTTAATCTTATGTGGCTGGATTACATGGTATATCGGACTGATTTAGGACAGTGGGTTTGAGGGAGTTCCTTCAGAATAGTGGATGGGGGGGTGAGGGAGGAGGAGTGGCTGGCTGGCTCTGTTGGAAGAACATGTGACTCTTGATCTCAGGGTTGTAAGTTTGAGCCCTATGTTGCGTGTAGAGATTAAAAAAAAAAAATAGTGGATAGGTCAGGGACAGTGATTGGTAGGTCTTCTACACCTGCCAAAGTACATTTTCTAAACGGTAGAAACAGCATTCTAACCTCAGTTGATTTTTACCTAAAGCTCATGCTTTTAACTCTTTTGCTATATTATTTGCTTAAAGATATGGTATTGCATAAGGCTATTTTCACTGAGCCACTACTTTGAGCATACTACTGTGAGAAGCATGGGAGTTTCTGAAATAAATTATAGAGTATATACCAGTGCCCCGTGAACACAGGTTTGTACTGTGGGGGTCCACTTATACATGGATTTTTTTCAGTAAATACATGATTTTTTTTTTTTTGAGATTTGCTACCATTTGAAAAAACTTGCAGATGAACCACATAGAAATTTTTTTAAAAATTAAGAAAAAGGAAAAAAAATTAAAAAATAAAAAATAAATAAAAATTAAGAAAAAAGTATTAAGAATGCAGCATTGAATACATATATGCATATGACATGTTGACTTTATATTATCAGTTAGGCTTCTGATCAACAGTAAGTTATTAGTAAAATTTTGGGGGAGTCAAATTTATACATGAATTCTTCACTGTGCCAGGAGTTGGTGTCCCTAACCCCCATGTTGTTCAAAGTCAGGTGTAGTTGTGAAGTCAGAACTTGTCATGTATCAATGAATTTAGAAAAAAGTATATATACAACTTCAAATGCTATATTTAGAAAATTGCACCAATATGAAATTGCATTTTCTTTCTTTATAGGCCAAAAATAAATTTAATGCAAAGCAAGAAAAACAAGCAGAATTAGAGTATTGCAGACTTACTGAAGCTCTTATGGCTGAAAAGGAGAAGGAATTTCAGGATTATGCCAGAGAAGTAATTGAACTTGAATCTGAATCAACAAATAAATATATTTATCCTCTTGTAAAAGCTGTACAGGAAGGACATGGAGGTGGCCATGGACCTGTTTTTGTGGACAGAGGTGGAATAAGACCCAGTTATCAGGCAAATGATGTCACTGGAGTCCAGCTCCCTTTTTGTAACTCTCAGGGACCAAAATATAATTTTCAAAAGTCTAAGGGAAGGCTAGGTTTTACATGGTAGAAAAAGGTTTATTTTTGATTGAGAATATTAAGGTGTAACTAATATTATGAGCTACAAATAAATGAATTTTATGCTTATGATTTAATAAAGCTGCTCATCTAAGTGCAATTATGTCTGATTAACTACCAAAGTTTAATCCAAATCCCTTTGATAATACACATAACAACATGTGTAATTTTAGCCTTTAAAAAATATGTACTCAGTGGCATTAAGTATATTCATAATATTGTGTAATCATTACCATTATCTAGTTCCAGGACAATTATTTCATTGCTCCAACTGCAAAATTTATGCGTAAGCAGTCACTTCCCATTCCCTCTCCTTCTCCCTAGCTTCTGACAACCACTGATATGGTTGGTCTCCATGGATTTGCCTATTTTGGGGTATTTTATATAAATGGAATCACATTGTGGCCTTTTGTGTCCAGCCTATTTCATTTAGCTATTTTCAGGTTTTGTCCATGTTGTACCATTATCAGTACTTTGTTCCTTTTTTATAATTGAATATTCCATTGGAAGTATTTTTCTCTTCAGCAGAAATTTATGTATTTATGCTTCAGTACATAATTTTTAGTTTCAAAAAACACTACCGTTATTACTAACACCATGATTATGGAGTTTGATTTCTTTGTGGTTTATAGAGTATCTTGCTAGACATGTGCAAATTACTGTTTTCAAGTTACCTGACATAATTCTTCTGTAAGTAGTATTAACTACTTATGAGCAGTATTAACATATTATGAGCAACTTGATACACAAGTGACTGTGAGGATGATGGCATCCAATCTGACTGGAAGTCTTGAATTGTAGAATAAGTTTCACACATCCCATCGGTAACTGTGCTTGAGTGAAATACAAATGATTTTCCTTTTTCACATGGATACTAAATTAGTATTTCTTTTGGCCTAGGGTTGCCACCACGTTAAAATTACCCAGATGCTAAGGCCCAATGAACTAATAGTCTGGAAACCTCTGCCATGTATCTTTTTCTTTAAATTCCGTATTAGAGAGTACTGTACATTATTTAGGGGTGATTATTAGTTTTGGATGAAACTCTCTTCACATTATAAAACAGAGAACATGTTTCTGCAAAATGGTTAATTTCATAAGTGTTTTAAAATCAACTTAGTTGAGTGAAGAACACAGAACACCAAAGACATTACTAGTTTTTTTCCTTACATATACAGTTTGATTGTTTTACTTTCAATCGAGCTGGGCTTTCTACTAGAGTTAAGCACATTAAAAACAAAAGCGCTATGCAAACTTTTAAAATTAATCACTAAACAACTAAGTGAAAATAATTGAGTTATAAAGCACTCCAAGCAGTGGAAACACAACTGTTGTAACCTGCCAATTTGATAAATCCATAGCTAGGGGAGCCTGGGTGGCTCAGTTAAGCATCCAACTCTTGATTTCCGCTCAGGTCATGATCTCATGGTTTGTGGGATTGAGCCCTGCATTGGTCTTTGCACTGACAGCATGGAGCCTGCTTGGGATTCTTTCTCACCCTCTCTCTCTGCCCCTCCCACACTCATATTCTCTCTCTCTCTCTCAAAATAAATAAACTTAAAAAAAAAAAAAGAAAAAGAAATCCATAGCTAAAATGTGGGGCTAAGAAATTTGGGTATGGGGGTAGGAGGTATAAAAACTATGAATCAGTGCTTAAAAATAAAAAGGAAATACAGTATTAGGTTGGGAAATATGTTTAAGAAGGAAACCTAGAGAGCAATGAAAATAGGAAAAGCAAATTGATACTAAAAGTATTTTAATACACAATTAATTTACACAGTCCATATGAAGCACTCACATTTTTACATATTCTCCTGGCTAAATAAAGCATTTAAAAACACTCCAGAATTTGAGAATTTAATATCACCTGTTAACACATACAAACCACTGAATGGTCAGAACATTTTTATCTAACCATATATATTTTCAGTGACTTTCAAGTTGGTGCATTTTCCCTAAATATATCTAATTTAAATAAAAATGAAACTAAACAAGAAACCAAAAACTAGACAATTTGTTTTACGAGTCAATTAACATCTATATGGCTTTACAATGTTAAGTGTTATATTAAAACTGGCAGGCACAGGATATAATAGTGTTCCCAATGCTGAGAAATTTGGAGGAATTAAAAAGCAAATGGTAGCATTCCAGTAGACAGTAATACAAATTTCAAATCTAACCTTAAGTTTGCTGAGGCAAAAGACACATTGCAATCTGAAGCATTATGATTGAACATTTACACTAGAATTTATCTCCAAACCTTCTGGAAGTCATCACTGCTGATTAAATTCTTAAAGAAGTTCAGTATTGTTAAACTCTTTGCTCAGTTTTTCCTAATACAAATTCTATATCCCCATGGGTAAAATAAAAGTATTTTTTAGTTGATTTATCTTCATTATTTACTTTTAATAAAAATAAAGGTTGAATAACTAATACAACAGTAATTTTAAAAATACAAAACAAACTGTTATAGTTTATTTAATACAATGTTTAACTATAAAAGTTGATAGTTTCAGAGTTTAAATTCTGTAAAATGCAGTTTGCAGAAAACAGTTTTAACAGTTACTAGACTAATGTAATGATAAGAGAAGCAGCATTTTGAAACTAATTATACAATGTGACAACAGCTTTATTCCTAAATTTCATTAAAAAAATATACATCACAGTGACTTCTGAGCTAGGAAAAGAAGTGCATTAACTTCATTTAAGTTTTTCCCTTCCACAAAGAGAGCAGCCACAACTTTTAACATCTCCACATACAAATACCCAATTCATTTATCAATCCTTCAAAGTACTAGAAACACACAAAAGAGAAACAAAATATACAGCATAGGCTTTTGGTAACACAGGAATTTGCTTTTAAAAAAAAAAAAAAAGCAGAAACACAAATTAATCCCACCACTTCCTCCTACACCTAAAAACAACATCCCTCAACAACTCCCTTCTCCAACCCTGCTGATTTTTAATTTATGTGATTTTTCAATGTTTACATCTTGTGTCACACCACAGGCCAGAATTTGCATTTGTCTGAATCCTTTCAAGGCAGTTGGGAAACCCACTATGGGCAGGTGTCAGCCAATGCTGTACTTCCTGGAGTTTATTACTTTTTAAAACAAGTATTTGTAACAAAACATATCTTTTCACAATAAGGTTATAAATCTACAATCCTTGGAGAGTTTATTCAACTGTAAATGTATGAATACTAAATTGAATAATTACAGTACACATGACCAAAAGAAGACAGAAAAATACCCATTTTATGTTTCTTTATAACAACCAACTGTATATGGTATATATTTAAAGTACCTTCCAGTGAAGGTAAAGGGAACAAGTTTCTGTAGAAATTTACTATAAAAGGTTCAAAGTGTGATGAAAAAACCCTGCCACCTGGAGTAAAGCACAATGAGCTACTAAAAAAATTAAAAAAGAAAAAAAGAAAAAAAACTTGTTCCATATACCAACTTGAAAACAAATCAGAATTGTCCATTAATATCACTACTCAAAATACTGGAAACCCAATGTGTTCCTGTCCATAATATTAAGAAATATTTACTTTTCAGTTTAATATCTTTCACTGGGTACAAGAATCAAAGGCCATTCAGCAAAGCCAATATGAATCAGTATCACACTTGTGCAAAGACAGATTTATCAAATTTTTTGAAATTTCTGTGAAGGCTTTGATTAAGAAATTCTATTAGAACGTACGATACTCTATGAACTCATTAACTGTAGAGTAATTTAAAAATATTTTAATGGAACCCAGTAGATTCTTTACATTAACATTAATCTCTCTGTAGTGTCAATTTCTGTGGCAGATGGTTAACCCAAAATAGAATGATATAATCATAAAAACAATTCTCAGATATCGCCAAACAATAAAATAAACCAATTAAATATCTTTAGTGAATATGAAGTTAAAGATAGTTGGAGGTAAACCATAAGCTCAGACATAACTATAAAATCAATCTGACAGGAAAGAAAGAGCCGGCTTTCAAGAAGGAGTATATTCAAAGTAAAAGCTAAAGGTGCCACAACTATTAAAAATGTAATAAAAGGACTGTTTGAGCTATGTGCTATTCAGATGCAAAGGCAGACTTGAGGTACAGTTAATGCTGTTTAATTATTTTCTAAATATTTTTTATATTCGGAAAATAAAATCTGATTGTCATCTTTCATCCCAATTTCTTTACCGTATCTATTCTACTGTAAAAAGAGTTTTTAAATGTCTATCGATCTTAGCACAGAGTTGCTCTTTTGATAATCAGAACAGGAGAATATTACTTTCAGAAATTTGAATTTTTCCCCTTATGGTTACTGGTCTGTAATTTTTAGTAGATAAAGCTCTGGAATCAGATAACATTAAGTATTTTTACTTAGCATGGGTTTGTTGTTATTAGAAATCCTTTCTTAAATAGCACCACCTTTCTTGAAGCTCAAATAGTTTATAACAAATTTTAAAAATGCAACTTACTGAATTTTAAGATAACTAGTTTAAAATATGTAACAGATTATATAGCTTGGAACTCAAGATTGAATCATCCCTAACTAAGGTAGGGTTTGTAGTCTAAGTCTCTAAGGAATCAATCACCCCAGATTATCATAAATATCTATTACCATTATCATCAGGAAAATAAATTTAAAAGGACTCCACTGTAGAAATTTGCTTCAAGATAGTCCGAACAATTTTATAATCATTACCTACTATTCTTTATACAAACAGCTACCACAATGCCAAATGTGTCATTGCTGTATTAATCAATATGGAAAGTATTATGTTAAGCACTGTTTTGCTCAGTACAAACAGCACTGAGTTAGTTACTGGGTTTTCCAAGAAGCTACCTTGGTTAAGAGGTGACACTACATTGACAAATATTAAAGTACAAAACACTCTAAAGGCTACTATTAATTGGAATTCTGAAATTTCTTCTCAAATGAGGCAGGTTTTGTGTTTGCTGGATGTTCAATATTTTATTTAGAAGAGAAAATACAAGAAAAAAGGCCACACATCACAAAAATAGCAATATACAACACACAAAATTCTAAATGGACTTTGGGTATCTTTATTGTTTAACTCTGTAAGCTATCAAATTTTGCAACTTTCTACTCTACTCTATGTGGCAATGTTACACATGCCAAGCTAAAATAATGTTAACAATAATGGTATAAAGCCATCTGAATAGAAAGAAACCAGAGTCATAAACATGCTATACCCTATTGTGATACATATATAGAAAAGATGCATTTTCTTGCCATTTGAAACTCACAGCTATGAGATTTAGAGAAGCCAGCTCAAGTTAAAAAAACAAAACCAAAACAACAACCATGCAGAGCTATCACTCAACTCTATATAGATCAGTGGCCAAAAGAGAAATCTTGGAAGTTAATATGTCAATACTAACAATTTTTAGAATCTGTCTAACTTAAAGACCTGCACAAGTGGTATATTTTAGTGAGTAAAGTATCTTCATTTTAGAGAAGGGTAATGATAATAAAAATAAAACAACGTTCCCCAAAGCAAAAGTTTCATCTCTTCAGATCAAAAGCAACATACAATTGAGAATTACAATCTCATCTTCTAAGGTAAGTTCTTGTCAAATGCTGTATAACAGCAAGTCAAACTCAATCAGTACATCAACTGAAAAAAAGTACTCAACCATTTTTGTAGACAGTTCAGTAAAACAAAACTTGGTAGGAAAAATATTAGTATGAATCAAGCTATGAATGAAATTAAAAAGAACATAGGAAGTGCAATATAAATATTTTAAAGCACAAATCACTAAAAAATCCAAAGTGATGACTTAAGATCTCAAGTTATTAGGATCCTGCTTTTCTGTGTAATTAAAAGCTGTTGTGCTGCTGCAAGCCTCTATTACAAATGCAGTCAGAAAATCTACACAAGATTTCTTCTATCTAGTGGCTTCTAAAGTTACTTTAAACATGAGAAACACAAGCTTATGTAACAATGTATTCCAACAATCAGTTACCCTTGTTTTGAACTGGCTGATCACACAAACTGGGATGTAGAAAAGCGTATTTGCTATTATTGGCTGATTGTTGCAACACAAAAATGCATACATGAAATAGTTAAACACAGCACACAGTATTACACCAAAATGTTTTTCTCATTTCAAGTTTATTAAAACTTTAGCGGTACAAATTATCCAGGTTGCAGATTATCAAAAGATCAACTCAATAAAGTCCACATTAAAAAAAAAAAAAAAAAAAAGACAAACATAAAACCCAAAAACAATGAAAAGAGGGAAACAACATAAAGGAGATTCATCAGCAAGTCTTTAAAACTTAAAATTTGAGACAGAATGGAAATAAGTTTACACAACTCACTCATCCACTTTTATCTTCATCTGTTCCAGGGCTTGATTCATGATCAAATTTTTTATTTTTATCATGTATGTGGTCATTTTCTTGACTCTTTGATTTTTGGTTTTCTTTTTCCACTGAGGACCTGGTCTTCTCATCCTCCTTATTTTTCAATGTGGAGAACTTTAATTCATTGTCCTGACTACTGTGTTTTATTTTTGAGAATGGACTTTGATCTCTATCAGCCTTTTTTTCCCTATTATTATTTGAGCTATTATGATCACGATTTTTAGAGTACATTCTCTTCTCACCCTCAGAATTTTCTTTTCTGTGTGAACTTTTACTTTCTTGGTTTCTATATTTTTCTTTGTTTCTGCTTTGACTTTCTTCTCTCTCTGAACTCCGTGAATCTCTCCTCCTCCTCCTCCTCTCTTTACTTCTCGATCTTCCTGGTGTTGCTCTTCTCTCTCGGCTTCGGGACCTTCCTCTTCTCCTGTACTCTTGCTCCCTGTATCTATGGTACTCCTTGCTCCTGCTGCGATCTCGGTCATGGCTTCTAGATCGCACTCTTCTGCTCCTGTCCCTACTTCTGCTTCGGTCTCTTGTTCTACTATTGTAACTGTGTTTGCCTTTAGTGACATCACGTTCTCTACTCCTAGACTGTGCACGTCTATCTTTTTCCTTACTTTTATTATGATCATGCTCATTACTTTTTGATTCTAACTGTTTAGATTTCTCTTTACTTCTACTTCTTTCCTGATCTTTTCCTTTAGAATCACACTTTTCTTTTTCTTTAACAATCTCATGATCCCTTTCTTTACTCCTTGACCTCATCCTCTTTTCTTCATGTCTATTATGCTTTGTGTCTCTTTCTTTACTCTTTGATTTCTCTTTGCTCTTACTCCTACTTTTAGATTTGGCCCGTTTCTTCACTTTGTTTTTATTATATTTATCATCTTTTTCTGAATTTCTTCTGATGTCTCTCTCCTTACTGTTAGATTTATGGTCTTTAACTTTCTTTTCCTTTTCATTTTTTCTGTTTGGACTCTCAGACACATGCCTGTGATCAGTTATTTTTTTCTCTTTTACTCTAACTGGGCTTCTTTGATTTTCTTTTAGTTCATTTAATTCACTCCTAAAAATGAGAAAAAAAGTTTTTTGGAAGTTTTATTAGAAAAGGGATGGTGTCCATTATTAGCTAAAATGGTATTCTATTTTCCTTTAAATATTCAGAAATAAATGAAATGGCTATAAGTAAAACTTTATGCATAAGAGTAAAAAAATACTTGTCACTACATTTGAAATAATATAGTTAAATCTTACTTATCCCCTTTGATCCATCTTTCACCACTTGATACCCTCATCCTTTGTGCTCTCTGCATCTCTTGCCTCCAATGTGGAGGAGTCTCACTACGTCTGAAACGATCCCTTGATCTGGATCTAGAAGGAGTTCGGTAACGCTTAAGAAAATAAAAAGGGAAACAAATTAACATATAAAAACATAAAAGCACTGCAATAATACCTGAAGTATATACATTTCTAGGTTCAAGTAAAATGTCTGGTATTTCTTATACCCTCTATAATAACTAAAATTTCCTAATTTTCAGGTATGAAACCAGTGAGGTGAAAATACTTTAAACAGACACTCATACTATAAATTCCCAATAAAAAGCATTAGCCACACAAATTCTAGCCACTTATGTCCTCTCTGTAGAACTGTCCTATTTAAGTGATACTACTATCAAGTAGAACCCTTACAAGTTGCCAAGTTCCAATTTGGAAATATATATTCTTGATGTGTCAAAGCAAACATTTTCCGTATTATGAGAAAAACTGAATAAATGCACTGATGTTCATTTATTCCACCCATATGTACTCAGCTCTTAGAATGGCCAACTGCTCTACCATGTATTGAGGAAACTTTAGTGAGCCAAGACATATCTGGATTTTGGTCTTTTAGAAGTTGTATTCTACAAGGCTAGGAAACCCACAGACAGATATATAATCACAGATACTAATAAGCATAAATGCAGCTATAATTAGAATCAGTGTAAAAGAAGTACAAGGTGCTCACAGAATATGTAACAGAGAGATCTGGCTTAGTACAGGGAAAGTTAAATGTAACTTAAAAAGCTGAAAACTAACATGTATGAGGTATGAGAAGTTACAAAGGCAAGGGTAATGAAAAGGAAGTAAAAATGAGAATGGATGGGTAAGGAAGAACATGTGAAGCATGAAAAATATATTTGAAGGTTCTGAGACAGGAAAAATAGCATTTGTTAGAAATGATCACAAGATAGATCAGTATGGCTGAAGATAAAAACTGTAAGGGAAAGTAGTACTCGAGAGCACTGATAAGGTAAGCAAGGGCTAGATTTTGTGAGGTCTCATAGGCCATGGTAAAAATTGTAGATTTACCCTGAGATCAATGGCAAAGGAGTGATATAATCAGATTTTCATTTTTAAATGACTATTCTGGATGCTGTTTAGATAAAGAATTGTTATCAATGATTCTCCAAATGTGATCTAGGGATCCCAAGACTCAGGGGATCTGTGAAGTCAAAACTATTTTCATCAGTGAATCATGTTACTTGCCTTTTTCACTTTCGTTCTTTCATTATCGTACAGGGGAGTTTTCCAGACTACCCGACATTTTAGTATCTTTGCTTTCATTGCTAATGGAATGTGTGCTTATACATTTCTACATTTTTAATAGTTCTTGGTTTTAATTTCTAAAACAGTAAATATAGATAGATCTAATCCACATTACAAAATCTTTGGGTCCAAGACCCTAAGACAAAAGAAAGTTTGAGAGCTGCCATGAGAACAGTTAGAAGGCCACTTACAGTTCAGAGAATATACAAAGGTAAACTAAATTAAGGTGTGGGAGTAGAGCTTGAGAGAAACAGATGGATTTCAAAGTATTGAGAAGGTTGAACTGACAGGATTTGGTGATGGACAGCAGAGAAATGAAATCATTCTTGGGCTTTAAGTAACTATACAGGAGGTGGTATCTGTCACCCGGAACACGAACCTAAGGGAGAATTACGCCTAAAGAGGAACTGCTTATGCTCAGGATTATATATGCAGAGTTTGAGGTGTCTGTGAGGCAACTCGCCAGCTGTCAGATAAACCCTGGTACCAGAAGAGCAAGTGAGAATTATCAATATATGGTAGCCACTGAAGCCATGAGAGCGATGAGACCACCAAGGAGCAGGTGCACAACGAAAAGAGTTGGAACCCATGATACTACACTATTAAAGGCTAGCTACTGAAGTATGAACTGGCATTGGAAATTCAAAACAGACTGGCCAGAGACAGAAAGAAAATATGATGGAAGCAAAGGGCAAGAGTATTACAAGGAGGGAGATTAAGTAAGACAAAGACTGAAAGGACTCGCTGGATTTTGTGACATGTAGCTGACCATATAGCAAGTGCTATTTTCAACAGAACAGTAGAAGACAAACTGAAACAGTTTAGGAAGCAGGAAATGAGTAGGAAGTGAAGAAATAATAAACCAAGTATAGCTCGGTTTCTAAAAAGTTTTGAAAGCACAAGATATTTAAATTCTGATAGGGAGAACCAGTAAAGAGAAAGAGAATGAGATATAAGAACCAGGTTAATTTTTATGAATTTTTAACAAGATTAGCAATACAGTGGTCAGGAAGTAACATGGGGGCACAAAACACTGACTTCATTTTACATTGTGTACATGTAAAATCTACTAATATCCCATGCATTTTCAGTTTAGAAATACCAATATAAAGAAGTTACTATAAAAAGAGAATATATAATTGAATATCCATATCTACTCTAAATTTTAGTTACTTATGTACAAAACAGTATTTAAGAAACACTCGAAGATTATGATAAATGCCAATATTATCAAGATTTTTGGGAAAAGAATCACCTACCCTTGGTCCTCTTCCTTTAATTTTCCTGCCAGACCTAGTAACTAAAAGTCGCCTCTGGTATGAAGCAGGCTGGGAGTTAGGTGGATTACTAGAAGGAAGCAAGGGAAAAATTAAAACATACAATTTTATAAAAATGAATCTAGAAAATTTGGCTTTATGGATCTAAACTAATTTAAAAACTTAAAAATCAGTAGTTCTCAACCAGGAATGTTATCAATTCCTAGTAGGTATCTGGAAAAGTATGGGAGCATTTTTCAACTGTCAATGACTAGAGAGTGCTACTGGTACTTAGAGCCACGAGTCAGGAATGCTAAAGTCTTATAGTGCACGAGGATGAAGAACTAACTATTCTGCCCGCAAATGCCAGCTGTGTGCTGAGGAACACTGCTATATAACCATTTTTAAGATGAAATAAACTTGACAGGGGGCGCCTGGGTGGCTCAGTCGGTTAAGCGTCCGACTTCAGCTCAGGTCACGATCTCACGGTCCGTGAGTTCGAGCCCCGCGTCGGGCTCTGGGCTGATGGCTCAGAGCCTGGAGCCTGCTTCCGATTCTGTGTCTCCCTCTCTCTCTGCCCCTCCCCCGTTCATGCTCTGTCTCTCTCTGTCTCAAAAATAAATAAACGTTAAAAAAAAAAAAAACAAAAAACCTTGACAGTGTTAAGGAAAATCAACACAAGAGTTCATATAGCTCAGCATTGGTTGGATGCCACTGAGAGAACAATTTTAAAACTATCTTATTCCAAAGTAGCTTATAATCCCTTAAGCATTTGTTCACTGTTAAAAGAACTACAGAGAAGAGTAATTAATGAGAAGTAAGCAGACACAAGCTGATGTGAATTAACAAAACGTTTACACCATGGTTTAGTACCACAGTTTACATCAAAAAGGGAAAACTGTTTTCAAAAAATAATGAGTTAAAATTTAATTAGCATAAACAATACACATATAAGTTATGTTTTGAAAAGTTGACTGTAAAGTAGTTCAAACATTTTCTCAGCAATATTTGTTTCCTTAAAAACATTCTTTCTTAACACTTGAGGAAAAATTAACTCAATCCAATCCATCAAGATTATCTCAAGTTTCACACAACTAAAACTTTTTTTTTTTACACTAAGACTTATTTATATTTTTACTGTAGTGTGAAAGTATAGGGGAGATACTCTGAATTTTATTACTTTTATAACAACAAATTTCTAGTCATAAATAAGAAAAAGGTCTCAATCTTTTTTCTGTTTTTGCACATAATTATTAAAATGATTTATAAAGAATCAAAAAGCCTACTAATACTAATTACATGAATTTATGGAGAAAAATCTTCGAAGAAGTTCTATATGATATCAATTTTCATTACTAGAATACTATAAATTAGACATGGAAAACAGCCTTTTTGCCCTATTAAAGGTTCTTACTTTTTTAAAAGTAAAGTTTAATATATTCAAATAACACAGTAAGCTTGTTTTAAATGGAATTGAAGTGGAATTGGTACACATCTTTTTGGTATCTGCACTGCTTACTTTTTAAAAAGTAACTTTTTACTCAAAATCTGTTTGAATTAAGTCAGTTTATCTTATCAGCTATGTAGTTATTAGCAAAAAGGACCTTTGTTAGCATTATCCTATTAAAAATATTTCAATGTTGGGACAAGGTCACCAATTAAATCCTGTTTAAAGTAAGACTTAAAAAAAAGTTCGATTATGAAGAGTGCAGGGCACTCTATAAGATATACACATTCACGTACCACTCTCTCTCTCTCTCCCTTTCTCTGTTTTTCCTTTCTTTTTCATCCGCTTTAGGGGGACTTTTTCTCATTAGGAATCGATTTTCAGGTATAGGAGGGATCTCTTCTGGACGGACAGTAGACTGCGGTTGTGCTTCAAGATTTTCAGTCTCACTTTCGCTAGATGCGCTTAACAGAAAACACACAGAACAAATTCCATTTGGTTATTATGCACTTGTCCCAAATTTCCAACTGCTGGGATTTCTTTCCTTTTTAAGAAGTCACAATACATATGCCATCCTGCCCCCAACTGCAAAGATTCAATTACAAAGGGAAAAATCCTCGTTCATTCCTCTGATAAACCAACCCAAAACCCAAACCAACTGTTTCCATTATCACATTCTCAGAAAGTATTTTCCAATAAAATGGTTCTAAAATATGGAACTCCACTGGCACTGTACTCTGATAAATTTAAAAGTTAAAAATGTAGGTAAAGAAATTAATTGCTTTAAAAGCAAAAGACATATTAAGACATGTTTTAGTACAAACATAGATTATTTCAGACAAAACAGAAAAGAAAGTAAATGCACTGACATTATTTGCTTTTACTCTTGTGCTATCATAGCAACAAAAGAAATAAAGGACTAAAAAAGCAAGACAGGTTGTTACAAACAATAAAGACAATAATCACTGGTTTCCTGCAATTCTCACTAATCCTCTATTCCTCCTATAAAACATAAACCTATGAACCCAAAAGATCATTTCACTAAGTTCAGAGAAACAACTGAATTGAATGGTTTTACTGAAAATGGAAATGAATGTACCTAAATTTAATCTATAGACTATAGAATCAAAATGGTCTTACACTTGGGGCACGTGCGTGGCTCGGTCGGCTAAGCATCCAAACTTTAGCTCAGGTCATGATCTTGCAGCTCATGGGTTCAAGCTCTACGTTGGGCTCTGTGCTGACAGCTCAGAGCCTCCTTCGGATTCTTGTCTCCCTCTCTCTCTGACCCTCCCCTGCTTGCTCTCTGTCTCTCTCAAAAGTAATAAATAAATATTTTTAAAGAATGGTCTTCTACTTCATGGTATGGAGTATTTCTCACTATTTTCATATTGCCATATAATCGATCCAAAATCCCAATAGATTTACTTACAAACAGAAGGGAATAAGAATATAAAGCCTGTATTATAAAAGTAAAGTTAAAACCTTTTCTTGCTTTTCTTTCGCTTCTTCTTTTCTTTCTTGTGTTTTCGGGAATTTTTCCTATGTTTCTTTTTTCTTTTTTTTGATTTCTCTTCAGAAGCACTTTCTGAATCAGAAGAATCGGAAGAGGACTGAGAATCACTTGAGCTATCTGAGTCACTAGATGAGGAGGATGATGATGATGATGACTTATGTCTTTTCTTTTCTTCTTTCTTAGCTTTAATAAAAAACAAAAAGGTTTTTGGTCAACACTTTTTAGACAGAAATTTAGATTTGCTGCAGATCCTCACTAAGTCCAGTACTTAACACTTAGCTCATCCAGCTATCTGAACTGAGGGGTACAGGAAAGGAGTCAAGATTTAGGGTTAGAATACAGGTCTCTGGATTCACAGATCAAAGTTGATCTACTACACTAAGGAACTGGAAAAATAACAGGTCTAAAACACTAATCTTAGGAAACATTTGAAGGATTGTTTCTAAAAAGCATAGAATTATTTAAGAGTTCAAGATTCTAATCTTCTTGTGGTTTTTTACTTTTTATCTTATTACCAAGATTAGAGATAGAACTGTAGAAGAGAAATAACACATACAAAAAAATATTCCACACGAATGTGGAAAATAAGAAACATGACTCCGCTGACATTGGCTGGTTTCAATGCCTGAGCATTCCTCTAATGATTAAGAAATTTAGCTTAGTTGAAGAGCAGACTCAGCATAGAGGGCAGTCATTTACCAATGGTTAATAACTAGGATTTGGTGTCTCTACAAAAAGTAATTTCAAATTGAAATTTTATTTTCATTGAAATGGATTCCCAAACTCAACGCTTTAAGGACTAGGCACCTTAACATAAATAAGTGAGGTTAACCAGGTGTGCTACAACAAGAACTGGGTAAATATAAGACAAACCGAATAGAGTTTGACTCCTCTAAAGGTATTCTAATTCAAACCACGGTGGACTTAAAGTGAAATCAGGCCAAAGATGGGACAACATCAATATATGGAGAACTATAATAAACTGGAACACATCAAACATATTAGAATCCATCAGTTCATATTGGCAAATAAAATATAAAGCATTTACTTGTTTTTCCTTATATAAACTGTGCCACAGGCTAAACAAACAGTAGATGAAAGGAAGATGCTCTTTATCACAAGTTTTCCAAAGAATAAATGAAGCAGGAATTTGCCTCTAACTACAAAGTTATATGAAATGGATAAAAAAACATTACATAACAAAGATGCAATCAGTATAATCCATTGTGTGCAATAATGGGAAACACTACAGGATAAATGACCTAGCTTGTACAACAAAAAATCTCAAGGAAACATAAAGGGGATGGTAGAGGGAATCTATTAAAAACAAAATTAAAAGAATCTTACAACCCCCATGTCTGAACCTTACTTGGATTCAAACTCAAATATTAAAAAAAATAACATTAATGAAATAATTAGAAATTTGAACAGTCAGGAATATTTAGAAATATAGATAGGTGTACGTGTGTATGTGTATACCTATGACCACAATTTTTTTTAAAGAATAATTTTATGGATCAAATAATGAAAAAATTATTGGTTAAATGTTATGCCTAGAATTTGCTTTAAAGTACCAAAGGGAGGGGCTCGTGGGTGGCTCAGTCAGTTAAGCACACAACTTCAGCTCAGGTCATGATCTCGCGGTCTGGGGGTTCAAGCCCTGTGTCAGGTTCTGTGCTGACAGCTCACAGCCTGGAGCCTGCTTCGGATTCTGTTTCCTTCTCTCTCTGCCCCTCACCGGCTCCCTTGTGCACACATGCTCTCTTTCAAAAATAAACAAACATTAAAAAAAAATTTTTTTTTTTAAATAACAAAGGGAAAAATAACCAGGATATAAGTAAAATGAGGTTGGCCGTGACTTAATTGTTGAAGGTGGGTAAATGAACACTGTTGTTTGGTTATAGTACTTCAACCATTTTGTATATGTTAATATTTTCCATGATAAAAAAATATCAGAGGACAAAGAAAACACATCTTTGGACTACTGGTTGTTTATAGACTTTAACTGAAAGGGTTAACTGCTGGTTTATAACTTTTCCTTTAGCCTCAGGAACACCTGAGGCACAAGTGCCATATCATTCTTGAAACCCTTAACTCAGAATTCATAGGAGTGTACTAATTCCAAGATAAATGACAACCGGTCTGAAATTACTATGTCCTTTACCAAGGACTTGCAGTTCACTGCCAAAATAATTTTTCCAGTACCAATGAATGCTAACACATTGGAGAATGGGTACAAGGTATAAAAGGTGAAGGGACACCAGGTAACGGTTTCATCACACAGCCATGTTCCTCTGGATCATGAAAATAACAAGTGTGAGATGCCTGGGACATACACAAGCTCTGCCTGGAAATCATGAGATCTCCACTACGTTGTTGCTGTATAAACTGTTCTGTTTCCTGTCCGGTGTATCTTTTTAACTTTTCATTTTCTGAAAAGTTTGAGAGACAGAGTGCAAGCAGGGGAGGGGCAAAGAAAGAGGGAGACACAGATTTTAAAGCAGGCTCCAGGCTGTGAGCTCTCAGCACACTGCTCAACGTGGAGCCCAAACCTACGAGCTGTGAGATCATGACATGAGCCAAAGTTTGCTGCCAAACTGACTGAGCCACCCAAGCGCCCTTGGTATTATCCTTTCTTAAAGGAAAATAAACTTAGTGCTGAATGAAGTCTATTTTGTCTCATGAGTTCAATTGTTAACCTGAAGCCAAGACTACTACTGTTGAGGCAGAATAGGTTATCTAAACATGTATAAACTGAAACATCTACTTATATATACTACAAACCTGAGAGATGGGTGGGTGGCCACGGGTAATCAAACTTAAAACAACTGAAGGAATAAATTAATAATAAGTAACTCTAAATAAAAACTTAAGAGCACATAATAGGCAAGCAAAATAAAAATATCCCATATAAATATAATAATGCTTTAATTGATTACCATGATTACTAGCTCCAACCTATATTTTGCAATGAGATTCTTTCCTATGAGAAATATACTGCAGTTGGTTTACTTAACAAACAAGCCTATTCTCCCCACCAAATGTACTGAATATATTTCAAATAACCATTATTTAGTTCACAAATGACTTTTCAAGAAAACATCCGAGCGAAGCAAGATATCACAACAATACGAAATGCCGGAACTATTTGTATGGTAATATAATCTGCCTGAATACCAGATGACATCTGCTATACAAGGAAAATAAACTGTGTTTTAGGAAAAACGCCCTGGAAGAGAACTTAGAAAGCTCTAAGGTTAAAAAGGTGTCCTCTTCTGATGTTTGTCAATATTACTTTTTAAGTGAAATTTAGTTTACATGTACCTTTCCTATGATCTGCTCAGAAAAGGAGAGAAAATGACTGAGAAAGAAATGGCAAGTTAAAGAAGAGTAAAAAGGCAAAAAATAGAGACATGACAAAATCAGTATTAGTTCTAACAAAATGTATCTGGATTCTCAAAATCTGTGTTAAAACTAAAATAAAAATATGATTTAGGCACTTTGAGAATCTGACTGAAACTTTATCCTTCTCAGATCAGTAAGTACAGATGACCAAACCCCTGTACAGTCAAAAATCCACATGTAATTTTTGACTCCACAAAAACTTAACTGCAAACAGTCTGTTCGAGTAACATATTTTGTATGTTAATGGATTATATACTGTATTCCTAAAATAAGCTAGAGAAAAATATTAAGAAAACTGTAAGGAAAGAAAACACATTTACAGTACTGCACTGTATTTATATACTAAAAAAAAATCCATGTATAAGTGGAACCATGCAGTTCAAACCTGTGTGTTCACAGGTCAACCATATGTTTAACTGAACAGTATATACATCTATACCCACCATGATGCCAGGATACAAAGATAAAGAATAGTAGAGTTTATGGGGAAATTCCATAATAAACTCATAAGACATGCACCTTCCCTCACAGAGTTTAGAATCTATTTAGAAAATAAGACCAAGAAGTGTGAACTCAATAGCAAACAGCATCAGAAAATATACATGTAAGTCCTAAGTGTTCTAAAAACTCTGACTATAGGGGCACCTGGGTTGAGTGTCCAATTTTGGCTGAGGTCATGATCTCATAGTTTGGGGGTTTGAGCCCCATGTCAGGCTCTGTGCTAAAAGCTCAGAGCCTGGAACCTGCTTCAGATTCTCTGTCTCCCTCTCTCTCTGCCCGTCTCCTGCTTGCACTCTGTTTCTCTCTCTCAAAAATAAACACTAAAAAATGTATATATATAAAAAAAGAAACTGACTATAAATTGTATATATATGGATTTAGAAGACAGTATAGTCAATAAGGAAAAGAGTAAAGTAGAAAGGCTTTGAAGAATTACAGTCAGTTCCACTGTTATACAACCTATGTATTCCTATAAATCATTGTGCTATATATGAAAAATTGCACAAGAAAAACCACATGGCTTATGGGAAAAATGGGGAAAGGGGCGCAAAATTCAAACTTCATCAATGATACATAAAAAAGAATAAGAAACTAATAAAAATAGCAGCAGAGTTTTACACATGTTAAATGGTTAAGAAATACATAAATATGTGGGAACGCCAACTGGTGCAGCCACTCTGGAAAACAGTATGGAGGTTCCTCAAAAAACTAAAAATAGAACTGCCCTATAATCCAGTAATTCCACTACTGGGTATTTACCCAAAGAATATAAAAACACAAATTCAAAAAGATATATGCACCCCTGTTTACTGCATCATTATTTACCATAGTGAAATTATGGAAGCTGCCCCCACTGATAGATGAATGGATAAAGATGTGGTATATGCACAGTGGAATATTACTCAGCCATAAAAAAAAGAATGAAAACTTTTCATCTGCAACAACATGGATGGATCTAGAGGATATTAATACTAAGTAAAGTAAGACAGTCAGTGAAAGACAAATACCATATAATTTCACTCACATGGAATTTAAGAAACAAAACAACGAACAAAGAAAAAAGAGACAAACCAAAAAACCCCTTATAAGACTATAGAGAACAAACTGATAGTTACCATAGTGGGACAGGATGGCTGAAATAGGTGAAAAGGATTAAGAGTACACTTATCATGATGAGTACTGAGTAATGTACAGAGTTGCTGAATCACTAAAACTAATATATCAATCAATCAAATGGCGAAAGGAATTTCTCCAAATAGAAAGGAAATAACAGAAAGTGACTTGGAATTTCAAAAAGAAAAAACAATAGAATGAGTAAAAGATAAGGGATAAAGGAATGAAATCAGTTCATATAAATGGTTCTTAAATTAAAAGATGTTAACATCAGTGACGCCTGGGTGGCTCAGCTGGTTAAGCAACTGACTCTTAATTTCAGCTCAGGTCATGATCTCAGTTTGTGAGACTGAGCCCTACACTGCGGTCTGCACTGACAGCACAGAGCCTGCTTGGGATTCTCTTTCCCCACTTCTCTCTCTGCCCCTGCCCTATTCTCTCTCTCAAGATAAATAAAACTTAAAAAAAACAAAACAAAACAAAACAAAACCCTAACCTATTAAGGCTGGTAAAGATTACAAGTTTGGTTGGGCCACCTGGGTGGCTTAGTTGGTTAAGCATCTTGACTTCGGCTCAGGTCATGATCTCACAGTTCATTGAGTCAAGTCCCATGTCAGGCTCTGTACTGGCAGCTCAGAGCCTGGAGTCTGCTTTGGATTCTGTGTCTCCCTCTCTCTCTCTCTGCCCCTCCCCTTCTTGCCCTCTGTCTCCCTCACTCAAAAATAAACAAACATTAAAAAAAAAAAAAAAAAAAAGATTACACAGAGTTCGGCAATATGTGGCTTTGCAAAGAATATAAGGGTAATTTATTTTCTAATGTTTATTTTTTTTGAGAGAGAGAGAGAGATAGCATGAGCAGGAGAGGGCAGAGAGAGAGAGGGAGACACAGAACCCAAAGCAGGCTCCAGATTCTGAGTTGTCTGCATAGAGCCTGACATGGGGCTCAAACTCACACACCATGAGATCATGACCTGAGCCAAAGTCAGACGATTAACTGAATGAGCCACCCAGGTGCCCCAGAAGGTAATTTATTTTCTTATATTCATTGTCAGTGTCTACCAAAATTACAAATGCATGACCCCTGTAGTCTATTAATTCCACTTTTAAGAATTTATTCTATATGACCAAAATTCACATACATTTAGACCAATATACAAAATGTGGGAATGAAAATTGATGGGCAGAGATTGGAAGAAGACTTTTCATTGACTGACTATCCTTTTTGGCCTCTAAATTTTCAACCAAATTAATATATTAAATGTTAAAAACTGTAGATATTTTAAAACTTCCAAATATGACAATAATGGGATACTGCCAAAAAAACAAACAAAAAACCCTACTACTTGCCTTACCACTTACACAAAATCTATTTCAAAGTATCTGTAACAAACATTTAAGTATCCTTAAGGTAAAAATGAAACACTACCTAAAGCAAAACCACAATGCAAGTTAAAAATCATAATGGATGAAAACAAATAACAAAGAATAACACTTTAAACTTGTGGGCCATTTCTGGATAGTTTTTTAGATTATGTGATTTGCTTATCACTATGTAAAAGAATTTCCTAAACCTATTCACTGACCTTTTGGGAGGGTGGGGTAGGGTACAGTGTGATCTTTTTTTTTTTTTTTTTTAACGTTTATTTTTGAGATAGAGACAGAGCATGAACGGGGGAGGGTCAGAGAGAGAGAGAGGGAGACACAGAATCTGAAACAGGCTCCAGGCTCTGAGCTGTCAGCACAGAGCCTGACGCGGGGCTTGAACTCACGAACGAACCGCAAGATCATGACCTGAGCCGAAGTCGGACGCTTAACCCACTGAGCCACCGAGGCGCCCCACAGTGTAATCTTATTAATTAGGTACTGATTCTACTAGTATGATAAAGTAAAACAAACTCCAGAACATTTTACTTGTAAAGATTTCAGGTAAAAAAAAAAAAAAAATGCTGCCTTATTCAATTTGAGATCTACAGATTTTATATCAACGAATTTCACATGAAACCTTTATATTGAAGGCAATTTCTAGGGCATCACCAAATAGGATAGAATAAAGAATAGAACTATTCCTAAAATAGGTCTCCTTTAGGTATTTTCATTTCATATTACTGGTCTCATCTCCTAGATAGTTTCTAAGTTTAACATCCCACTATCTTCCAGCACAAGTTCCATCATCACTGCTCCTAATTCCAGGTTAAGAACAATGAATGGGATCCTCTTACTATATAAATGAATCTCTGGTGTTCTTTACCATCTCCTGAGTACAAGATTCACTGACTGTTTCCCCCATTCTGTTTTTTTTTTGTGTATTGCCAGGCAATGTTTCCTACCACATACAGGCAAAACTTCTACTCATACAACTATCTATTGTATATCCATCTGTAACTCAGCACTTGTGTTTCTGTAATATAAAACTCTATGTAATATAGCAATGGCCCCATCTCTTATTGCATGGTCAAGGTGTGTACAGACCTCTCTTTTAACCTGAGGTCATGCCAACTCCTGAAAAATCAGTAAGCAGCTTGACTTAAGTAGTGGTTTCATTCTTTGGTGGTCTATGTTCCATCCTCCATTCTGTCCCTTGACAGCCTCTACAGAAATGCAGTTTTTATTAGCCTCCAGTGTTCCATTCCTACATGTGTTGGAAGGTTCTTTTTCTTAACTCTGAACCTTCTCAGGTATATTCAAATAGCTACAAAAAAACAGAATTTCCAATTCTGCAACAGCAAAAGGGATAAAGGCCCAAGAAGATTGCCCAGACTCACCAAGACCATATACAGGTGGGCCCAGACAGTCAGAATTCTTCAGAAGTCTTTTTGTTTTCTTTCAGGAAGTTAGAAAAAGAAAAAAAAAAGATTCTGTATTTATTTCTTTTTAAACTGGGGTGTAAATCTCTCAAACAAGATTTTAAATATAATGATGAACACCACAGTGTTGCATAAAGCTTTCTGACTGTTTCCAATTTAAAGCTGTAAGGAGGCCATCAAACTTACAAATTGGATGTGAGACACAGCTCTGCCTAAAAAAAGATTATATAGATGCATGACAAAATCCATTCTGACCAATGTTCTGAATAGTAATTAAAGGACTGCAGGGTAATAGGTTCCAAACTTTGTGACTTCAAATATAAAGATCTTTTCATATTTCCACAGTATAGACCAGAACAGGGTAGGCATGGGAGTATGGCTTAAAACACACTTGACCTTTACATGAACTCCTGGGCAGACACTAATAAAGGGCCAAATGTTCCCTCCCCACCTGCTAAAACTGATAAGGGCAAGGTATGCTTCCTTAGCAAGAGTTTGAGGGACACACAGTAGGACACTACATCAACTTTCAGCACAACTGTCTGGTCACAATGGCATCAGCAAAATTAGCATTTATTTCTACATGTGAAAATACATTATGAAGACAAATAATAACATACAAAGAGTGCACTCATTCACTTTCTCATTCTTTCAGCAATAATTCAAACACTGACCTTTTATTACTAAAAGAATGTTTACACCAAATTTATTAGAAAATCTATGCTTATGGTTTAAAATGTGCATTTATTACCCCAATTTCTTTCTAAATATATATACCACAGTATCCTTAACTTTTATAAGCAGAGAATATATCCTAACACAAGAGACCTTAAAGAGGCACAAGAGACATAAAGTACAAGAAAAAACCCAAGTTTTTAGTAGAAAATAAGAGATAAAAATTTCCTAGACGATGTGAGAAGAAATAATGCCTTAAACAAAAATATTCCAATGATACTAACAGTCTTAAGGATTAAGTATCAGTATCAGGGTGTAAAATTTGCAAACATTAATACACTGTTTTTGTTTTTTTTAATGTAAGATATACTCAGTAACATCTCATTCTTCACTGGATCTTCACAAACACAAAACATATATTATACATGTTGTTTGTACATAAAGATAGACAGCCAGCCTTATGAATACCAGCAAGTTATATAAACAGTCCCATTATGAGCTGCAGCATATTCCTGCAATGGTTTACAAAGTATATATATATTTAATATGATAGAGAAGAAAATTATCAGAATCGAAGTGGAATACAGAAAACAGAAAATTAAAAATAAGCTTCTATGACTAGTTTGGGTGTTTTTAAATTAAAAGAAAACAAATGTGCCTATTTCTAAATGACACAAAGGAAATCAGTATACCTAAAACTTGAGAACAGAATGTTCTACTTAGGGCAATTCTGAAAAGAATGTTAAAGACTTTAATGAGTTAGCAATACATAACAGAAAAGGCTCTAAATCTGGAGCCAGCAAGCTTGGGTTTGAAGCTTAGTTCCCTGCTGTGGTAAAAACCTTAATCTTCTTGACTATCCTCATCTGTAAAATGGGAGAAATTAGTACAGAGTTATTGTAAGGATCAGAATGGATTATAGGGGCACCTAGGTGGCTGAGTTGCTTAAGTGTCAGACTTGTGACTTTGGATCAGGTCATGATCTCAGTTTGGTTGTGCAATGGAGCTCCGCGTGCATCTGTGCTTGACAGTATGGAGCCTGCTTGGGATTGTCTGTCTCTCTCTCTCTCAAAAATAAATAAATTAAAAAAAAAAAAAAAAAGAAAAGATTATAGATGACTCTCACATTCGTTAAACATGAAAAACTAAGTATGGATACTATTCCCTAGACTAGTAAGAATAGGAAGAATACAGTCCATTTATTATTTTATTGTTTTCTACACAGGTAATCTCACCCCATTAATTTTAGGGTAATGAAGGACCCAATATTTGTCAAAAATAATGGCAGTTACGTATTTCACATATATAATATAAACACTTAAAACATTAAGTAAACAAAAAAATATTAAGTAAACAAAGTTCCATAATATCATACCAAACTATTGGTCATGTTAATTTCAAATGTTCTGGTCTAAGTAAAGAAGTTTCTCAAATATTCCAAATACTTCTGAATCTCAGTAGTGCATAAAGGGAAATAATTATTCCCTGAAGTTTCTTTATGTTATTCTCTTCAATTGTCATCGCCCCCTCACTGTGTCTTTCTCTAGAAGAGTATTTATTTACCATGCTATTTATACAACTACAGTTAAAAAACAAAACAAAACAAAACAAAACCCCAAAACAAAGTGGAAGGAGAAGGATAAATTATAGCAAATTAACAAGAAGGGAGAATTAGAGGGGCACCTGGGTGGCTCAGTCGGTTAAGCGTCTGACTTTGGCTCAGGTCATGATCTTACGGTTTGTAAGTTCAAGCCCTGTGTTGGGCTCTGTACTGACAGCTGAGAGCCTGGCGCCTGCTCCGGATTCTGTGTCTCCCTCTCTCTCCGCCCCTCCCCCGCTCACACTGTGACTCCCCCTCTCTCTCTCAAAGGTAAATAAACATTAATTTTTTTTTTAATGGGAAAACTAGATGACTCCGTGGTAAATGAACAAAGTGTGAAGACAAAAGACATTCAGAAAACACAAATGCCTCATATATATATTCACATTAGTATGAATTTCACACCAACAATTTAGAATGTCTCTGATCGTTTAGCATGCATAAGAATTATCAGAAATATGTGCTTGTTTTTACCTTTAGATTTGGGAATTAGCTCTCCACAACTGAGTATCCGCACCTCAGCAAATGGTTTGCTAGCTGCATCTGTTTTCTGATTTTCTATCTCTCTTACAACTTCTTGGCCAGATATCACTTGCCCAAAAACAACATGATGCCTAAAGAGTAAAGTAAAGATGATTAAACAAAAGCTTTTAATTTTAACATTAATTTAAAGTGGTCAAAAAATAAATTAAAATAATCTTTACCCATCTAAATGAGGAGTTGGCTTCGTTGTTCTTTGGAAGTCATCAGATAGAAGAATAAAAACAAAGTCAGAGAAAAACAAAGTTAGCATCTCTAAAAAGGAAAAGAAAATAACTGCATTGGAAACAAAGCTGCATACAAAGAAATCACATGCTATTTTAACATAATAGAATTTTATTACATTAACCTTAAGTCGAACAGAAAAAATTCAAGATGCCTTCTACATAATGTATTTTCAAAAACTCATTCTGATCATGAAAGTAATACCACTCATTGCTGAGAACTTACACATTAACTAAAGTTGACATTTTGGTGTTATTTCCATTCATCCACGTTTCTTGCATGTGCCTGGGTTCTTACTGAACATGTAGAATGTTCTATGGTTTTTATAAATTCTATTGTATGAACAGACCACAATTTAACAAAAGATTCCACTAGTTTATGGGTTTAACAATAGTGCTTTTCAACCTTAACATTTTAAACAATTTTTTTTTTTACTTTTATTTATTTTTGGGACAGAGAGAGACAGAGCATGAACAGGGGAGGGGCAGAGAGAGAGGGAGACACAGAATCGGAAACAGGCTCCAGGCTCCGAGCCATCAGCCCAGAGCCCGACGCGGGGCTCAAACCCACGGACCGCGAGATCGTGACCTGGCTGAAGTCGGACGCTTAATCGACTGCGCCACCCAGGCGCCCCACAACCTTAACATTTTAAACAGTTAAAGCATAGATCAACTGCATAACTGTGGTTTTGTTTTCCACAGTTTCAGTCACCTATGGTAACCTGTGGTCAGTCCAGTCTAGAAGCAGATGATCCTCCATCTGACATACTATCAGTTCAAAAGTAACTTAACACTACACCACAATGCCTGTTATTCACCTCACTTCATCTCATCAGGTAGGCATTTTATCATCTCACATCATAAGAAGGGTAAGTACAATACAGTAAGAGATTCCGATAGAGACCACGTTCACATAACTTTTGTTACAGTGTATTGTTCTTTTTGCTATTGTTGTTAATCTCTTATTATCCCTAAATTGTAAATTAAACTTTATCACAGGCATGTCTATATAGGAAAACATGTAATATATAGAGAGTTCAGTACTATATGAAGTTTCAGGCATCCACTGGGGGGAATCTTTGAAACGTACTTCCCGTGAATAAAAGGGGACTTACTGTATATATTCAGATGGGCCTCACATGTGTTCTGTTGACTAGAACAGAAATGGTCCATATAGTGTTTGTAAAAATTTTAATTAGTTACCAACATTAAAAGTTTTGGATACTTTCACTCAAAAACCCAGAATTCAGACCTTCTGGAATGCCGGGCTGACTATCCCTATCTTTTTAATACATGGATTATCAGTTTAGATTCTTGTCCCAGCAGGCTTTACTGGCTTATGTTACCGAAGATCCAAAGACCTTCGAGTTTATTTTCCCTGATATACAAACAAACTTCACATTGAAGAAATCTGGATTAAAACTTTTGACAAAATTGAAAATAAGCAAAAAGTCCTGCAAATGAAGTAATTTTGTAAAATCTTTTTTTCTACTCCACACCAAACTTAAAATCTTTGTAGTTTAGAAGATTGGTATTGGTGTAGAATGAAGATGGACACTGTATATCATTTATTATGTTAAAGAATCTTATCAAACAAGGCATTAGATGGGGTGTCTGGGTGGCTCAGTCGGTTAAGTGTCCGACTTGAGCTCAGGTCATGATCTCCTGAGTCATCAGTTGGGAGCCCCACACTGGGCTCTGTGCTGACAGTTCAGAGCCTGGAGCCTGCTTCAGACTCCGTGTCTCCCTCCCTCTCTGCCCCTCCCCCACCTGCACTCTGTCTCTCTCAAAAATAAACATTAAAAAAAGTTTTTGAAAAGGCACTAGAAATTTGGAAGAAGGAACACAATCTAAGCTAACCTTTAGTTAAAGCCCACATGATACTAATTAACAAAAATTCAAACATGTTCATGTATTTTCATAAGTTCACCTTACATGTAAAACTAACCCCTTACTGTTTTCTTCCTACAACAGATATGTTCACCTGAAGTTGCTTAAACTATTTAGAGATGTAAAAACCATTGTGTATACCCTATGTGTATTTGTATTACATGTTACATTCAACATATATTTTGTATCTAGATTTAGTCAAACCTCACTTCACAGATTCCATAACTTACAAATTCATTTCCTCACTAGAATTCATTTATAACCCCTAAACCAATACTCTGCGTTTTCATGGTCATTCTCGAATTGGTGAAAAAGTGTATTGAAGAGGAGCAGAAAAACGAGAACTCTTGTACAGTGCTGACAGGAATATAAAATGATGCAACCACTGTGGAAAACAGTTTAATGGTTCCTCACAGAGTTAACCATAGACAAATATTGCATGATTCTGCTTGTGGATCTAAAAAAATTTTTTTAAATGTTTTATTTATTTTTAAGACAGAGAGAGACTGAGCATGAGTGGGGATGGGGCAGAGAGGGAGACACAGAATGTGAAGCAGGCTGCAGGCTCTGAGCTGTCAGCACAGAGCCCAACGTGAGGCTCAAACTCACTAACTGTGAGATCATGACCTGAGCCGAAGTTGGACACTCAACCGACTGAGCCACCCAGGCGCCCCTGCTTGTATATCTAGAATAGGAAATTCATGGAGACAGAAAACAGAATAGAGGTTACCAGGGGCTGAGGGTAAAAAGAAATGGGTTTCTGGGACAATGAAACCATTTTGGAAACAGTGGTGACAGTGGCACAATATTGTGAATATAATTAATACCATTAAATTATACATTTAAAAATGATTAAAATGGCAAATTTCATATCACATATGTTGCCACAATAAAAAAGTTTTTTAAGATTAAAAAACTGAAGTTGTCTCCTTTAAAAACAATAAAAACAAAACACAAGTTAAAGAAGGGTTACCTAGAAATTAAGAGAGATAAGGGAAAAATCAACACATAGAGTGAAGATTCTGAGAATATACGTGAAGGATTACATAAACTTAACAGAGAAGTTTTGGATAGCACAGGAAGGGTTTTAATTTAAAAACAAACAAATGATAACAGTGTTGTTAAGGATCTGGTGACACTGGAACTTGCATACTATACTGTTGATACTAGAGTACATTATATAGCAATATATATATATAGAAAGACTTAAAAATATGTAAACATTTCACTAGTAAACTTCTAGCAACTTATGTAAAATAGTTAAAAATGCTTCAAACAATAGGTACAACAATGTTCACTGCAGCAGTTTGAAAACCAGGAAGCAAGCCAAATGTTCAAAATTTAGATAAATAAAGAGGGTCCTCGGTGGCTCAGTCAGTTAAGCATCCAACTCTTGATTTCAGCTTAGGTCATGATCTCACGGTTTTGTAGGTTCAAGTCCTGCATCAGGCTCTGCACTGATCCTGCAAAGCCTGCTCGGGATTCTCTCTCCCTCTCTCTGTCCCTCCCCTGCATGCTCACTCTCTTGGTCTCTCCCAGAATAAATAAATAAACTTAAAAAAAAATTAGACAAATAAAGCATAGTACATTCAACCAATGGATTCATGTATAGCTATCAAAATATTAATACTTAGCTATGTGCAGAGATTTATATTGTATCCAAAGTTGTTTATAGAGTATATGCAACATTTAGGTTACATTTTTGTTGCAGAGAAAGACATTCTGGGGACAGGAATTTTTTCTTCTATTTATCTGTGTTCTTATTTTTCTACGACCAACATGATATAAATTGTTTTCATTTAAAAAATCAGAAAGACAATTAATTGCCTTAAAAAGGCAATTAGTTGAATGAACTAGAGTCTATTCACACACCAGAGTAATATGCAGCTGCAAGATAAATGGAAAGGATCTCTATGAACTGATATGGAGTGATTTCCAGGATATATGGCTAAGTGAAAAGAACAAAAAACACTGTATGTAGTATGCTATCTGTTGTATAAGAAAAAAAGGAAAATAAAAAAAATATATATGTATCTGTGCTTATTTTTGTAAAAAGAAATAGAGGAAGATAAGCCAGAAACTAATAAGGTTTGGTTACTAATATGGATGGATGGGAATGGGATGAAAAAACGGGGAATGGCAATGGAGTGAAAAGTTAGGTGGGAGCGATACTTAAGAGGTATTCTTTTTGAATCACGTTTTATAAACTTAAAAAAAAAAACAAAAACTAAAAACTAATCATGGTGAGAGAACAAAATATAATCATACACAAATCAACCTAACATATTTTGAGCCACAAAACCACACAAAATTCACACCAAAACCACACAAAATTCACACCAAAAGGCACTACCCTGAGCCACTTTTTTTTTTTTAATTTTTTTTTTCAATGTTTTTTATTTATTTTTGGGACAGAGAGAGACAGAGCATGAACGGGGGAGGGGCAGAGAGAGAGAGGGAGACACAGAATCGGAAACAGGCTCCAGGCTCTGAGCCATCAGCCCAGAGCCTGACGCGGGGCTCGAACCCACGGACCGCGAGATCGTGACCTGGCTGAAGTCGGATGCTTAACCGACTGCGCCACCCAGGCGCCCCAACTGAGCCACTTTTAAACACAGTATTTTAACTACATACCCTCGGTCTAAAAACAAAAATAACTATAAGTAAATAGCAACTCTAGTTAGTAGGTTACTTTTCATAGAATAGAATAGCAAGTTTTTAAGTAGAATTCAGCAAATGGGTAGAAATTCTGAAGATAATGGGAGCCAGGTTTTTCACTATTGAAGACGGGAATTACAAATATGGAATAGTAAATCACTGGAATAAGCCATATGGTGCTTACAGATTAAGTTCTTCTGAGACAAGGAGAGTCTATTGAGGAGGAGAGCAAATCTGTACCGATAGGACGTGATAAAAAATATGCACTGTTGAAGAGTCCTGCCCAAAACTTTTTGGGGTTCAGAATTGGAAGCATTAGCAGTACCCACTTTGGAGCTATAAATAATTTTTAGGAAGTACGCAAATTCACAAATATAGAATCTTTGAATAATGAGAATCAACTGCATTTCATTCTTTGTAAACAAGTAATTTATAAAGAGATACTCTGCAAATATTCTTATTATTAAACTTGTGCTCTAAATAGATAATTCTTTCCTCAATCAGTCATTATGGAGATGACTGCAAAATGGTGACTTTTCTATCATTCTTTTTTTTTTTTTTTTTTTAATTTTTTTTAACGTTTATTTATTTTTGAGACAGAGAGAGACAGAGCATGAACGGGGGAGGGTCAGAGAGAGGGAGACACAGAATCCGAAACAAGCTCCAGGCTCTGAGCTGTCAGCACAGAGCCCGACGCGGGGCTCGAACCCACGGACCGTGAGATCATGACCTGAGCCGAAGTCGGCCGCTCAACCGACTGAGCCACCCAGGCGCCCCTCTATCATTCCTTTTAAATTTATTAGCTGACATTCTACTAAGAAAGAGCTTTGTCTTCTCCCTTGTTATTTATTCATTTATTATTTATACCTGTACGGGCTGCTGGATTTCTATTTTATTTAATAATCCGATACTATCATTATTTATTTTGATGCTCAAATTTTCCTAATCTGGCCAGGGGGAACCTTACCCCTTCAGTCTGGCTCCTGTGTCGTTTTGACAAGTCTTCATCATTTGGAAACTTAAGCAGTACAGTTCAATTTCACTTTTAACAATTTTACTCTCTCCAACAATTCACTGTTCCCCTTCCTTCAAAAATTTTCCCCATTATGGATCCCTCTCCTATTTATTACCAATCAATGAGAAATGACACACCAAAAAAGGGATATTTTAAATGATCACAGCATAAATACTTACATGAAGAACTGTGAACCATTTGTGTCCTTCCCTCTGTTGGCCATAGACAAGAGAAATTCTTTGTTGTGTTTAACAGCAAAACTCTCATCTACAGAGAAGCGAAATTTTCAGTTATATTATAGGCATAAACTCCAAAAAATTTCATTTTCACTCTTCATATCTTATTTTCATATGTGCTCTGTAGCACCAGACAAAATTTAGATAAAAGGTTAAAAGAAGAAAGAATCAAATATTAACCAATTCCTTCTTCCACCTTTTTAGATTAAAACATCTAATTTTCAATCCCTTGGTATAAATTCAAATACTATTATCACCCCCCCTTTCTTTCCATTTGCATTTACTTGTCTTTTATATCATTTTGGAAAAGACAACACAATTTTCTTTGCTTATTCAAACAAAAAAATAAAACGTTCCTAAAAAAGGAAGAGAAAGAAACCAGATAGGATTCTTTTACACTTCCTCTGTTTCTTTTCTGAGCACAAAAAAGCACATATGGTTATTTTAACCACAGAGAGGCACTCATTAACTTAATCTCTGCCACAGCATCATTTATTGCAAAGAGTAGCTTGCTTTCCAATCTTGGATTCGAATATGAGAACCACCCAAGTAGAACGTGAAATAAAATTTTACTGAATTCCTGAAGTGAAAAATATGAAATACGAAATTATTTCCACATTCATGTTTATAGTCTTTCAAATAATCTTCACATTAATAAAAAAATTCCAGAGAGAAAATTTTAATTTGAGAAAAACATTATCCAAAGTTTAAAATATCAAAGGGATTTTTTTTTTTTAATTTTTTTTTTCAACGTTTTTTATTTATTTTTGGGACAGAGAGAGACAGAGCATGAACAGGGGAGGGGCAGAGAGAGAGGGAGACACAGAATCGGAAACAGGCTCCAGGCTCTGAGCCATCAGCCCAGAGCCTGACGCGGGGCTCGAACTCACGGACCGCAAGATCGTGACCTGGCTGAAGTCGGACGCTTAACCGACTGCGCCACCCAGGCGCCCCGGGATTTTTTTTTTTTTTTTAAAGTGCACAGAAGGGGAGCCTGGGTGGCGCAGTTGGTTAAGCATCTGACTTATGGTTTCGGCTCAGGTCATGATCTCACGGTTTCTGGGTTCAAGCCCTTGCATCAGGCTCCACGCTGGCTTGGGATTCTCTTTCTCTTACTCTCTCCCTGTCCTTCCCCTGCTCATGCTCACTCTCTTTCTCTCTCAAAATAAATAAACTTAAAAAATAAACAAATAAAAAAAATGCACAGAAAAATGGACCCACTAAACATGCGAGTACTGTTAGTATGAAATATTGCTAAATCTGTTTTAATAAAGATTAAGGTTAAGCTGTGGAAGTGCCCAATCTAGCACTATAATTCTAAGACTTTATTATAGATCATAGAAACCCTTCAAATAATATGATGTATTAATGTTCTAAACACACAAAAAATCCTACCTCTATAAAAAGTCTATCATATAAATTTTTTCACAAAAAGATTAACTTTTGGATTCACTGACTGTAGTTGGATATTAGTATACTGTTTAATAATCTTATTGATTCAATAGAGAAAAATGAAATACAGAAAACATTAAAAATACAATTTAAATGTAAACATCTTTACCTTCAAAAAATCCTCCATAAATAGATTCCCCTCCTCGTCCATTCCCTAAGAATGAGAAACATGGACTCTTGAACTCCCAAGACAGTAATCTCTTTGAAGGCGCCACCTAAACAAAATGCTTCTTACAAAGTAGGTGCTTAAATGACTTTGAAGCAAAAATACTCAAAGGTTCACAGCAAATCATAAAAGATATTAAAGTCAATACTGACAAGATCCCAAATTACTTTCTTTTCTCTATGATACAAGAGTTAAGAATGTGACAAAGTCTCTATTAAGATTTGTGGAAAAAAGAACACTCAGATTCTAGTGATTATGTAGATCTTTGAACAAAAATTAGATTTTTTCCCAAAATGTCTTTAAAAATACAATTTCAGTGTTTTTACAATTTAAAAGTATAGGTAAAAACTATATTATAGTTAAGGATTACTAGTTTTGACAAAACCAAACACACACACTGACAAATTACTACGAGATGAATAGTGTTTTTTAATTCAGAAGCACATTTATGAAATTAATTCATGCATCAAAAGTAAAATCTCCTATGTGCCTCCTTCTTTTTGTCTGTGAGTACTTCTAGAGACTTGTCTAACTTTAAGGTCTATGATACCTAACAAAGTATTATGATTTTCTTTTGTGGGATTCAAAGTCTTACCTTCACTGAAGTCACCACCTTGAACCATAAAATCCTTGACAACTCTGTGAAAGAGACAACTCTTATAATGTAATGGTTTCTGAGTTGATTTCCCTGTCCCCTTTTCACCTACAGAGAAGAAAAATTAGTAAGCCATTTAGTAGGAAAAAAATCAAGCAGGCAGTATTAAAGAAAAATTAATGAGGAAAGCTTTTCCCTGTAAAATATACCTCTCTTGAACTATGTAGATTGTGAATTTTTTTTTAAGTTCATTTAAAAATCACCAGTGTTTTTCTGGAGAGTGTAGAAATGTAGAAATCAATCTCAGATAAAAGCCCATTGCAAGTAGTATTTCTAGGGGCACCTAGGTGACTCAGTCAGTTGAGAATTCGACACTTGATTTCAGCTCAGGTCATTACCCCAAGGGGTCATGGGATTGAGCCTTGCATCAAGCTCTGTGCTGAGCATGGAGCCTGCTTAAGATTCTCTCTCTCTCTCTTCCTCTCCCTCTCCTTCTGCTCCTCTCCCCCAATTATGTGCTCTCTCACTCACTCTCAACTAAGTAGTATTTCTAAGAATTACTTTCACATCCTGGGCAATGGTACATAATCTGCATGGGGAAATCTAAAATCTGTTAAATAAGAAAATTAAAACCATAGTCAAATGGGACTAGCATCAGGGCAACTGAAAATGTCAACAAACCTGTACAAAGACAACGAAAGTTCTCGCATGTTTTGGGGCACACATCAGAAAATAATTCAAAGACAACTCTTCCAGCTGAAAAAGAAAGAAGCTGGTTTATACTTTACCAATTTAAAATATTAAATATTCATTTATAAATGTTATATAGGAATACTAATTTTCTTACCAGGTTGATTATTAATGGCAATGTCAAAAAAACATCGAGGACGCTGAACCTTTATTCCCATGGCTCCAATACTTCAATCTATGAATAAAATGCAGTTTCAGGCAAACAGACCAAAACAGCAAAAAAAATTTTTTATGAATTTCTGGGGAAAAAATTCTGGAGCATAAACTAGAAATTTAGTTGAACTTATTTTGATATTTACTTCCATGAAAATATAGATTCTTTCTGGGGGGTGGGGGGAGTAGATTGCATTTTGTGAAGCAAATAGAAAAAGACATAAAAGAAAGGCCTTAGCCATAATATAATAAAACTTTTATTTTAACAACTGAACATACATTGCCACTCAAACAGAAAATTGTATTGTCTGTATGATGAGTGAACTCCACAAGATTAAATAGAGAAAAATCAAGGACAGACTGATCCAACCCTCTTGCTCCTTGGAAACAAAAACAAAAGTTTTGATTACAATGGTGTTTAAAAAAGAAGAACATTCAAATTCCTAAAAAATACCAAAAATAAGTTATCAAGGAAGAAAGTGGGATATTTTAATGATAGAAATATATAGTAGGTTTCCTTCCTGAGTAAAAGCACATTACATATGAGGCTATTTTCTGATCATGAGCAAGAGCCTATAGCGATATACTAGTGTAGACAAAAAATACCAATAGGTGACATACTACTCTGTGTGAATACTTTTATCTATATAGCAGATAGCTATTATTTAACATTCTTTTGCTAAGGCATTTATCTGAAGGACTTAGATGTTTCAATCATGATTCCTGATGGGAAATGACAGGTTAAGGTGAAGAGCAGAAGAAACAAAGGTACTTAGTTTAAACAGCATCCAAAATTATGGACTATAAAAATGACAGTTTCATCGGCTCAGAATAGAGATTGAAATGTATACGCTTTTCTGAAAATTATCCTAAGCTGGTAGCTCTGCAAAAGGTCCCGTGAAGCTGTGAAAAATCTGTATTCTCCATCCTAAATAGATTCCTCCTTTTATCAATTTTTAGGTAGCTTCAATGTAGATTGTAAGAAATAATATACAGTGTGTACTTTACCCATTTTCCTCCAATGATAACATTTTAGAAAACTGTTGTATAATAGCACAACTGTAGCATAAAAGCAGAACAACATTGATATAATCCTTTATTCCATTCACATTTCCGTTTTACTGGCACTCATCTTTGTGCCTGTTATTTAGCTCTACAAAATTTCATCACATATGTAGGTTTATATATCTACTATCCCTTATCAATTTTACAGACCCCAAACACATAAATTGGGGGTTAAATTACACAAAAGATAGATTATATTGCATTAAAATTCAACCCAAGTGTTGCATATTCACTTTTGGCATTACTGTATGGGAAAGGGGGAAAATACCATTTTCTCATGACTTCTCAATTTTATTTCTAACAGGTAAAATAGATATTAGAATTTGTTTCACATGAAACAAAGCAAAAAGTCTAAACTTTCAATCCTCCAGTAGGCTACATAGACTTCCTGAAAACAATGAAACAACAAAAAAAACTTAGTGGGGCGCCTGGGTGGTGCAGTCGGTTAGGCGTCCGACTTCAGCCAGGTCACGATCTCGCGGTCCGTGAGTTCGAGCCCCGCGTCGGGCTCTGGGCTGATGGCTCGGAGCCTGGAGCCTGTTTCCGATTCTGTGTCTCCCTCTCTCTCTGCCCCTCCCCCGTTCATGCTCTGTCTCTCTCTGTCCCAAAAATAAATAAAAAATGTTGAAAAAAAAAAAAATTAAAAAAAAAAAAAAACTTAGTAATTTTAGGATCTTGCCAAGTTTGTTGCATTAAGTGTTTACTTGTATAGAATTTCAATTCCTGCACACTTGAAATTGAGGGTATGTTGAATCCATAAATCTGAGGAAACTATCTTATCTTAAAAACTACTTAGTACCTGATTATCCTTTATCTTCAAAATAATTTTTGTAGGCCTTCTTCTCTACTTTTGGGGGTGGAGGAAGAGAAGAGAAATATTAATGATTTATTTTCCTCCAAAGAAACTTCTACAGCTACTTGTTTAACCACAATATCCCAGTTGGAGATTTCTATTATTACAAAATGATTACTATGGTATAGGTAATACTGCCCCAAATAGCTTATAATTACAGTTAATTTCCTACATACAGTACTGAATTCTTGAAAACAAACTCCCAGTTGGAAAACCAGGCATCATTTATGACAGGTCAGAAAAATCCCTAGTTACTCTTAGCCTTTTATTTTTTAACTTTTTTTTAAATGTTTAAGAGAGAGAGAGAGAGACAGAGTGTGTGTGTGTGTGTGTGTGTGTGTGTATGTGAGCTGGGGGTTGGGGGCAGAGAAAGGGAGACACAGAATCAGAAGCATGTGGGACCCCAACTCACGAGCTATGAGATCATGCATGACCTGAAGTCTGATGCTTAACCGACTGAGCCACCCAGACGCCCCACCCTTAACCTTTTAGACACACCTTTGATAATTTTCCAAGTTTCTCAATTCTAGAGCACAATGTAAAAAATCCTATAGCTCTGGGACCTCAAAACTGCAATGAATACCACCACTAATTTATGGAGTTTTATGATCACAAGTGGGAGCTACCAGTATAGTGTTTGTTTTGTTTATTCTGAGGGCTGTTTACATAGGGGAATTCACTTTGGGAAAACATTGAGCTACACTTACATTTTATGTAGCTTTTGGTATGCTATGTTATATTTCAATAAAAAGTTTAGTTTATTAAAAATAATATATCTACAACAAAACTTTACTTCTTTATCCCCAGTTCTCTCAGAACTCAGTAAATATTATTACTGTCCATCGTCTTTGGTTGCACTTTCCTTCACAGCCCATTATTCAAACTATTAGGAAGTCGGCTTGGCACTGACTGAATTTTAGCTTCAAAAATTATCCTGGAGTACCTGGGGATTGAGCATCGACTCTTGATTTCAGCTCGAGTCATGATCCCAGGATTGTGGAATCGAGACCTGCGTTGGGCTCCGTGCTGAGGCCCTTAAGATTCTCTCTGCCCCTCTCCCCAACTTGCCCTCTAAAAAAAACCCAAAAAAACCAAAAAACCCCCCAAAATCCCACATGCTCCCACCATCTTTACCATTATTATTACTTCTTATCTGGAATGTTGCAATAGCCTCCTAATTGGTTTTCCTTGCTTTTACTTAGTTCTCTATTTTCTATTCTCATTAGAATAACCAAAGTGGAATGATTCTTTAAAAGTACATTTACCACTTCATTCCCCTGCCTAATATTTTCTAACATCTATCACATTTAATAAAAATGTCCTTCCATGGGGTGCTTGGGTAGCTCAGTGGGTTAACTGTCCAACTCCTGGTTTTGGCTCAGGTCATGATCTCACAGTTTCATGGGTTCAAGCCCTGCATAGGGCACTGCACTGACAATGCAGAGCTTGCTTGGGATTCTCTCTCTACCCCTCCTTCTCTTTGTGCCCCTTCCCCACGCGTGCTATGTCCCTCTAAAAATAAACTTAAAAAAAAAAAAATTCAAAATGTCTTTCCATGCATTTCAAGAACCTAAACTAGCACTGTCCAATAGAAACATGTCACATACATAAGTTTTAAATTTGTAGTAGCCACATTAAAAAAAAAAACAAAAACAGGTCAAATAATGTATTTTATTCAACTCAGTATGTCCAAAATACTACTTCAACATATAATTGACATAAAAATGTTATTAATGAGATATTTCATTCTTTTTTGGGTAGTGAGTCTTAGAAATCCAGTGTTTATCAATTCAGAAAGTCATGTTTCAAGAACTCAATAACTGCATGTGGCTCATAGCTACTGCTACACTAGACAGCACAGATGTAAATATTTTAGCTAATGACCTCCATGACTTCATCTAACATTCTTCTTCTTCTCCTTAGACACATGTGTTCCAGCTGTTCTTCAAACATCCCAAGGCCTAGCCCTTCATCAGGTCTTTCACACTTGTTGTTTCCTCTGTGTGGGATGCTCTTACCCCAGATCTTCCCCTTGTTCATTCCCTCACTTCACTTAAATCACTGCTCAAGCATCCCCTCCACATGGAAACCATCACTGACCAGTATATTCAAAGGTGCAGCCCTTGTCCTCCAACACTTTATATCCCCTTACTTGTCGTATTTTTCTTCGAAGTATTTACTGCTAATTGATATTTTATTATAAATTCAAGTTTTTATACCTATTCTTCTTACTAGAATATAAGCTCTGTGATATGATAAACCTTTTTCAATTTTGCTCTATTAATTCCTACTGCCTCAAACAGTGCTTGGCCATGGCAAGAAATCAGTATTTAATAAATAAATGAATATACATGAAAGGATAGGCATATGTGAGAATGCTGTCTTGCAACACTGTAACACCAAAAAGGAAACATCCAGAATGTCCCACAATGAGAGAATAGCTAAATAAATTTTGGTATACAACGCTATTAAATATTACTTAGCAGTTTAAAAAGTCTACATACTCTATCCAAAAATCCTGTTACTTAGCTTAAAAGAAAAAGAAAGCAAGTTGCATGTAAGTATTTTGTCTACACCCTCAAATAATACTCTTATTTCTACAGATAAAGAGTTACATATCAACATTGACAGTCCTCTATCAGAGGGGACTAAGAGTAGGAATGGAAGTCAATGGTAGTCCTTAGCTTTACTACTTTTTTTAATGTTTATTTCTGAGACAGAGAGACAGAACATGAGCGGGGGAGGTGCAGAGAGAGAGGGAGACACAGAGTCCGAAGCAGGCTCCAGGCTCTGAGCTGTCAGCACAGAGCCCGACGCGGGGCTCGAACTCACAAACCCTGAGATCATGACCTGAGCTGAAGTCGGTCGCTCAACCAGCTGAGCCACCCAGGCACCCCAGTAGTTTTTAGCTTTAAATGTGAGACTTGAATTTTTGCAGTGAGAATATATTCATGTAGTTTCCCAATTTAAAATAAAAAAATTTTTAAATAAAAAAATATATCTGTATAATAAAATAAAACAGTAGGAAATACACGATAATACTAACAGCCTATCCTTAAATGAAAGGGTCACATAAGGTTTTCTCAGCCTCTTCATTTTCCAAGTTTTCTACAACAATAGAGACCTGTAAAAGAAACTCTTCAAAAGACCACTCAAAGTATTCATGTATTTTTTAAGTGTCTTACTTCCATGATTATTACTGTTGTTTGCATTTAACTCTAGAAGATCTTGGGAAATTACTTTTCTTTTTCACAAAACTGTGTGCCCCTCACCCCATGGAAACTAGGAATGATACATGTGAATATTTATCTAAACGCTGGATATTAAATAATTTCTCAGGTTCGTGAACAATGAAATAAATAATGAAGATAAATAGATTTGACTTCATGAAAAAAATTTATTATTTCTATTTGTCAGAAGAAAATTAAAAAAGTAAAAAAAAAGGGGGAAATATTTTCAACAAACATGTTAACTTTTTACTATAGAACAGTGCTTAGGAATGGGGGCACTAGGACAATTCTTCACTGACTACGACCATCCTAACTCACTGCAAGAATATTAATCACCTGTGGCCCTATTTGTATCAGCACACCTGACAACCAAAAAACCTCTCTCACTGTCCTTCTGCCCCAACCTGTGGGAACTAATACCACAGGGTCCACGCAGCAAACAATTAAAAGCACAAAAACCACACAAGGAAACATAATTTTAAAAAAGTAAAATTAAAAATATAAACCACACAAATGATTTTGCTAAGCAACTTGGCATTACAGACCAACAACTTTGAATATACTCATATTCATTGTAACCTTTAACACTTTAGTAATCAGTATCTTGGCATCTCTGTGAAGGTAACCATTTTAAATGAAATATTGTTGATTTTGGTTTAATAATAATTAAAAACAACCTAATGTCCAGCACAACTGTTGAATAAAGAAATATTCATATGATAGACTATTATACTGCCTATGAAAATGCAATTTTTAAAAATATAACATGGAAAAAATGTTAAATGAAAAAAGATACCAATACTGTATGGTTAAAAGGATTCTAAGTATAAAAAAATTCAGAGCACCTGGCTGGCTCAGTCAGAAGTGCACGCGACTCTTGATCTTGGGGTCGTGAGTTCAAGCCCATGTTTACTAAAAAAAAAACGAAAAAAACTAACCCCCCCCCCCCAAATCTACCTTTTCCCTTAAAAAAAACCCTCATATGTGGTCATTGAAGTGCTTTTTGCAATGGTAAAATAAAAAACAAACAAGTTGTACGGTAATACAAAATGGGTAGGGGGCGCTTGAGTGGCTCAGTTGGTTAGATGTCCGACTTTGGCTCAGGTCATGATCTCACGGTTTGTGTGTTCTGGCATGTCAGGTGCTCTGCTGTCAGCACACAGCCCACTTGGGATCCTCTATCCTTCTCTCTCTCTGCCCCTCCCACACTCAGGCACACTCCTGCACTCTCTAAAATAAATAAACACTGGGGCGCCTGGGTGGCTCAGTCTGTTAAGCGTCTGACTTTGACTCAGGTCATGCACTCCTGGTTCGTGAGTTCGAGCCTCACATCAGGCTCTGTGCTGACAGCTCAGAGCCTGGAGCCTGCTTCGGATTCTGTGTCTCCCTCTCTCTCTGCCCCTCCCCTGCTCATGCTCTGTCTCTCTCTGTCTCAAAAATAAATAAAAACATTAAAAAATTTTAAATAAATAAACATTAAAAAAAAAGAAATTGGGGGGCATCTGGGTGGCTCAGCGTCCAACTTCAGCCTCGGCTCGGGTCATGATCTCAGGACTCCTGGGTTCAAGCCCCTCGTTGGGCTCTATGCTGACAGCTCAGAGCCTGGAGCCTGCTTCAGAATCTGTGTTTCCCTCTCTCTCAAAAATAAACAAAACATAGAAAAGAAAAAAAATTGGTTAAATAAATGATTCATGAAATGAATGGTATTCATCTAGCCATAGGAAATCTTCTTACAGGTTAAAATAACTTTTTTCACTTACCAGACTAACAAACAATATTGACCTTCTCGTACATTGTTGCCAATAGTAAAGGGGCAAATGGATACAATCCTTTGCCAGTTTGACAACATACAATATTACAAGTGCACTGAATGCACCCCGACTCAGTAACCCACTTTAGAAATTTATTTTATACATATCCCACACATTTGCAAAATAAAGTTCATATAAAGTTGTTCAAGGCAGCCATTGTTTCAGAAGTTAAGAGGCTGTAAATCTAAATGTCCAGAGAGTAGATTACATAAATCATATTATATCCATACAATGTACAAGGCTATAAAAGGCTATAAAAAAGAATGAGGAAGCAGTTTATGTACTTTTCTCTCCAAGACATTTTGTTGACTTAAAAAAAAAAAAATACAGGGGCGCCTGGGTGGCTCAGTCGGTTGAGCAGCCGACTTGGGCTCAGGTCATGATCTCACGGTCCGTGAGTTCAAGCCCCGCGTCGGGCTCTGTGCTGACAGCTCAGAGCCTGGAGCCCGTTTCGGATTCTGTGTCTCCCTCTCCCTGACCCTCCCCCGTTCACGCTGTCTCTCTCTGTCTCAAAAACAAATAAACGTTAAAAAAAAAATTAAAAAAAAATACAGAGATATGTTTGGAATGCTTTCTTTGTGTATTTTTCAGAAAAGTAAAAATATATATATATATGTTTGCTTGTCTAATACAGAGGCTATTGGTGGGAGAGGAAATAGGTAGCTGGGGAAGATGGGTAAGATTTTTTTACTGTTCAACCAACCTTCTCTACCTTTCCAATTTTATACCACATGAACGTATGTGGAAAGAGAAAAATTATCAACGACTACTCATGAATGAGAGGATACACATAATGTATCAGGTGAAAAAATCAAGTTAGTAAAGATCCCAATTTTACACATAACAGATGTACATCAAAAAAAGGAAATGAGGGGCGCCTAGGTGGCTCAGTTGGTTAAGCATCCAACTTTGGCTCAGGTCATGATCTTGCAGTCTGTGAGTTCAAGCTCCACGTCACGCTCTGTGCTGACAGCTCAGAGCCTGGAGTTGGTATCAGATTCTGTGTCTCCCTCTCTCTCTGTCCCTCCACACTCAGTGCATGCGCACTCTCTTTCTCTCTCTCAAAATAAACATTAAAAAAAAAAAAAAATATATATATATAAAATGTACATATACAATGGAATACTATTCATCCATTTAAAAAAAAAAAAAGGAAATCTTGCAATTTGCAACAACGTGGACCTAGATACATTAAGCTAAATGAAGTCAGTCAGACAGAGAAAGACAAACACTGTAGGATCTCACTTATATGTAGACTCTAAGGGAAAAAAAGGTAAATTTTAAAATGTATGCATACACACACACCCTGCCCAAACTCATGGAAAAACAAACCAGATTTCTAGTTACCAGAGCTGGGGGAAAGTGGGTGGGGGAACTGAATGAAGATAGAAAGATGCAAACTTCCAGTTATAATACTGGGGATGTAATGAAAAACATGATGGCTACAGTTAACTTACTGCTATATGGTATATTAGAAAGCTACTAAGAGCACTAACCCTTAAAATTCTCATCACAGGAAAAAAAAAAGGTTTTTCTTGCATCTATATCAGATGATAGATGTTAACAAAACTTACTGTGGTAATCATTTTCCAATATATGTAAGTCATATGCTGTACATTTTAAACTTATATACTATGTCAATTACATCTCAACATAACTGAAAGAAGATCGGATTTACACCAAAATATTGACACTGATTATAAATTATGCAGCATTATTTACAAAAGCCAAGACATGGAAACAACCTAAGTGTCCACTGATGAATGAATGAAGAAAATGTGTTAATGCGTGTACACGTATCTTTTTTCCTTCAACATTTGTTCCCTGTTATATTTTTAAAAATTGCATTTTCATAGTGTAATAGTCTATCATATGAATATTTTTTAATTTACTCAATAGTTGTGTTGGACATTAGGTTGTCATAATGTACATGTCTGTAAGTGGTTATATATTTAGGTTACACCATATAAGGATACTTTTCATTCTTAGAAATAGATTAAAATTAGTTTTCCTAAACTAACAAATCAAATATGCCTTAAATTCAAGAAAGATGAAAGCCAGCAAACTATTAAAAGCACTACAGATATTGAGTACATAAATGCTCTTCTGTTATAGCTAATGAAGAACAAATATACCTAATGAGAACAATGATGACAAAAAAGATGGCTAAACACTATATCTCTAATATTACTGAAATCAGATTTTACCTAATCAGAAATATAATACATAGTATTTCCTCTAGAATTATGATTTCCTGGTGTTACTCAATAATACTTAAAATCTAACATGAGACAAACATCTGATTAACTTTTCATTTTCTCAAGAAAAAATAAAGGGAAAACAATGCTGAGAGGTATCAAAAATACAATTCAGGGAAAAATCAAGTCTATGCAATTTTCTTTTTTTTTTTAATTTTTTTTTTTTAACGTTTATTTATTTTTGAGACAGAGAGAGACAGAGCATGAATGGGGGAGGGGCAGAGAGAGAGGGAGACACAGAATCGGAAGCAGGCTCCAGGCTCTGAGCCATCAGCCCAGAGCCCAACGCGGGGCTTGAACTCGCGGACCGTGAGATCGTGACCTGAGCTGAAGTCAGATGCTTAACCGACTGAGCCACCCAGGCGCCCCAAAGTCTATGCAATTTTCAATAAAATAATTCATGAATTTCCTAACAGTATATAATGAAAGCTTTCAGAATAGTAGCCTGCTTTGTTGCAAATTTGTTTAACCCAAAAGAGTTGCAGCTATTTCCATAAAATCCAGATACTAATTTTTCTTGAAAAACAAAAACGTGTCCCATTCTTGTACAGCAATAAACATGGTCTGCCTCCAACTATAGCCTATTAGCTGTTACCATTTATTATCTATTTGACGTCTTGAAGTCACTTCACCTGCCTGACTCCTTCAGAAATCTCATCTACTCTTTTCATAATGAAAATACTTTTAAACAATAAAGTTGACAGGCTTACTGAAAAAAAATCAGAACATATAAAAAATGGATAAAATCCTGGCAGCTATAAGTTTTTAAATGTTATGTATATTCTTTTTTCTAAACAGAGGGAATTACAATGTTGTTTTAAGTGTTTACCAACAATATCTTAGTTTTGTATATCACTAACATATCATGTAAATATTTTAAAATATTAAATGCTAGGATGTGTAAACTTCTGAAACAAATATAGTTCATAAAAATATCAGAGAAGTTACAAATTCATATGTTAAAAAGTTTAATCTTGTAGTTTCGTACCTAAAACAATTTTGATAGCCATCTTAACATAACATGAAGGATGGGCAAAGGGGCAGGACAAGGACATAAGCAGCTAATCACTAAATATATATGGTAAAGGACATGGTATTTGCAATTAGGCAATAAATAATGCAGTGACTTTATGACATTCAAAAAATTTAAGTTTCATACAGTACCAGGGAGTCAGTAAAATAATAACTCTTCAAAAGGTAGACAGTAAATCTTTTAAAACTATAAGATTAACAGGTCTTTGCCCTTTCTGATTCCCTTGGCTAATTCCTGTGTCCTTACAAGATTCAAATAGCCCAGAGTATCCTTCCTGGGAACTTCACCCTGACTCTCTAAAACTTAAATGATCCTCCTTTGTTGAATCTTATTCTCCTTGTCATAAACTTGTCTGTAAAGTCCTCGAACTCAAAATTCTTGTATCTTCAACACCATGCATAGGGCCTGGTCCAGGACTACATTATCAAATGCAAAGAATATGAGTTAATCAAGACATGAGCAAAACCAGGTTCTGCTTCAAATGTATTGTACCCCCTAAATGTACCGCTTCTCACATGGAGTATAGCTAATATCTATCTGTAGTCAGTAAATTCTCCCAGAGCCTACCAGTAACCATCCCCTGAATCTATTCCATACTGAAACAGAACTTATTCCCTCAATCTGCCTAACAGAGCTGCATTTTACTAATAAAATGTTTCTTTTATTTTTTAAAAAACAGAATCCACAAGGAGCATCTTCAGTTCAGAACTAAGAAATAAAGATGGAAAGTTCTTACCTGCTTAAGTTTAATAACACAGGTAACAATTTTCACACAAGATTTCCACTTCTAAAAGCATATTGCATTAAACTAATTACAAGTATAGCAGATCTCATAGATTACTTTCAAAAAAGGCAATCTGACATTCAGACTAGCCTCTTTACCCTGTGTAGTTCAGAGATCAAAGGAGAAATGAAAATAGATTGCTTCAAAAACATTTTAATACATTTATGAGTACCATAGTGCTAGCAAACTAAGTACAAACAAGTTAATATTCTGAGGCATCAGGAAAGGCACCTGTGATCTTCCATAGTGCCCCCTCCCTTAGTGTCTTTGACAGTCACAAACCACTGTGCTGGTAGAAATATGATTAACAGTGTATAGGCACTTCTGAAATTCTTTAGAAAACATAAAAAGAGAAAAGCTGTAATGTTGCCAAGTTCAGTGTTAAATAGGATATTATATGCTTTCCAAACATACAACCTGAGAGCATAAAAATATAGTACAGCTATGTCAGTACCAAACTAAAAAAGCATATACTAACTGGGAAATCTCTGCTAATATTCTTAATGCTGCACCTGCAATTATTTAAGTTCTTACAATGATAAATGTATACCACTGCCTCCAGAAATATACCTACACCATATAACAACAACATGTTAGCCAATCTGGTAATTCCTATATAAATTACAGACTTTAGAAGTTTGAAGGAAGCTTAATCTGGTCCAATCTGATTTTATGGATTTGACATGACTAGAGAGCTGAAGTGACTGGCTCAAGGTCATAAGTTGAAAACAGCAAGAGTTTTCTAGTTAAGTACTTTACAGCTTCACTGTAGAAACTAGCTTATTCACAGATATTCCAGCTAACAGCTTATTTAATTTTAAATTCTATCTTATGACCATAATGCAATGACGTAATTACAAATAAATCTTAAACTAAAGTTTATATACAATGAATAGTAGCTTAATACATAAAGAGGCTTCATTCATTTTAAAAAAAATCAATGACTTAAGGAATCATGTTTTAAAAATAACATTTTATATTAAAAAAATTGATGCCTATATTTATAAGTAAGTATGACGTAGTTACATTTTACAAAGAAGTTGGTGATCATTTTAAGCCACCACAAAAGATTTCCTGCCTGGTACTGAAAGTACAGTCCCAGTTACAGAAGTTTTCTCTGAGTATTTACAATACTGCCTGCAGTAAATTTCAAGATGCAAGATTTGCCCCACGGAAATAAAAAAAAGAGTTTTTACAGAGATAGCATATGAATTAAACTAGGGCAAAACCACTGACACCTAAATCTAAAAACTAAAGCTTGGTGCTAATATTAAAGCCAAAAATGTGCAATAACACACTGTAGCAGATCTGCAACAAACTTTTCAAATCACTTGAATTAATTATCTATGGATTCCTAATACATGACAAGTTAGACACCTTAATACCTTAGAACACTAAAACTAAGTAACAAATTATAATTCTATTGAAATATCCTATTAGTAAAAAAAATAAGGGGAAAACATCAACGTCTGTTTCTTAAAAGAGCAACACTGGAAGAATTAATTGTTGATGGTGTTCTGTTAACTACTAGAGCTCGTTCACACCACCAATTTTTCTTTGCATGTAGAATGTAAGTTGCCTGACAGAAAATCTCATTTAAAATACACAAAATGTGGGGCGCCTGGGTGGTCAGTTGGTTAAGCATCCAAGTCTTGCTCTCGACTCAGGTAATGATCTCACGATTTTGTGAGTTCAAGCCCCACATCTGGCTCTGTGCTGATGGCATGAAGCCTGCCTGGGATTCTCTCTCACCTATCTCTCTGCCCCTCCCCAACTCATGCTGTGTCCCATCCCTCAAAATAAATAAATATTAAAAAAAATAATAATAAAATAAAATACGCAAAGTATCAAAAGGACAAAAACCTTACCCAGAGACCACTGATACTGCAAGACCACAATAACAAGTACCAAAAATGAAAGATCTTTAAAAAGTCACAATAAATGTAATGTATCACTCATAGAACCACTGAGTTATTACTGAAAGCCAATTTTACACAGAATTTTAACAAACCTGATTATTTATTTTTGAAGCCCACAGCTGATGAAAGCCTGAAATCAAAGTATCTTACAGATGAAGAAACTGAGGTTCAGAAAGATGGTTGAGCCAGAAACAAATTCAAATTTTCTAACCTAGGAAGCTTGCATACTTGTACACTCCTGACAGCAGGGGGAGGCAACCCTGACAACAGCCTGCAAAGACAAAAAAACCTTAAAAAGCAAACACAGTTAAAAAAAACAACAACCCCAAAACAAAACAAAACAAAATAACCCCACAGAATCCTACTACAAGACCCATTAGGATTTCAGGGCACCTATAATCCTGAATAAAAAAGAAAACGTCAAACGATGTAAAAATGAACTAAGACAGAAATAATCCCATCTAGGGGCGCCTGGGTGGCTCAGTCAGTTGAGCGCCGACTTAGGCTCAGGTCAGGATCTCAAGATTTATGAGTTCGAGCCCCCTTCGGGCTCTGTGCTGACGGCTCAGAGCCTGGAGCCTGCTTCAGATTCTGTGTCTACGTCTACCTCTACCTCTACCTCCCTCTCTCTCTCTCTCTGCCCCTCCCCCACTCAAACTGTCTCTCTCCTTCAAAAATAAACAAAGACAAAATTAAAATAATAATAATAATAATAATAAAAGAACCCCATCTAAAATGGTTAACATAACAAGGGGGGAAATGCTAGAACCGTAACTTTTCGGGTACCAAAAAAATATATATATATTATGAGAAAAGCAGCCATTCTAGATATCTGTGCCTTTTTCTGGATTTTACAGCACTATTTCAAAAACGTTCACACACCCACCCCCTCACCCATCATCTTTACGAATCCGCAAATTACTGGCGTTTTTTTTCCTTCTTTCCCAAATGGGACTACGTACGGACACACGCTCACATGCTTTCCGCTCCATCTGGTTTTAGCCACTAAAAGTTAATGGACCCCCAAACGTCCAAAACATTTGTTTCTTGGACGTATTTGTCATCACTCTGCAAAAGCTTGGTTCTGAACAGAAAGTACTGGTGTGAGAATAAATTAGATTAATGCACAAAATGGTGCTTTTACAACATTTCCAAAATGACTGAGAGTTCTCCATTCCCGCAGAGCTCGACTTAGCTCCTTAAAAGACTAAAGATGAGCCAAATTCGCACACTTCCAAGGCATATGGAGCTCTGAAGGCATCGCCTTCCTCCTAAAGAGTAATTATCTTCTCCTAAAATGCCTGCGCTGCTCACAGGTCCTTGGAAACGTGGGCGAACTTTAGACAGCCCTGGGATGAAAAGCGAAGAGCCTGGATTTCAGTTTAAGTAAAATGCTTAACTAGGAGGCCTGTATCACTTAAGTATGCACGACAGCCGCCGTCCGTAAGACGAAAAGGTCGGAGTGGAGGAAAGCCTGTTTTCAGTCTAATCTTAACCCCTGTGATCCAGGTTCCTCGCCCGCCACTCTCCAATCCTAACCTGACAGGACATCAGGTTACCCCTTCCCCACCAAACCTCCCACCTACCCCGCATTAGCGATCAGACTTACGATTTTGAAGCATCAAAAATCACCCTCGCTCCCTAGAGTTCAGGCCGCCGTTGCTGCCGCCATATTACAGCTTGTGCGGCAAAATGCGTCAGGGAGGGAGGTGTGCGCCCAAGTGGAGAGGGCGGGGGCTGGCAGGGGGAGGACCGTTTCTCAGGCCCCGGAGGCACGGCTGGAGGCCTGGTCCAGCTGCAACAGCTGCGGAGCCAGCGCCACGGTTCTTGGGGGACTAGTTCGGGAACCAGATAGCCCAGATACCTCGAGGGGAAGGTAGTTGACTCGCCCGGGCCTAACGCGTCGGCTCCGCCCCTCTCCTCGGGCCCTTCCCGCTCTCGTACTCCGGGACTGCTGCAAAGGACGCCACCGAAAAAATACGGGCCTCGCGCCACCTACCTGCTCCAGTAGTCTTCACTTCTCGGGTCCGGTCCTTTAAAAGCGCTTCAAATCTACCGCCGCCAGAAAAGGCGCTAAAGCCCACTAACCGCCTCCCTCCCCCACAATCCAGTCCTGGCGTGGAGAGAAAGCGTCGCGCCGGAAGTACGTCACCGTTGGTTGGCCGCATCTCCTGGTGTTCTCTTTGCTTGCGTCACGTAGGCCCTCCCTGGTAATTCTAGGATGTTGGTTCCTGTCAAATACCTAGTTCATAGGTAACTTAATCTTTGTCGTGTGAGTTGATTGGGAATGTTTGCAACCGTCAGATTGCCATGTGCTTCGTGAATTGAAATGCTTCATCTAGTAAACATTCATCCTCTGTCAAGAGTATTGGGAAGTAAGCCCAGTCTTTAGGGAGATTCTACTTCAGCTTCCAGTTAACACTATGACACAAGTTGAAAAAAAAAAAAAAAAAAAAACAGAAACGAACAAAGCTCTAGTTGAGGAATAAAGGAAATTACATAGGGCATTGATGTTCTTTCTTTTTTTAAGTTCTCACAGCAACACCATGTTATAGGTTATTAATGCTTGTTTTACAGATAAGGAAATCGAGGCTCAGGGAGGGTAAGTGCTTCCTCCCCAAACACACTGTTCCTAAATACCGAAACAAATCTTTAACTCCAAATCCAGGACTTTCTAGGAAAATAGGACATATATTGGGGCGCCTGGGTGGCTCAGTCGGTTAAGCGTCCGACTTCGGCTCAGGTCATGATCTCACATTCTGTGAGTTCGAGCCCCCCGTCAGGCTCTGGGCTGACAGCTCGGAGCCTGGAGCCTGCTTCAGATTCTGTGTCTCCCTCTCTCTTTGCCCCTCCCCTGCTCATGCTCTGTCTCTCTCTGTCTCAAAAATAAATAAAAACATTAAAAAAAAAAAAAAAGAAAAGAAAATAGGACATATATTGTTTTAAAAATTATTTTCAGAGGCAAGCGTCCCTAGATTAGGTTGAAAAGCAATGCCTCTGGTATTTGGGGGGAAGGGCTAGTGGCAATCCCTGTGGGAACATGGGGTAAGTGAGTTTTAAAAGGAGCTAGCTAAAGGGATTTAGATTTTGTTAATGTATAGAAAGAAGGGTAAGTTACGATCATTTACATTTTTCACTCATTTAGGTTAGGTAAATTATCAGCTACAGTTGGGCAAGTGGTACATGTAAGGGTCTTGACCAATTTTAATAGCTGTGAAACTGAGAGGACAACCTCCCTCTGCATCTGCCCCTGTTTTAAGGCATTGCGTTTATTGCTTGCGGGAGAGCAGCAGTTCACCAATTCAAATGCTAATCTCATCCAGAAACATCCTAGCTGATAACACCTGTAACTAAATGTTTAATCTAGGTAGCCTTTGGCCCAATCAGGTTGACACAAAATTAACCATCCCAATGGGTATTGCACAATTTATTTATGTCTTCTACTTTAGATGGGTATTTGTGTTTTCAGGTTTTAGCGATTATGAATAAAGTTTCTATGAACGTTCTTGTATCTAGTATTTCGAGCATATATATTTCATATAATATGTTGGAAATATACCCAGGAATGGAATTGCTAGATCTTAGGGTATGGATAGGATAAGTTTTGGAAGATACTGCCAAAGAGTTTTCTGAAATGGTTGTACAATATTCTTTTATTTAAGATTTTATTTTATTATTTTTTTTTAATGTTTGTTTATTTTTGAGAGAGAGAGAGAGAAAAAAACACGATCAGGGGAGGGGCAGACAGAGAGGGGGACACAGAATCTGAAGCAGGCTCCAGGCTCTGAGCTGTCAGCACAGAGCCCGATGCAGGGCTCGAACTCACAAACTGTGAGATCATGACCTGAGCCAAAGTCGGACACTTGACCGACTGAGCCACCCAGGCACCCCAATAATACTTACTGTATATGCCTTATGATTCCAGTATTGGTGAGCACTCTCATTTGCAAATAAAAGAAAACCAGCTTCAGCTAGCTTAGGTAAAATTGGGAATGTATTGCTTTGTGAAACAAAACTGCTGCACAGTGTGGTGGTTTTAAAATATGTCTATAAATTCTCTAATGTGACTATCTTTTAATGAATAGTAAAAGGCAGAGTGACAGTGTGATTTTGGAGACCAGGTCATAAAAGGCATTTTGATTTCCTCTTTGCTGTGTCTCTTGGATCACTCATTCAAGGGGAAATCAACTGCCATGTCATGAAGATGCTCAAGCAGACAATGGAGAGGCCTCTGTGGCAAGAAACTGGCTTCCCGGCAAAAGTCAGAGAGGAACTGAAGTCTCTTGCCAGCAGCCATGTGAGTGAGCCCTATGGAAGCAATCAAGACTTCAGTCAGTCAGTCAAGACTTCAGATGACTGTAGTCCTTGTTGATATCTGACTTAAATCATGTAGGAAACTGTGAGCCAGAACCACTCAACTAAGCTACTTTTGAATTTCTGGCCCACAGAAACTGTGGGGTGATAAATGTTGTTTTAAGTCACTAAGTTTTGGGAGATTTATTACAGCAGCAATGGATAACTAATACAGAGAAGAAAGAATAGATGGAATATTATGGAACTTGTCTCTTGTCTTATTTGACTTACCTGTGTTTTGGCTTCATTCTCTAGCCTGAAGAAGTTACCTCACATCTTAATAATCTAAGTCCTTGCCAGCTCCAATTATACAATGCCAGGGAAGTCTTTGATTAGCATTACAGTGACAGACCCCAAAAGTTGTACTTGCAGTTACATAGTGAGGGGTGTGACACTGGGAAGTGTCTGACGTGCCTACTTTTTATTTTATTTTTTTAGCTGTCCTCTTACATCTAAGTAAAGATATGTGAATACTTTTCATCAGTGGAAAGTAAGTGAAAATTATGTATGTTACATTTAGGCCAAGATGTTTCCAAAAGTACTATATCTTCTCCATGTCCTTTCTTCCTATTTATGTCAGCTAGATCCAGAGAGTTTTAAGGCCCTGGGGGATTATAAAAGAAGCATAGCTCCCTGAATCTCTGAATAGAGAAAAGTCCTCCACTGACCAGGGATATTCACATTGGAATGTGATATGGTTGAGAAGTCAAACTAATGTGTTAAACCACTGACATTTGGCTTTATTTATCACAGCAGATAGCATTACCCATCTACTAGGACATGGGTGTGAATTACGAGATTTGGCTTAGCCTACATCATTTCAGTTTTTGTAGTGTGAGGAATAGAGTCTGATACCAAAAGAAGGGAAGTTGGTGGGCTTGGCTACTACAATTAATTTACCATTATTTATTTTTTTAAATTTTTAAAAAGATTTTATTTTTAAACAATGTCTACACCCAACGTGGGGCTCAAACTTACCACCCCAAGCTCAAGAGTCACATGCTCCACTGACTGAGCCAGCCAGGTGCCTCAACTTGCCTTATTTTACAATAATGAAAATTTTTGTTTCTATCCATAGAAAGACAACAAATTAATTGTTCTAATTTTCTTCTATATCACCAATAATATGTTAGACTTTTTAAAAACGCATGCTTGTTGGGGTGCCTGGGTGCCTCAGTGAGTAAAGCATCTGGCTCTTGATTTTGGCTCAGGTCATGATCTCATGGTTTGTGAGGTTTTGCTGTGCATCAGGCTCTCTGCTGACATTGCAAAGCCTCCTTGGGATTGTCTCTCCCTCTTTCTGCCCCTCCCCTGCTGTCTCTCTCTCTCTCTCTCTAAATTAATTAATTAATTTTAAAAACTGTGAGCAATTTGATTATATTGTTTAAAAGAAGCATGCTTGTTGTCACATATATTTCACAGTAATAAAAGTTATTGTAAAATTTTGAACATTCTATAGAGATTTAAAAATAATTGCCCCTAATCCTTTCCAATTCCTTTCCCTTGAAGTATCCAGTGATTTTCTTTTCTATTCCTGTATTAACTTAAGAACTTTCTCTCCCTTCTTTCAACAAAGATGAGATCCCGGGGATTCTTGGGTGGCTCAGTCAGTTAAGTGTCAACTCTTGATTTTGGCTCAAGTCATGATCTCAGGGTGTGAGAGCAAGCCCTGAATTGGGCTCCATGCTGAGCATGGAGCCTGCTTAAGACTCTCTCTCTCTCTCTCTCTCTCTCTCTCTCATTCTCTGTGTCTGTTGGGGCACCTGGGTTGCTAAGCGTCCAACTTTGGTTCAGGTCATGATCTTGCGGTCTGTGAGTTTGAGCCCCATGTTCGGCTCTGTGCTGACAGCTCAGAGCTTGGAGCCTGCTTCAGATTCTGTGTCTCCCTCTCTCTCTCTGCCCCTCCCCCACTCACACTCTGTTTCTTTCTCTCTCAAAAATAAACATGAAAAAAAATTAAGAAAAAAAAAGATTCACTCTCTCCCTCTCCATCTGCCCCTCTCCCACTCACATGTGTGCATTCTCTCTCTTTCTCTCTCTCTCAAAAAAAGATTCCATCACACATATTACTCTTAAATTGCTTTTGTTTGCATAAAATATATTATGAACATTTTTTCTGATATCTATATAACCTTCCATAGTATAGATATACCATAATTTATCCAGCCATTCTCCTATTAGACATTTCAGTTGTTGCAAGTTTGGGTTAAGACAAACAATATTGTAATAAACATCCTTTTACATATATCCTTATATCCTTAAAATATTGATGCTTATAAAGCTGCAGGAAAGATGGCCAGAAGTGCATCTCAGGACACATATAGTTTTCAATGTGGCATATAGTACCAGATTAGTATCCTGAAAGGTTGTAATACTTGAAAGTTGAATGAAAATGTCTGTTTACCCTGATGAAAATTGTTTTCAATCTTTTCCAATTTAATGGGTGAAAAAATGGTATCATTTTATTTTTTAATTTCCTGACTACTAGTGAGGTTGCCCTTCCCTTTTTAATTGAATACCTTTTTAAAAATTGTAGTAAAATAAGGGCTCCTGAATGGCTCAGTCAGAGAAACATGTGATTCTTGATCTTGGAGTTGTGAGTTTGAGCCCCTAGTTGGGGGGGGGGGGGGGTTGGGTTGGGTAGAGATTACTTAAATAAATAAAAAAACTTAGGTTTTTTTTTTTAAAAACTTAAAATGTGTAGTAAAATACACATAACATAAAATTTACAATCTTAAGCATTTTTAAGTATATTGTTCGGTTGTGTTAACCACATTCACATTGTGCAACTAATCTTCAGAACTCTTGGTCTTGCAAAACTGTAGCTCTATACAACTCTTCATTGCCCTTTCCCCCTATCCCCAGGCAACCACTATTCTGCTTTCTGTTTCTATGAATTTGACTACTCTAAGTACCTCATATAAATGGAATCATACAATATTTGTTCTTTTGTGTCTGGCCTATGTCATTTAGCATAGGGTCTTCAAGGTTCATCCATGTTGTAGCATGTGTCAGAATTTCCTTTCTTTTTAACGCTGAATAAAATCCCATTGTATGTGTATATGATATTTTCTTTATTTATCTGTTGATGGACACTTGGGTTGCTTCCATATTTTGGCTGTTATAAATAATGCTGCTATGAACAATGCTGTACAAATAACTGCTCAAGTTCCTGCTTTCAATTCTTTTGAGTATATATGCAGAAGTAGAATTAGTAGATTACATGATAATTCTATTTAGTTTTTTGAGGAACCACCATACTGTTTTCCACAGCAGCTGCACCATTTCACATTCTCACCAGTAAGTAACACGCAAGGGTGCAGTGTCTCCACATCCTTGCCAACATTTGTTATTTTCTGGTTTTTTGATAATAGCTAACCTATTGGGTGCAAAGTGGTCTCTCATTGTAGTTTGATTTGTATTTCCCTAATGATTAGTGATGCTGAACATTTTTTTTCATGTGACCATGGAGAAAAGTCTATTCAAGTCTTTTTCCCATTGAAAAAACATTTTTTGTCACTAATTTAGAGGAGTTCTTCAAAACAGGGATATCATTTGCAAATATTTTCTCCCATTCTGTGAGTTGCCTTTTCACTCTGTTGATAGTGTTCTTTGATGCACCAAAGTCTTAAATTTTGATGAAGTTCAATTTACTTAGTTTTTTCTCTTCTTGCCTGTGCTTTTGGTGTTATATCCAATAAACACTTTTTTTATATATATACTGGCGGAATTATCCCAGGAGAAAAAGCATTCAAGTTAATTGGTGAGGGGGAAAAAAACCAAAATAAACAAACAAAAGTCTCTGATGCTCTGATGTTGGAGAAACTGACCTAATGCTCATTGTGAAGCCTCAGTGTTATTTTAAACTAATCTGACACAACTCAAAGCATATTGTCCTCCTGTTGGACATAAACAATCTCACAGAACCTTGACATCAGACAAGGTCACTGTGCCACAGAAAATACCAAAGCTTTCTCTCTCATTAAATGAGTGAATGCCACTTTACCAATTTTAGCTTTAGCCCCACTTTAGTCTGCCTTCTTTATACTTAAGATGTATTAGATGCCCAATCATAGACTTGCCCAACTTCCTAATGGCACCCAAGATAGAGTGAACCTTTCCTTCTGTAGACCCTCCCCAAAATTACCCAACCAAAGAATCCTACAATAGGTTCTTTCTAATACTCTTTTACTGCACAGCTAAATGACTCCCTGCTGTGTGCATTTTTGCTAGCTGCAACAAGTAATAAACCTCAACTACAGGCTTCTTGTGATTTTTGGCTGAAGGGCATTGACATTTGCTAGGAGGAAATTAAGAGCTACCCTTTGTTAACCACTTGTTAGCTCTTGTAAAAGATGCTTCTTCATGATTTAAATCATTAGCTACAATACAATTTTATGACCGTGGACTTAAATTATTACCTTGATTTTGTTCTCAGGTTTGATTTATACATAAATATATATTTTATGAATGCCCTAGACTGCAAGTAAGGAAAAAAGTTGCTAACAGTGACTAAATAAAATGTTTCCTTTCCTTATATAAACAAGATTCCAGAGAAAGGCAAGCTTCAGGTATTTGTTTCTTAGGCCAGTCTCCTTACAATTCCACAAACGTGAGAAGGAGACAAACACATCCCAGCCGTGAACTAACTGTCCTGACACTATCATTTAGGCCTTATTGTTGCCAGGAGCTGGTCTGGCCCTCATAGCTCAGCCTTCATATTCTGTTGAACACCAACATGAGACAAGGCCAATGTCTGGCTATGATGGATCAAGACAAAAGAAGACCATTACATAATCATATCAAAACTGAGAACAAATAAGAACATAGTCCAAATCACAAAAAATGACCAAACATCTACGTATCCTGGCTATTATGAGTGACTGCTCCCTGTTTGTCAAGCACAGCTTTAACTTCATTCTTCCTGCCCTATGGATAAAGTTTATTTAGATACCCAATAATAGAATTATTCCTGCTTCCTCACAGCATCCAGTCCAGAGAAAAGCTCCATTAAGCCTTGCCAAAATCACTTAACACAGGGATGAATACTATAAGTTCTTTTTAACACCTTTTTAATTTGACACCCCTTGGGATGTGTGTTCTGCTTCATTGCAACTGGTCAGTAATCCCAACTTTGTTTAAATATAGGTCTTTGACTGAAGGGCATTGATACAGGTTATGCCCAGTTTCATCCCTATGTTTTTTCTGACGTTTGTTCTGAAACTTTTTCTACTCTGTGCGTTAAGAACACCTCAGTCTTCAAATTTGTTATCAGTTGATCTGGTTCCAAACAACCTAAATCAGTGCAACTCAAAGTGTGCTCTGCCATTAGCAGTTGCTTAGGGTGTTGGGGGTGGGGGATAGGAAGTGATTGCTATTGGTTACCCGGTTTCTTTTTGGACTTACGAAACTATTTTAAAATAAATTGTGGTGGTGCTCCACAACCCTAAATTAAGAAAAGTATTGAATTGTACACTAAATGGGTAAATTGCATACTGTGTAAATTATTTCTCAATAAAGTTATTAAAAACAAAAGTGTGGTCCAAAGACTGGCCTCACCATGACACAGGGGCAGAAACTGAGAGTAAGGGTTTATTTTGTAGCCACTTGACAGTTATTTCATATATGCTGAATATAGTAAGAAACAAAAATCCACATGTGTTTTTTCCATGTTTACCATTTCAAATTTCATTTTCTAAATAATAATATTTTATTATATATTATTAAAAAATCTGTCTTCCATGGACTGGGGTAAAACCTTAACTTGGATTGAGGAACACTGACCTAAAGGACCCGTAACTTCTATAGTTTAAGATGTGTCGTCCCAGTCTCTCAATGTGGAACTACAATGACCAGAATTCCTCGTGAATGCGTAAGCGACGTCCATTCCATTGGCCTCGCCGCTACGTCCTCTGGGGCATGTAGTACGTGCGTTCCGCTGAGCACGCTGCGATGTCCCGGCATTTTTTCCTGGTTTGGGGACTGGCACCGTCAGAGGAGAGGTGATGTCTCTCGAGGAAAACTATGTGATATGGGAGGACGTGGGCGGGAATGACACAATCAAGCCTGTTGCGTTTCTTGTTGGGGACCAGGAATAATAGCCTTGGCTTCTAAGCCATTGTAAGCAGCCTTCCCCGGGGTCCTCCAGAAAAGTTGGAGGTTGTTAAGGGAAGAACTTAACCTGCAAGTCAGGGCTGGGTAGGTAGTAGCTACGGCAGATTTTCTTCCACCCAGCATGTTTTCGGGCCCGAGATGCAGGGTTCGGCTGAGAACAGAGGCCTCCTTCCGGTATTGGATTTTCCAGTGCTCAGAGGAGGGCAGGGGTGAGCCCACTCCTAGGCGGGGATGCGGAAAAATCACTTTCTTTCCTTCTGTGTTACTGTGAGCCCGGCGTGGAGGATGCTTGTCATTTGCACAGGCCCCTACACTCATCGTCTTAAGGCCCCTCCTTTTGTTAAGTGACTTCCCAAGGTCATTTATCTGGGAGCAGAGCTGGGGACTTGACACCTTTATATTCTAATCATTGAGCTGCTTCCATTTTCAGTTGTGGGTAGGCGGGAGAATCTTGAAGATACCTTTGCTACAGGGTTATTTGTGTATGTGTATGACCCAGGTTGGCGTGGGCCAGGATGCTGTACTGATGATCATAAAATACCAATTCTATCTTGTTTTTGTTTTTTCTTGTGAACAGACAGCATAGCCATAGACAAGACTCAGAGGCAATCTTTTAGTATTTGTTTGTTGACGTAAGGAGGTGTTCCAAGTTGAAAGAATTCAAAGAACAGAGTGATTGTCTCAGCTTCACAAGTTAGAGTAGATTTTTAACCTTTTTGCAAATAGCTTTCCTTATCTGTAAAATGCAAATGATATCTACCTGACAGGTTAATTGAGAAAATGTAATAGGATGATATATTTTAAAAGTCCTTTATGAAATGTTGCAGAAACGTTAAATGCTATTATTTTAGTCCCAGATTTTCTAAATGTTCTTTCTCAATTAGAAATATAAACATTTACAGTATATTTTTAAAACAAATTATCCTTTTTCATAATTATCTTTGGTTCTTATATTGCTTCACCATGTCTTGATACATTACTTCATTTCTTATTTCCTGATTGGAGCTTTAATCATCTTGCTTTTTGGTTCAAACTGATCTGAGGTCAGTAGGGACCAAACCCTTTGAGTTCTTTTAGGGTTCTAGAGGAAAGGAGCAATTATCCTGAAAGTAAATATACCAGAGACTATCCTTCCAAAAAAATGAAAAAAAATTTTTTTGGTAGTTCTGGGTGTGCCTGGATGGCTCAGTTGGTTCAGTGTCAGACTTCAGCTCAAGTCACCATCTCGTGGATGGTGAGTTCCAGCCCTGCGTCAGGCTCACTGTTGTCAGTGCAGAGCCGGCTTCAGATTCAGATCTTCTGTCTGCTCCCCCGCCCCCATTGCCCCTCCCTTGCTCATACTCTTTCTCTCTCAAAGATGAATAAACATTTAAAATAAATAAATAAAATAAAATTTTATAACTCTGAATTAATGGCTGTTCCTTGTAAAAATATTGAAGGTGACATATTTATTCCAAACAGTTTGAGCCATTTATTTATTTATTTATTTATTTATTTTTAAATGTTTATTTATTTTTAGAGGGGTGAAGGGGCAGAGAGAGAGGGAGACTGGATCTAAAGCAGGCTCTGCGCTGACAGTGTGAGACTCAAACCCACAAACCCTGAGATCATGACCTGAAGCCAAAGTTGACCACTCAACCAACTGGGCCACCCAGGCACCCTGAATCTTTTGGTTTAAAAAGATGGTTCTGAGTGTAGGATTTTTTTTCCCTTCTGTTTCTGTCGTCAAATTTGAAAACTATATATATGTAAACTTTAACAAACATTTTTAAAATGGAGTGCAGAAAGAAGCCCCTTTTCCCGGACACTTAATTTTGGACCAAATCCTGCTGTTTGCTTCAGACTAGGAACAAAGTCTTAACTAGAGTTAATGCAGAAAAAGCCTTGTAACTTTAATTTAAATTTTGGAACTAATTTGGTATTAATCCATGTCAAACCAATCCTTTTACAGAAGCTGCATTTTGGAATGGGATTTGGAGTTATCATAATGGAAGCAAAATACATGAAGGAGAAATAGTTACCTTTTTACCAGGATATTACACCTGACTACTTGTTGCAAATAGTCTTCCTACCTAAGAAAATTTGTGACATAAATGAAAAAATACCTTTTTAAAAAAAGACTTATTGTTTGTAAATATGCTTCGCCTAAGAGCTGTTTGTCCATTCTCCTGGAGAGCGTTTCAGTTTCGATCCTGCAGTTGTAAACCACTAATTACCGAAATGATTAAGTGTACAGATGAAGGGCAAATCTTTGATCTTATTCAAAAAAGCAAAGCCATACTTTCAGAAAAGCAGGTGGAATGTGCATTTAATATACTTTGGCAGTTTCAAAAGCAGAAGACCAGCTTTTTAAAAAATGTTGAGTGTGTCAGAGACCATCCCCAGTTTATTACTCTTCATAATTTAGCTACAAGTCAAACGGAATTCATGAATGATGATACCCTGGTGAATGTGTTGTACCTCACACAACAGTAAGTAATGTACTTTTACATTTTATAGAAATGATTATAGTTTATAATTATATATCAGTTTTCTAAAAATCTCTTTAAAATGAAAAACAATGTGGTTTTTTTTTTCCCTATAAATAGTATTCCTGATCATTGAATATTTTTAAGATGTTTAGAGGATCATTTAACAATATATGGTGGTAATCATTTAACAATATATATGAATATCAAACATCCTGTTGTGCAACCTAAATATATACAATTTTTACTTGTTAGTCGTAGCTCAATAAAGCTGGGAAAACATTAAAAAAGAAAAGAAATTTTACATTATTTGCAAGGGAATCCAGCCTCAAAAGAACTGGATTTTCTAAGTAAAATATTCAGCAGGTATATAAGGGAAACACACACACACACACACACACACACACACACACACATACACACACACAGAAGTTGCAATTAGTCTGTTTCTTAGTCTCATTCATGGAAAAATAAGTTTTCTCACTTGATTGGCTAATCTGTGAGGACTATCAGTAACTATAGATGTCAGCATTGCACAAAGCAGAGATACAGTTGTTTTTATTAGGAAGTCCGCTTGTACAGGAAAGGGGCTTAGGGCTTTACCTATTTGGGGGAGTGGTGTTAGACTAAAAGAAGAGTGCCTTCCCTTTTTTGGTGGTCTTTCTGTGGTTGCAAAGTTTCTTCTCTGAGGTATATGAAGAGAGTATGTAATGATAATGGGCAAGATACCTGTTTTGCTTTCTCAGTGGTCATGTCAGCTTGGAAAACGATGAATAAAATAAAATTCAACAAGTCTTTATTGCAGGACTCTTCAGAAGCTTTAATATGTTAATGTATACTGTAAATCTCTGAGTGAGGGCAGTTTCCAGACCACAAAACGTTGTGTTAAACACCTCACAAGACTCATGTGTGTTAGGCAGATGGAGGAATGCTGCTTGGTGATGATTTACCTAAAAACTATATTTCTGTGTTTTGCTCCTAAGTCATATTTTAATTATGAAAGGATTCAAGAGTAAAATATAATTTTGTTTTCAGGTTTTAAAAGCAATATGTAGGGGCGCCTGGGTGGCGCAGTCGGTTAAGCGTCCGACTTCAGCCAGGTCATGATCTCACGGTCCGTGAGTTCGAGCCCCGTGTCAGGCTCTGGGCTGATGGCTTGGAGCCTGGAGCCTGTTTCCGATTCTGTGTCTCCCTCTCTCTGCCCCTCCCCCGTTCATGCTCTGTCTCTCTCTGTCCCAAAAATAAATAAAAAACGTTGAAAAAAAAAATTTAAAAGCAATATGTAGTTCAATTTTGCTTCATGACTCAACGTGAAAGTTTCTGATTTTTGGGAGACAAACTAATATAGGCTTAATGCTATAAAGATATTGAAATTGGTTAAAAAGATATTTTTATACCTACAATATATAGTGTATGTGGTTTAGTTATATAGAAAGTATTCATGGTTAATGAAGCTATACTGGAGGAGGAACTCTTATATGTTCTGATGGTACAATGTATATCAAGAACTGTAAAGATACCCTTGGATCCAAGAATTTTGCTTCTAAAGTTTATCTCTAAGAAAATAATCTGGGATATGAATGGATAAAGATGTGATAAATATGTATACAATGGAGTATTACTCAGCAATCAAAAAGAATGAAATCTTGCCATTTGCAACTACATGGATGGAACTAGAGGGTATTAAGCTAAGCAAAATTAGTCAGAGAAAGACGAATACCATATGACTTCATTCACATGTGGAATTTAATATACAAAACAGATGAATGTAAGGGAAGGGAAGCAAAAATAATATAAAAACAAGGAAGGGACAAGACATAAGAGACTCTTAAATACAGAGAACAAATTGAGGGTCGCTGGAAGAGTTGGGGGTGCAGGGGTGGGCTAAATGGGTAAGGGGCATTAGGAAAGACACTTATTGGGATGAGCATTGGGTGTTATACAGAGGGAATGAATCAGTGGAATCTACTCCTGAAATCATTATTGCATTATATACAAACTAACTTGGGTGTAAATAAATAAATAAATAAATAAAATAAAATGCAAAAAAAAAAAAAAGAAAATAACCTGGGGTACATATTTAAGATTATTGTGCGTTGATATTCATGCCAGCATTATTTATAATATTGAAAAACTATAATTCTAATAGTAGGTGAATGTTTAAATGATACTATATTCATTTAATGGAATAATATACCATGTTTAAAAATTGTTTTGAACACTATGTAGTGTCATGGGCAAATGCTGAAAAGGGCAGGGTACAAAAGTGTAAAAGTGAGGTGCCTGGCTGGCTCAGTCAGTGGAGCATGTGACTCTCGATCTTGGGGTTGTGAGTTTTAGCCTCACATTGCATGTAGAGATTACTTAAAAATAAAACCTTTTAACAAAATAAAAAAAAAAACTGTAAAAGGAATATGTATATTCCGTATGTGTGTAGAAAAGACAAATGGAGCAAAAATGCTACAGATTAATGATGGTGGCTGTTTATGAGTACAGACCTATAAATAAGTTTTAGTACCCTATTCAAGTTTTTCTTTATTTTACAAAACTCTCCTATAAAAATATTTTTCTAATCAGAGAAAAGTAATATATATTATGTGTACTTTTAAAATAATATGTATTGTTGAATGTTCTCATTGTTCAGTGGAAGGCATTGAACAGATAAAAGAATGAGAGAGGCATGGGATAAAATGTAGATGTTTATTATACCGTATCAAGAAATCAAAATACTGAAATGGGAATGGACCAGAAATAAAGACTGTGTAAGAGTATAATAACTTGAGGTTCACTTTTGCATTATAATTGTTAACTTGCATGATTGTTTTTAATACTTTAAAAATGTTTATGTATGGAAAATTATTTTCTCTTGATTTTATTGAGGTGTGCTACTGAGACCCATGACCTACTGGTTGAAGCTCTAGTTACAGAAGCATGGAGAAGACTGGAAAGGCAAGTACTTTGGGTTCATTTTCTAAGATCACAGTTATCCTATTCAAGGTTAACTGAAATCTTGTAGAGAAAGAATAGGGAGCTGCTGCCTACCTATCAACTTTCACTAAAAAAAAAAAAAAAAAATTAGTTGGGGGTATTTTGATTGTGTAAAGTAAAAGAATGAGGAATGTGTATTTTCCTTAAGAGACAAAGAAAGCTTGAATATTTGCTCTTTATTTATCAAAAAAAATTAAAAATTTTAATGTTTATTTAAATGTTTAATTTATTTTTTTATGTTTATTTTTAATGTTCATTTATTTTTGAGAGAGAGAGAGAGAGAGAAAAGAGTGCAAGTAGGAGAGAGGCAGAGAGAGAGAATCTGAAGCAGGCTCCAAACTCCCAGCTGTCAGCACAGAGCCAGACATGGGACTTGAACCCACGAACCATGAGATCATGACCTGAGCTGAAGTCAGATGTTTAACCGACTGAACCACCCAGGCGCCCCTAAAAAATTTTTTTTAATGTTTATTTATTTTTGGGAGACAGAGACAGAGTGAGCAGGGAAAGGGTAGAGAGACAAAGAGACGTAGAATCTGAAGCATGCTCCAGGCTCCAAGCTGCCAGCACAGAGCCCAATGTAGGGCTCGACCTCACAAATTGCAACATTATGACCTGAGCTGAAGTTGGACGCTTAACTGACTGAGGCACCAATATTTGCTTTTTAAATTAAGAGTGGAAACAGTGTGCTTTGCCACATATATAATTAGTCAAAATATAAGTAAGGTGGAGCAACAGCTATTTGGCTTTTTGAATCTTCTTTTCTGGAAGATTTTGCTTCAGAAAGAAAAGATTTGGAGCCCTGACTGGTTCAGTGGTAGGGTATGCAACTCTTGATCTTGGGATTGTGAGTTTGAGCCTATATTAGGGGTAGAATTTATTTTAAAAACTTAAGAAAAAAAGAAAGGAAAGATTTTCTGAGTGATAGGCTGCTTATTAAAACCTAGAAATTCAGGGGCGCCTGGGTGGCTCAGTCGGTTGGGCAGCCGGCTTAGGCTCAGGTCATGATCTCGCGGTCCGTGGGTTCGAGCCCCGCGTCGGGCTCTGTGCGGACAGCTCAGAGCCTGGAGCCTGTTTCGGATTCTGTGTCTCCCTCTCTCTGACCCTCCCCTGTTCATGCTCTATCTCTCTCTGTCTCAAAAAAATAAATAAACGTTAAAAAAAATTAAAAAAAAAAAAACAAAAACCTAGAAATTCAGGAGCCGTAAAAGGAGAGAAAAGAAGACACCAGTTTAGTAGAAAGGAAAACTATTTAACATTGTTTAGCAGCATTTGTAGGTACTTGCCTATCACTTCTTTATTGAGAGACAATGAACATCACTCATAGGTGACTTAGATGCTTTCAAGTTCACTGCTGTGACTATGATTGATTCAGATCTCTTTCCTCTACTATACAGAGCTTTATTTGTAGCATGTTGCCATAATCAGCAGTCATCTGGAAAAATGTAAAATTTGTTCAGGGCATTCTTCTTATGAGTACAGTGAAGTCTATTCTATACAAAACCATGCTATTTATGCTATATGAGAATATGTGAGAAACTCCATTTATAAAAGAGTTGAGATAATAACAGACCTCATTTTGGAAAATTGTTAGCTATTTCTGAAAATTTTGAACTTTTTAATGTAGGGATCACCATAGCCTAGGTCTCTTATTAGTGGAGTAAACAAATATTAGTGAAGAAAGGGAAAATCAAAGTGGGAAAGAGAAAGGAGGATTTAAAAACCACAGAACAGAGAGGTGGTTCAAGATGGTGGCATAGATATCCTACTCACTCTACCAAAGACACCAAATCTACAACTACATATAGAACGTCAGTCTCTGAAAAAGACCTGGAGACTAGCTGAACAACTCCACAGCAAAGAGGCAGGTCCACATTGAGACCGGTGGGAGAGGCAGAGATTGGTTTCATCAGGAACCCCACTCCTGACTCAGTGACCCACAAAAGGGAGGGATCTAACAAATATGGAGCATATTCCTGAGGAGTGAGGGGTTTGAGCCCCACATCAGGAACCCCAATTCTTGGGACCTGTACCAGAGAGATGAGCTCCCAGATGTCTGTCTTTGAAAACCAATAGGGCTTACATCAAGGAGACCCAAGGGTTATAGGAAACTGGAACTCACCCTTAAAAGTGCTCACACGCAGACTTACTTGTCCTGGAACCCAGCACAAAAATGGCAGGTTGGAAGTGCCTAGGCCGTATGTGAAGGAGATTCACTGGGTAAGCTTAAAGTGCCTGCCAGAGGGACAGAGGTCTATTGGAGCTCTCTCTCTGGCTAAAGGCACTGGTGCACACCATTTTTGCAGTCTATCTTGCTAGCACCAGCACTAGCTGGTGCCATTTTAGCACTTTCCTTCAGCCTTGTGAAAGTTGTTTGCTCTGCATCTGTGTTCTTCTGTGGCTCTGCCCCATCAAACCTGTTGGGCCAGCTTGCCCTGACCTTTGCTCCCCACAAACCCACAGTGCTAAAATTGGTAGGCAGGCAGCCTTGCCTTGGCCTGGTGCTCTTCCTTGGCCCCAGCAAAGCTGACAGGTGTGTGCAGTCCATAGAGGGAGTGCTTTGAACACCTGCCTCTTGTGGCCAGGGGTGTTTGCGTTTCTGGGACCTATGGAACTGAAATAATTACAGAGTTCTTGGCAGGCTAAAACCCCCAGAGCAATTTACAGATAGCAGACTGAAATACCCCAGTCTTCCTGTGACCGCTCCTTCAAGACTGAAGAGATAGCTCTTTTGCCTAATACATAGGAACAAGCACTGAAAGTTAAGGAAATATTAGGAAACAAAAGAATATGTTCCAAATGAGAGAAGAAGATAAAACTCCTGAAAAAACCTTAACGAAACAGAGATAAGGTCGTGCCTGGGTGGCTAAGTCGGTTAAGTACCTGACTTTGGCTCAGGTCATGATCTCACAGTTTGGTTCATGAGTTCATGCCCTGCATCGGGCTCCGTACTGACAGCTTGGAGCCTGGAGCCTGCTTTGGATTCTGTGTCTCACTCTGTCTCTGCTTCTCCCCTGCTTGTACTGTGTCTCTGTCTCTCTGTCTCAAAAATAAATAAACGTTTTAAAAAAACCACATACAAGAAACAGGGATAAGTAACTTACCTGATAGAGACTTCAAAGTAATGGTCATAAAGATGCTCACTGATCTCAGAAGAATGGATGAACACAGAACTTCAGCAAAGAGATGGAGAATATAAGAATGTACATGGAACTGAAGAATATAATAACTGAAAGATATACTACAGGAATTCAACAGCAGAGTAGATGAAGCAGAAGAAAAGATTAGTGACTTGGACCAGGGCAATAGAACTCACTCAAACAGAGCAGCAAGAAAAAAAAAAAGATAATTTGAGGGGCCTATGGGACAACATCATATGGAACAATATTCACATAATAGGTGTCCTGTTAGGAGAAGATAAGGGAGAAAGGGATAGAAAACCTATCTGAAGAAATTATGGCTGAAAGCTTCACTTATCTGGGGAAAGAAACAGACATTCAGATCTAGGAAGCCCAGAGAGTTCTGAGTGAGATGAACTCAAAGAGAGTCACACCAAGACACGTTATAATTATGTCAAAGGTTAAAGAGAGAATCTTAAAAGCTGCAGGAGAAAAACAACTTGTTATGTATAAGGGACCCCCTGGCCCCCAGACTTTAATCAAGTTTTTCAGCAGAAACTTTGCAGGCCAGAAGGGAGTGCCGAAAGCAAAAAACTTCAACCAAGAATACTCTACTTGACAAGATTATCTTTCAGAATGCAAGGAGAGAAAAAGTTTTCCAGACAAGCAAAAACTGGACAAGTTCATCACTACTAAACTGGGCTTATAAGACACGTTAAAGGGACTTCTTTAAGCCAAAAAGAAAGGCCAACTGGTAACAAGAAAACGTATGAAAGTAAAAGTCTTTCTGGTAAAGGTAAGTATATATTAGGGGTAGTGGACTAATCACTTATTTTAGTATGAAGGTTAAAAGGCAAAAGTAGTAAAAATAAGTATAACTACAACAATAACTACAAGTTTAACTATAGTTAAAGGATATACAAAATTAAAAGATGTAAAATGTGGCATCAAAAACATAAACTGTGGGAAGGGGAAAATACAGTTTTAGAATGCATTCAAACGTAACTTGCTATCAACTTAAAATAAACTGGGATGTGCATAGGCTAATATATGTAAGCCTCAGGAAAACACAAAGCAAAAACCTATGGTAGATATACAAAAGATTATGAGAATGGAATCTAAACACTAAAGGAAGGCATCAAACTACAAGGGAAGAGAGCAAGAGGAAAAAGGAGCAGAGAAGAACTACAAAACAACCAGAATACAGTTAACAAAATGACAATGAGTATATACCATCTATAACCACTTTAAACATAAATGGACTGACACCCACTTCTAGCTCTCTTGCCTCAGCATGGCTGCTTTAGGTGTGTGGAGGCTGCACAGCAGTGTGGTGGGTTAGGTGGGCGGCCAATGGTGACTCCAGTGAGTGCTGGTCTGGGGGGAACTGGGGAACCAGAAGCTCGGTTGAATCCTCATGGAAATGTTTTTCTCCACCCAGGCAGGGCCTGGCTACCAACCCCTCTGTCTACGGACCCTTTACAGAGTTCCCAGACTGATCTTACACAGATGGCCGCCCTGTACCTCCAATGAAAGGCCAGCTTCGAAGAAAAGCCCAAAGGGAGATGTTTGCAAGATGAGTTGCACTGCTATCACAGAAAACGGATGCTGGATTACAGTCATGGCAGCTTAGACAGCAGGAGAAGTTGCAGGAAGAAGAAAGGAGGCAGAAAAAGGCTCTTAAAACCCAAAGGGGCTCTACTGCAGAACCCACAACTAAGTCAATAAGTAGCAATTCCTATCTCCCTTCACCAGCCTCTCTCTGGTTTTCTTTTCTTCTCCTCCTCCTTCTTCTTTCAAATGTTTGTTTATTTTTGAGAGAGAAAGCACGAGCGGAGGAGGGGCAGTGAGAGGGGGCCAGAGGATCTGAAGCAGCTCTATGCTGTGGGGCTTCAAGTCACGAACTATGAATGAGATCATGACCTGACCTGGCTTTCTTTTCTATCATCTATATGCCTCATCCTAGCCAGAAGAGAGCCTTCCTATTCCCCATCTGTCTTCATAAGAGTTTGGATACCAGGAAGAATGGGTTGTAAGATCACTGCCTTGAGGGGTTGGCTCAGTGCACTTACCCTGGCTCCATTCCAGTTCAGCAGAATCTTGTTCTGGGATGCTTACCCCTTTTGCAGACCATAAGACTGGCCAAACTATGAACAGTAGCTACTCTGTGAACATGAAAAAGGGGCAACAGTTTTTCTGGCTTTAGCTAGGCATTCAAGCCTTTAACAGCCCATACACAGCTCAGGCTGTGTGCAGTTATTCATTTAATAAATGTTTGATGAAAAGGGCAACCCCTCCCCCCAAATGGACCAAATTCTTCAATCAAAAGATAGGGAGTGACTGAATGGATAAAAAGCAAGACCCATCTATATGCTGCCTATAAGAGACTCACCTTAGATATAATGACACACAGGTTGAAAGTGAAGAGATGGAGAAAGATGTTTTATGTGAATGGAAACCAAAAGTAAGCTGGGGTAGCTATACTTATATCAGACAAAATAGACTTAAACCAGATTGTAATAAAAGAAAAAGGTGGGCATTACATAATGATAAAAGGGTCAATCTAGCAGGAAGAGACAACATTTGTAAATATTTATGCACCCAATATAGATGCATCTAAAAGTATAAAGCAATATTAACAGACCTAAAGAGAGAAATTGACAATAAGACAATGATAGTAAGGGCCTTTAATATCATTCTTACATTGAGGAATAGATCATCCAGACAAATAATAAGGAAACATTAGCCTTAAAATACATTAGACCAGATGGATTTAGATATATACAAAACATTTTACCAAAAACCAACAGAATATACATTCTTAAGTGTATGTGGAACATTCTCCAGAACAGATAATATGTTTAGCCACAAAACAAGTCTCAATAAATTTTGGAAGATTGAAGCCCTATCAAGCATCTTTTTAGACCGCAATGGTATGACATTGGAAATCAATCACAAAAAACTGGAAAAATTACAAATATGTGGAGATTTGACAACATGCCACCAGACAACCAATTGATGAATTAAAAAATGAAAAAAAAAATAACCTTGAGATAAATGAAAATTAAAATACAGCTTTCCAAAATCTGGGATGTAGCAAAAGCAGTTTTAACAAGGAAGTTCATAATACTACAGACCTACTTCAAGAAACAAGTGCCTGGCTGCCTGTGTGGCTCAGTCCATTAAGTGTCTGACTCTGGTTTTCGGCTCAGGTCATGATCTCACAGTTTGTGAGTTCAAGCCCCACATAAGGCTCTGCACTGATGAGCCTGCTGGGGATTATCTGTCTCCCTCTCTCTGCCTCTCTCTCTCTCAAAAATAAACGAAAATAAACATTTATAAAAATAGAATGAATAAATATATTTGCATCTATTAGAAAGGAAACAAGTAAAATCTCAAATAAATAATTTAACTTTATACTTAAAGGAACTAGAAAACAAGGAATAAATGAAGCCCAAAGGTAGTAGAAGGAAGGCAATAGCAAAAGTCAGAAGAAATAAACGCAATAGAGACTAAAGAGACAATAGAAAAGACCAATAAAACTAAGCTGGTTTTTTGAAAAGATAAAGTTGATAAACCTTTAGCTAGATTTACTAAGAAAAAAAGAAGGCTTAAATAATGGAATCAGATGAAAGAAGGAACATTAAAACTGATACTAAAATAATGCAAAGGCTAATAAGGGACTATGATAACTGTATACCAACAAATTGGACAATTAGAAGAAATGGATAAATTTCTAGAAATAATCTTATAATACTAAATCATGAAGTAATAGAAAATCTGAACAGACCAATTACTAGCAAGGAGATAGAGTCAGTAATCAAAAAACTCCCAACAAGTAAAAGTCCAGGACCAGACAGCTTTAGTGGTGAATTCTAGCAAACATTCAAAGAAGATTTAATACCTATTCTTCTCAAACTCTCTCAAAAAATTGAAGAGGAGGGAACACTTCCGAACTCATTTTACAAGGCCACCATTGCTCTGATACCAAAATCAGACAAGGGCACCATAAAAGAAGAAAATTATAAGTCAGTATGAACATAAATGAACATAGATGTAAAAATCCTCAACAAAATATTAGCAAACCAAAATCAACAATACATTAAAAAAGTCATATGCCATGGTCAAGTGGGATTTATTCCAAGGATGCAAAGATGGTTCAACATCTGCAAATCAATGTGATATGCCACATTAACAAAATGGAGGATAAAAAATTATATGATCATCTCAATAGATGCAGGAAAAGCATTTGACAAAATTCAACATTGATTTATGATTAAAAAAAAGAAACTCAACAAAGAAGGTATAGAGGGAATGTCCCTCATCATAATAAAGGCCATAAATGACATGCCCACAGCTAAGATCATACTCAATGATAGAAAGCTGAAAAATTTCCCCCTAAGATCATGCCCACTCTTAGCACTTTTATTCAGTATAGTATTGGAAGTCCGAGTCAGAGCGATTAGGCAAGAAAAAGAAAAGGCGTCCAAATTGGAAAGAAAGAAGTAAAGCTGTCACCATTTGCAGATGACATGATTTTGTATAAAGAAAACCCCAAAGACAACACCAAAAACCTGTGAGAACTAATAAATTCAGTAAAGTTATAGGATACAAAATCAACATATAAAATATCTGTTGCACTTTTGTACACTAACGGCATACAATTAGAAAACAAAATTTAGAGGACACTCCCATTTATATTTGCTTCAAAAGGAATTAAATACCTAGGAATAAATGTAAACAATGATGTGAAAGACTTGTACACTGAAAACTAAGACATTGGTGAAAGAAATCAAAGAAGACACCAATAAATTGAAAGATAATTCCATGGTCATAGATTGGAAAAATTTATATTGTCAAAATGTCTATATTACACAAAACAACATATAGAGTCAACGCAACCCTATCAAAATTCCAATGGGATTTTTCACAGAAATAGAACAAACAATCCTAAAATTTGTATGGAATCACAAAAGATCCCTACCAGCCAAAACAGTCTTGAAACAAAAAGAGGAGGCATCATGCGCCCTGATTTCAAATCATATTAGAAACCTGTAGTAATCAAAACAGTATGTTATTGGCATAAAAACAGACAGATCAATGGAACAGAATAGAGAGCCCAGAAATAAACCTGTGCACATATGGTCAATTAATTTACAACAAGAATGTACAATGTGGAAAGGACAGTCTCTTCAGTAAATGGTGCTGGGAAAACTGAACAGCCACATACAAAAGAATGAAACTGGACCACTATCTTACACCATACACAAAAATAAGCTCAAAATGGAATAAACACTTGACTACAAGACCAAATGGCATAAAACTCTTGGAAGAAAACATAGGCAGTAAGCTCCTTGAAATTGCTCTTCGTGATGTTTTTTTTGGATCTCATTCCAAGGGCAATGGCAATAAAAGAAAAATAACCAAGGAGACAATGTTAAAAAGCTTTTGCACAGTGAAGAAAATCATCAACAAAATGAAAAGGCAACCTACTGAATGGGAGAAGATATTTGCAAATCATACAACTTGAATAAGGGTTAATATCCAAAATATAGAAAGAACTGCAATTAAATAACATCAACAACACAACACAAATCTGATTAAAATATGGGCAAGGAGCTGAATAGATCTTTTTCCGAAGAAGACATACAGATGGCCAATGGGCATATGAAACTGTGCTCAGCATCAGTAATTATTGGAAATGCAAATCAAAAGCACTACGAAGTATATCACACCTGTCAAACGGCCATTATCAAAAAGACGAAAAAGTAACAAGTCTTGGCAAGGATGTGGGGCAAAGGGAACCCTCTTACACTATTGGTGGGAATGTAAATCAGTACAGCCACCATGGAAAACATTATGGATATTCTACAAAAACTAAAAATAGAGCCACCAAATGATCCAATAAATCCACTTCTGGGTATTTATCCGAAGAAAATAAAAACACTAATCAAAGATATATGTACCCTTATGTTCATTGCAGCATTATTTACAATATTCAAGATATGGAAATAACCACAGGGTCCACTAATGGATGAGTGGATAAAGAAAATGTAGTGTATTTATACAATGGAATATTACTCAGCCATAAAAAAGAATGAAATCTTGTCATTTGTAAGCACATGGATGGACCTTGTGGATATTAGGCCTACTGAAATAAGCCAGAGAAAGACAAATGTCATATAATTTCATTTATATATGGGAATCTAAAAACAGATGAGCAGACAAAACAAAACTTATAAGTGCAGACAATAGATTGGTGGTTGCCAGAGGGGAGGAGAGTTGGAGGGTGGGCAAAATGGGAGAAGATGGGCAAGAGTTACAAACTTCCAGTCACAAAATAAGTAAGTCATGGGGTTGTGATGTACCGCATGGTGACCATAGTCAACAATATCATATTACATATTATGTAACTTTATATGGTGGCAGGAGGAAATTAGACTTATTGGGGTACTCATTTTACAGTGTATATAAATAACAATTCATCATATTGTATACCTGAAACTAATATAATGTTGTATGTCAGTTATACCTTGATAAAAAATAAAAGCCATGGAACACAACACAAATGTATGGAGGTTAAATAACGTGACACTAACAATGAATGGGTCAACTCTGAAACCAAATGAGAAGTTAAAAATTACATGGAAACAAATGTAAATGAAAAAACCAAGTTACTAAAGTCTTGGGGATGCAGCAAAGTGGTTCTAAGAGGGAAGTTTATAGTAATACAGACCTCAAGAAGCAAGAAAAGTCTTAAATAAACAACCTCACTTTACACCTAAAGGAGCTAGAAAAACCCAAAGAAACAAAACAAAACCCAAACTGAGCAAAAGGAAGGAGATAATTCAGATTAGAGCAGAAATAAATGATACAGAAACTAAACAAACAAATCAAACAATAGAACATATCAATAAAAGCAGGAGCTGGTTCTTTGAAAAGCTCAGCAATGGTAAACCTCTAGTCAGACTCATAAAAAAAAAAAAAAAAAAAAAGAGACAGAGAGAGAACCCAAATAAAATTACTAATGAAAAAGAAGAAATAACAACCAACACCCACAGAAATACAATTTGTAACAGAGGGTTGCCTGGGTGGCTCAGTTCGCTAAGCATCCAACTCTTGGTTTTGGCTCAGGTCCTGATCTCACAGTTTGTGGGTTCAAGCCCCACGTTGAGCTCTGTGCTGGAGGTCTGGAACCTGCTTGGGATTCTTTTTCCCTCTCTCCTGCTCTCATATGCACTGTCTCTCAAAATAAATAAACAACAAAAAAAAACCCCACAAACAATTCTAACAATATTATGAAAACCTATATGCCAACAAATTGGATAACCTGGAAGAAATTGATAAACTCTTAAAAACATATAAGCTACCAAAGCTAAAGCAGGAGGAAATAGAAAATTTGAACAGATCAGTTACCAGCAATGTGAATCAGTAAACAACAAACTCCCCCAAATCAAAAGTCCATTACTGGATGACTTCATAGGCGAATTCTACCAAACATTTAAAGAAGAGTTATTATCTATTCTCAAACTACTCCAGAGAATAGAAGGAAAACTTCCAAATTTATTCTGTGAGACCAGTGTCACCCTATACCAAAACCAGATAAAGACACTGCAAAAAAAAGCGAACTACAGGCCCATATGTCTCATGAATACAGATGCAAAAATCCTCAGTGAATATTAGCAAACTGAATTCAACAATACATTAAAAAAATTATACATCACAATCAACTGGGATTTATCCATGGGATGCAAAGGTGGTTTAATATTTTAAAAATAATGTCATACTTCACATCAATAAAAGAAAGGATAAAAACCATATGATTGTTTCATTAGATGCAGAAAAAGCATTTGACAGAGTACAACATCCATTCATGATAAAAACCCTCTGCAAATTAGGTCTAGAGGGAACATAGCTCTACATAATGAAGACCTTATATGAATAACTCACAGCCAACATCATACTTAGTGGTGAAAAACTGAGAGCTTTTCCTCTAAGGTCAGGAACAAGACAAGAATGTCCACTCTCACCACTTTTATTTAACATAGTACTGGAAGTTCTAGCCATAGCAATTAGACAACATAAAGAAATAAAAGACATTCAAATTGTAAGAAAGAAGTAAAACTCTCAATATTTGCAGATGACATGATACTGGACGTAGAAAATCCTAAATACTCCACCACAAAACTACCAGAACTGATAAATGAATTCAGTAAAGTCGCAGGATACAAAATCATGTGCAGAAATCTGTTGCATTTCTATACACTAATTATGAAGCAGCCATTAGTGAAATTAAGAAAACAATCCCATTTACAGTTGCACCCAAGCCAATAAAATATCTCAGAATAGACTTAACCAAAGAGGTGAAAGACTTTACTCTGAAAACTATAAAACATTGGTGAAAGAAATTCAAAATGATGCAAAGAAATGGAAATGCTCATGGGTAAGAAGAACAAATATTGTTAAAGTGTCTGTACTACCCAAAACAATCTACAGATTTAATGCAATCCCTATTAAGTACCAATAGCATTTTTCATGGAACTAGAACAAACAATCCTAAAGTTTGTATGGAACTACAAAACAAAACTGGAGGTATCACAATTCCAGATTTCAAGTTATATTACAAAGCAGTAGTAATTAAAACACTATGGTACTGGCATGAAACTAGGCACATAGATAAATGCAATAGAACAGAAAATCCAGAAATAAATTCACAATTATATGGTCAATTAATCTTCAACAAAGGAGGAATGAATATACAATGGGAAACAGATAATCTCTTCAACAAATGATGTTGGGAAAATTGGACAGCCACATGCAAAAGAATGAAATTGGCTTACTTTCTCTCCCCATATACCAAACTAAATGCAAGGCATTAAGAACCTAAACATGAGGCCTGAAGCCATACAAATCCTTGAAGAGAGCACAAGCAGTAATTTCTCTGACGTTGGCCACAGCAACATTTTTCTAGATACATCTCCTAAGACAAGGGAAATAAAAGCAAAAATAAACTATTGGGACTACATAAAAACAAAAATTTTTCTTCATAGCAAAGGAAACAACAAAACTAAAAGGCAACCTACTGAATTGGAGAAGATTTTTGCAAATGACATATCCAATAAAGGGTTAGTATCCAAAATATATAAAGAACTGATACAACTCAACACCCAAAGAACAAATAATCTAATTAAAAAATGGGCAAAGGACATGAACAGATATTTCTACAAAGAAGACCTCCAGATGGTCAACAGACACATGAAACGATGCTCAACATCACTCATCAGGGAAATGGCAAATCAAAACTACAATGAGATAACACCTCACATGTGTCAGACTGGCTAAAATCAACTACACAAGAAACAACAGGTGTTGTTGAAGATGTGGAGAAAAGGGAATCCTCTTGCACTTTTGGTAGGAATGTAAACTTATGCAGCCACTGTGGAAAACAGTATGGAGGTTCCTCAAAAAATAAAAAAAATAGAATGGCCCTTTGATCCAGTAATTGCACTACTGGGTATTTACCCCAAAATACAAAAACACTAATTCAAAGGCATACACACACCTGAATGTTTATAGCAGCATTATTTACAATAGCCAAACTATGGAAGCAGCCCAAGTGTCCATCAATAGATGAATGGTAAAAAAGATGTGGTGTGTGTATATATACAATGGAATATTATTCAATCACAAAAAATAATGAAATCTTACCATTTGCCACAGCATTGATGGAACTAGAGAGTATAATGCTAAGTGAAATAGTCAGAGAAAGACAAATACCATATGATCTATTTTGTATATGGAATTTAAGAAACAAAACAAATGAGCAAAGGAAAAAAAAAAAAGAGAGAGACAAACCAAGAAACAGACTGTTAACCAGGGAAACAAACAGGTGGTTACCAGAAGGGAGGTGAGTGGGGGGATGGCTGAAATAGGTAATGGAGATTAAAAAGTAAAAAACAAAACAAAACAAAAAAACTCTTAGGAGAACAACTCTCCTAAACCAATCAGAAACCTACAGCAGAAAGGAAAGAATTGACTAAAATACAGAAGAAACAATATATTTATCTGTAGACAGAAGAGCAGGCTTTTCACTGGTTATTAATTATTATCCCATCTCATGCCCTTTAGCGTATTGCTTCTTAAAACATAAACTGTGATAAATTCTTACAATTGTGGTTATGTATGGATGAGCTCTAGTGGACCTTTGTTATATGGGCTGGATTAGGTTAAACAGGATCGAACAGCTCTTTGGGTCGAGAAACTCTACGTTCATTTACTGCATTGTGCTCTTAGTAAATCTCATGACCTAAACCCATTGTCTTCTCATCCTCCATTTTTGCATTCTCTTTATCTGTAATATCTTTTATTGAGAATAAGGAAAATAATATTATTTCTATTATGAGCAGTATAAACTACTGGATCTTTAAGGTTAAATTTGGTCATTATTGACAATAACTCAAAACTTTTTATTTTTCTTTACAGCAACATTGTAATGTGTATTATGCAGCTTGAACAAATCACTTGTAAAATACTTTCTTTCTGTTTTTCTATTAAACAGTTAAATTACAAATGTACGATTGTACTTCCAAGTCAATTAGACTTAAATTTTTTTTTCATTTCAAAATAGCTTAGAAGATTTTATTCTATATGTTTTTATATTTAGCAATACTTTTATTTTTGCATGATAATATATGAAAAGTTTTAAAGCTAATTTGTATTCCACATATAGAATTTTTAACAGTGTCATAAAATATATATTAACTTATGATTTTTATAGTCTGTAGCCTATGATGTTAATTTTTTGTTACATTAGTTGTTAATGATTTTGCTAAAATATTTATAAATGTTATATAAATATAATTCATAATGATTCAAATAGGATGTATTATTATGAATTAGCACTATATGATGGATCATACCAAGGGTAAACAGCATGTATTTGAAATTCAAATTTATAAATCTATTGTGGAAGATTTTAAACATTTATAAAACTAGAGACATTAGTATAATGAACTCCCATGTACCCATCATCCAGCTTCAACAACTACCAACATAAAGCAGTCTTGTTTTATCTAGGTCACCTCCCATTTTCTCCCTACCCCTCAGTATAGTTTAAATTGTATCATTTCATCTGTAAATACTTTAGTATGTATTTCTGAGAGATGAACTCTCTTTTAAAAATATATATAATCACTGGGTACCTGAGTGGCTTAGTTGGTTAAATGTCCAACTCTTGATCTCAGCTCAGGTCTTGATCTCAGGGTTGTGAGTTTAAGCCTTAGGTTGGGCTTCATGCTGGGCATGAAGCCCATTTAATAAAAAAAAAAAAGTGAAAAATAAGAGTAAAAAAATTGAAATCTAGGTATAATCATTAATAAAAATATATATAATCACAATAGCATCATCACTATGAAAAATAAATAATAATTCCTTAATATCACCTAATACCTGGTCTGTGTTCAGATTTGCTTGATTGCTCTATAAAGGTCTTTTTATAGACAATTTGTTTAAGTCAGTATCCAAACAAGATTCACACATTATATTGGTTGCTTTGTCTCAAGTGTCTCTCTCTCATTTTGTGAGTAAGCATTAGATTGAAGAATATCATCATATTACAATAATCAGAAGTGTACAGCTTGATGAATTTTACATACTGATCACTTCTGTGTAATATTACCAAGATCATAAATAGAACATCACTAGTTGCCCAGAAGTTCCCTTCATGTTTTCTCCAGGCACATCCCCCTACCATGAGGATAACTGTTATGTTGACTTTTATTTATTATTTTAAATGTTTATTTATTTATTTTGAGAGAGAGAGAGAGAAAGTCAGAGAGAGGGAGAGAGAGAATCCCAAGCAGGCTGTGATGTCAGTGCAGAGCCCAATGTGGAGATTGATCTAACAAACCAAGATCATGACCTGACCCAAAAGAGTTGGACTCCCAACTGGCTGAGCCACCCAGGCGTCCCTGTCTTGACTTTTAATACCATAAATTAGTTTTGTTTTTATAGGAATGGAAGCCTATAGTATATTCTCTTATGTCTAGTTCAGTTTGCTTAATATGCTTTAAAGAGTCCCTCATGATGTTGCATGATTCAGTCATTTGTTCTTTTTTTATTGCTGTGTAGTATTTTATGAATATGTACAATTTATCTGTTGTACTTTTGATAAATATTTAGATTGTTTGCAGTTTTTTACTCTTACATATTGTGCTGTTGTGGACTTTCTTTTGCTTGTCTTAGTGAAGTCAGAGTCTTGGTTTTTTTGTGTTTTTTTTTTTCTCAAGAGTCTTAAAATCTGTAACAACTCTTCTTTCCTCTCTTTTGTCTTGCTATTCACTTGTTGAAGAAATAGGATTATTTTTCCTATAGAAAAATTCTGGAGTTTTTTACAGCATGGTTGTAGCAGTGCTTGTTTTGTTACTATTCAACCTTGTGTTGAAATTGTTCTGTCACCTCAAAAAATTAATAAGTGATTCAAATAATTTTGTGATTTTTCCCTTTTAAAAATATTCCAAAGGTATCTGACTTTTTAATTGTTACTTTTATAATAATAAATAATCAACATTTTAGAAACATTCCTTTTATATTCATAATGTGTTAGTATATTAGTACTTTTGATTACTTTTTATTTTATAACTGTGTATCATGTTTTAAGTGAAAGTAAATAGTAATGATATCCTTTGCATATTTCTTTTCATAGGTTTGATATTAATATGCTATCAAAATTTTCCTTTTGCCTAGCAAATCAACATTTATATTTCAGTCCATTGATGGGAAAAATAGCTGATATTGTACACAGGAAACTGGAAACCATAGAGGACTTAAGGTAAATTTATTTTAGGTAAATATGTGGTTGGAGAGGTTCTGGGGTTTGGATGCATATACACTTAGATTGCCACTTCTTACCTATGTGACGTTAATCTCTTGAAACTTTAGTATCCTTATCTATAAAATAGTACTACTGGGGCACCTGGGTGGCTTAGTCAGCTAAGTGTCTGACTTCGGCTCAGGTCACGATCTTGTGGTTTGTGAGTTCGAGCCCTGTGTTGAGCTCTGTGCTGACAGCTTGGAGCCTGGAGCCTGCTTCAGCCTGCCTCTCCCCCGCTCACCCTCTGTCTCTCTCTCAAAAATAAATAAACATTTAAAAAATTAAAAAAAAAATAGTACTACCTTGCATCTACTTTGCAATGTTACTGTGGGAAAGTATAAACATGATATTGTTTACACATGTAAAGTGTAACATGATATTGTTGAGATCTGTGAAAGATTTGAGATTTTACTTTACTTGCAAGCTAACAAGTTTGCCTGCCCTCAATGATCTCATTTAACCTTAATTACCTTCCCAAAGACCCTGTCTCCAAATATAGTTACATTGGAGGTTAGGACTTTAATATATGGAGCTTAGGGGAGGACACAGTTCAGTCTATAGCATACATCAGTGTCCATAGCAGCATTAGTTCGAATAGTCAAAAGGTAGAAATAACCTAAATGTCCATTTGATTGATGAATGGACAGTCAAAATGTGGTATATACCTACAATGGGATATTATTTAGCCTTAAAAAGGAAGGAAATTCTGACACATGCTACAACATGGATGACATTATATTGAGTGAAATAAGCCAGACACAAGAGGACAAATATTATGATTCCACTTATATGAACTCCTAAAGTAGTCAAATTCATAAAAATAGAAAGTAGAATGGTTATTGCTAAGGGCTGGCGGGGGTGAAGAATTGAGAGTTACTGTACAAATGGCCAAGGAGTTTTAGTTTCAGAAGATGAAAAAGTCCTATAGGTAGGTGGTGGTAATAGTTGCATAACAATGTGAAAATATTTATTATCACTGAATGGTATGATTAAAAATGTTTAGGGGCGCCTGGGTGGCGCAGTCGGTTAAGCGTCCGACTTCAGCCAGGTCACGATCTCGCGGTCCGTGAGTTCGAGCCCCGCGTCAGGCTCTGGGCTGATGGCTCGGAGCCTGGAGCCTGTTTCCGATTCTGTGTCTCCCTCTCTCTCTGCCCCTCCCCCGTTCATGCTTTGTCTCTCTCTGTCCCAAAAATAAATAAAAAACGTTGAAAAAATGTTTAGAATGGTAGGGGCACCTGGCTGGTTCAGTTGGTTAAGTGTCCAACTTCGGCTCAGCTCATGATCTCACCGTTTGTGGGTTTGAGCCCCACGTTGGGTTCTGTGCTGACAGCTCAGAGCCGGGAGCCTGTTTTGGATTCTGTGTCTCCCTCTCTCTCTGCCTCTCCTGTGCTTGTGCTCTGTCTCTCTCTCTCTCTCTCTCTCAAAAATAAACATTAAAATAATGGTGGTATATTTTACACCATTACAGTGGTATATTTTATGCTCTCTCTGTTTTCATGCCCATACACCTAAGTAGCTTGTAAAAGCCAAGACAATTAAAATCAGTGTAAATTTTTTTAAGTGTAAAAAATTCCTATAGACTCCGTTGAGAATCTAGTCAAATCTTGGGACATTTCCCTACTCCAAACTACAATTACAAATAAATATATAGTTTTAAAAAATCATTTCAGGGGGTTTTATGGTTAAGTGAAATAGCAATGATAGGTTACTAATTAATGTTAGCATTAAACATTTGAGTAGGGAAGCCAGAGATTGTACAACTGAGTTTTTTAATTTAATATAAAAATTTTTATTTAAGTTTGTTTATATTAGAGAGAGAGAGACAGAGAGAGTGAATGGGGGAAGGGCAGAGGGAGAGGGAGAGGGAGAATCCCAAACCGGCTCCACACTGTCAGCATATAGCCCAATGTGGGGCTTGAACTCACCAACCGTGAGATCATGACTAGAACCAAAACCAAGAATCGGATGCTTAATGGACTGAGCCACCTAGGCGCCTCACAACTGGGTTTTTAAAATATATTTTATTGAAAATGTTGAAGAAATTTGGAAACAAAAATAAATGTAAATAATTTCCCTATCCTAATGATTGAGATATTTTTATATTTACATTTTTATGTCTTTTCTGTAGATGTTTTCTAATGATCATCTCCAAACATTTGTTATATGTATTTTACATTTTGCATTCTTTATGCATTTTGGTGCATTATGATGCTGTATATTTGTAGTTTTCTGATTTTTTTTTTTTTAAATCAGCTCCACACCCAGCATAGAGCCCAATGTGGGGCTTGAACTCATGACCCTGAGATCAAGACCTGAGCTGAGATCAAGAGTTTGGATGCTTAACTGACTGAGCCACTCAGGCTCAGTTTTTGTATTGTGTAACACCTGCGTTTTGAAAGCAGGAACTTCACCTTTGTAATTTTGATGTCTTCCTTAATACCTGGAAGAGTTATGTTCCTTAAAAGTATTTTTTGGTGAAGAAATATTAAATGCCTGAAGTTCAGTACTTACTGTCATATATTACTATCTGTCTAGCATGAGGCATTAAAAAATATGAAACAATTTATTAGTAAGAGACATTTTGCCAAGATTTTTTTTTAGTAAGATAACAGATATGCAGAGAAAGGGGCAACAAAGCGAAGTCTACTTCCAAAAATATAAAATGAGACTTTTAATGGCGCATTCATAGGCAATTGGTCCAAAGTGATTTCTGAGTGAATTTCACTGAAATATTTTCCTTCAAGGCAGTTATCTATAGAATGAGATATTACACACACTCAACAAAAGATATTATTTCGATGTATTTTTTGTTTGTTTTAAATCTAAAGGCATTTAATTACTAGATGTGTGTTCAAGTCCCATAAGTAAAGGAAAAATTTTGTGGTATAAAACCTGTAATATTTTAACTAGTTCTCTTCCATATCTAATCATTTAGTCTTAGAATTGTTTTTTATTCTTAAATAATGTAAAAATCTTTGCATTTGTTTCCTTTTTAGGTCCTTGTCTGTATTGATGGTCAACATATCTTCTTTAATATCACAACGTTTTCAAGACCAATTAGTGAACAAAACAGAACATCTTTTTGATACCATAGATTCTTCCCAGGTCAACGTTGCAAGAAGAATAGTAAAATTTCTTCGAAATATTAAATATAGTTATTACCCACTATTAGAAAGGTGTAATACGGTATTTTTAAGCAATATGAACCACCTTGATTTGGACTCCATCAGTAAAATACTTAGTCTATACCACTCTCTACAGTTTCATAGTTTTGAATTTATTAAAATGGCTAAAAAGAGGCTAACTGAGATGATTTCTCTGTTCAATCACCCTCCTAGCTTTGTAAAACTGTTTGTAGCATTGGGACCCATGGCAGGACCTGAAGAAAAGGAACAGTAAGTTTGGCTAAAAATGCTTTATTTTTCTTGTTGAGACTCTATGGGGCCTTGCAAGCTTAGACCTCCTTGCAGTTCTAGAAGGCACAGATGTCACCCCCATGCAGTCCTGGAAGGGAGAATAATCTCTTATGTCTGCTCCTTGATGCTTTCTCTGAATGTTCTAATTTACATCTCTACTGCTAAATTCTACTGCTAGTCTACTGCTAAATTCTGAGAAAGGGCCAATGACTTCCTGGTGGTGGCGAACACAAAGGATGAGGGAGATGGATATTCTCTGTGGAGAATGCCGCTTAAGTGCTTTTATTCTCCCTTCCTGGGCTATTTGATAGGCTTTACACACAGGTATAAGACTCTCCCACCCCCAGTATAGGGTGTGGAATATTCAGAATTATATTAGTGCTAACAATGGACCATTCTGTGCTTTGTGATCCTCACATTTGTCATCAAAGGCATTTCTTCAGCACCTTGGTAAGTGTTCCCTTGTTAGGTTGGAGTGAATTTTATCTATCTCCTATCTTTAAAAAATGTCCAGTTTTGCCTGACACTGATGTAGATAGGACTATTCCAGATATAAAGATGAGCAAACATTAAGTTAATGAATGATTACTAGGTATGAGCCAAGAGATAAGTATGATTAGTAGGTTCAGTTAAGCAGGGTTTCCAGGAGTTGCATAGTAGAGGTATCTGCTGCATCATTATTACTCTGTTAGCAAAGGACACACAGGGAGAGTTTTAATTTTAAGAGTCCTGTGAATTATATGAAGACCTTTAAGACATTTTAAGAGACTGTATGAAGATGGGAACAAGATGGTTACTTAAAAAGCTTTTATTGGAATTTTATTTTTTAATTATTTATTTTTGGTCACTAAGTACTGTTGGAATCTCATATTCTAAAGCAGTACAGAAGTTGAATTTAACTAGGTCCCTGCCTTCAAGCAGTTTATATTCCAATTGGAAGGATAGAAATGTACATATAATTGAATTGCATAAATACCATGACACTGCAATATAGTTATGAATAAGTACTCAAATTAGTGATATAGATAGTAGACAGGAAAATGAGAGAAAAATATAGACAATAAATGACTGGGCAAAGCTTTGAGGAGAAGCTGGATTTGAAAATGTTTGATAAGGTTGATGAAAAGGATGGTGTAGAGCTATCCAATATGAATAGTTCTAAATTATTCTAAAAGATACAGTTATATATAGATAGTTGTATTAGTGTACAATTTTGGATGGTTTCAAAATGGATCATCTTTGTAAATTTTCAGTTTATAATGTCACAGCAAGTATTTAGTAGGTAAGATTTTTGTTAATATGCAGGTATATTGACTTTCTGATCAGATCTTACTCAATTTAGAATAATTGGGATATTGTTAGAATGCCAATTTTTAGTTCTTTAGCTCTATAGTCCTGAATTTCACTGAATTATTGTATTTTATAATCATTATAACTTTATCTTATTTGAAAATCAATTTAAAAACCTTTTGTCTGTATTTTTTAAGAGACAGTTTAAGATTAGATTGTACTGAAGCCTAATTCCTTTGATGAAAACAGTATATTTTTCTTTATTCAATTATATTTATATTATACCCTATTAGGTGGGGAGAAAATTGGAATTATATATAGAATTCAGTTTTTGTTTCTATTTCTTTTTATTACCTCAGAACTGTTATTTAAAAAAAAAAACAAACGAAACTTTCATAGGCTAATCATCAGTTATTCAACGTAAAAATATTTTTCTTTTCTTCTAGACTTAAATCAACTATATTATTAATGTCAGAGGAGCTTACCAGCCAGCAAGCCTTGGCAGTGATGGGAGCAATGGAAGAGATGGAAAGCAGAAATTCACATCTGAATAAAAAGTAGTCTTTCCTGAAATTCATGGCCTTATCTTTAGTTGTCATTCATAAGTAACTTTTTTTTTTGAGGATGCCTTATATTTTTTTCTATAATTTAGCTGTTGGTTTTGAAGAAATAAGGAATTAACACTTAAGGCATTGTTTATTAAATAGCTTGTTTTTTAAGGTAGGGATTTTTAAATTGTCTATAGTATTTTTCGCTTCATTTGCTGCTATTGTTATTCTCAAGCCAGAACATTTTAGTCTTGGAAAGTGGAGGGCACCTACGTGAACTTGATTTGTTTCATACCACAGTTGTTACCTTGAAATCATACCTCCATATATTGTCTTTCTTTTACTTGAAATTTAAGAAGAATAAAAATACATAGTTCAGATATATACTTAATGTTTTATTATCAATTATATGTTCCTTTTTAAAGTATTCCTTATGCCCCATTTCTTGGTGCATTTCTCATGGTTTTTAATCAGTTCCATTAGAGGGCCAGTGGATTTAAGGAAGAAAATTAAATCAGTTTTGCTAATTGTTAGTAAATCCTGATAAAGATTTCTTTTGGGGGAAGATGTGGAATTTGATGGCTGTTTTCTGAGTTGTTTTTTATTTAGAAAGTGAAACTTTATGCTTTTCCCTCCTATTATTATTTTTTAAATATTTATTTATTTATTTTGAGAGAGAGTGATAGAGAGAGAGAATTCTCACACAAGTGGGGGAAAGGGCAGAGAGAGAGGGAGTCAGTGTAGAGCCGGCGTGGGGCTCAAACTCACGAACCACGACATCATGACTAGAGCCCAAATCAAGTCAGATGCTTAACTGAGCAATCAAGGCGCCCTCCTCCTCTTACTATTAATAATTAAATATTATTTCATTCACACTTCATTGATAGCTCTTATATCATTCTAGTTTGTTGTTTACATTTCTGTCACCTTCTTGAGACAGCTGTTCAAGAACAGAAAACCTGGGGCGCCTGGGTGGCTCAGTCGGTTAAGCGTCCGACTTCGGCTCAGGTCATGACCTCACGGTCCATGGGTTCGAGCCCCGCGTCGGGCTCTGTGCTGACAGTTCAGAGCCTGGAGCCTGTTTTGGATTCTGTGTCTCCCTCTTTCTCTGACCCTCCCCTGTTCATGCTCTCTCTCTGTCTCAAAAATAAATAAATGTTAAAAAAAAAAAAAAAAAGAACAGAAAACCTTATTTTATTCATTGCTCTAAAGCAGTGTATGTCTGGCATGAAAGAGCTCCTCAGTAAATGTTTAATAAATAAGTGAATGAATTTTTAATATATTTTATCATTCTTTTTAGAATTGCTTCAATTCTGCATAAACATTTGGATAACTATAAACCAATAGAGTTATTGAAGATAACTCGAGCACTGGTTTTTCTCCATTTTCAAAATAAAGAGCTTTTTGTGAAACTCAGAGAATTACTGCATAGGTAAGGTTAAAATCAAAGTGTTTATTTATTTTATAATCTAGACTCAACATCTGTTTTGCTTGATTACGTAGAGAGTTGGAACTTTTGGAGGCAGAATTAAGTGGCTTATTATTTAAAATGTTAACACACTTGTCTCCTCCAATACCCATTTTGCAAGTGCTCATGCTTGGTATATTTTGAAATGAAGCCAGTGGGGCGAGGAGTTCCCTAGGGCATGAATAACAGCAAAAGCCAAGGCATTTTCCTTTCATGCAGGTATAGAATAACTACGAAAAATTGGAGCTGCCCAACAAGGCAAAACTCCATTTGGGAGCATTCATATTTAGAGGCCTTCAGTCTGCTTACTTGCCTATTTTAAGGCATGTTAGATTGTCTTAAGACATAATAAATTTTTTAATTTCTAATTTTTAAAATAAGATATTAAGAATAATATTACTTACAAAAGCATTTTTGTATATAATTTAACATTTTCTGCTTTTCTATGGATATAACATTTGTATTTCAACTAGGAAGTTAGTCCGTTTTCCATTGATGTTTATGGAAATGGAGCCAAAATGGAGTTTTCCATTAAAATTTTTTTATTTTAATCATCAGAATAATGTCTTGAGTGAAACTAAAGCTAGATTAATCTTTTTCTCCTCCATTTTTCTATACTAGTTTGATTTAGTTTGATTTAGTTTGATTCCTGGAAGACCAGACATGGGATTCTATGCGATTAATCAAAAGACTGGCACGTAGTTCAAAATGATTTTTATTATAATAAAGGTATATGCTGTTAAGGTTAAGAAGGATTTGAACTAAAGAATAAGAGGTGGCACTTTATCAGGTGAAAATTTAGCTTAATAGGTATGTTAGTAGAAAGTTCACTCTTTTCTTGACGAAATAACTTCCTTCTTATCAAGGTATTAATATGCAGGATTATTGTTTCCTCACCCTCTTCACGTATAGCATGGACTTTTATTAGCCTCTGAATGAAGAATTTTATGTTCTAAATTATCATAAACTGACCCAGGGACATGGTTTATTTGGTCTGCACAATGTTTTTTAAAAAGTTAAATTATAGAATACTGTTTGCCTCTAGGTATGTTAACAGAAAAGTAAGAGCAGAAGTGGGATCATACAAGGGGATTCCACTTTACCTGTGATGTTTTATTTCCTTTATAGAATGACTTGAAGCAAATATGACAATGTTAAAATTTAGTAACTCTGAGTAGGGATGGCCCTTATATGTCTCTGTAATTTAAAATTTTATCCAAACCCTAATTGGGAGATGTTGTATGAAAATCATAGGTGCTCACTTTCCCCTATTTCAGTGCAAGCAATATTAAGTAGATGTTAGAAGGAACACAGTTTAATTGAACTATTCACATAGATGTTTATATAAATAGCTCCTGAAACCATTCAGAGAACACAGGGAATTGATTTACTAGAATAATGTTGGTTTTTGGTGGCTTTTTTTTTTTTTTTTTTTACTATATTGAAATGTAATGTACATTTCTCCTCATTACTCTGCTTCCCCTGTCTCCCAGATTAACTGCTACACTTAGTTCTAACTGCATGGATTAGTTTTGCCTATTTTGTGTCTGGCGTCTTTTGGCTCAATATTATGTTTATGAGATTTACCCATGTTTTTGTTGTATGGTATTCTCTTTGTAAGAATGTAACAAAAATATTTTTATTCATTCTATAGGCGGTGGATATTTTGTTTCCAGTTTTTGGCTATTATGAATAGTGCTGTTATGAATATCCTCATACATATCTTTTAGTAGATATATGTATGCACTTCTGTAGATATTTACCAAGGATTGTAATTGTTGGTTCATAGATTAAATATATGTTCATCCTCAGTAGATCCTGGTAAATGGTTTTCTAGAGTATCTGTACCAGTTTATATTCCCACCAGCAGAATGTGAGCATTCCTATTCCACGTCCCTGCCAACACTTGTATATTTTTATTTTCTAATTTTAGCCATACTGGTGGGTATGTGGTGATATTGTAAGTGAACACACATGCACGTGTAAGTTTTGGAATTTGAGGAACTATTTCCAGGAAAAACATCAAGTGGAGGTTGAAGAGATTGTATCTGTTGGGAGTTTACTTTTAGACAAGTATCACAAGGTTGGCAAATATTGAGAGTTCTATCTCCTAGGTCAATTCTGCAGACAGATAAAGTTTTTCCCTTTACATAAAAGGGTGTATTTATTTTTTGTGGCTCTAAGAATAAAATACTCATTTAGTACTAATTGAGTACCTACTTTGTGTCAGGCACTGGGCCAAACATTGTATAACAATTATTTTGGAAATTTTGGAAAATAGAAAAAAGTATAAAGAAGAAAATAAAAATCATTCCTAAACTCATTCATCCACTGACAACAGTTTGTGATATATATACATTTGTGATAATACTTACATATGTGTGTATAAAATTTTTTTTCCCTCCACTATAGATGCTGGAGAGGATGTGGAGAAACGGGAACCCTCTTGCACTGTTGGTGGGAATGCAAATTGGTGCAGCCGCTCTGGAAAACAGTGTGGAGGTTCCTCAGAAAATTAAAAATAGACCTACCCTATGACCCAGCAATAGCACTGCTAGGAATTTACCCAAGGGATACAGGAGTACTATTGCATAGGGGCACTTGTACCCCAATGTTTATAGCAGCACTCTCAACAATAGCCAAGTTATGGAAAGAGCCTAAATGTCCATGAACTGGTGAATGGATAAAGAAATTGTGGTTTATATACACAATGGAGTACTACATGGCAATGAGAAAGAACGAAATATGGCCCTTTGTAGCAACGTGGATGGAACTGGAGAGTGTGATGCTAAGTGAAATAAGCCATACAGAGAAAGACAGATACCATATGTTTTCACTCTTATGTGGATCCTGAGAAACTTAACAGAAACCCATGGGGGAGGGGAAGAAAAAAAAAAAAGAGGTTAGAGTGGGAGAGAGCCAAAGCATAAGAGACTCTTAAAAATTGAGAACAAACTGAGGGTTGATGGGGGGTGGGAGGGAGGGGAGGGTGGGTGATGGGTATTGAGGAGGGCACCTTTTGGGATGAACACTGGGTGTTGTATGGAAACCAATTTGACAATAAATTTCATATATTGAAAAAAAATTTTTTTGTCCCTCCTAGTTGAGATTAGTTTTGTATTTCCCCCCCCTTAACCTTACCCACTTAGCATTTTCTCACATCATTTAGAACTATTTGTAAATCTTTTTAATGACTGGATATTACCCATCATATGACTGTATCATAATTCACTTAAGTGTTCCCTCGTTGAATATTTAGTTTTTAAATTTTAGCCATGTAAAAATATGAATTAACATAACACAAATGTTTGCTAGCATCTTATTTATTTTTCTTTCATAATCCTATATATTTAAAAAATTAAAAAAATTTTTAATGTTTATTTATTATTGAGAGAGAGAGTGAGAGAGACAGAGAATGAATAGGGGAGGGGCAGAGAGAGGGAGACACATAATCCAAAGCAGGCTTCAGGCTCTGAGCTGTCAGCCCAGAGCCCGATGCAGGGCTCGAACCCATGAACTCTGAGATCATGACTCAAGCCGAAGTTGGATGCTTAACCAACTGAGCCACCCAGGAGCCCCAAAATAGGTTCACATTTGCCCACATTTTAGTTTATTTTCTTAGTCTAGTTTCCTAGACAGGAATTGACCATGTCAAATGATATTGTTGCTTTTTAGGTTTAAAATGCCTGTGTTGATGCACCCTTTCTAGCATTGACTATTATGATTATTTTAATGTGCTAATTTAATATTTTAAAAATTAGCTCAACAACTTTGTTTTAATTTAGATTTGATTTTTTCTTCTAGTACGTCTAAGCCAAAAGAGTCTTTAAAAGTTCTCAGTTTTTTATTTGCAATTTAACAATTGCTATGCTGGTGGCAAGACTCTTACTTTGGGGGTGAGACTGTTATCATGGGAATTTGGGGAAAAAGGAGTAGAAAATGGGGTCACTTGTATGTTCTGTGTTTTCTGTTTTTTTAAGGTTGGACTTCCTATATAGCAGAAGTGGGAAGGGAACTAGTGTTACCAAGTGATCACAGTATGGCAGGGCCTGTGCTAGGTCATACCAGCTCCTGACAGGTCAGACCAAACTTTGAGCCCCAAATCTGTCACGAGCAACAGCACTGGAAACATTGTTCTGACACTGATCTTTGGTTTGCTAGGGACTATGGTTTCATTTTTGCGTAAAATATTTGGGATGTGGCTTAGAAAATCTTAGGACTTCTCTTAGTAATCCTTTGTGGACCTGTCATCTTTGAATTTATCTAACCCTTCTTTAACTTGTATTTTAAACCTACCACATCTATTAATTATAATAATAATTATATATTCAGACTTTAAATATATTTCATTATTGTTGCTGATTTATTAATTTTGTTCTTTTCATTTTCTCCCCCTTCCTTTACAGTTATTTGAAAATTAGTGTTATACCTAGTGAGATTTCCATCCTGGTCTATGCCCTTTCCATTCTTCCATCTCCTTACCTAGATGAAGTGGAGATATCTCGAATTGAAGCAGTTTTACCACAATGTGACCTGACTGACCTGAATAGTTTCGCCACATCTGTTTTAAGATGGATTCATTATGATTGCACATATCTGGATAATACTACTGGGAAACAGCTGAAACTACTTCAAAAACTAGATCACTATGGTCTTCAGAGACTACAGAAATGCACCAATTTGAATCTGTTATGGGAAGAACTTAAATCTTTAAAAGGAGACTGGTTTGCTGAGTCACTTCTTGAAGAAACAGTTGCTACTTTACACCGTTTGATGGATGAAATTAATTACAAAAATGTGGCTGAGATTGCATCTTTTCTTTCTAGAACTAACTACCTCAGTACTTTGCTACTTGATAGGATAGCTTCGGTGGTCCTTCAGCAGACTGAAAAGGTGAAATTGAGTTTTATGTAGTTGTCAGTTTCTTAAAGAATAAGTGTTTATCGTAAGTACTTTGAGAACTTAATTGGAATTTGAAGTTTAAAAATTAAATTCTAGTGTCTGGTGCCACAGTTTGTTCTTCCTCTAAAGTTTCTTCCTCCAGCAGTATAGATCTGGGGAGATTAGCAGTCATCTTTTGGTTCACTACAATGTTTTTAGGATCTGTAGTCAACTTTCATTGTCTAGAAGGAAATACTTAATAGTAGTTGTATTAGGAAATGGAGTATGAATGATTTTTATTTTCTTTTTATTTTCTATAATCCTGTAATACTACTTTTACTAAGAACGACTCCATTCAAAAGCCCAAATGTGAAAAATGAGAAAAATATAAGCTGTACACTGACTTGTGTATTCCTAAATTGTCAGTGTGGTTTCTTACAGATTTGTTTCTGGAACTTACTTGTAAAATGTTGCTTTTTGGATTATGTGAGAAGAAGCTCACTTATTAAAATCTCTTGTATATATCAGATAAGGCTTTTTTACTTATGAGACAATATTTCTCCCTAATTAAAATAAAAATCTATTGTACCTGGCAGTCATTAAGTTTTGGATGAATGAGTGAATAATGAAATTAAAAAATGAATCAATGAAAGAAAAATAAATGCTAATGATTATAAACTAATTAGCTTCCTTAATTACATTATATGATGAGTCTCTATAATGCGCTGAAAGGATGGAAATTAGTGATGCTATTTCCTATTCATTTTAATGACTAATGAATCCTGGAATAGGTTTTACACCTAACAAAATTAATTTGCATTTTATCTGATTAATTTTTTCCACGTTGATACTAGAGTTACTAGAAACTAGTGGTAGGATTAAGTAGATTATAGCAGGGTGGAAAAATTAATAAGTAGTGCTGCATTTATCATTTTACTGTAGGCATGTTCATTTAACTCTCAGCATGTTAGAAAAAGATTTCTACCCAAAATAATAATTAGGTTAAAATTTTGTTTTACTGAAGTTTAAACTATAACATTTTGTTGTGTTTATACAGATCCACCCTTTTGCGATCCTTCCTATTATTCTTCCATTTAGCATCTTGAACTATGATCCACCTCAAAGTGATGAATTTTTTGGAATTTGCGTTCAACACCTTAATTCTTACTTAAGTAGGTATATTGTTTGGCAGTACATTGAGTAAGTAGGTTGGAGGATACCATTGCCATTGTGGTAAGAGATATCCTTCATTTAAGGAGTAACCATAACAGCCATGAGTTCTAGACCTAAAAAAAAGTTTGTACCCATTTTTGAAGCATTTTTATTATGAAAAAATGTCAAACTTGAAAAAATGGAAAGAATCAAAGAGCCCCTATATACTCAATGGGCAGATTCAGTAATTGCTAACATTTTATCATATTTGCTTTATTGTTTGTTTCTCTTGCTCTCTTACTTTTTGCAGAGCTATTTCACAGTAAGTTGTAAGTGTTGTTACCCTTTACCCCTAATTGCTTCAGCATATACCTCCTAAGAATAATGACCTCTTCACCACAATACTGTTATCACACCTAAGAAAATGAGTAGTTCCTAATATCTAATACACAGCCCATGGTTCCCCAAATACTCTTCAGAGTGGTTATTTTGGACCCAGGATCTAATTAAGGACCACCTATTGCATTAGGATGATACCTCTTTAGTCTCTTATAATCTAGATATTCTGTTTTTTTTTCCATTCTCTTGTCATTGACCGATACTATGATATGAGAACTATGTCTGATACTACTTTGTCTGCTAATAGATAAGTAAAATGGGTTGTTGTGATATGTATATATTTAGTCATGAATGGGCGTATGCCCGTGTGGAATTCATAATACACCCTTTTTTAGTAACAGAATTATGTGTAGAAAGAGGAGACCTGAATCTGAGACTTAGAATGTGCTCTCCCAGTTGTTCAGTCTTGTGTCAATCAGAAGGAAATGAAAGCATATCCTTTTTTTCTTTTTTTAAATAAAATGTTTAAGAGAAGAAAGGTTTAGAAATACAGCTTTGATTTTTTAAGACTTACTAAGAGAATATTTGGAAAATTCATGGGAGCTTTTATAAGTAAAATTTTAAATAATGGTATGATAATTTTCTTTATTTTGAATAAATATAATTTTGACAGGTTACTATTCACCTCATTTATGACTTGATTTTGATTTATTAAATAGACTCAGCAAAGAAATCCAGAAGAAAAGATTTAACATCTTTGTTGTCCTTTCTAAGAATATTGCTGTCAATAGGGACCCCTTCCTTCTCATCAGAAATGTCTCTTGGATGAGGCAAATCAGCTAAATAACCTTAGTCTTGTACTCTGGGACATGTGTCATGCTGTTGGGGGACAGGAAAGGGAGAACTGCTATATGAAATCTGAGCTTCACATGTGTCTACACTCAGCCTGGATATTTGAGATCCCTGCACAGCAGCACAGAATAGTAGTCTAGCCTCCACTTGCTGCTAACTGTGTGACTTTAGGCAAGTCATTTAACTTCTCTGTGCCTCTGTATACTTATTTACAAAGAGGAGGTAATAATTGTTCCTGCCGTATACTGAAGTGAGATTTCAGTGAGTTAATATATATGTAAAGTTGGGGGCGCCTGGGTGGCGCAGTCGGTTAAGCGTCCGACTTCAGCCAGGTCACGATCTCGCGGTCCGTGAGTTCGAGCCCCGCGTCGGGCTCTGGGCTGATGGCTCGGAGCCTGGAGCCTGTTTCCGATTCTGTGTCTCCCTCTCTCTCTGTCCCTCCCCCGTTCATGCTCTGTCTCTCTCTGTCCCCAAAAAATAAATAAAAAACGTTTAAAAAATATATATATATATGTAAAGTTGGAATGACACCTAACACATTCTCTTTTTTTTAAGTTTATTTATGTATTTTGAGAGAGAGAGAGAAAGAGAGTGCACACACCAGCAGAGGAGAGGCAGAGAGCAGGGCAGAGAAAAAGGGAGGAGCCTAATGTGAGGCTTGATCTTATGACTGCAAGATCATGACCTGAGCGGTTATCTAGAGTCAGTGGCTCAATCAACCCAGCCACCCAGGCACTGGGATACCTAACACATTCTGAACAATATTATATTGTTACCAATTTATGAAGACTAGGACCAGTTTTTACATACACCATTGACCTTTTGTTTTGAATTCTTTCTCTTTTCAAAGCAATTTAAAACACTTTTTATGGAAGTGAAATAATAATACAGGAACATTTACATATCCTTAGCATGTAGTATGAATTTATACAAATTGAATCACCCAAGGAATCCGATCCAGGTGAAGAAACAGAGTATTACCACAGTATCCTTCTCTCCTGTCCCCCTTTCCTACTCTATTCCCACCCAGATGTAAGCACTTCACCACTATCCTGTCTTATTTACAGTATAGATGAGTTTTGTCAAGGCTGTGTTTGTATTTAAAAAAGGCTGTGTTTGTATTATTTTTTAAAAACTTGGTTTGAACTGAATAAAGTGTGTACTTATGTATATGTGAAGTGGCTGTACATTATGAATTTTTTAATGGTAATTTTGTTTTAGGTGTACTGGATCCTCTCATGTTAGTGTTTCTTGGTTTCTCTTTGGCCACACTTGAATATTTTCCAGAAGATCTGCTGCAGGCTATTTTTAACATTAAATTCTTAGCCAAAATGGATTCTCAACTTGAACGTATGTATCTATATTTTATCAAATTATTACTTGTGCTTTTAGCCAGGTTTCAACTCTACCTCTACTGAAGCACTCGAATGTTAATATATGTCTTTCTGTTTATAAAAGTATTTCCTGCTTCTTGTAGAAAATTTGGAAAACATAGAAAAGTATAAAAACGAAAGTAAGAGATTACTCATCATCTTTTGCCAAGTGAAACTACCCCTTTAAATAATGTTTTGGAGTGTATCTTTTTTTTCTGTCTGTCTCCTGTTCTTGTGTGTGTGTTTATATATCTATCTGTATTTTAAAACAAAATTTGGATTATTTATATATCACTTTTGTATGTTGCCTATGGTCATTGAACTATATTTTGAACATTTCTGCATGCCATTAAGTATTTTTTGATGTCATGATTTTTTTAGTGTCTATATAATCTGCCATGATGTGAATGTGATAGCATTTGTTATCATGTAGGTTGTTTCCAATTCTTCATTATTATAAATACTGAGTGTTATATATGAATCACTGACCTCATCTTTGTTTCTTTAGGATTGGTTCCTAATGTGAAATATTAGGTCAATGAAAATTCTTTGGTTGTATTTTTAAAAATGTAGTTCTAATGTTTGTGAGTAGTGAAAATGACATAGGAGTTGTTCCTAATCAAACCATTGAATAATTAAAAAATATAAAGCATGTGTGTGCAAATGAGATGATTTTATAATATGAGACTAAAAGTACTAACAAATAATGGGAATAAATGAATGTGAAAAACCTGTTAAAATCCATTAATATTTTATTTTTGTTTTCAGTTTTATGTTCATCTTTAAGTATGAGGGTCCAATTACGTCTTATGGAGTTAAATAGAGCTGTCTGCTTGGAGTGCCCTGAGTATCAGATTCCATGGTTTCATGACCGCTTCTGCCAACAACAGTATAATAAAGGTTTGAGTTTTCTTTGGGTCAGACAGCAAAGTTTAATTCCAAAGTAAACTTTAGGTAGTACCTTGCTAAGCCTAACCATGACACCAGAGTTGCTGTGAGTGCCATGACCTATTTAGTAGAACCGTTTTGTAGGTGAGATTTGTGTTATAAGAATTTCTTAATATTTAGGACACTAATCCTCTTTTGGTAGAAAATACAGAACTTACATTGTTCTGAATTTAATATCATTGCATATGGTATTATACTGAAGCTCTTGTTGAAAATACTAATCTTTGTTTTTTGGTTTGCAGAATTGGGATGATTTTTATTAAAAAATGGATTAACCTGTTTTAAGTGAAGTAATTATTTTTATTTTCATAAAGATACTGGCAGCGTGAATGGAGCACAACAGCAGATTTATAAAATGTTAGCAGAGGTATTAGGAGGAGCCAATTATGTAAAAGCCTCAGTTCTTACACCTTATTACCATAAAATAGGTAAGTATTTGGCAGGTTACTAGGTACTTTCAGAAGACTAAACTAATTTTTTTTTATAAAAGTTTGTTTATTTATTTATTTATTTATTTATTTATTTATTTATTTATTTTTATCACTCTAAGACCACTTTTTTATTTTATAATTATTTTTTTAATATGAAATTAATTGTCAAATTGGTTTCCATACAACACCCAGTGTTCATCCCAACAGGTGCCCTCCTCAATGCCCATCACCCACCCTCCCCTCCCTCCCACCCCCCATCAACCCTCAGTTTGTTCTCAGTTTTTTTTTTTTATTTTTTAAAAAAATTTTTTTTTTCAACATTTTTTATTTATTTTTGGGACAGAGAGAGACAGAGCATGAACGGGGGAGGGGCAGAGAGAGAGGGAGACACAGAATCGGAAACAGGCTCCAGGCTCCGAGCCATCAGCCCAGAGCCTGACGCGGGGCTCGAACTCACGGACCGCGAGATCGTGACCTGGCTGAAGTCGGACGCTTAACCGACTGCGCCACCCAGGCGCCCCTGTTCTCAGTTTTTAAGAGTCTCTTATGGTTTGGCTGTCTCCCTCTCTAACCTTTTTTTTTTTTCCTTCCCCTCCCCCATGGTCTTCTGTTAAGTTTCTCAGGATCCACATAAGAGTGAAAACATATGGTATCTGTCTTTCTCTGTATGACTTATTTCACTTAGCATCACACTCCCGTTCCATCCACGTTGCTACAAAGGCCAGATTTCATTCTTTCTCATTGTCAAGTAGTATTCCATTGTATATATAAACCATAATTTCTTTATCCATTCATCAGTTGATGGACATTTAGGCTCTTTCCATAATTTGGCTATTGTTGAGAGTGCTGCTATAAACATTGGGGTACAAGTGCCCCTATGCATCAGCACTCCTGTATCCCTTGAGTAAATTCCTAGCAGTGCTGTTGCTGGGTCATAGGGTAGATCTATTTTTAAAAGTATTTTTTTTTAATTTATTTATTATTTATTTTTGAGAAACAGAGTATGAGCAGGGGAGGGGCAGAGAGAGAGGGAGAATCGCAAGCAGGCTGCATGCTATAGGCACAGAGCCCCACGCGGGGCTCGAACTCACAAGCTGTGAGATCATAAACCAAAATCAAGAGTTGGACGCTTAACCAACTGAGCCACCCAGGTGCCCCAGAAGACTGAACTAATTAAAGTAGAATTGTCTCATCAAATGGAGATTTCCAAACAGACTGAAATAGAAGAGTACAGTGATTTCTCAAGTTCCCATGGTCCAGCTTTGATAACCGTCAGCATTTTGCTGTTTTTCAAAAAAAATTTTTTACTTATATTTTACTAATTGTAAGTAAAACCCAGGGGCTCCTGGTTGGCTCAATCCATTAAGTGTCTGGCTTCGGCTGAGGTCATGATCTCACGGTCTGTGAGTTCGAGCCCCACATCAGGCTCTGTGCTGACAGCTCAGAGTGTGGACCCTGCTTTGGATTCTGTGTTTCCCCCTCTCTCTGCCCCTCCCCCACTCATGCTCTCTACCCCCCCCCAAAGTAAATAAACATTAAAAAATATTTTTAAAAAATTCTAAGTAAATCCCAGGCTCAGATTCACTGAACATTCCTAGATCTTCAAAAGTTCTTTTCCTCTCCACTAAGTACCCTGAAACAATTTCATTGTTTTAAGTTCATCATAAAAACTAAGTTGGATTATCAACCTGGATGAAGATTTCCATAGGTACGTATGATCAACTCTAACCTGGTTAACCTTGTTTCTCAGTGGTCTAGTTGTATAAGGCATTCTGATTTCATCATGGATGACATAAAGTTGGTTGGCCAGCTGATAAATTGGGTGGCAACATAAGATTTTTTTTTTTTTAATAGCTAAATTCAGGGCACCTGGGTGGCTCGGTTGGTTAGGTGTCTGACTCTTGATCTCCGCTCAGGTCATGATCTTTCAGTTCGTGAATTTGAGTCCCACATTGGGCTCTGCACTGATGGCATGGAGCCTGCTTGGGATTCTGTCTCTTCCTCTCTCTCTGCTCCTCACCTACTTGTGTGCTCTCTCTCTCTCTCTCTCTCAAAATAAATAAGTAAACTTTAAAAAATCGCTAAATTCAAATGTGGACTTAAAGGAAAAGATGAGGTTTTAAGAGGATTAACATAAACTTTATAAAATTTAGGATTAGAAAACTTCTGCATACATACAGGATGTTATATAAAGTATTAAAAGCTTGATATAAACTAATACTTAAATGGTTACCAAAAGTCAAATACTGTTTTAAACTATGTTATTAAGAATAACAAGAAAGTTAGTAGTCCCACTGTATTCTGGCCTTCAGACATATCTTAGTATTATATTCTTCTTTTGAGCGTTACATTTTGTGAGAGTGACAAATAGGGCCTGGAAACAAAGGATCTAGAAATCATGTCTTACAACTAGAGAGGACAGGAACTGCACAGATTCCAGTCCCTGAGCAAGTTCCTAAACCTCCGAACTTTATTAGTTTTTCATCTGTAAATGGGGATGATAATGCCCACTTAATAGGATTACCTGACATATTGCATGAAAAGCATTTAGCACTGTCCTTGGAACATAGTGAGTGCTCAATAAATTTTATTTAACAAAGAAGCTAGGAATGTTTAATCTGAAAACTGGAAGAGTTATGGTGGGCATAACATAATGTTTTAAGGATTGCTTTGTGAAAGAAGAAGTGGATATTTATCTCAAGAATAAAAATACGGGAAAAAAAGGAATATTTTACGTCAATGTAAGAGTTTTATGAAAGATTTGTCAAAAAATGAAATAATGGTCTGCCTTGTGAAGAAGAAATGTTTGGGCAGAAATGGGTGATCAGATGGTGTGTGTGTGTGTGTGTGTGTGTGTGTGTGTGTGTGTGTGTGTGTGATTTTTGTATTCAGCCGAAGGCTGAACCCAATAGTCATTAATACCCTCATCTTGTACTACAAAACACGTATTCTCAGTTGTTTGGTTTTATGTTAGTCAGGATTATATTTGGCTAAGAGTGTCAAAAATGCACAAATAATAGGAACTTAAAGTTATTTCCTTCTCCTGTATGTGTAACTGGCATCCAAGGCTGGGATGCCAGCTCCGTGAACATTAAAGTTCAGGATCCTTCTATTTTATTATAATTTATAACCTCAACATGTAGCTTCCTCTTTTTGGTCCAAAATGACTCCTTCTACTTTAGCCAACACATCTATAATCTGAGCAGAAGGGAGAGGGAAGGAAAGGGAAGGGTGTCCCTTAAGTACTGTTCCTTGAAGTTGCATATACTGTTTGGGGGGTGGTGCAGAGAGAGAGAGAGGGAGAGCATGAGCAGGAGAGGGACAGAGAGAAAGGGAGAGAGAGAATCCCAAGCAAGGTTCATACTGCCAACATGTGGAGTCTGACGCGGGACTCTAGCCCACAAACTGTGAGACCATACCTGAGCCGAAATCAAGAGTTGGACGCTTAGCCAACTGAACCACCCAGGCGCCTCTGCACATACCGCTTTTAATTATACCCCATGGCCACACTTGGCTATGCGTAAGTTAAGAAAATGTGGTTTTTATTCCGGGTTATCATGTACTCAGCTAATTCTATTATTAAAAATGAATGGAAGTATTAGGTATTGGGGGACGACCTACACCCTGTGACAGGGTTGTTTTAAAAGATTGACATAGATCTTCCTTGGCTTACCATGGGGTTATATCCCAGGAGACCCATTTTACATTGGAAATATTGAGAGTCAAAAATGCATTTAATACATGTAACATGCTGAGCATCACAGTTTAGCTTAGTTTACCTAAAATGTGCTCAGAACACTTACATTAGCCTACAGTTGGGCAAAAACATCTATCACAAAGCCTGTTTTACAGTAAGGTATTGAATATCTCATATAATTTATTGAATACTGTACTAAAAGTGAAAAACAGAATGGTTCTAACTGTGTCAGTTGTCAGTCCTCACTATTGCTGCCCAGCATCAAAAGAGATTATTGTAGTGCATGTTAGCCCACGCAGGATCCAAATTAAAAATCTGAAGTATAGTTTCTATTGAATGCTTATCACTTTTGTACCATTGTAAAGTTGAAAACTCACAGATTGGGGACTGTGTCTGCATACTCCTGTTAATCTGCACTGTTTAAAATATATGTGTATTTTGGGGCACCTGAGTGGCTCAGTCGGTTAAGCATCTAACTCTTGATTTTTCTTGATGGTTTGTGATATCGAGCCCTGCGTCGGGCTCTGCACTGACAGGAGCCTGCTTGGGATTCTCTCCCTGTCTCTCTATACCCTCCCTCCGCCCCCATTTTACTCCCTTTCTCCCTCTCTCTCAAAATAAATAACCATTACAAAAATTATATATTTCTATGTTTTAAAATATACTCCTGGGGCACCTGGGTGGCTCAGTCTGTTGAGCGGCCGACTTCGGCTTAGGTCATGATCTCAAGGTCCGTGAGTTTGAGCCCTGCGTCGGGCTCTGTGCTGACAGCTCGGAGCCTGGAGCCTGTTTCAGATTCTGTGTCTCCCTCTCTCTGACTCTCCCCCGTTCGTGCTCTGTCTCTCTCTGTCTCAAAAATAAATAAACATTAAAAAAATTAAAAAATATATATACTCCTGTAAAAATAATGCGCTAAAGGAAGGAAATGCACTAAAGTATGAATGTGAAAATGGTGGGTAACTCCATCTCATAATTTAAAATTATTGAGCACCAGCTTTGTGACAGGCACTGTGACTGGCTCTTCATTCCTGTTACTGCATTTTATTATTTTTGTTAATGTTTCTTTCTGATTAGAGTCACATCTATGTAAAACATTTGGAAAATACAGAAAAGAAAAAAGTAAAAAAAAATCATGTATTACAAATCATGCATAACATGTAATTAGTACTGAAACCAGGATTACTATATCCCATTGTATTTCCAACTCATGTTTGTACTTCCTGCTGTCAAGAGGCTTATTTTTATGTGAAAATGTATATAAATCATTAAAATAAGGTTTAACTGGTAATATTTGTGTATATGGATATGGCATAATTAAGACAGTATAATAGTATGATTAATAAGTGTGGATTGGAAGCATTGCTTAGGGTTTTAAAAACCCATATTAAAATTTTTTTTTTAATGTTTATTTATTTTTGAAGGAGAGAGAGACAAAGTGTGAGTGGGGGACAGGCAGAGAGAGAGGAGAAGCAGAACCCGAAGCAAGCTCCAGGCTCTGATCTGTCAGCACTGAGTTTGGCACGGGGCTTGAAGTCACCAGCCATGAGATCATGACCTGAGCTAAAGTCGGATGCCCAACCGACTGAGCCACCCCGGTGCCCCCCAAAAAGACACACATTTTTACGAGACCAGTGCTCTAACCCCTGAGCTACGGAGCCTCAAGACACACATTTTTAATTTTTTTTTTTTCAACGTTTTTTTATTTATTTTTGGGACAGAGAGAGACAGAGCATGAACGGGGGAGGGGCAGAGAGAGAGGGAGACACAGAATCGGAAACAGGCTCCAGGCTCCGAGCCATCAGCCCAGAGCCCGACGCGGGGCTCGAACTCACGGACCGCGAGATCGTGACCCGGCCGAAGTCGGACGCTTAACCGACTGCGCCACCCAGGCGCCCCAAGACACACATTTTTTAAAAAATTACAGGGGCGCCTGAGTGGCTCAGTCGGTTGAGCATCCGACTTCGGCTCAGGTCATGATCTCATAGTCTGTGAGTTCGAGCCCCGCGTCAGGCTCTGTGCTGACAGCTCAGAGCCTGGAGCCTGTTTTAGTCTGTGTCTCCCTCTCTCTCTGCCCCTCCCCCGTTCATGCTCTGTCTCTCCCTGTCTCAAAAATAAATAAAATGTTAAAAAAAAAATTACAAAAAAAAAATTACAAAATATATACTTAAAAAACCCAGAAAGTACAGATAACAAAAAAGAATTACCATGTTTAATCATTGTTTACTTTTACTGTGTGTTTTTCTGACTTGTTTAAAACAAAAAAGGGCTTATTCTATATAGTGGTTGTAGCTATGTTTACATATTGTAAATATTTTTCTGTGCCCATATATATTATTTTTAGTGACTTCATACATATTTCATTGAGTGAGTATGTGATGTTTATTTAATCCTTAGATTTTTTTGAGGATATTTTGTTGGTACACGCAGCTGTCAAACAATGCTGCAGTTTCATACAACAACAGCAATAGCAATTGATATAACTACATATTGTTTCTTACGTGTTAGATGCCATCTTCAATGCTTTATATATAATAAACTTCTTTATTATGCCCTTACTAGATACATAAATTCTTCTATTTCATATATTAGGAAATTGAGGCCCAGAGACATTATTGTGTGCCCAAGGTTATATAGTTGGCAAATGACTGAGCCAGTATTTGACCTAGGCATTCTAGCTCCAGAATTCGTTCCCTCAATGAGAGAACTATATTTCATGTTTGATACTTAGCTTGAAGTTGCTTCAGTGCCTCAGTTTCCCTTATGTATAAAAAGCAGATAACTAAACCTACTCTTCCCTCCTTTTCATTTGTTGTTTCTTTTTTCATTTCGGTCCTGTTTTGTTTTTCTTGGTTTAAATATTTTTACCATTGTTTTTATTACAAAAAAATTTCAAAACAAGTACAAAGATAGAATAGCATGATGAACCTCCACCCAGCATCAACAGTTATCAAAATTCACTTGATCCTTTTCAAGCAAATCAGACATACCATCTTAAAATGTATATCTAAAAAGATGCACAACCACAGTACCATCATGATCACCCCTATAGCCATTCATAATAATTTTTTAAATGTTTATTTTTGGGGAGCCTGGGTGGCTCAGTGGTTCCTGGGATCAAGCCCCCCAGGTCGAACTCTGTGCTGACAGCAAATGCCTGCCTGGGATTCTCCCTCTCCCTCTCTCTGCCTGTCCTCTGCTCATTTCCTCTCTCTCTCTCTCTCTCTCTCTCTCTCTCTCTCTCTCTCTCTCTAAGTAAGTAAACTTAAAAAAATACGTGTTTATTTTTGACAGAGTGTGTACGTGAGAGCTTGGGCGGGGCAGAGAGAGAGAACAGGATCCAAAGTAGGCTCTGTGCTGACAGCAGAGAGCCGGATCACAGGGCTGGAACTCAGGAACTGTGAGATCATGACCTGTCCAAACGAAGGTTGGACCATGACCAAATGAAGTTGGACGTTTAACCAATTGAGCCATCCAGGCGGCGCCCCAACAATTTCTTAATATCACATAGCTTGTCAATGTTCGAATGTCTCAATTGTCTTTTGTATGTTTTATTTTACTGTTTATTTTTTGAAATTGGAATCCAAACATTACATTTTTAAGTTCTACTTTTCTCTTTTCCCCTTACAATTTATTTATTGAAAAATTTTTTTTCACCATCTAGACTTTTCCAGTTGCAACCCTGTTGTATCATTCGACATGCTCCTGCATCCCTTGTTTTCCTGTAAGCCAGTCCTTAGGTCTAGGGGCTTGATTAGATTCAGGCTAGATTCCTGTCATTTATTTATTTTGCCCAGACTATTTCATAAGTGGTATGAACTTCTTAGTGCATCATATCAGAAGACACACTATGCTGGTTGTCTTATTTTTATTATATTAAAGATTCATCAGCTTATCCATTAGAAAGTTCTCCTATCAGTTTTTTACCTACAGATTTTATTAGCCATTAAAATTATTGTCTAAATCCATCATTCGTTGGGGTGGTAAAGTAGTGATATTCTGTATCATTTCTTCTGCATTAGCTGGATTTTGTCTAAAAAGAACTTACCCGTATCAACTATTTAGTTACTCATGTACAGTTCCTGCAGGAAAGACAGGATACATGTTTGAACCTTTCCTTCAGATGAGTGGGTTTAGCTTTCTCCAAATGTTACCAGGAGATTTAAGAGGATTAAAATAAAACTTAATGTGATTTGGCCTGTACCAGTGCTAAATATAACTCCGTACTAAATCTAGTTTAGTAAAACTTGTTGGTTGATTTTTATTGATTGATTTTCAAAAACAGGTGCCACTGGACCAGATCTTATAAAACAAGTTGGGTAATTAGGGAGGTACATCATTCTTTGTTTGTGTCTATAGATATGTATGTCTCTATATATGTATATACATGTTTAAAATACATCTTTAGGGTGCCTGAGTGGCTCAGTCGTTTAGGTGGCCAACTCTTGATTTCGTCTCAGGTCACGATCTTACAGTTTGTGAGTTTGAGCCCTGCATCAGGCTTTGCACTCACAGCGCGGAGCCTGCTTCGGATCCTCTGTCTCTCTCTCTCTCTGCCCTTTCCTCACTCACACTCGCTCTCTCTCTCTCTCTCTCTCTCCCCCCTCTCTCACTCTCTGTCTCTCTCTCAAAAATAAATGTTAAAAAAATTTTTAAGTAAATAAAATATATCTTTAAACCTATACCTGTAGGAATTTACTTAATTCATACTGTTGATTCCTGTACTTCCTTAGATTTTGAGTGTATCTTGGATAAAAGAAAAAAACCTCTTCCATATGGAAGCAATAATATAGCTTTGGGAAAACTACCAGAAATGCACTGGGAATCAAATACCCAAATAACTGGATCAACACTGCCACCAGGAGCTGAAAGGTATCTTATTTCTTAGTTTCAGATTTTGTTAATTAAACGTTAAATTTGGCATAACTTAATGAACTCTGTTAACAAGGATTAATTGTAGGAGTATCTGCTGCTCATATCATCTTTTCCTGTGTCTTTGCTTTTCATGTGTCTTCTGACTTACTGTCTGTCCTTTGCTGTCCAAAGCTCAGCAATCTAACTAAAGTGCTAACCCTCTGATTGTCCTCAGTGGAAGTAAATAGTATCTTCTTTGGAGCTCCCATACATCTCTACTTATCTCATAGCACTTAGCCACTTCCTACACTGCATTACAGTTACTTAATATGTATCACATGTTTTGTTAGACTATAAGCTGTATCTGTTTATGTTTGTGTCCCTCACAGTGCCTTCCATATGGTAGTTGCATAATAAATATATGTTGGACAAGGAAACAAATGAGAAAGCATGGAAATTTTTACTATAATATGGTATAAATTCTAATGAGTAGCCTTATTTGTCCCTAGTTACCAATTTAAGTAGAATAATAACTTAGCATACTCATATATTCATTTGGTTTTTGTTAATTTATGAAGATGTAACTTTGTTCCTGAAACACTTATAATTACTTAGTTTTTCATTTTGATTTCAGAAGTAAATATATATATTTTTAATCTTGTGTAGGATTGCTTTGGAATTTTTGGATTCAAGAGCTTTTTGTAGAAACATCCCTCATTTAAAGGGGAAATCTGCTATGAAAAAACGACATTTGGAAATTTTGGGGTATCGTGTAATTCAGGTATGAAATACTGATGTAATTCTGCCCCTAAAGAACTCAGAAAACTAGGTGTACATGTGTTTTCTTTTTTAAAAATTGGAGTATAATTAACATACATTTTTATATTCATTTCAGGTATACAACATGATTCAACAATTCTATACATTACTCAGTGCTCACCACAATTAAGTGTAGTGATCATCTGTCCTCAAACATTTTGCAGTCTTCCAGACTAAATTCCCTATGCTCTACTTTTCATCTCCGTAATTTATTTATTTTGCAAATAGAAGTTTGTACCTCTTAATCCCCTTTATCTATTTCACCCTTCCCCTCCACCCATCTCCTCTCTGACAGGTGGTTACCTGTTTGTTCTCTGTATTTAAGAATCCGGTGTTTCGGACTCTTGGGTGGCTCAATTAGTTAAGCGTCGGACTCTTAATTTGGCTCAGGTCATGATCTTACGGTCGTGAGACAAAGCCCTGTGTTGGGCTCTGAGCTGTCAGCAGAGATTTTCTCTCTCCCTCTGCCCCTCCCTCACTTGCATGCAGGCACACGCATGTGCTCACTCTCTCTACCTCTCTCTCTCTCTCTCTCAAAAAAAAAAAAGAGTCCGGTTTTTTGGTCTCTTTTTTTGTTTGTTCATTTGTTTTGTTTCTTAATCACACATGAATGAAGTCATATGGTATTTGTCTTTCTCTGTCTGACTTATTTAACTTAGCATTATACTCTCTAGGTCCATCCAGTATGTGTTCCCTTTTAATGTGACAGTTCTAGAATTACCTTTTTTTAATATTAAAAAAACAGTTATATTAAAATATCTCCAAAACAGACATTCTCCATGTTTTTTGAATAGGAAATAAAAATCATTTATTTTATTATCTGTAGAAGACCTGTTGGTTTTTATATTTATTTATCTTACAAGAGAGAGAGGCACTGTGGAGATGGTAGAGATACAAGAGAAAAAGGCTAGTGTGTGTATGTAGCAAAGGTACACAGGAAAAAACGTCCACTTTTGGTATTGTAGGAACAGGAAGGTGAAAGTAGCCGTGAGGCAGAAGGAGGTATCTGGGTTTTATCTGGGAGAAGGACCCACCTGGCTTCTAAAAATGGTTTATGCTTGGGGCGCCTGGGTGGCGCAGTCGGTTAAGCGTCCGACTTCAGCCAGGTCACGATCTCGCGGTCCGTGAGTTCGAGCCCCGCGTCAGGCTCTGGGCTGATGGCTCGGAGCCTGGAGCCTGTTTCCGATTCTGTGTCTCCCTCTCTCTCTGCCCCTCCCCCGTTCATGCTCTGTCTCTCTCTGTCCCCCCAAAAAAAAAAAAAAAAAAAAAAACGTTGAAAAAAAAAATGGTTTATGCTTCTGTGAGCTAATTTAATAGGGTCCTACAGTTTGGCTTAGTAGTGCTTACGAGTCTTCTCTGATGCTTTTTGTTGTTGCTTTAAAACTTTAAATTCAAACTACGTTGCGTATTTTACAGATCCCTCATTTTGAATGGAACTCTATGGCACTGTCAACAAAGGAAGCTCGGATGGACTACCTGAGAGAATGTATATTTGGAGAAGGCAAATCATGACTGTAGTTTTAAATTAAAATTCGTGATGCTGGTGTGTCACATTTGAACTTATTTTAATTAAGGGGCCTGACTCAACTGAAAAATGATAGTACAGAATTGACTGGTTTCAAGGTCAATTGAATACCTATTAAACAGACATTTTACTTTCTCCAATACTTAATCTTTCTCTACTATCTGGTTGGGAAATTGTATAAAATTCTTAATGTAAAAAACTTGTAGCTTTGAAGAAACTTGAATCGTTCACAGTTCATTCTTTGAGGGCCTACTAAGTGTCAGTAACTGTTTTAGGTGCTGGGAATACAGCAGTGCATATTGTGTATCTGCCACAGGTGGCCAGCAAGGTAGGAGGGAAAGTCATAGGTACTAACACTTCCTAGAAGCCAAGTAGAGAAAGCATTTCAAGGAGGGAGAGGTGAGCAGTTGTATCAGATGCTGCCATCAGGTAAAATGAGGACTGGGAAATAACTGTTAAATTTAGCGACATGAAAATCATTGGTAACCTTGAAAAGAGTAGTTTTGGTGAAGTGCTAGGTGTGAAAGCCTGACTGGTTTAATAGAAACCAGGAGGAGACGGGATTTTTTTTTTTTTTCTTAATAAATAAATGGAAGTAAAGAAATGGAGTGGTAGCTGAGGGGGAAAGTGACCAATCTTTTATTTTTTTTTTAAATGTTTGTTTTTGAGAGAGAGTGCAAGAGGGGAAGGAGCAGAGAGAGAGGGGGTGTGGGACAGATGATCTGGAGCGGGCTCTGTGTGGACAGCAGAGGGCCTGATGTGGGGCTCGAACTCACAAACCACGAGATCATGACCTGAGCCGAAGTCAGACACTCAACCGACTGAGCCACCCGGGCACCCCAGAAAGTGGACCAAACTTAACCTGGTCTGATCGTATACATGCTGGGGGAATAGTGATTTTCTCTTGCCTTACAACACATTTATTTAATAAAATAGTAACTAGGGACCTACTATGGGACGTAATCCCTAGCCCTTCTTCCAAGTGTGGTATATTTGTACTCTGCAGAAAGCCATGTTGTAACTATCCTCAGGCTACTTGGTGTAAGTGAAGGTAATTAGCATTTGAAGCTTGCTATCTTCTGACTTCATGACCTTCTAAATTCATTCTGTCCCAAAATAAGTTGGTAGCCAGAATGCCTTGAGTCTTAAGCATAGCTATAAAACATGTGTCCTGGGGCACCTGGTGGCTCAGTCGGTTGAGAGTTAAGCTTCCGATCAGGTCATGGTCTTGTGGTTCATGGGTTTGAGCCCCATATTGGGTTCTCTCCTGTAAGCGCAGGGCCTGCTCTGGATCCTGTGCCCTTTTCTCTCTGCCCCTCCTCAACCCACTCGCTCTTTCTCCCAAATATAAACATTTAAAAAAAAGCAAAACCAAACGTGTCCTGCATGGATTTTGGTGTGTTGATATTTGATTTAGGTTTAGTTGAAGCACTTGTTTAAAATATTATTACTTTGCATGGTGTGAAATGCAATACATAACAGTAAGCAAAAAAAAAAAAAAAAAAAATAGTAAGCACTTTAAGAATAAAATGATTAGACTGGGGCACCTGGGTGGCTCAGTTGGTTAAGTGTCCAACTTCGGCTCAGGTCATGATCTCATGGTTCATGAGTTTGAGCCCTATGTGGGGCTCTGTGCTGACAGCTCAGAGCCTGGAGCCTGCTTCAGATTCTGTCTCTCTCTCTCTCTCTGCCCCTCCCTCACTCATGCTCTCTTTCAAAAATAAATAAAAACGTTAAAAAAATTTAAAAAATGGTTAGACTGAGGAGGATTATAAATTGTTTTCTTTGGATATAAATGAAAACCTAGTTATTGTGTACTTTGAATACAGGGAAATCTTGATTAAACGACCCTGATGTACCTTTCACTTACTGTTACACGTAATGTGACTTCTAGTGTACCACATCTCGTACTCTCCTTCCTCTAGGCTGCCCTACCCAAATGGCTTTATTTATGTATATATTCTTACATATTTTTGTTTGATGATCTTTCTATTTAAATAACTGGAGTTGTTATAAACAAAACATTCTTTTTTTTAAAGCATTCTTTTTTCATTGAGATATAATTCATATACCATAAAATTCACCCTTTTAAAGTATACAATGCAGTGGTTTTCTAGAGTATTCACAAGTTTGTGCAACCATTACCACTATTTAATTCCAGAACATTTCCATCATCCCAAAGCATTATTTTTACAATGTAATATCATGTCTGTGTTGGTCTGCACTCTCTCCCCAACATGGGGCTTGAACTCACAACCCTGAGATCAAGACCTGAACTGAGATCAAGAGCTGGACGCTTAACCAACTGAGCCACCCAGGCATCCCTGTCTTGCTTTTATAATAAGCACTTCCTCTTACAGTTTTATCACTCAGGTTTGCATCTCTAGACACCATAATTTGCCTCCCCACAACCTTTTAAATGTGTCTTAATCTAGAAGTATCCCACACCACCCCTTTCTCTTCGAAAGTTTATCTGCTGAACAACCTGTAGAATTTCCCACCTTCAGGATTTGTTGATTATATAATCCTGGATAGTTTAGAATAGTTTCTGTCAATACAGAAAAGTAGCCAGGATTCTACTTCAAAGATCCAAAATAAAACTGATTTTTATTGGATATGTTTCCATATTTACAGTACAGACAATAAAACTGTATGACCACTCAACTGTTCTTTATGAAATTGCTTGACAAATAATAATGGAATACTCCAAATTAGTTCCAAGTCAGATTTCTCAGAAAGCGACATGTGTAAGGCTAGAAGTCGAACATGTCTACAAAAGCATGTGAAACCCACGGACGACGATTACTTGGTGACTTGCACAGAGTTGAATGTGATGGCTGTGGACACACTGAAGAGCCAGCCTAATGCATATACTAAACAAACTGCTTGAGTATAGGGTTTCACATCCTAGAAAACGCAATAATACAGTCATCTTTCCGTTTTTTTTTTCTTTTTTCTTTTAAAAGTTTTTTTTTGAGAGAGGGAAAGCATGCACATGCACCTGAGCAGGGACCAAGAAGAGAGAGAATCCCAGGCAGGCTTTGTGCTATTAGTGCAGAGCCCCATGTGAGGTGTGATCTCATGAACTGTGAGATCATGACCTGAGTGGAAATCAAGAATTGGACACTTAACTGACTGAGCTGCCCAGGCACCCCAGTCACCTTTCTATCAGAAATTCGCAAATAGGTAGCTCTTTCATGGAATATATAGATAAAACTTAAACCGACAAATACACAAATATACACCTCACTGGCCCCAACTTCTGCCCAGCAATTAGAGAATCAGTTCATTTCCTAAGGACAGTCCCCAACCCTCCTATCACAGACACTGTAGTCAATGGCTTGAAGACTGGTTTACTGTTTTTAACTAAATTTTTTTTTTAAAGTTTATTTATTTTGAGAGAGAGAGAGAGAGAGCAGGAGGGGCAGAGAGAGAACCCCAAGCAGGCTCTGCACTGTCAGCACAGAGCCCAATGCGGGGCTGGAACTCAGGAACTGTGAGATCATGACCTAAGCTGAAACCAAAAGTTGGACGCCTAACCGACTGAGTCACCCAGGTAACCCCCCCCCAAAAATTAAATTTGATTTAAATCATAAACAATATACTAGTGTCACAAAAGGAATGGAGAAAAAAAGAAAGACCACTTAAAGTTGACTACTTAGAGGTTTTTTTCCCCTTCAAATGAAACCCATTTATTATACTTTTTAAATAGCATTTCCAAAGTTTTCTCATGGTATGTAATCTTTAATATAATGCATAGAATCTTGTCATATCTTGAAGCACAAGGGAAAGTTTTTGACATTTTAAACATTAAAAAATGTAGATGTACATGTTTCATTCTCCAATTTCATTTATAATAGAAAATGAGTGTAAAGTTACCATTAACAATGCAAATGAAAGAATTAGTAAACAACTCAAATTTAGAAAATTTCTTTACAATCGAGTGAGACAGATTAACAAAAGGTATAATCTGTTCAACTTAATAAATTTCCTACTAGAAAATGGTTTTAAACAATGATCGTTACATTGAAGATTCAATGACTGAGGTTTTGACACCCACTGCTAACCTCATGGACAGTAATTAGTGAATAATTTCTACATCAATCTCTGTATAGGCTTTTGAAAACATAATAAATTAAAGCCCTATTATCCAAACAAACCACATTCCATTCTATTGTGTTTTTTCACCTCCCGGTTTATAGTTTAGACAGTTTGAAGAGGTTTAAACGTGTTGCTAGGCAACTAGCTCCTGAAGCATAACGTATTTCCTTCAACATCCCAGCCCATTCTTTTTTATCATCTTCATACCTGATGGAGAAAAAAAAAGTAATCAATAAGCAGTTTTTAAATAGATAGTTCTGTACGTTTCCTTGTATTAAATATACGAATGTGGGTCTTTGAGAAAAACCTATTGGCTCTTAACTAGAGGAGGACACACCTGACTGGTACAATATCATTTGAATTCCTCCTCAAATATGCTTTCTCTGAGCATATGTCTGAACTACCGCCATGGTGTTTAATCTGGATGTTTAGGCAGTTAATTAAGCCTTCTCTGGGAATCAAAGACTGTGCAGAGATGAAGAGTAATAGTTAATCAATCATTCACATTTGGATTGATAAAGATGGCTGGTCGCTATGAGTCAAAGTCAGCAGACTCTACATTAAGAGTAAGAACTGAAAAGTCAGGGACAGCTGGTCACCTTGATTATAATTTCAATCCTTCCCATACAGTGGTGCCCACCATGGCAGCTGATGCTAGTGATCACTCCAGAAGAATCCATTCCCTTCTGCTTTATTGTCCTGTGTGAGTACTATTAGATTTTGCATTTGATGTTAGGTAAGAACTAACATTAGGTTGTTCCCTCAGGGAATATTCACGGTTATAAAGATACAGGAACTTGAATTGCTTTGAAATATGTGTGCCTCTACTCTGCCTGGTGCCTGGAATGCCTTCTCTGCATGAGGAATTCCTAAACGCTGCCCTCTCTCTGAAGCCTTTTTGTAGCTTTCCCTTCATTTCTCACATTGTCCTTTATATAGTATCTATTATAGCAGTTACCATTCTATTGAAAAATTTTCCTCATATTTATGTCCTCAACAAGCTCAAGGGTATTTGAGGGCAAATAATATATCTTATTCACCTTAGTATACTCCCTCCTCCAGAAGCTATTAATACTTGGCACAAAGGAAATACCCCCAAATCATTCTATAATGATGATTTAAAGTAATAATTTTTATTTTTATTTTTTTATTTTTAAAAATTTTTTTTTTTAACATTTATTTATTTTGAGACAGAGAGAGACAGAGCATGAACAGGGGAGGGGCAGAGAGAGAGGGAGACACAGAACCGGAAGCAGGCTTCAGGATCTGAGCCATCAGCCCAGAGCCCGACGCGGGGCTCAAACTCACGGAACATGAGATTGTGACCTGAGCCGAAGTCGGACGCTTAACCGACTGAGCCACCCAGGCGCCCCTAAAGTAATAATTTTTAAAAGTAGCTCATACTTATGTAAGATATGTCCTATCTGACTTAATTTTAACAATAGTCCAAATTTAATTTTCAAGATTTGTACTGTACACCAAGTGATTTTTACATTGAGAAAAGTAGACAAAATATATTTTACCATTAATAAAGGGAAGAACTTTAATTATCTATGCAAAATTTGGGGCAACAAATTAAAAGAACGGTTTTAAGTGACTTAAAGAAAAAGTGACCACATTTAAGCAATATCAGGTTAAATGAGGCTTAAAAGCATTTGCTTCCTGACAGTTATGTATTTTTTATTTTTATTTATTTTTAATTTTTAAAAATTTAATGTTTATTTATTTTGAGAGAGAGAGAGAGAGACAGAGTGCAAGCAGGGGAAGGGTAGAGAGAGGGAGACACAGAATCTGAAGCAGGCTCCAGGCTGTGAGCCGTCAGCACAGGGCCCGACGCGGGGCTCAAACTCACAGCTGTGAGATCATGACCTGAGCCGAAGTCGGATGCTCAACCGACTGAACCACCCAGGTGCCCCAGTGACAGTTATATTTTTACTTTCAGCTTGGTCAATCCTAAATAATGGAAAGATTTCAGCAAAAAATACGAGAATGGAAGGTTTTGGGGTTTTTTTTTTACATATCACACTAAGAGGGTCTATATGTTTAGAATGTGGTATACCGATAGTTCTCATCTCTGCAAATGTGAGTAGAGATTCACCAGGAAGTTGAGGACCAGTGGGCAGCCACCTTTCTGGAAGATCAGTGGCTCTCAACTTTTTTTTTTCTCTTTAATGTTTCAAGTTTTTATTTAAATTCTAGTTAGGTAACATACAGTGTAATATTAGTTTCAGGAGTAGAATTTAAGTGGCCGTCAACTTCAGTGCACATCTGAGTCACCTGGAGGTCTTGCTAGAACACAGATGGCTGGACCCCCCAATCCCAGAGTTTCAGTAGATCTGAGGTAAGGCCTGAGAATGTGCATATTTAACAAGTACACAGGTGGTGCTGATGCTGCCTTGGAAACCACAGCAGGTCACTGGTTCTCAAACTTGACTTGCACATTTGGAACCACTAGAGACATTAAAAATACTGATGCCTGGGTCCTACCCCCAGAGACTGATTTAACTGGTATGGAGTATGGCCTGGGCATGAACATTTTTTAAAGTTCCTGACGTGATTCTAATATGCAGCAAGAGTTGAGAATTATTGCTCTAGATTTTATCACCCAAGTGGAAAACACCAGTACCTAAATTTAAAATTTTACAGCCAAGCAGACAGTGATGAATGCATTCTTGCCTTTCCCCAATCTGGAGGTTCCAAAACTTGTCTGCATATTAGAATCATCCAGGGGTCTTTTGAAAGTTTAAAAGCCCAGACCATACTCTAGAAAATGAAATCATAGTCCATAGAGGTAGGAAAGAGGTGTCAGTACTTTTTGAAGCTCCCTACATGATTCCAGTGAGCAAGCAACTTTGGGAACCACTGTCCTAATTGCAAAATCAAACATAATCAGAGAGGATGCCTCTTTCAGGCTCCCCTCAGCAATGTAAGGGCTACTTTTAGCAGGAGATGCTCTACTTTGCTGCCTACAACATCCTCCTGCTGAAGCAACTTAGCTTTTGACCACCGTTAGGAACCACAGTGGCTCATGTGGGATTCAGCTGATTGACAGCACCATTCCCTAACATCAGTGTTTTTGACCCTGGCTGCATAGTAGAATCACCTGAGAAGGTTTTGGGACCTCACTGCAGAAATCCTGATTTAATTGGCCTGCGTTAAGGTCCAGGCGCTGGTATATTTTAAAAGCATCCCAGGTGATTTAAAAATTTTTTTCTTTAATGTTTTTATTTATTTTTGAGACAGACAGAGCATGAGCAGGGGAGGGGCAGAGAGAGAGGGAGACCCAGAATCTGAAGCAGGCTGCAGGCTCTGAGCTGTCAGCAAAGAGCCCGATGCAGGGCTCGAACTCATGGACTGTGAGATCATGACCTGAGCCGAAGTCGGTCGCTCAACTGACTGAGCCACCCAGGCACCCCCATCCCAGGTGACTTTAATGTGCAGCCAGGGTTAAGGATCACTGCCTATTCACTCTTTGTGCTTATCCCTGTTTTCCAAAAACCCTAACCTTCTCAGCCCTCCATTATTTCATTCTTTTTTTCCCTACTGCTTCCAGCCTTTTTCCATCTCAACTTCTCCCTAAGTCTAGCCTCTTCCCTCCCTGGAAATCTCTGGTTTCTTTTTGTTCCTCCTCCTCTTTTGGGGTGGGGAAAGATGAGTAATACTTAACTTCCCTTTATAGCTACTTTTTCTCTTGCCTTCTACATAGCTAGTTACTATTACAACAACACAAGGAAATAATGTTTGATGCATAAAATAATTCCTTGGTTAAGCCACCGGTCTTTCAGCCTTTCAGTTCACCAGGGAATAAGGCATGTGGTGGGTCAGGTATAGAAGCAGTAATATCCACTTTCTACTCTTGGCCTTGGCAGTATGCCTTCACTGATCGCTCTTCCAAAGCTATCCCTACAAATTTATTTATTTTTATTATTTTTTTAAAAATGAAATTTATTGTCAAATGGGTTTCCATACAACACCCAGTGCTCATCCCAACAGGTGCCCTCCTCAATGCCCATCACCCACTTTCCCCTCCCTCCCACCCCCCCATCAACCCTCAGTTTATTCTCAGTTTTTAAGAGTCTCTTATGGTTTGCCTCCCTCCCTCCCTAAAAATTTAAATGAGTGAGCAAATCTCTTGTTAAAATGAAGATACTGATTAAGTTTGGGGTGAGACCTGGGATTATGCATTTCTAAGAAGCTCTCAGGAGATGCCACCACTGGTGGTCCATAGACCATACTTTGAGTACCAAGGTTCCAGACAATCTGGTGACAGACCAAGGAAGAGCATCCATCCTTGAGAGTGGGGGCTGGCCTTCAGCTGAGAGGGAAAGCATGAATTTGGCAGTTTCTGGATGAGTGTACGGTATCAACTCACTAATGCTTACCTCAAGCAACTGAGATCTGCCTCCTATAAATTTTTATCAGCAAGCACAGTGCCTGGGCTGAAGGCAGCAGGTGCCATTTGACAGACACATGTGGTATCCTAGTGGTAACCAGATATCTGCATACTGTATGCCCTGCCCCAACCATGTGGCTCTCCATGACACAACTTACACTTCTGCTCCTAAGACTTCCTGTATGTGCCCTGGTCTCCAGGGGACATTCACTGTATTAGAAACTATGGTAAAATTCACCACCCCCACACACTGTATAAATACTACATTCGTTTCAAGCCTAACTTCAAAATATTCAACTGAGTAACCACTGCAGGTGTCATCCTTCGGAGACCTGCCCAGCATCGATCTGAGGGGTAAAATGGATTGCTCCTTTTCACTTGTTTCTTTTTTAAAAAGCTTTTGTAACTGAATCTTCAAAAACTCAAAAACGGTTTAAGTTAGAATCAAAACAGAATTAATGAATTTGTGGAAAACTCAAGAAGTTAACTACATGTTTCTTCAGAACTCTTAGAAAATAAAGTACCCTCTGGTAGAAAGATTTGGAAGCAGCCCTCACTCTACTGGATGCCTAGTGCAGTACACTTTCAGAGCAGAGTAGAGCTTTATTAAAGAATCAACAGTCCGAATCTCATTTTATTGATTAAGAAAAAGGCCTAGATAAGTTCTTTCCCAAGCACACAGCTAATTAGAAGCAGTACTTGATCATCAAGTAAGTGGCACGTGCAAAAGTTCAATTAGGTTTGAAAAGTGTTTAAGCTACTATCAAGAAGAAGCATACATGTTGGGAAAGTCTGGCTTACTCTTTACTGCAAAATTGCTTTATCAGTTATCAGTTATTTGATTTAATCTTTGGTCCAAAAAATTGGAGTCAAAAAAACTTACTTCCATATGTCATTGACTTCAGTGGGTGCAAACTCTTTAGACTCCAGTTGAATCATGGCAAAGCCCCCGATGGCATACAGGGATCCAGCCAGGCTGACCAAACTGATGGAGCTTCTTTCTTGGGGAAATTCAGTCATTACTTCCCATCTAGGAATTATTGAAAATACAGTCAATGTAAAACCTCAGGAAATGCCAAATTTATTTACTGAACAATTATGTGAAATTATAATTTAAAAATTCAAGTTAGCATAGGCATCTAAAATTAGAAGATTAAGTTTTTCTACTGAAAAATAGCTAAATATTTCTTTATTTGAAAGATGTCGCCAGATTAAATACAAAGCCCTCAATATGTCAATCTTGGACTATTTCACCTTCATCAATTAGCATGTTCAGCAATGGTTATCAAAATGTGTGCCATAAACTGGGGGGTTGGTACACTTCTAGGGCTCCTGAGTCTTACTGTGCTGGATTTCATTTGAATGGTAATACAAATTTTTAAAAAGCCTGGTTTCCGTCATTTCTCAAGAAATCTCTAAATCCTTTGCAGCAAAGGCATGTAATTAACCTAGTTGAGAAACTAGAGTTAGTAATTTTCTTTTTAATGACTTCATCTTTTTAAATAAAGGATTTAAGGGAACTTTTTAATGTTTAAAGCCATATGAAATAGGACAACTAATGATAAAATTAATAAAATCAGTTGGAGGTATCAAGAGTCTAGAATGAGTTAGTCATTTTGGCAACTCTCTATTCTATTTCTCTGTCATTAAAAGTGGACCTTTCTCTAAACATATTATTTGTTTTTCTAACTATAAAAATAGCACATATACATTGTAGACAATCTGGAAATACAAAAAGGTATAGAAGAAAACAAATACCACCATGATCATACCCTCCAGACATAACCATAAGCAACATTTTAGTGTAATTTTGTTTTTTTCAAAAAGCATACAGATTTATAAATATAAATGTCTATACATACACATGAAAAAGCTATGAACATAGAGTGTTTATAGTTCTGTGCACTGCTTCTTTAACTTCTTATGAGTGTTTACCTATATGATAGTTTTCAAAAACACGATTTTTAATGATCGTTTAAAATCCTGTCCCATAAAAGTTCCTTGGTGATTTTCAGATACTAAAGTGTATTTTGTAATCAGGCATACATGGTTCCCTAAAAAAGTAATGATAGTGCTCTGATTTTTCTTCATTGCTAAGCTAGGAGTGTAAAAACTATGTATTTATCTAGATGAGTGAACTCAAAAATTTGAAAAGACTAATTTTACATAAACGATATCTGTCAAATGTCTTTTCTTATTAACTTTAAGCCAATAAAAGCTTATAAGTGAAAATTTAAAGAAATTATAAAGAGTATAAAAGAATTAACCATTTGAAGCATTCATGCTTTACAAATATCATAAGCTAAGTGGAGGTCTTTTCATTCTACATATTTCAAATCAAAACACCATACGGAGACATGTATATTCACCCACGTGTATATAATTATTCAGAAGTATTACCTTTGCACGACTAAATTCATAAAGTTAAGTTAATAACAAATAAGGACAAATTGAACACTCCAACATTAACTTGAGGACTATGTGTTCCAAGTTGCAAACACATGTAATGCATCAAAATGTTAGGCTTTTCACACCCAATAACAGTAGAAGGAACCCACATACTTCATCTTAATCCTTGCCTCCCTGCCCTCCTCTCCCCATGTCCTAATCAGAAAGCTTCATTTTCATCCAAAGTTAAAAAGTAGAGTGATTCATATGCTTTGGTAAGATACAGCAACTCACTTATTGGTTATGAGGTCAAAAGCTTCTACTGAAGCTGAAAGGCCATCTTCGGTGACGCCTCCTGCAATCACAATCTTGCCCTTATGTATGGCCACCCCAAACATGGAACGAGGGGTTTTCATTGGAGCCACATCTTTCCAGTCTCCTTTTTTTGGGTTGTAGATAAACACTCTGTTTGTACACTTTCTGTAAACATAAAAGACAACAAAATGGTCCTTTTAGAACCTTCCTTTCTGAAAGAAGCAATTTCACTAATCGTTTAACATTGCTTCCCATCTCAGATACATAAAGCAGAATTAGAAAAACTCATAAGTATTCTGAATCTGAGCCTATGACACAAGTGAAGGACAACTGCCAATGTGGGCACTAAAACTATTTTGTAACTTAAATATACTACTGGATGGTAGAGTACCTTTCCTTTAGGCAATCGCCCAGAGTGGATTTTAATCCTATCTGCTGCTAAATCCAACAGAAGACACAGATAGAGTTAAAAAAAAAAATCATAGACCCTTTTTGTGCCAAGTAACAAAAATGTTAAGTTTATCTTATTGTTTGAATCTCCTAGGAATGACTTAGTTAATTTAAAAAATAATTAGGTATGAAAGTACCTACTTTAAATTTAACTCCATAATATGACGGCTTGTTTCATTTTAGTATACTACTAATACACCAGTGTATTTTAAGAAATCTGGGACTATAGATTAGACAACTAGTCGTCTGAATAGATGAGTAAGGAGAGCAGTTTTATATGCTAAATGCTACCAGGAAAACCTGTACTCATCTGAATTATTCTTAGTATGTTCCTCAGAGTTCCTTAAGGTTATCCATAATTTACTGATAGGAGTTCAAAATGCTAAATAATAATTCATCAACTGGATATATTTGTGGGCTTTTTTATTTTCTTTTTGCTTTTTTAAAGTAAGCTCTACACCCAATGTGGGGCTTGAACTCTCAGCCCCAAGACAGAGGGTCATATGCTGTAGCAGCTGAGCCAACCAGGTGCCCCTGGATATATTTGGTAAAGCAAAAAAGCCAACAAACAACACTCCCAACGTTTTAGGAGGACAACTTTTTTCTTTAGTCTTATGAAAGACCAGATATCTGGAGTAGAAGCATTTCCTCTAATATTTGACTATGGGTATTTTAAAACTTCTTGACAAGGTCATGATACAAAACCATGTTCTTCAAATTCAGTGGTGTTAACTAGTGAGATTTAGTGCTTACTTTTAGATAATGACTCATTTCAAAGTTCTTTGGCATTCATCAAGCAATGCTGTCTTGGTTAATCATACTCTCAAGATTAATATATTCTTACCAACAAGACCTGTATGCTTCTTACTGACATATCAATTTCCTGGTTACTAATACCACTTGAAGGAAACAATTTAAATCATTTGGCAGGGTCAGTAGATTTTCAAAGTCAGAACACTGCTTAATACACATTTTCCATCCTATTTACTCAAAATAAGATTTTGCACTAAGTTTGTAATATGGCCTTCCTTTAAATTATGGGAATGGCTGGGATTAAGGAAAATATTAAAATATCAGAATATGTTATCTTTGAATATGGATAGACTGTATAAAAACCCATTGTTCTTTTTAAACAATTAGTCATTTATTTTTATTTTATTTTATTTTTAATTGAAGTATAACTGACATACCATATCGTATTAGTTTCAGATGTATATCATAGTGATTTGATATTTTTATACATTATGAAATGATCCCCCTGGGTAAGTCTAGTTATTATGTGTCACCATACAAAGTTGTTAACAATGTTATTGACTACATTCCCTATCCGTATATTACATCCCCATGAGTTATTTTATGATTGGAAATTTGTATCTCTCAATCCCCTTTACCTGTCTTACCCGTCCCCAACATCTCCCCGCTCTGGTAACCACCCGTTTGTTTCCTATATCAATGAGTCTGTTTCTTTTCTTTTCTTTCTTTCTTTCTTTTTTTTTTTTTGCTTGTTAGGTTCCCATTGCTTTTTAAAATCACATTTCCTGTGCTATTTGTCATTTTAATTTAATAATAACCATTAATTGTTAACTCAGAATATAGAGTTCTTTATTTCTAGCACATTTCCATATTCTACTCTCCTTTCCTGCTTTGCCCTTATAATTCTTAATTCTGGTTCCCTTTCCAGGATTATCTCTATTTATTAAGCAGCTCGGGCAAATGAGGACAAGCCAAATTAGGCAGAGTTTTCAGAGGCAGGACATTAGTTCTCACTATTTAAACTGAAAATCTTCATTTTACCAGACAGGCTCCTGGCTTAACCGACTGACTTTTGGAGCCCTCTGAAGTCACTTCTCCCTTTGAGTAACAAGATCCTTTTCCTAATTACCTATCCCTTGAGAAGTGCCTAGAAATCAAGTTATATGAACCTTCATCCTGTTTTTCTCACAAGAAACTAGGCAGCCGTGGGTGTACCAGATGCAGCTGTTCTGTTTGATCAGTGCCTCTTTGTGACCAGTTGTTAAATATTTTGACTATCAAAATATTTAAATATTTTTACTCTGTCCAGGAGTAAATCAGTGAAACATTGTTTAGGAAGTAACTGCTTTCTTTTCTGTCACCAGGCTCCTCAGTTTCAAACTCACCTATCTAAATTCTTTTATGAAGGTAAAGTACAAATCCATGATATTTTAATGCACTATTGGTTTAGCAGTTATATTTTAGATATAACATTAAAGAGGTACACTTAGTTTTTATCTAGTTGTGGCCAAAAGAATAAGAAAGCCCACTGGCTTTAACGTAGTGAAATATAATGAAAAAGACTTGATTATGCTCCTAAATGCTGCTTTTCAACTGTAAGAATGCTTATGAGGGCAGTATCATGCTAGTTCCTAGCAATATGCTGAATATCTACACATTTACTTTAACAAGTTTTATTTATTTTTTGATACTTTAGCAACTGTTAACTTTTATACAGTTTCCCTTCAGAAATCATTTATAATATCCTCCAATAGCTTTTCAAAATTTTATTTTGAAACTTTCACTTCCAAAATGTTATAAGTGAGAACCAAGTCTCATTTCAGTATGTAGATTCAGATGAAAGGAGGGAAGAACTCTTGCAATAACAAAATCATTTGGAGGGGCGCACGGCTGGCTCAGTCAGTGAAGCATGCAACTCTTGATCAGGTTTGTGAGTTCAAGCGCCACGTTGGGGGTAGAGCTTACTTAAAAAAATGTTAAAGAAAATCATTTGGATGTAAACCATAAGGAGATTTTAGGTACTTACTTGTCATCTGTCTTTCCTCCTAGACAATATATCATCCCCTTATGTGAAATCACACTATGGCCATAGACTTTGATAGGCAGTTTTTTAACTTCATTCCATTTTGCAGTCCTGAAATGAGAAGACGGTAGAATTTCTATGCTTTGAAACACATTTTCTATGCTTTCAGTTAATTCTAGGTTCTAAAGCTATGAATATGTAATGGGCATTCATATACCTGAATGCTTACGAAACAGGAATGTCATGGCAACTTACACGGGATCATAGCATAATACTGAATCCAGCGAAGCCTCTGTTTGAAGGTCTTTGCCTGCAACTACATAGATTTTGTCATCTACCTCTCCCAGACCGAAGAGACACCTGGCTGATGGCAGAGGTGGAAGTCCAACCCACTCGGATGCTATGTTGTCAAGCTGAAAGAAAAATATATAAGGAATTGTACAGCTTGTTAGAAAAGAGTTACAGTCGTTCCAAGAAATATGCTATATTCTATGTATTGTTTACAATACACTGAGATAGTGGGACGCCTGGGTGGCTCAGCTGGGTAAGCATCTGACTCTTGGTTTTGGCTCAGGTCACTATCTCACAGTTCGTGAAATCAAGCCCTGCATCGGGCTTTGTGCTGACAGCATGGAGCCTGCTTGCGATTCTCTCTCTGCCTCTCTCTCTGTCCCTCCCCTGCTTGTTCTCTCTCTCTCAAAACAAATAAACTTAAAATATATATATTAAAAAAGAATACACTGAGATAGTCAAAGATGTTGCAGGTAAAATAAAACTGCAATCCAAAAGTATCATATTTTACCTCTGGATTACCAAGAAAAATGGGAAATTCTGCTTGGTTTACCAAAATAGCTAAAAGTAACAAAATCTGGAAAAAGAGAATAGAGTCACTAGAGTTTGGTTAGAACTGTGAGGTTTCTTGTCAAAGTTTCTTCCCATGTTGTCTTGTTCAGGTTTGAAAAAAGCATCCTAATACTGTTAGCTCCTTGGGGAAAGAGAAGTTGTGACTGTGGGGAGGGTGTATGTGAGTGACCCCCGAATGCTATATTTAACATGCTCCCCAAGCCAGGACAGCTGGACCTGTCGCTCAGTCCACAGACAACTGGGATGTTAGGCAATATCTTTTTTCTTTTCTTCAAAACTGTGTAGGTTTCTCTCTGTTTCACTTTATTATTTCTGACATAGGCAGGGTTCTGGCTATAACCTCCTAGCCTTTTGCTGGAAGTCATTGGAAAAACCCTCGCCTCTGTCTTTTTTTAAAATTGTATTAGGAAGTAACTTGCTTGTGTTTGCTGCTGCTACTTCTGCAAGCCTCAGACAGCTCTCTAGGTGCCCATGCTCTCGGGTAGGTAATTCTGGTGTGGCAGGATCAGTTTCAACGCTTACTATTGGTAATTTTACGTTTTTCCACTTTGCATTTTAGGACATGAAGGCATGAGAAAATTGCTTTTTGAAGGAGTGCAGTTACAGATTTGTTCTCTGTAGTGCTACATCTGTGTAGCAGAAGAAGGAATAAACCCCAGAATAACTGGATACCAAGAGTAGGTGCAGATAATAAGGGCTGTGGTCAAGGGAGGGTCTCTGTAGAAGCCTATGTATATTTCACCTCGTAACTTTGGTTAAAGCAAGTACTAATTAAAGACTAGATAAAATGAGCAGTTTAATCCTCACATATGCATTGTTAGGTCTGCATTCACAAATTTTAACATCTAGGTTGTGATCGCTAATTTTTTCATTTTTGAGAAAAAGTCCTTTCATCAAGTAAGTGGTGTGTAGTATAGTAGAAATAATGATGAACATTTATGAAGTTTGGACTCTGTGACAGGCTGCGTACGGAACACTTTACACGGGTAATCTCATTCACTCCTCCAGGATTGCCACTTTTATTATCTCTGTTTTACAGACGAGAAAACTGAGGCACAGAAAGGTTAAATAATTGGTCAAGCACAGAGCTTTTAAGTGATATTCAAAAACAAGCTATATAAATCCACTGTTTTTTAAAAATGGGAACAGCAATTACAATCCCAGACTAAAGAGTTAACTGCCCACACTGTACAGGACTGTCCACATCACCATCCTCTCCCCAATCAGGGCACTTAGTACAGCAGATGTAACAGTACTGTCTACCAGGCTCTTTTATAGATGATCTGTCAAGCTATTTAACTTGTCTGGCTCCAGTTTCCTCATCCTTAAAATCAGGGTTTGGACCTACATTACTTTAAAATGGGATCCTGTTCAAAGATTTGATGAATCTTTTAATTCTATGAAAAACAAAACAAAACAAACAACCCTCTCTTAGGTAAAAAATTCTCATAATCTATTTATAGTACACAATCAAAGATCATACTACTCCTAACTTAATACATTCTAAACAGACGGGATCAAGCAGAAAAATACAATATAAAACATGAAATTCTCATATATTTTCTTGTGAGTCATAAATAACCCTTCTTACAGTCAGGTGTTTTTATCCTGGCATCTTGTTGCACTATTTGTCCCTTTTAAGAGAAGCAAGTCATGGGCAATGACAGAGAGTTGACCTTTTCAACTTTGTGTAACTGTTTTTGTAGCTATAAAGAACATTGAACAGGTTTCTTGAACCAGAAATGAGAGGCTGTGCCCATAAAAGTAAGAGTAGTTGGTGATCACAAAGAATGAAATTTTGCCATTTGCAACAACGTAGATGAAACTAAAGTGTATTATGCTAAGTGAAATAAGTCAGTCAGAGAAAAACGCATATCATATTATTTCACTCTTATGTGGAATTTAAGAAACAAAACAGATGAACATTGGGGAAGGGAAGCAAAAATAAGATAAAAACAGAGAGGGAGACAAACCATAAGAGACTCTTAAAGACAGAGAACAAATTGAGGGTCGCTGGAGGGGTGGGGGTGGGGGGATGGGCTTGTTGGGATGAGCACTGGGTGTTATATGTAAGTGACAACTAAATTCTATTCCTGAAATCATTATTACACCATATGTTAACTAACTTGGATTTAAATTAAAAAAAAAAAAAGTAGTAACAGGATGGAAGAGAATAAAGATAATACTGTTAAGTATTCCTTGATCTATGATTTCTAGATACCTGTCTGTCCATTTGTGTTTTATGTCATTTTTACTTCCTAGATATAATGATTGCCTTTTAAATTCAATTTGGCTTTTCTGAAATTTCACTGATTTTAAATTAGAGCTTAGGAAATTTTCTGGCATGCATTCAAACACTTAGGATTATAGCTTCTGTTTTATTTTTGTATTTCATAGTTAACATTTTTCAATGGAACTTTGAAAATTAAGAATGATTAACATATATATTACATTTTTCAAGATTAGGAAAAGCTGGTTAAAGGTAGTATTTTGTGAAGGCACAGTATGTCACACACTGAGAGCACACAGTGACTGTGGTATGACATTCTACACTTATCTTTGGCCTTTCCAGTTCAAGTGCCCATAAACCTCAGGCCATGAGTAGCTATGATCTAAACAAACTCATCTGAGCTAGCTGTAAGCTACAAAGTAGCTTAAAAATTGGCATTATTAAAGATAAAGGGTAAGCCACTGATTCCTTCATAAACGGATAAAATATAATGTGTTAATAATATGAAACAAACTCACTTCAAACAAACTATTTAAAGAGTTTAGTTGGGAGTATTTGGTTTCTTGGACACATCTGTGGTTTCACAAAACAGATTAAATTGGAATGATGTCGAAGTACAACTCTGATCCAAATACATGTGGTCACTTGTCATAAATAAAAAATCATCGTAAATAAAAATTTCTAAATATAATTGATGAATTCAAATTAGTGACACCTTTGTAGTTTTTCCCAGAAGGTAACCCAAAGTTTGTAAATTAAGTTATATAAGTTCTCTTCATTTTCAACAAAATTATATTTTAGGCAGTAAACATAAATAACAGGTAAAATACCACCCTTAAGAATTTCAAATCAGTTCAAGAAAACCTGGAAAAAGGCTGAAAATCTGACCAATTATAATTTTTGCAATGTGGAAAGTACTACGGTTTAGAGAAATACATTAACCTACTTAATGGGTTAAAAGTTTCAATTTAGGTTTTACTAACACACTGGGTTTTGAAGGATTATAGTCACCATCAGCTATAAACTTAACACTATGGGTAAAAGAGTGTAAAGAAAATCTGAGTCATCACTTACACATTAATTAGAACCTCATTCTTCACCAAACCTTTTATTAAATATTAACAAGCAGGTAAGTTAACTGATCTAAGTACTTCTGTCAGCTCTGTAAGTAGCAAAGGTGCAAGGGACTGGATAGGACATCCAGTAGAATAAAATGCAATGCAAACAGCCTGAATGATTCACACATCAGGTAACTGGGTAGTAAACAGCAGCCTTTCCTTTACGTCTCTACTTTTAGAAAACTAGCCCTTCTTACCTGGAAGAAGTAGGACTGTAGAGGTTGATCTTTATTTTCTTCATCCACATATAGTCCTCCTACCACATACACCTGATTTTGTTGGGTAACAATGCTAGAATGATTTCGGGGAATCTGCTCAGCCAGTGCAGTGAGGTAGCACTCATTTTCTGTGGGATCATAAGCCACGGCAGCTGTGTCATTCACCAAGAGGATGAGGTCTTTGACAAACATTCCATGCCTGGGAATGTCATTCAGGTAACCAGGAAGTAAATCTTCATCACCAACATCACCATTCACCTCCCCAGCCCCAGCCTTCTCTGCATTTTTGCTAGGTTCTGGGAGTTTGCCTGCAAAGGCATCTTTGAGAACTTTGATTTTTTTCTGGAGTTCTGGGTTGCTTTTAATTATATCATCTTTCTCAACGTGATCTTTAAAATATTTTTCTGTCATAAGGCGAAAACGAATACAATCAAACACTTCGCTAAGGTTTTTGACCCTGTTTTCCTTGTCTGTTCGCACCCATTTCATCACCGCCTCAAATACCGCTTCTTCCTTCTCCACATTTAGACTGTCATTTGAAATGACTGAGATCAGTTCCTGCGGAGATAGTTGCATAAAGTCCTCTTCCTTACAAATCTGTACAAAACGATCAGACACAAATTCACGGGCAGAGATAGCAAGTCTCGGGCAGTCAAGAAGAAGTCCTAATCTTAAGATGGCTAGACAGTTACCAGGAGCAAGTCTTTTCTGAAGATAGGAAACACAGACAGTGAACACCGAGGGGATCTGAAATCGGCTGGCCAAGGCAAAAATATCTTGCACGTTTCCATCGTTGAGATCAATACTGGCAGAGTACAGGTACTTGATGATTAAATCCAGTACAGCAGGATCCACATTATCTAATACTACCTCCTTTTTTTTCCCCTCATCAATTTCAGATAAAAAATACTCACGGAAGTAAGGACTACAAGCTGACAAAATCAATCTGTGGCAAGGAAGACTTTTGTCACCTGCTTTTAGGGTGCAATCGATGAATTTTTTTTCATCCAGGAGATCTTTTAGACCATCCTGAAGAAGGGTGGATTGGTAAAGCCGCAGTTCCTCTGTGAGTTCCCGCTGGGAATCCATTTTGTGAGTAACCTGGGTAAGGAAGGGGACACTGAAGGCCTTAGCTCCTCGCAGCACACAGGTCTAGCTGTAAAAAGGCAGATCAGTGTGCTTTGCCCAGCTTGAAGCCTTTGCAATTTAATCCCACCGGCTAAATATAGATACCCACTCTAACAACGGGAATTTAGGAGAGCTGGTTTGGAAAGAAGAGTTGTTCTTGCAGCTGTTATAGATTGAAGGGAACAACTGGAACTTTTAATCACTAAGGAAACAGCTAAGAAACAGGGGATTTAAATGAAGTAGAAAGCTTTAAAATACATAAAGCATTACAGCATATGTCAACAAAGGCATGTTTAAAGAAAATGTTTATTGAACTAACAGAAAACTGAATCATAAAAAATGAGTCAGTCCGCTAAAAATGGTCTAGTGGCAAACTCCTTGGCTGTCTGAATTAATGATGCAAAGGTCAAGAATATAAGGTGAGTTCATCTGAATACTCATAAGCAAAATCCCTTTTCCAATAAGTGTTACATACTAATTTTTATTTTCTATTTAAAACAGTGGGATTTACAATTTTCTTCTAGAAGTACGAAACTTAAAAACTTCTGTTTCTGTACTGTAATTTTATTTTTAAAAACTATCAATAATAATACCCCACCATAATTGAAATAATAAATACAGAGAAATTGCTAGTTTTCTAAGACATTCCGAATTATCTTTATTCTTAAATGGAAAAACCCTAATTTGTATTGAATTAAATGATAAAATTATTTATTCATACCCTGCCTTGCTCTACAAAGGATCTGATGTGGCAAACAATAATAAAACAAGTCAAATAAAGGCAAAAGGTTAAAAGGAATCATCAAGCTTAGACAGAAATAGAAATAGTTAAAAGTCAACAATAGGGAAAGAAAAAACTCAAATATAATATGATTTACTAAAGATACTCTGTGATTTTAAATGTTGAAGATAACCTTTCATTAAATAAAAAGTTAAAATACAGATATAACTCCATGAAAACAATGTTATCAACAGACTACAGCAGACTGAGGAAGACGTGCTATATATCACCTGCATAATTTGGAAAACAAGACTATATAAGGAAAAAGAAAAGAATATATAACTGAAATCGTAATTTAAGTTCTCGATTATAATAGAACACCATATTGATTAGGGAATGCAGAAGTCATGATTTGAAAAAAAATTGATCCTTTGTTTATATGCAGATGACATTGTATACCTCTTCATGAACTATTTTATTATAAAATTATATTGTCACAGTTTCCGAACTCAGTGGGGCTATAGAAATACTGTATAATTTCAAATTTTGGTATTCATAAAAATGCTCAAAAGAATATAAGCTCCATGAAGACAGGAAGTTTTTTTGGTTTGCTTTGTTCAATGCTATAGCCCCAGGGCCTTGTGTGCTCCATAAATATTTGTCGAATGAATAAATGCCCCCAGATCAGTGAATTCTGTATTTCTAAACTTCAAGGTTTCTACCCATGAGTAAAGATTTTTTCTTTTATTTTACATCACAGTGAAGTCAATGGTACTGTCAGCTGCTAAAACAACAGCTGAAAGAAGAGGTCATTGACTCTTTTTTCCATTTATAGATGTCAGTGAAGGTTTTAACACACTAGAAAAAATGAACAGCTGCTCCCGTGTTTAAACAATAAATGACTCATTTCTCTCTACAAGTAACAACTAACATTTGAAAAGATTAATGAGTCAGATGCAAACACCATGCTATGACATTTAAGATTCCTTACTAGTAAGCAGTTATGAAGTTTGTTTTGCTTGAAAAACTATTTAAATATATTCCTGGCAGCATTTTGTGACCTGTATAAATTTTTCAAACAACCTTTTCTCCCCTTAACATAGGTTGTTTATTCTAACCCCACCTTTAAAAATGTACAAATCTTTTCCTTTTTAGATAAAGAAACCAATGTATAGCTTTTGTTCACTGATTTTTATTAAACTCAGGGTAGCATTTGGTTGTACTATGTGTTTATGGTTGTACATACCGTTGCATCTCATTTTAATGTTTCTAAAACACTCCTTTCTCTTTAGAGAAAGAGGGCTCTTTCTGCTGATTTCAATGATTTGACAAAGGTTCCTTACAATGTTTCTTTATACCCAAGCAGCGGCAAAAAACACTGATGCCAGAGAAGTTGCCAAATCTTAGCTAACCAAGAAATCTGAGAATACTCTATTTTTGAAAACTTCAAAGAAGTTTCAATGAATACAAACAAGGAGAAAGTCAATAAATGAACTGTTTATTTACAAACTATTTAAAACTATTTCCTTACTAAATAAATGTATTCTTGTCAAATCTATATTGAAATTACTTATAAAATAGTGCCCAAAACATTACACAGGGGTTGATATACTTCAGAGTTAGCTATAATTTTTAGGTTTTACAGAAATGGTCACCTAAACATGACAAATTTAAGGGTCATAATTTATATTAGAGTTCGTTTACATTTGGAGCTTTTTGATAATTCATTTACCAGATTTTAAAATTAAAAAAGCAGTATTTTGATAACTCCATAAGAATAATCTTATTGTTTTAAATAATGCTTTCAAAACATTAAATGGTGCTGCATAAGTTCTTTATTAACCCAACAAGATACAGTCTTTTAATATCTGCAGACTAATAATTTACAAGCATTAGATACAAAATAAACATATTTACAAACCAGATATGTGATGATTACAATTTTAAATATAATTTTTAGAAGAGAGGCAATAAAATCTTAGATAAATGAGTTTTTCCTTAATCATTAAAAAAACCCCTCTTTCTTAAAAGCTTTTTCTGTAAATGTAAAAACTATTCCATGCCTTATAGCAGGCGACTAGTACTTAATCTTGAGATATCTTTAAATAGAAATCCAGCTCAACTCAAGATCAACTCATCACTTCCCAAAGTCCCTGTAGGGTGAATCCATCCTTCAATTTCTCTATTGCAAGCCCCAGTTCTTCTGAAAATACAGGTTCACGATCTTGTTGCTTTTTGTGAGATAAGAGGATGAGATGGGAATGAAGAAGGTGGGCAAGGAAGAGGGAAAAAAAACAAAAAATAGGATTCACATAAGTTTTGTGAATACTAAATGTTAGAATACAGAAAGTTTTTTTTCATATACTATAGGTAAAATGTCCTTACCTTATTGCCATCAGCAAAATAAGCCTATAAGACAAAGAAAATAATATTTCACATACTCAACATGTAATAGGTGAGTGGACTAAGAAATAGGTAATTCATTTATAAAACAACTGTGTAACTACATATATTTCACATTCTGTTTCATTCTGTCTAATGCTTTTGTCATCTATCTTTACTATGCTAGCAGCAGATTTAACTTGCCAGTCATTAGTAGTGACTACAAGCTTTAAGCTCCAAAAAATGTGCTTTGTAATTAGTACATAATTAGCATTGTTAACCCGAAAGGAGATAAAAAGAATGACTTAAAAGCTATAAAATTTTATCCCTACTTTTGGTTTAGAAGAAGATGCTGGCAAAACAAAACAAAGCAATCAGTGCTTCAATGTATCAGCAAATGCATACATTTGAGGTAGTAGTAGTTTATAATTAAATATTTTACACGAATTTCACACTTGTTTAAAAATACTTGTTCCCAGAGAGGTATGCTAGTCAGATTTATACACCACCATATATAGAAAGCATTATTATTATTCTGGCTATGAAAGCTAAATAATACAAATTTGCAACAGAAAAGTTCATTGTTCAATATCCTTTTTAAGGTAATACACCAATAAATCGAAGGGAAGTCCATCTCATAAGGACTAATTATGAAAAGTATAGATTTTTAAATTAATTTAATTAACTAGCATGTTCTATTATTCTTAGGTATGAAAAATCTTTTGCAGATCTGAAATCCTCCGAATAATTGTGTTCTCAAACTACTTCCCAGTTTGGTAACTTAAAGGTAATTTCAAAGAACAAGTCCCTAACTTAAAGAAAAAATTGCTTTCCAACTCATATGTAAGATAACTCTCAAAAAGTCTCACGTTCTATGGTGTTTTACATACTTAAGCCATTACTTAATTAAACATGACTCAGATTTTAAAAATCATAAGATTTTCAGTAGCTCGTCTTCATCATGCTCACCACAAAAGCGTCCGTGTGATCATCAGAGTCTATTTCTACATCATCTTGAATCTGTTCAACTGTCAGAGCTTCAAGGGGCTGTGGCTAAAAATCAGCAGATGTTAAAATGCATCAAAGAGGTAATAGTAATTCAACAAATAATTTTAGTAAAATGTGCTGTGAGAATTGTAAATACTTGTAAAAGGATAAAACAGTTGCAAACTACTCAAATCTTAGAAAAATCACTGCATAGTTTATATTCTGTTTATTTACTTGTGTGTGTGTGTGAGAGAGAGAGAGAGAGAGAGAGAGAGAGAGAAGAGAGAGAAGAGAGAGCAGGGGAGGGGCAAAGAAAGAGGAAGACAGAAAATCCTAAGCAGCTCTGCACTGCCAGCAGCCTGAAGCATGGCTCAAACTCATGTGCTGTGTGAGATCATGACCTTAGCCGAAATCAAGAGTCAGAGGCTTAACCAACTGAGCCACCCAGATACACCATAATTTATATTCTATTAAAATTACCTTGAGTAATCAGTTAAACATCAAGGTTTTAAATATGAAGTCAATATCATCAAAAATATTAAAATGACAAATTTACACATACTTAATATGATACTTAGAGATATCCTTAAAGAAAAAAACTCTCATTGGACTTTATCTGATTTTCTTTCACATGGTTTAAAAAAAACTAAGTTTGGATAACAACAAATTTTCAATTTTCCTTAAAACTGAAATGGTCATTAAACAGAATTTGTGAACAGTAAAAGAAATATGATTTGCACGGACTATTCTAATGGTAAAGCGAAATAAAATATGGTACTGATATTCATTTTTCAAATGTTTTAGTATCTTTGGTGTGTTAGGCACTATGCTACTACTACCAAGGGTAAAAAGTTCCTGTCCTTACAAAAGGTCTGTAATCTCGTGGGAAGGGAGCAACAGATAAAACACAATTACAAATAATTAAATACTAGGTTGAAACATATGAAATTGCCATTTTTACTAGTCAAAAATGGTCAAAGATTAATATCATATGGTTTAACCAATGAAAAGTAGCTGTAACAAATGCAATTTATCTATTATAATAAAAATGTATATAGACAGCACGACTTCTGGCTTGTGAATCCCAGAAATTTTCATGAAGAAAAAAGTGGCATATAAGGTAGGCCTTTTGGGATGAAGATGGCTTCCATAGGTAGGGTTAGGGGAAAGGGTATTCCTGGCAGAGGGGACCAGCATCAGCAAAGGTGAGAAACCACAGGATGTGGCTGACGAATGATGAATAATCCAGTATGGCCAGAATATAAGAGTCCCATGAGACAGAAGAAGCTAGCAGGGCTACTGTATTGAACAACCTCAAAGGAGCATCATTCACACTACATTTACCAGGTTCTTATAGTTGGGCAGTGCATAAGCTGTACAACCAGATACTGTGGCTGTGCAGATAAGGTAGGAAATGTAGACTGGTGTCTACTGAAATTCTTTAATACCAGCCCAAAGAATTTAGACTTTATCTATACTATAGGTAATTGGTGGGAGGGGTGTGTAGGGTAGAAGTGTATTACTTGACAAGAGCGACCTGATTCTTTGAGGACAGCCTGAATGTTTCAACCACATTCACAGTTGTGTAACTGTGTATAAGTAACTTAACCTAGCTAAGCCTCAATCTCCTTAACTGTGAGATAAGGATAATAATACTATACTTCAGAGTACTGTTGGGAGGATTAAATGAAATGATGCATATAAAGTTCTTAGAGCAGTGAATTGGAACAGTAGGTGTTCAATGCAGCCATTCAACATCTATGAATATTCACTAAGAGCCTATTATGTGTTAGTTCTGATTGCTGGAGATACAGTGGTTAAAGAAAATAGATGAAAATCCCTGACTGCATGGAGATTATTTACAATGAAGACTGATGAGTGGTACCAAAAATAAAAGAAGCAAGCAAGCCAGCAAGCAAGGATAAGGGACAAAAAAATGACGGAGGCTGCTGTTTTAGATGGTAGTCAGGGAAGACCTCCCTGAAGAGGTGGCTTTTGAGTAGGGGCTTAACACAAGATGCTAAGAGTGAGTCATTATGGCTGGCTATTATGCACTGCGGATCAAAAAAGAAGAAAAGAGAAGAAATGAAAAGCAGAGAATTTGTAGGAGAATTAACATACTGAGTGCCTCTCATATGCCAGGCATTTCATGGACATGATCAATAACTTTGTGAGAGAGATTATCTTCATTTTATAATGAGAAAATTGTACTTCAAATTTGCCTAGAATCACAAATAAATGGTGAGATGGGGTGAGATTAAAGTCAGGTTTGCCAGGTTCCAAGGAACATGCTTGTTCCACAACATTATTCTGGAAGGAAAAGTCATAACAGTAATTGTGGTCTGAGTGTAAAGAAAGGGATAGGAAAAGGGAGGAGGCTGTATGATTGACTGAATGTATGAAATAAGACAATCAGAAAAACAAAAAAGGAAATCTCAGCTTTTGAGCACGGCTGACTTTGACTAATGCTAAAAATAAACAAATAGGTCCATCAGTAGGATGGTGCTTTTGAGAAAAATGATAGCATTTTAGGTATGCCAAGTTTGAGGTATTCAATCAAGTCCCAGGGTAGCTTAGAGACTTGGAAAATTATTTGTTTACTTAAAATACTCAGATAAACTTTTAAATGAGAAATTCGATTTATGTTATTTGGAACACTCATTTATGTGAATATCTTCATAAATATTTGGAGGCTTGGCAATATGAGAGAACGTGTCGAGGTCGGAACAAAAGATGTGGGAGTCGTGTACAGCAGTGTACGTGGACGGAACTGGAGGACGGCTGACATTGCTGAGCAATGTACAGAGAAGGCCGAGTGAAAGGGAGAATGCCGAAGGAAGTGCAGAGTGGGAGGAAAACAGAAAATGATGGTTAAGGAGATGAAATACATGAACGTATGTATAATGCAGTCAGCAACCCACAGAGAAGTTTCAGCTGGAAGGGAGGGGGCTATATACAGAGTACTACAGGGAGAGAAAAAACTGCGTGCAAGGAGTGCTACCAGGCAACAAAGGCCTGGCTGAAGTCGGAGGGTGTGGATTTGAACTTAGCTGTCCAGCCCTACTTGATCTTCTCCCTCACGCACTGTAGTCCAAGAGCAGAAGAGACAGGTAATGTATATGCTTTGTGATATGGCTCAACATGCTGAGTGCCAGCAGGGACACTACTGACAGTGGGTGGCGAGGGCACCAGTAACAGTGTACGGTGAGGGCCTGAGCAAAATAACAGATAGCAAGGGCACCTGTGAGAAGACTAGTCAGTGAGGGCACCAGAGACAGAACCTCTGGCAAGGGTCCCACTGACAGAGCAGACAGTGAGGACATCTCCGATGTAGTGGCTGGTGAGGACACCAGTGACAGACCAGATGACAAGGGTCCTAGTTGGAGAGGCTGAAGAATAAAGCCAAAGGAGAGTTCATGTACCTGGAGAGCAGGGTGGGTTTGGGGGCAAAAGCCAGAAATCATACAGAAAGCAAAGAGAAGACATATGGACATGATACTCAAAATACTTCCTAACTGGTATGTCAGAGGCACTGATGAATAGGGAACGGACCTGGCCCTATTGATGGAATAGACTCCTGGAGTTGCTATATGGTGGGACTCTGTGAGAAAAGCATTGTATCTGTAAGGCCTGTAAGGTTTGCCCAAATGCTAAGGGGAGGCAGAAGTGGAATAAAAACCAAACAGCGTGAGAGACTGAAGTCTTTCCACATCATAGGAGCCTTGCACATGGACGCTTCTCTGAATAAACCTCTCACCTAGAAGGGCAGGAATGACGACGGAGCAGCCAGTGGACAGACAGGTGGATAGCTGCAAATTTATGATGGCTGAGGGGGTCATGCTCACTGAGCAGTCTGTACATTCATCGTTTTAAACAAAGTTCAAAATTGTACACATGTATGTGTGTCTGAATTTTATAGATGTGTGAAAGCGTACTCTGTATTTTACATACTGAACTGATTACCTTTTCTTCCATCTCATAATCCACTCCAAATATAGGACTGGCAGAATAGACTTTGTGAAGTGAATTGATTTCCTTAACTGATTCTTGTAGTTTTTCCACAGGATCTATTTTAAAGCCAAGAACATATCCTCCACTCTGTACAAAAAAAAAAAAAAAAAGAAAAAAAGAAAAAAAGAAAAAAAAAAGAAAAAACAAGCCTGGGAATGGTAATCACAGTATATGATAAACTATAACTCTAGTCTTTATTTCAGAGCACCATAGGTAAGCTGATTTTTTCATTTAAAATTTTTGTAATGAAAAATTGAAAGCACATACAAAAATAGAAGAAACAGTACAATAAGCACGTATGTAGCCATCTCTAGTTTTGACAAGTAGCAATGTGTGGCCAACTCTGTTCCATATTTAACCTCCCTCTCCCCCAAATCTCCTCCTCTCACCCCTCAGGATTATTTTGAAGCATAGCCAGATATCACATCATTTCATCTATAAATATCAAAGATGATATTTTAAGATTAAAAAAAAATACACTGTATATTATGATGGCCAAGGGAACTAAGCTTTTCTTGAGCTAGACCTTGAAAAACAATAAACCATATTAAAAGAAGAAAGGGAATGGCCTAGCTGAGGCTCTCTCCTTGAAGAATTAGGAAAGGAACCTGATCACGACAGATTGTTGTTGAAGAGTGTTAAAAAATTAAGTAGTGGTGGGGGGCGGGGGGTGGCGACTGGCTGGCTCAGTCAGAGGAGCATGTGACTCTTGATCTTGGGGTTGGTTCAAGCCCCAAATGGGGTGTAGGGATTACTTTAAAAAAAAATCTTAAAAAACAATTAAGTAGCATTCTGTGAAAGGTGAGAGCATATACTTTTGGGTTCAAATTCTGTGTTTTACAACAAATTTACTATCTGACGCTGGGAAACATATTTTCCTTAATCTTTTAAGCCTCAGTTTTCTAGCCATAAAACAGTTATCTAATTGTATTAAATAAAATAATGTACACATGACATTTGATACAGTTCCTGGAACATTAGCAAGCACTCAGTAAATGGAAGCTACTAATCTGCAGGCCAAGGGGAAGGAGTGAGTAGACATTCATATTCAAACTTCGAATTTAGAAGAGCAGTGATTTTACAAGTAAATGTTTTATTTAAATGTATTTCTGCAAAGAACTGGCCTAATGGGGCACAGCAATTATAATTAGATACCGTATAATCTCAGGGTGCATGTGTGTGTCTATTTGTATATATCTGTGTTTCCCTAGGACACTCTTGTGAATCAGTCAGACCTGAATCAAAATCTATCCCCACCACTTACTAGTTGTGAGACTATGGGCAAGGTTCCTAACTTCTCTAAGCCTCGGATTCCTTGAGTGTAAAATGGGGAAAAAATAGTAACTGTATCATAGGGTAGAGATTGAGATAATACATGAAAAGTACAGTGACTTAACTCTGTCATTAAGAACGATAATCATAGGGCACCTGGGTGGCTCAGTCAGTTGAGGCTCCAACTCTTGATTTTGGCTCAGGTCATGATCTCACGGTTTGTGAGATGGAGCTCTGTGTTGGGCTCAATGCTGACAGCTCAGAGCCTGCTTGGGGTTCTCTCTCTCCCTCTCTCTCTGCCCCTCCCACACACACTCTCTCTCAAAATAAATAAATAAACATAAAAAAATGATAATCATAATGATGATAATGGTTATGTCTGCCCAACAAAGAAACAAACATAAGCAAGGTTCTTCCTATGTGGACAATTACTGCATGATTTTAAACTTTTCATATAACTTCATGTTATAGCTAATATTCTTCTTGGATGTAAACCGGTTACTATAGAAATAAAACTAAAAATATAGACAGTCATATAGTTTAAAAAATCTATTAAAGATTAATACAAATAGAAAATATCTTACCTGCTGAGAGCTTTCTATGACAAGAGCTAAACCAAATTTTGAATCTCTAATCTTTATTGAACGCTAGATGTAAAATGAAAAAAAAAAAATGCACGTTTTTACTATCTGATAGTAGTGATTCTTTAACACAAGTTTTTCAACTTCTACACAGTAACCACTTTTCATAATCTAAAGAACAGAATTCTCCCTCTTTCCTGCATTACACTCCCACTGAGATCAAGTAAAAAATGAAAATGTTCATACTTAGAAACAGGCAGCAAACTTGTTAGGTAATCAAAAGAGGAAATCTCTGAAATGTGCACAAAATTATCTGATTCAAATATCCCCACCCACCCCCCCAATCAGGGAGTCCACAACTTTTCTGAATATTTGAAACCAAAGGCCAGCAACCTTTTAGTACTGGAGAGCCAGCATCTTTTGTGGTTTTTAAGGCTGGGTTAGTTTTTAAAAGTCACATGGATATGACTGTCCTAGTGACAGAGTGTGATGATATCAGATTGCAAGTTGTTTGCACCAGGCTGAATTCATTCCAAAGGCCATTTTTGGTAACTGTATTCTTAAATAACAAAAAGTATCGTATTTGAAGAACAAAAAGCACAAGGTTGTTTACTACTCAGTAATTTTTTAGTACAATACAGATTAGGTCAGGCAAGCTAGAACATATGTAAACGCATATAAAACAGCCATCAACAATACAAACACCAGTTTATCAAATACCTATGCAGATTCTGTCATATCTTCCCCAGCCATGGTTATTAAATTCTTATACGTCTTTAGATGGCCAGAAATCATTTTCTTCCTATCAGTTTTTACGATTTTCTGTTTAATGTGTTGGTTTTCTCCACCAGACTGACAACTCTTTGAAGGCAGGAACTGTGTGCTGGTTCATGGTGTTCACGACTATCTCTCTAGCACCTAGCACAGAATGGGTGCTAAATATTTGTCACATTAACAATCAGATATTTTATTTTTTTTTAATTTTTTTAACGTTTTTATTTTATTTTTGAGACAGAGAGAGACAGAGCATGAATGGGGGAGGGTCAGAGAGAGGGAGACACAGAATCTGAAACAGGCTCCAGGCTCTGAGCCATCAGCACAGAGCCTGACGCGGGGCTTGAACTCACGAACCGCGAGATCATGACCTGAGCCGAAGTCGGCCGCTTAACCGACTGAGCCACCCAGACGCCCCAACAATCAGATATTTTAAAGTAACTCAGAAATCAAACGATTTGGCAAAAGATAGGCTTGGGAACAGTTTACAAAGAACCATCCTTGTAAACTCAGAAGTCTTAAAAAATAACATTTTCCAGATATCACATACACTGTGTCTATTCAATAAATAGTTGTTAATGAAACTGCCTAGTCTTAAGACTTCTTATATCCCACAATAAGGGTGATTACCATAGACAAATCACACAGGATTTTCATTAACTATTTTTACGTTCCATCTAATTTGCACTAGAGTCCTATATGTAATTTCCTTATGTAAATGAAATTCTTCAGTTTATTGGAATTTACTATCTGTTTCACTGAATCACATACTTAGCAGAAGATATAAAAAGAACTGCCTTTACTCTCAAAACAACTGGTCTCAGATGTAGTTAGTTCTTATTTTGGATTTTAACAGCTTTAATTTAACTTAAGCTAAAATCATTATCACTAAAAACCATCTTGATTCCTTTCACCAAACCTGTAGTATGAATCTAGCTTGTATTAATGCTGTTTCTGTAAACAGTGAAAACAGTTCATTCACAGAATTAAAGACTTCATTCTGCCTTTAAAAGCAGAAAGTGTGAAGAGAGCCAAAACAAAGTGTGTGGAGCAGTATACTTAAGACTTGGAAAGAACCACTATACATCTACCTCATGAAAAGGTTATGGAGAACTTTAGTAGCTAACACTCTCCGACTGGAACCTAAGAAAGACACATCTTAAAAAAAAAAAAAAAGAAAGAAAGAAAGACACATCTTAATCTGTATGGTAACTACTAAAAATTTGAAAATCCTGCATATTTCTCTCTTAATAGCAAGTTGATAATGCTGGGGTTTCCCTTGAATGTAAGTACTGTTGTGTCTTTTCTATGCTGAAATTGTAAATTCTCAACATTTTAAAAGTCTGCTCTTAGCTACACTGTTGCCACTTAAAAAGAGGGAGATAGAGGGGCACCTGGGCGGCTCAGTTGGTTAAAGCCCTTGACTTTTGGTTTTGGCTCAGGTCATGATCTCACGGTTCAAGCCCCACGTCAGGCTCTGCACTGATAGTGTGGAGCCTGCTTGGGATTCTCTCTCTTTCCCTCTCTCTCTGCCCCTCCTCTGTGCACTCTCTCTTTCTCTCAAAATAAATAAACTTGGGGGGGAAAAAAAGAGGGAGATAGAATTCATCTAATCCTGAAAGTTCCATTAACTACTGAACAGAAATAATCTACATTAAAACAAGGTCACCAAAATGCGTGCACTTACAATTTGCAGATATGGTATGCTGACGTTAAAACTGTCATTCATATTTGCATGCCACACAATTCTCACATTGGTAATAAAAAAGGTTCCTAAATTTCCCTGTGAAAGATGAGAGATACATCAATGATCATTTGTTTGAATACTTACTCTTTATTTTCTAAACACCAGAGTAATTCTGATTATCACAGTAGCAGAGAATACTAGAATTGAGTATCATGGAGTATTAATGACTTCATTATTCACTGAATCGAAGTACAACTAGATGACTGAAAGCCTGGATTCTGGAGTTAGACTCTAATCGTTATGCCATCAGCACCTACCAGTTGCCTGAGCACGGGCAGATTTGTTCTTGGTGCATTGTATCAAATGTAAAATGGAGATTTGATTAAATAACCCCTATAAAGTCCTTATCACAATGTATAGCACATAGTAAGCATTCTACAAGTGTTACATCTTATTAGGACTGTTGTTCAAAACCTGGAGTAAGTTAAGACAAGGGAACTGTGGTAAGAGAGACAAAACACATGTGATAACCCCCATTAGTCCATAAGAGTTATTTTATAGCTCTTCAATACTAACTATAAATCAAACTGTTTTCCAATTACATGGCCCTTCAACAAAATTACTTCAGGATGATAGCTAAAAAAATCTTTAGTACTTAATAGCATGGCACGAAAATTAGCTGCTTCTACCATTTATCTATATCATTATCCACCTTTACCTTTACCTTCTCTCCACCATATACTCCCAGAGGAATTTATTTTATACTTTGAGGTTGGGCATAAAACATTAACTCACAAATCCAAAATCTAAAAAGCCCTCTTCTGGGATAAGCAGGTTTGAAACATCAGAAAAGGCCACTTATTGGGACACCTGGGTGGCTCATTCGGTCAAGTGTCTGACTCTTGGTTTCGGCTCAGGTCGTGATCTCACCACTTCATGGGTTTGAGCTCTGCATCAGCATCTGCTCTGGCATCACAGAGCCTGCTTGGGATTCTCTCTATCCCTCTCTCTCTGCCCCTCCTCCCACACACACTGTCTCTGTCTCTCTCAAAATAAATAAATTAATTTAAAAAAAAGACCACTTATTTCTCAATCATCATTGTTAATAAACATATATATATAAGTATCTATATTTCCCTCATCCACTCTCATTTTGCAAGAAATTGTTATACAAAAAATTTCAGCCTCCTTATTCCTGGTGCACATCCCATTAAACAATACTAAGTCTGAGTTTAGAAGGAGTAATTATTTATGTCATTCTTTCCTCTCATTTTAGAAGAACAGAACAACTTGCAAAATTCCTAAGGATTTTTTAAAAGAATAGGAGGGCATATTTTATTTTATTTTATTATTTTTCAATAAACATAAGTTAGGTTACAATAACATCCATATTTTCAATAAAATATTTCTGATAATCCTGAACATCTTAATTAATTAATTTAAAATGCCAGGTGTGGTGCTAGATGGTAAGGATCTAACTGAACAGAGTAATTCCACCCCTACTTTATAAAGCCTACAATCTAATGTGAGGGTATAGACAAGCTCTGTATTTTAGAACAGGAATAATTTGAGGTGGCAATTAAGTACAGACTGCATAGGCAAAACAAAAGGAAGGTTTCAGAAAGTGACATCTAAGCTATTACCTAAAGCAGGGGTTTGTAAACTACAGTCTGTGGGACAAATCTGTCTTGCTGCTTCATTTTGTATGGCCTAGAAGCCAAGAATAATTTTTACATTTTTAAATGGCTGGAAAAAAGTCAAAACAATAATTCATGACACATGAATACTTTATGAAATTCAAATTTCAGTGTCCATAATAAAGTTTTATTGAAACACAGCCATGCTCACTTGTTTACAAGTTGCCTATGGCTGGTTTCCTAGTACAATGGCAAGTCTGAGAAGTTATGACAGAAACAGTATGTCCTGCAAAGCCTAAAATATTTACCATCTGGCCCTTCAGAGTAAAAAGTTTGCTGATTCCTGATGAGTAGTTATTCAGATGGAAAGCTGTCTATATATTATAGAACCATTACCAGAGTTTAAAACTAGAAATTAATTGTAATTTAAATTTATGATTCAATGTTTAGCAAAAAGCTTTTCCTTCAAATGCTATAGCTTTAATCCAGTGGTTATCAGTCGAATCTAGGTTATAACACACACAAAGGCTGGAAACTATTCTTAGTAAGACACAAATTTTTCTCTAGAAATTGGTTTGTTACTTATTCCAACTATTTGTTGCTTGTATGTTTCAACTGGTCTTAACTGCAGGAGCAAATGAGAAGTTGCAATAATAGATGTAGGAATCACCAAATGAGTTATATGTTTAATTCCATAAAGACCAAATTAAAAGGCTTCCATGACTGTCCACCCATGGCTCTCCTCCATCAGCATAAGTTATCAAGAATTGGAGGGTAATACAGCATAGGGGGAAGAAGATAGCTCTCAGATGAACTAGATGTGTGAGGTCATTTAATTTTGGGGGCCTGAGTTTTTAATTTATAAGTGAATGGGGAGACTGAACTACATAATCTCCAAGGTCTACTCCAACTGTAAATTCTACATAGAACAAATGCTGCTAAACTAAAAAGAGCACAGAACCATGAAAATATGAAAATTGGAATATTATTTTATATTGAGAGCTAATGCTAACTTATCAGATGTAATGCTTATTTTAAGAGTTAAATGAACATATAAACTCAATGATAAATGGAAAAGTAATTACAAAGCACTGACCCAAAAGGTTCATTAGCTTTTTGCACAATACCTGATCACTGGATAAATTCCATACTCCATTGATTTTATCATATACATGTTCTTGTGGTAATAATCTTAGTTGCTTGTTTTGAATGAGTGCACTTCTCAGTTTAAAATCACGATACATTTTAGAAGTTTCATATGCTCTATAAAAAAGAACAAACAAAGACTAAACCACCCTGAAAATGTGGTTTTCCTAAGTTATGTTTACCTACCTACCAAAATATATAGTTGTTAATACTTTATGTACATCACTCAAGTAATTATTATAATAAATTTAAAAATTTGCTTTTCAGTAAGTTTTGGTGATCAGTCTTTTAGTCTTTATCATTTTGGTACAGCATTTATAAATGTTTATTTATTTTAAAAATAAATAAACAGGTTTATTTTTAGATGTCTAATTTTTAAGACAGCACATATCATACAGCACAAATGAAAGGAAACAGATTTTCCCTCTAAGCTGAAAAACAATGCTTACCTATAATAGACATGGAAATTCTTTTCCCTATCAAACAAAATGCTTCATTCCATTTCTCTGTTTTAGTCAAAGGCACCATTATTCTTTGGACATAAACAGGAGTCCAATTACTTTTCTCATTGCAACCTGAGAACATTATGATCACATCCACCTCCATACAGAAAATTGGAATGAATGTGTACCAACTCCAAAAGAGACCACAGGACAGTATGTATCTGTGTGTGAGTGTGTGTGTTTTATATATATATAAAATCCCTTTGTTTTTTTCTTCATGCTTTCCTACTGATAAATAATAAATAATTTTCTTCTGTATTTCTGTAATCTAATTATTCTGTAAATAATTCTGTATTTATTATTAGTTTTGATTAGTTTCATTATACCTATTTGGATCACATTTGATTGTTACTTCTAATTTTACTCCACAAAATTACAGGCTAATTTACTCATTTAATAAAACTAAAGGGTTTTCTTAGCCTGAGTAACTTTAGAAGTTATTGACATAAATCATAATACTCATTGTCAAACTTATGGTTTTTACTTTAATTAATCTAACATATAAGTCATGAAAGAGGAGGGGTGCCTGGGTGGCTCAGCTGGATGAGCATCCAACTTTGGCTCAGGTCACAATCTCACGGTTTGTGAGTGAGTGCCCCACAAACATGCTCAAACTCTGCTGTCAGTGCAGAGTCCATTTTGGATCCTCTGCCCCCTCTCTCTCTGCCCCTCTCCTGCTCACCCTTGCTCTCTCAAAAATAAATAAACATTTAAAAAATTGTGAAAGAGGAGGATTTGAGCATTTGCCTATAAATCTTAATTTCCTTTAGTGCTATAATCATCCATGTTTAACCAGTGGAAAAAATGGAAACTATGCTGTGAGTTATTTGTGGGGGAACTCTTATTTTTTAATATTGAAGAAAAGCAGTTTCTATGCTTCCTTCAAACTCCTTTTCGTATTACATCTCTAAGTAAAGTGAAATAAAGAGCGAAGGTTTAGGTATATGTCCAACAGAACTGGGAATTAGGCATATATGTCCAACAGAATTTGAAAAATATTTAAAATAGCTAAAAAGTAGAAAAGACCCAAATGTCTATGGTTTGTGAGTAAACAAAATATATCCGTACAATGTAATACTATTTAGTTATAAGGAGTGAAGTCCTGATACATGCTACAACATGGATGAATGCTGAAAACATTATATAAGTTAAATATGTCTGATACAAAAGGGCACTATATTGTATGAGTCCATTTATATTAAATGTCTCAAATAGGCAAATCCATAGAGACAGAAGTAAAACAGTGGTTTTTACAGTGGTAAAACAGGGGCTATGAGAAGGAAGGAATGGGGAGTGACATATGGACTACAGTGCTATAAAGGTTTCTTTCTAGGGTAACAGAAATATTCTGAACTGGGTAATGATGGTGGTTGTACAATCTTGTGAAATACTAAAACTATCAAACTGTAAACTTTAAAATGGCAGATTTTATGCTATATGAATTATATCTCAAAAAATCTAAACATTATGTAGATTAAAAAATTGAGGAGCCTGGGTGGCTCAGTTGGTTGAATGTCCAAATTCAGCTCAGGTCGTGATCTCATGGTTCATGGGTTCGAGGCCCATATCGGCTTGCTGCTGTCAGTGCAGAGCCTGCTTTGGATTCTCTGTCTCCCTTTTTCTCTGCCCCTCTTCCCCCCTCAAAAATAAATAAACGTTAGGGGCGCCTAGGTGGCTCAGTCGGTTGAGCAGCCGACTTCAGCTCAGGTCATGATCTCACGGTCCGTGAGTTCGAGCCCCGCGTCGGGCTCTGTGCTGACAGCTCAGAGCCCGGAGCCTGTTTCAGATTCTGTGTCTTCCTCTCTCTGACCCTCCCCCGTTCATGCTCTGTCTCTCTCTCTCAAAAATATATAAACGTTAAAAAAATATTAAAAAAAAATCATCAAAAAAATGCAAAATCAAATAATATACTAGGAAATTAAGAAATAAATTTGCAACATACGTAACAGATGACAGCATAATTAAGAAATTTATAATAGAAAACTAAATAGCCAAAAATATTTCAACATCACTAGTAATAAGGAAATGCGAATTAAAACAATAGTATATATATTTCTGTGTGTGTGTATAAATATGTGTATATGCATATTTTGCCTGTCATCTTAGCCAAGATTTAAAAAAATCATAGCACTTAGGGCTGGTTAAAAATAAAGAGCTACAGTGCTCGCTTTGGCAGCACATACACTAAAATTGGAACGATACAGAGAAGATGAACACGGCCCCTGTGCAAGGATGACATGCAAATTCGTGAAGCGTTCCAGATTTTCTGCAGCTTCTTAGCAAACTGCCACTCTTTGCAGATTAACTTGGAGGAAATGATATGAGTCAAAGCACAACATGTGGCGCTGAATAATGAACTTGTGATAATTTACTAGAAAAATATTCCAGTAAAGCAATCTATGACATGAGAACGAAGTTGAGTGACACCTGAAAATCTATGTGCACATATGTTGTTTCTACATAGCTCGGAAATGCGAAAGTGTAAACTTGCATTTCTTTATAGAATTAAAAAAAAGAAAGAAAAAAAAAAAAAAGAAGGGTGCCTGGGTGGCTAAGTCAGTTAGGCATCCAACTTTGGCTCAGGTCATGATCTCACGGTTCATGGGTTCGAGCCTCGCATTGGGCTCTGTGCCGACAGCTCAGAGCCTGGAGCCTGTTTTGGATCCTGTGTCTCCCTCTCTCTCTGCTCCTCCCCTGCTCATGCTCTGTCTCTCTGTCTCTCTCTCTCAAAAATAAATAAACATAAAAAAATATTTTTTTAAAAAGAGCTAACATAGTGAAAAGAATTTAGCAAATAATAAAACCAAAACAACCACACACACACAAGAAAAACAACAATAAAACTCTTTAGGGAAAACACCCAGAATGCCTTCTACTGCCAGAAAAACAATCTTTTTAATTCATTAACTGAATTATCCAACTTGGTTATCTGAATTGAATGAACTCTCTATTTCACTGTCACTTCCTTGGTAGCTAATTTAATAGAATCTTCAGTAGAATTTCTTTTTTTAATATTTTATTTATTTTTGAGAGAGAGAGAGAGAGAGAGAGAGGGAGAGAGAGAGAAAGCAAGCAGGGAAGGGCAGAGAGAGAGAGAGACGAGGACTCTAAAGCAGGCTCCAGGCTCCGAACTGTCAGCACAGAGCCTGATGCAGGGCTTGAACCCATGAGCTGGAAGATCATGACCTGAGCTGAAGTTGGATGCTTAACTGATTGAGCCGCCCCTTCAGTAGAATTTTTTTTTTTGAATTTTCAGTAGTCTTATGTATTTTATAAATACTTAAAAGTGTTTATTAAATTATAACGCAGTATGTTCTTCTATATATTCTCAGGATATTGTAATTTCTTGAGCTTGCAGGAAGATAAACTTTATCCTCTAAACCTCTATATCATAGAATTGCCTTAAAATTATTCAATAATGCATAAAGTATTACCATACCTGTGTACTGCAATCACAGAAGTAAAAAGTCTAGGACTTCCAGGAACCAGATTTGTAAATATAAACTCAAAACGAGTACTGTTACATTTTGTTAGTATATAAAGAGCTTCACTTTGGCCTCGTAATTTCTGTAAGAACAAATTTATTTAAAAGTTCAGACTTTAGGAGCAACTCTCATTTACAGTGAAAACAAAGTCCAACCTCAAAATAGTTAATGTTTCTTCAGTACATACATTTCAATAAGATTGTTCAGACTTACAGAGTTAGCAGTCCTTGTTGTAATGCTCAATATGCAGTTGTAACCGATAGCTAAAATTCAAGCAAAGAATTTCAAGAACATGATACAATCAACCGAGAGAAAAAAAAAATATATAAAATACTTTAAAACATTTTTACAAATTTAAGTTAAATAATTAAAAGAACTAGAATATCAATTCTGCCTCTTTGCACAAACAACGTTCACAGCATGGGAGAAAGGAAGTTTGCTTCTCTAAAACCTATATTGTATTATTCACTGAACAGCTTAGTACCACTACCTCAAGAGAAAAAGTCTTGCTGGATAATCTAAAATAGTTTTAAAAAATAAGTAAAACGAAATTTAACACAATGGAAGGTTGCACTTTTATTAGAATTTAGATCCCTCTTTTTTGGGATTAGTTTAAACAGGTCATAGCAAGTTGTCAAAGGTAAGTAAAGAACAAAAACAAAAGCAAAACCATTCAGTGTAAAAGCACTAATCTCATGTCCAAGAGACAAAATGGACAGACTGAAAAACATTTCTTTTGGATAATGATACAGTCTATACAGGGCTGCTCAAGTTTTTATCAATTTAAGTTTCCCACATATTTCATGGTACAGTTTTTTTGGTATCAAAAGCCACGTGCAAGTTCACTTGACAAAGTATTTTTATTCTTTAATATCATCTAACAAAAATACTCACAAAGATTGACTCTGGGTAATGCCAAAGAGTGCCAGATAATTCTTAAATTTGTTACTAAGAGTCTCCCTAAAAGCAAACAAACAAACAAACAAACAAAAATAGGTTACCTTATATAAGGACCCATTTTTGCAGCACAGAAAGAGGTAGACGTAGAACTTCTGGCTCAGTATCAGCAGTAATCCTCACAGATATTTTCATACATTTAGCAACTGAATGTGTTTATTGTTCGTATCTATCCTATATAAAGTATACAGTGCATGATTTGGAATCCCAGAGAAACAAAATCTGATAGTTACAGAGGGGATACAGGTATCCAATGCCAACAGCTTGGTTTAACTCAGATTAAAAGAGAGAATTGGGTCTTGGTGGAAGTTGCTCTGGGAGGTCCCAGCAGGTCAAAAATGTACAAGTGAGAATGAGTATGGGATGGCATAATTACAAACTCATTCAGTGAAATCACCCTTCTCAAAGGACTTTCATATATACACTAATCCCTGCCACAGGAGTACTCTCTTAACAGTTCTCATTTATATAAGAACTTATATACCCCCCCCCCTTTTTTTTTTGCCATAAACAAAATTTTTTTTGCTCATATGAAGTTATGACCAGGCTAAAGTCTGCTTAAGGCTTTATGCTTTTCATTCCTAGCCTCAGACTGACATTCTTATACTGAAATATAGAGTTAGATAACTTCCTTTCTCAAAGTGTGTCTTATGAAATAGTCGTCTCTATAAATGCTCTAAGGAAATAAAGTCAAGTAAATCTGAGCATGGTAAACTATGTGTCTTACAGATTTAGAATGCAATTAGCATATTAGGATAGTTTTGAGATATCCTGAATAAAACTCCCTTAACTTTGTTTAACCCCAATATTTCTTCAACAAATTATAACCACAGAATTCTCTTGATGAGTAATCTATAGCCAGGTCATACTCTTTCCTCTTTGAAAACCCCTTCCCAAACACCAAAATAGAACTGTCCCTGTTCTTCCTAATCTCCCAAACATTGAAATATGGCTGTTTCATTCTCATACAGCTTCAGTGTGCAAAGCTAATCTGATAATTTCACGTCAGGCTACTTACAGTGAAATGGATTAAATGTGCTAATCTTTTGGGGTATTTATAGTTTGATGTGGTTTTTTTTTTTTTTTTAACGTTTATTTATTTTTGGGAGAGAGACAGAGCACGAGTTGGGGAGGGGCAGAGAGAGTCGGAGACACAGAATCCAAAGCAGGCTCCAGGGCCCGAGCTCTCAGCACAGAGCCCAATGCAGGGCTTGAACTCACAAGCTGTGAGATCATGACCTGAGCTGAAGTCAGACACCTAACCGACTGAGCCACCCAGGCACCCTGGGGTATTTATAGTTTTAACATGAGTCTCCTGAACTTTGTAATGCCTTAATTTGGTCATTTTCAAACTGCTGGGAAGGAAGGGATGGAGATGGCTAGAAGACAGAAATCCCCTTCTCTTTTCTACCTTCTTATTAATCAGCATCTCTGCACACTCCTGTAAAATGCCATTTTCTGGGGAATTGTTTCTGAGATGTGTACAAATACAGTTATTTTTATTAATAGGAAGATTTCAGGCACTATGATGGAGACTTCTGGCAGGGAGGTGTTTTGCCCTCTCTACTCTGAAGTGCTAGTATATGATTCTATACTTAATGAGTGCTCAATGAATTAAAAAATGGTCTATTACCCGTAGTCTTTGTTTGGACTGGTGGATGGACTGTCACATAAGAGTTCCTGCCAGTCTGTATGAGAACAACTAAACCTTCTCAGGGCTTCCTTAAGTTAATTCAGGTTTGTCAGGATCTAGCCATCTAGAGATTATTATTCCACCCTCAAAGGCACAAACTAAGACTTCTTATTTGCTGCGAAATCTTCACACCTCACTCTCACTTGGGCCTGGCTGACACTAGGAAGCATTTCATAAATGTGATCTAAGCAGTCTTTCAAGGATGGGCCCTTGCCACTGACAGGATGTGCCTATAGGCTGCTGGTTATGACAGGTTCCCTTCACAGGGAAGAAAGGCCCACAATTAAACCTGCTGTTCACATACCACTCCAGAGCAGACCAGAAGAAAGACCCAAAGAGCAAGTGGCCACTTGAAAGGCTGCAGTGTTGGGGAGCCTGGGTGGCTCAGTCGGTTAAGTGTCCGACTTCGACTCAGGTCATGATCTCACGTTTCATGGGTTCGAGCCCTGCGTCGGGCTCTGTGCTGACAGCTCAGAGCCTGGAGTCTGCTTCGGATTCTGTGTCTCCCTCTCCCTGCCCCTTCCCTGCTCATGTTCTCTCTCTGTCTCTCAAAAATAAACATTAAAAATTAAAAAAAAAAAAAAAAAGGCTGCAGTGAGCATGTTCTGCCAATAAGGGTTACTGTTCAGTCTCTAGGATTTACTGCTCCTCCTTATCTGTTCTGCTAAGGGTTACTGTTCCTTCTCTAGGATTTACTGATCCTTCTTACCTGAATGAGGTCTGCTCCTTTCCCCCCCACTTACTCTTCTCTTGAATAAGAGGTTTATGACCCATCTTCTTAAACCTCCTTTCCCTTAAAAAGCCTTTTCAGATATACTAAGCTGCCTACTCATCCCCTATTTTTTTTTTCTTAAACAACAGTAGTGACGCTTATAAGACCTGGTCACTGGACTTGGCTCCATTACAGCTATATGAAGCCTGGGACTTTTCAAAGTTCAAGCCTTTGGGATTTGGTTTGGGGTGGGAAGGACTCTAGAGTCCAACTCTGGCTACTCCTCAGACATCTCACATGATTCTTCAGTGCTTAACCTACAAATAAACTTCACAATACAGCCCTAAATTTGTACTCCATATGTTCATCTCCAGGTGTCAGTCTTGGGACATTGTGAGTTACTCTTGGAGTTCTTAAAAGGAAGCATGGCTCCAGATAGCAAAGCTATGACATACTTATTCTTTTCGTGGGGAGGCAGATTCAAAAGTCAGAACTATCCCATGCTCCTTACAGACAGGAATCCTGGAGTTTTAATAGTTATGTTGGAGAAAGCTGATTTCAAAACTGGGATTTATTTAAGGACCTGTATTCCCCGGGCTGCAGGTTTCATACCTATTCTTTCTTCTCTTTAAGTCTGACAAAAGTCTTATGTAGATTTAACTCTTTCACTTTCACAATTATATTTACACATAATGCTGTCTCACATCTTATTCTCTAGCTGATATGACTTATCATTTGTAAATCAAATCAGAAATATAAAAAAATATTAGGAAATATACTCACCTCTATCCCCATTATTTCCTTTGGTGTCTTCAATTGAATCTAAACAATCAATAAGGGCTTCTCCAGGTCTTGTTTTCATTTGTCTAAGATAAATATCAAGGCTTTAATTTTATAGCTACAACTATACCCACTTACAATCTAGTTAGAGACAGAAGAGACATATGCAGATAAAACAGCCAACAGTATAAATGATACAGTACCAAATCCTCGTGCATTTGAAAATAAGGTCTTAAGAACTTCTAGAACCTGGAGACTAGTGGGGCCTGGAGTGACCAGGGACATGCAAAGAAGTCAGAACTAGAATGAGAGGTAGGATTTGGAGAAATAAGAGAGGGAGAGAGTCCATGATTAAAGACCAGAAATAAAAAAATGATGAGGGAATGTGGGAAGATTGATCTGGCTGGAGAAGATCTATGTTAAGAGGTAGTGAAAAATGCATGCCACTACTTTTGAATGCTAGTTGGATAGATATGAGCCTTGTCCTGTGGATGACGGAAAACCTTCAGAGGTTTCTGAGTAGAGGAAAGGAGGTCAGGCAGTTATGGAAGGAACAAGCTAAAGCAAAGCATCGTTAGGACTTGGTAAACAATTAGATACAGGGAATAAAAGGAAATAGAGTGGAGAAGTTTGCTAACTGACAGAATGCATCTAGAGTGTTCAAAAACAAAAACCTAGCAGAGTATATGGTACAGCCTAACACATTCTCCATAGCGTTGGCTTAATTACCTACTGAAAATGCAAACATGATCATATATCTTCCCTGCTATCTTCCACATCATCCTACTGCCTAGAAAATGAAGTCCCAAATCCTCAGCTAAACATTTTATAGTCTGGCTACTCTACCTTTCTGATTGTTCCTCCATCCTCTACCTGCCAATTCTGCCTTCTAGCCAATGACGTTTGTACTTCCAAGACTCTGCTCCTAATGTTTTATTCTTTTTTTTTTTTTTTTTTCTGGAATACTCTCTTTCTGTCTATCTGATAAGGTCCTGCCCAACCTTCAGGGCTGAACTCAAATATTATTTCTTCCTTAACGTCTTCCCTAAGCAGAATGAACTATTCTGTATTCAGGATGGCACTTACCACGTTAAAAAAAAAAAAAAAAAGTTGTCTATGTGTATCTCCTGCACTAAAATGGGGGTGTGGGTATCATTATCCCTAGCTATCAGCACAGTAAATAGCACATAGTAAGTATTTGATAAATATTTAATAAAGTGGAAATGTTCATGAAATGGACCTTTGTTTGGATTAAGAACCCTCCAAGAATAATAGAAAGTCATAGGATGTGAGCAATATGTAACTGTCGTTTATAATTTTATAAATTCCCTTCCCTCACAAGTTCTTAAAGGATCTAAGACCATGTTAGAATTAGAAGTTAATATTTCGTTGGCTATCCAAGGTTTTGTTCATGATAAGGAATCATAAGAAGTGGCTAAGAAGCTTCATTCCTATCATTAACCCAAGAACCTCAGCTTTACTGTTTTCCAACAGTTAATATCCCAATGGGCATTTCCCCCGGGGACTTTGGGTAGGCAGATACTATTTTCTCTTTAAGGCATGGAATTAAAAAAAACCCAAGGTTTCTGTTGAGAGGTTCCAAAAGGTAGCTCCTTTTTCCTATTGGTGGTTTAAATGAACAATAAGATGGAAACTTATGGAAATAAAGTTTGCGTGGTTAGGAATTTTGGAAAATGCTTATTCCCACCTCCCTTGTTTTACAGACGAAGAGGCTCAAGCTCAGAACGGTGAAGTCTAAGGGCCCACAATGTGTGTCGATATTCCAGGCTTAGTTTTAGAACCCTGGGCTCCTGAGTCCCTGCCGAACGTTCTTCCACCACACGAAACTGGCACCCCAAGCTCACTTGGGTATACCGGACGCCCAAGCCCTGGATGGTCCTGGACGTATTTGGGCTCAGCTTTCTGATAGGTGCCCGGGGTCAGGACGCGGCCACGGATCGCACAGGACTGAACCACTGTAATTCACATGCATTCCCGCAGTGGCCGAGCCAAACCGGGGTCTCCCCGGGAGCGGACCACAGGCGCAAACCTCCTCCCGCTCTCGCGAGGCCCGTGAGCTGTTGGGGCGCAGGCTCCTCCTGAAACCTCGCTGCGGCGCCCTCTACAGGCCCCGGGAGCGACTCACTGCGAGGAGACGTCGAAGCGGACATCCCGGTCCTCCCAAAGCGCGTCCAGCACCGACATGGTGACCGAGGCCCAACGCTGGCACTCTCGGCAGCAGCGGAGGCCGAGTGGCGTCTCACTGGTTCCAAGGCAACGGGTCTCCTGTGTCACGACGTCTACGGCGGGCGCCGAGAGCCAAGCTTCCTGAGGTAGGGTGCGCGCTTTCCCGGGCCTGTCGCGTCACTAAACGGATTTGTGGCTCCAGGCGAGATGGGGGAGGTTCAAAGAAACCTAGCTGGCTCCGGCCCAGGAGTGTGTGCTTGACCTCTGACTGACTTTCCTAGCCTCCAAACACACATCCTTAAGCCATTCCACCACCTCACCCCATTTTGCTACAGTCAAGAAATTTAGACTTAAAACTTAATTCTTTACCTGGCCCCGCCGGATCAGGTCCCGCACACCTGTCCGATCTTTTGCTACCCTCTCCTAATGCCTACCTTCCAGGGAGGCAGGGCTCCCTTTCCCCGCCTGGAACTCTCTTTCCCCAGATTTCTGCATGGTCTGTCCCCTGTCACTTAAGTCTCAGCTCAAACGTCAACTGAGGCGGTCCCTGATCTGTCACTGTACCCTGAGCACCCAGAGGACAAGACCTGATCTATCTAGTTCACTTTGAACAGTGCCTGGCACAGAGTAGGCACTCAGTAAAAACTTTTTGAATGATTCAAACGCCTTCCTTTCCTCAACTTATGACAATTCTTTAATTCAGTGGTTTTCAAAGCGTGATCTGGAGATCCCCAGAGTTCCTTAAGATCCTTTCAGGGCACCCACAAGGTCAAAGTATATGCAGGATAACAGGAAGACCTTATTTGCCATTGTGACTCTTATTTATTCTTTGGATGTACAGTGGTGTTTTCCAGAGGTATGGGAATCTAGCTGTCTTCTATGAAGCCAAACATTACAAAAAAAATTTGCAAACTTGCAAATTTGCAAAAATATAAAACAATGCTACTCTTCTCATATTTGTGGATAATATAATTATTTTTTTAAAATGTTATGTACGTTGACATACAATGAGCTTATTACTTTTTAATGAGTCAGTAAATGAATTTTTAAATGTGTCATTAAATATCAATAGATATAACCCATATAAACAAAAGCTTTTTCAGCTGCTCAATAATCATTATTATTTTTAAGAGTATAAAGGGGTCCTGAAATCAAAGGTTTGATAACTACAGCTTTAAATGATCTAGAGCTCCTCTGTATTAGGCTCTGTGCCAAATACTAGAGACATGGAAGACTATAGGAGTTTTCCTCACGTTGAAGAAAGTAATGGAGACATTGGAACATATGGTGGACATAAACTAAGGTGGCCCCCAGTGAGTCATATTCTTATATAATCCTTTCTCCTTAGAAGTGGGCATAACCTGTGACTTGCTTCTAGCCAACAGAATATGGCAAAGGTGATGGGATGTAAAAGTGATGGTATATCATTCCCATGATTATGTGGTTATGTAAGACTTGGTTTTAGCTGATGGGAGCAAGACTCTCTTGCTTGCCTTAAAGAAGCCAGCTGGTATGATATGGCCTTGAGGGACAGCAGCTTCAATCATATAAATGCAAGGAAAGGGAATTTACCAACAACCTAATGAGCTTGGAAGCAGATCTTTCCCTAGTAAAACTTCTGATAAGGCCTTTGCTCCAAAAAGTGTCTGGATTGCAGCTTGAAACAGGTAGATTATAAATGTCTGTTGTTTTAAGCTGCTGAATTGGTGGTAATTTGTTATGTGGAACAATAGAGAACTAATACAGGTTGTGGAATCAAGGGTGGTGCTACTCTAACAAATAGCAGAGGCTAAGACCAGCAAAATTCTGTTAGGAAGCAGGCTGATTACTCACTTGCAAATATATGCTACCTTTCATGAAAAGGCAAGGATAGAAGTTTTGAACTAGAATATCTCTGTTTTCCTGTGCCTGCCTGGCCCAGCATTTTATGATGGGAGTGTTGGGAACAGACACCTGGTCTCTTTAGTTTCCCATGTCTGCCAAGAGGAATTGTGCTTCAATGAACTGTACTTAATGGATTATACACAGGAGCATCATTTGCATCACATATAGATGATTTAGATGATGAGATCATGGGTTTTAGGCTGAGGGTGTAATAGTCTGAGAAGGGAACCTTGGGAAGGAGCACTTTTTTTTTTTTTTCCTTTGGGAGGAGCATGAATTGTTGAGTGCCAGAGGGCAGACTGTAAGCAGAATTCTAAATGGCCCCTAAGATACCTGTCCTCCTCCTATGCATACCTTATCTAATCCCCTTCCCTTGAGCATGGAAGAATCTATGAATATGATAGGATATCAGCCCTGTGATGAAATTACGTTATATGGCAAAGATGAGATTTTTGCAGATATTTAATGTCCCTTGAATTCATCAAAAATGGAGACTCTCTGTGGTGGGCCTGACCTTATCAGATGAGCCCTTAAAGGAGATATTCTTTTCTGCTGGTTTTGATGAAATGGTAGCCAAGTTTGTGAGAAAACCACACAGCTAGGAGCTGAGGGCAGCCTCTAGGAGATGAGAGCCAGCGAGAAAACAAATTCCAGCCATCGAACCACAAAGAACGGAATTCTGCCAACAGCCTGAATGAGCCTGGAAGAGAACCCCAAGCCTCAGATGGGATCTTAGTGAGATGATTCAGTCACCTCACTGACACCTTGATTTTAGGTGAGACCCTAAGCAATGAAGTCAGCCCAGACTCCTGACTCATGGAAACTGTGAGACAAATAAATTTGTATTGTTTTAAATTTCTAAGATTGTGTAACTTATTGTAAAGCAATATTAAATTAATACACTGACATCATAATAGGACTTTCATAATGAAGACTGAAATGAAGACCTACTTTTCAATGTGCTTATAACTGGAGATTCAATCATATTCTTTGTTTCCCAGACTTTCTTTTCCTCCTGTCTTTGTAAGGAAAGTTTTTTATGTGTATATGTTTTTACTTTTTAAATAAATTGTACCAAAGTATAATATACATTAAAAATGCATCTATTTTATTTAGGTGTGGTCTTTGATGAATTTTGACAAGTATATGCATCAATGTAATCACTCCCATAATGAAGCTATAGAACATTTCTGTCACCCCAAAAAGTTTCCTTGTGCCCTTTTGCAGTCAACTCCAGGTCCTGGGACATTACTTGTTTGCTTTCTTTTACTGTAGATTGTTTTCTTTTTCATTATTTTACTGTGGTAAAGTAATTATAAAATTTGCCATACTGTATACTAATTTTGAATGTTCTAGAATTTTATATAAATGGCATAATAAATTATATGTACTATATAAGAGTACTATATATACTTTTCCTGTATCTGGTTTCATTTATTTGGCGTAATGTTTTTTTTTTCTTTTTCAAGTTTTTATTTAAATTCCAGTTTGTTAACATACAGTGTAATATTAGTTTCAGGTGTAGAGTTTAGTGGTTCATCATATGCAACACCCAGTATTTGGCATAATGTTTTGAAGTTCATCCATATTGTTACATGTATCAATAGTCTGTTCCTTTCTAGTGCTAATATCACATTTTTTATTTATTTAAAATTTTTAAATGTTTTATCTATTTTTAAGATAGAGAGAGACAGAGCATGAGTGGGGATGGGATAGAGAGAGAGGGAGACACAGAATCTGAAGCAGGCTCCAGGCTCTGAGCTGTCAGCACAGAGCCCAATGTGGGACTCGAACTCATGAACTGTGAGATCATGACCTGAGCTGAAGTCGGACACTTAACCAATTGAGCCACCCAGGTGCCCCTAATATCACATTTTTTAGATATGTTGCACTTTGTTTTGCCTTTGGACATGTGGGTCCTTTTCAGTTTTTGTCATTAACAAAATTGCCAAGAACATTCATGCACAAGCCTTTTTGTGGATGTAAGTTTTCATTTCTTTTGGGTAAATATACCTAGGAGTGGATTTTCTGGGTTATATGATAGTTGTATGTTTAACTTTTTAAAAAACTGCTAACTGTTTTCCAGAACAGTTATGTCACTTTACATTGCCACCAACAATGTATCTCTGTTACTTGTCAATCTTTTTAACTTTAGCCATTCTAGTGGGTATATAGCATCTCATTGTGGTTTTAACTTGTATTTCTGTGATGACTAATAGTATTGAGCATCTTTTCATGTGCTTACCAGCCACTTGTAAATATTTCTTGTAAACTGTTTGTCATTTCACAGTTTTTAATGTGGTTGTTTGTTTTCTTATAACTGAATTTTTTTTTTTTTTCAACGTTTATTTATTTTTGGGACAGAGAGAGACAGAGCATGAACGGGGGAGGGACAGAGAGAGAGGGAGACACAGAATTGGAAGCAGGCTCCAGGCTCTGAGCCATCAGCCCAGAGCCTGACGCGGGGCTCGAACTCACAGACCGTGAGATCGTGACCTGGCTGAAGTCGGACGCTTAACCGACTGCGCCACCCAGGCGCCCCTTCTTATAACTGAATTTTGTAAGAGTAAAGTCCTTTGTTACGTAAGTATGTTGTGAATATTTTCTCTCAGTCTCTGGCTTGCCTTTTCATTTCTTAATGTTACCTTTCAAAGAACAGAAGTTTTTAGTTTTTAATGTTAATGAGATTTAATTGATGACTTTTTTCTTTTCTATTTTATGGTTTTTTGTGTCCTCTCTGAGAAATCTTTCCTAGCCCAAGATCACAAAGATTTTTTTCTGTTTTCTTCTAGAAGTCTTATAGTTTTGGATTTTCATTTAAGTTTATGGTCTGGTTTAGGTTAATTTTTATATCTAGTGTGAGGAAAAGTTCCCCAGGAGGTTCCTTTATTTTGTACATGGATATTCAGTTGTTCTAGCACCATTTGTTGAACTACTCTTGCCTGCTCATGTCTTTCAAGAACACCTATTTTAATATAAAGTTGCATGTCAGTTATACTTCTTAAAAAAAAAAAGCGTACCTGTTGAAATTTATATCTAAAAGCAAAGTTAAGGGCTTGAGGGGGGAAATGGCTGATGACTTTAGAGCCTAGTGCAAGCCAATGCGTAGCATGGGTAGCAAAGAAGCAGAGTAAAGTCAAAACAAGAATAAAAATTAGTCATTACCTTTATGTCACTGAGTCATTGCTTCTTCTCTCTACTCCACTCATCTCCTTTTTAAAATGATCACTTTTATTAATGTTCAGAGTTCATGGATAATGATAATATTTCCTTCAAGGTGTCAGCTTCTACTTTTTATATGTGTTCATAATATGTTGGATACCCCAGTGCTTGGTGTTCTTCCTGCCAAGAAGATACATCTTACTAGGAAGACATTCAGTAAGCCAAAGTATATTTTATAATCTTAATATTTATTTATTTATTTATTAAAAAAATTTTTTTAAGTTTAGTTTCAGAGAGAGAGAGAGCATGAGTAGGCTAGGGGCAGAGAGGGAGAGAGTGAGGGAGAGAGAGAGGGAGAGAATTCCAAGCAGACTCCACACTGTCAGCACAGAGCCTGGTGTGACACTCAAACTCACTAACTGTAAGATCAGGACCTGAGCCGAGATCAAGAGTCAGATGTTTAACCAACTGAGCCACCCAGGCTCATAACCTTAATATTTAAAAAATCTAAGATCTAGAATTTATATAACATAAAATATGCATTAGTGCAAATATTTTACTCTGTTCAATTAGATGTCAATCAATATTGATTGAAATATATTTCTATCTTAAAATTATTGCACTTAGAAACAACTTTTCAAGTCCAACTACTAGAGAATGGCTACTAAACAAAAAGACTTCAGAGAAAGAAGTAATTATATTTGTGCTTTTCCAAGTGTTTGGTCCGTTTCTTAACTCTGAAATATGCCTTAGCTTCTATGTGAAGACAGTCATTAAATACATGTCACAAGTTCCTGCATTTATTACATTTATTACAGGCTGTTTTTTAACATTAATTAATGAGCTAATTAATATTTGGGAGAGAGGGAGAGCATGTGCGAGCAGGGGAGGGGCAGAGAGAGAGAGAGAGAAAGAGAATCCCAAGCAGACTCTATGCTGTCAGTGTGGAGCCTGACGTGGGGCTCAATCCCACAACTGTGAGATCATGACCTAAGCTGGAATCAAGAGTCAGACGCATAATTGACTGAGCCACCCAGGCACCCTACAAGCTGTTTTAAAATGTAAAAGAGCGGGGCGCCTGGGTGGCTCAGTCGGTTAAGCGTCCGACTTCGGCTCAGGTCATGATCTCACAGTCCGTGGGTTCGAGCCCCGCATCGGGCTCTGTGCTGACAGCTCAGAGCCTGGAGCCTGTTTCAGATTCTGTGTCTCCCTCTTTCTCTGACCCTCCCTGTTCATGCTCTCTCTCTCTCTGTCTCAAAAATAAATAAATGTTAAAAAAAAAAAAAAAAATGTAAAAGAGCTACTAGATGGTTTTAATGTTACTATAAAAATTTTTATTTTGAATTAATCTGTACACTGAAAAAGTTAAATTTATGTAATCCTTTGTTCTTTTGCTGAACAAAGATTTTCTTACTGTAAAGAAGTTGTGGGGGCGCCTGGGTGGCTCAGTGGGTTAAGCGGCCGACTTCAGCTCAGCTCATGATCTCGCAGTCTGTGGGTTCGAGCCCCGCGTCGGGCTCTGGGCTGACAGCTCAGAGCCTGGAGCCTGTTTCAGATTCTGTGTCTCCCTCTCTCTGATCCTCCCCCGTACATGCTCTGTCTCTCTGTCTCAAAAATAAATAAATGTTAAAAAAAAAAAGTTTTAAAAGAAGTTGTGGAATCCATTTAAGGATTTTAAGCTTATGCAAAATAAAATGAAACATTATGGTTTATTTTCAAAGTCTTCTATGAGATGTATTCCTGGACATCATAGAGGATGCATTAAGAAATGATGTTTTCTTACATTACTGAAAAGGAATGTGCTGCTTAGCACCTGGGTGAAACACAAAAATTCTCTATTTGTGAATATTCATCAGCAATTAATATATGTTGTTAAGAACAGTCTGCTATGCTTAAAAACTTGTTCATTTTTTTTGATGTACCACATCCAAAGTAGATGTATTTCTTGATCAGGTAGATTGAGTTGAGTTTAGTGTAAAAGGCTGGCAGTAGATTATGCAGAGGAGGTGAATCTCAGCCTTAATGGGGACAGGAAAGGGTAGGGTAGGGAAGAGAGGAAAGCTATGGACTCCTCACCTCATGTCTTCTTATGTAGTTTTCTTGGTAATAGCTATAGCCCCTCTGTTTGGATGCTACTAGTAGTAGGAAGTATCAGGCCCCTTCTCTTCCCCAATGTTAACAGCCTCATTGACCTCCAGTCTGGTCAAACTGGAAACAAACCAATGACTCTGAAGTGAATGACCCTAGTTCCAGTCATCATACTTCAATGTGTTTTCCCTAAGCTGTAAAAGGATGCATTCTCTTTATCATTATCATTATCAAGCCAGATTACCCCAGAATTCTAGCATTACATCTCATTATTTACCAATGGCCAGGAATTCTGAACTATTGAACTGATTCCCATTGTGTACCTGTGCTTTTCTTTCTGCCATTCCCTGCCTGGGCACACCATCCTCCCCAATCTAAATCTATCATATATCAAGTTATACTCCAAAATTAATATTTATATTACCACAACCTCCACTAAATACTGGGCATGCCACTATATATTGACCATTGTTGCCAAAATAATAGACATTTCTGTGGCAGCCACCTTTCCAAAACTAAGTATAGTCATTTATATCCATACTGTCGTGCAAGTGTATTACACACATTGCAAGGCCTTGATCTAAGTTGATAAACATCATAACCCCTGTGTATCTTCTGTATAAAAAAGAACAAGGAAAATGTCTATAATTATTTATATTTCAATATAATCATTTTTATAAAACATTTTACAAACATTTTTAACTCACACCTCCAAGTAGATTTACTGTGCTGCCCAAAGTTATTTTAATAGCATGCCATTAATAGTACATAGTAACGCAGTTAGAAGGTTATTATTTTATTTTACAATATGATTTGTACACTCAAATTGAGCTTCAGTGCTCAATGAGCTGATAAAATAGCAATTCCTCACAGCATTAAGCATAAACATTATGAATGGAATGGGTTTCATCGTTATTGTTCTTTCATGTAAATCCAAAACACAAAAACAATCTGATGACGTTGGAGCCATTTACAGTACATTAACCATCAGGCTAATTTTAAAGATTAAAGGGGTTACAGAAAGAAGAAAAACGTTATTGTCTATTTCTTAGAATTTCTGTTATCTGCTGATTGTAACATAACTAGTAAAGCTTAGAAAATCCATTTTGTAAGCTATACTATTATCTGTACCAATAAAGTAAATAGTATAAAAAATGCTTTCCAGAAGACTGTCAGCTTATATAGCTTTAGGATACATTGTGAGGGGAGAGGGAGAATAGAGGGAGAGGAAAAGGGAGAAGCCTGGAGAGAGGCTGAAGTAGAAATTGCAATTTCAACATAATAGCAGAAAGTCATTTGAATGGCATGGATATTTAACCCTGGATTTTAAGTTATCTGTAGAATTGTGTTGTAAACCCTATTCATCTCACAAAACTTTACAACACAAAGGCTTTGTGTGAGTATTTCTCCCTCGGTAGATATCAGAAAGTGATGCCAAATTCCATGGCTCAAAACAGGGCCAGGGGGTTTGTGAAGAAGGGGCCATCCATAATATTAACTGGTTAATTCAGAGGGAGTCAGAGGTTGGAGCTCTAGGTAACTACGAGAAGATTAACTCTCTGAGATAACACAGACACCTTGGGGGATATTATTGGATATTGTATAGAATGTGGAGTGGATGTTTCAGCCAACCTTATCATTATTTTTTTTTAATGTTTATTTATTTTGAGAGAGAGAGAGAGAGGGAGGGGCAGAGAGAGAGAGAGAGGGAGAGAGAATCCCAAGCAGGCTCTGCACGGTCAATGCAGAGCCTATCGCAGGGCTCCATCTCAAGAACTGTGAGATCATGACCTGAGCCAAAATCAAGAGTCACTTAACCGACTGAGCCACTCAGGCGCAGATATACATATATACACACACATATATATCCATAAACTGTGGTAAGTGTGTAAAGAAATAAAAAGAATTTTTTACATATTTTTAAAATTAAATTTCTTTGTATATATTATATAATTCTGTGATGTAGGATCAAATGATCAGGGGGTAGATAATATCAACATGACTTATTACTGATAATGCCAACCTTGATCACTTGATTAAAGTGGTGTCTGTAGTAGGTTTCTCTAGAGGAAAGTTACTGTTTTCTCTTTCCATGTTCTGTTGTTTGGAAATAAGCCACTAAGTCCTGCCCATATTTAGGGGAGGAGAATTAGGCTCTATATCCTAGAGGGGGAAATATCTACATTTATTATTTGGAATTCTGTAAGAAAGATGTTCCCGTTTCTTCCATGTTATTTATTTATTCAGTCATTTATTTATGTCAGTATGAACTCATAAGTATTTAACTTATTCTCTGGGTTATAATCCAATACTATAGTTATTTATTTTGTTGCTTAAATTCAAATGCTTTTTAACTCACTCACTCACTCACTCACTCACTCACTCACTCTAAAGGCATATGTGAAAGAGGAGCAGACATAATAGGATTCTATTTATGTTTTTGGCTTCTTACTCATTCCTCTCTGAGTCACTGTTTTTTAATGTCAGCCTTCTGAAGAAATGAGAGTCAGGTGGATGACGAACAGTGTATGTGGCACAGTCGAAGCTCAGGGGAGGTGGCATTGGGTAAGTGCCTGGAGCTCTATATGCACCTCACCAGCCCACACCAGACACCTATGACAGACAATACCAGTGACTTTTTGACTCTTCAATATTGTCCATTCCTAATCGAGAGTCCCAGAAACAACTTAACCAGGTTCCCAGAATAAACTGGGACTAGTTTATAAAAGTTTCCTCTCTCAAGGACTGGACCCAAGTAACCAACCAGTGAGCTATATGATTTTAGCAGTTTGGATGAAAGTGAAAAAATAAACTGAATTGACTAAAAAAGAATCTGCAAGTTTTGTCAAAAAATACCACGTTTCTTTAATTAGATTAATTATAATCTCTATTATAAAGAATTTTTAAAAAGAAACAAATTTTATCACTTGATCACCTCAGGCCATGTTTAATTTTTAGATCGCCAAACGATTATATATATATTTTTTGAGCGGCAAATACAAGTTTATCTTAGGTTAAAAAAAAGGCCTTTCAGTATCTCATTTTTTCAAGTGCATTTTTTTAATTGTTTTTCAAAACTATATTTGTAACTGAATCCAGATATAAGAATGTATTTCAGACAGCAACTGAATTCACAATTAGGAGCTTTCAATAGAATGGCTATAGTAGTTATTTCATCATGCCATTGAGCAATGTTAATATTAAGATTAAAAATTAAATTAGAAATTTTATAAATTAAGTGGAATTTTATAAATCAAGTTCAAAATGAGCTTCTATAAAAATGAATTGCTATGATTTAAAAAAATTAAAGTAATGGGTTTTAAATTACCGAGCATTGCTATATTTTATATATCCTTATTTATCATTTTAGGGTTGGAGGACAACCATAAAATTATCTTAGGGAAGATGGAAATAGAGCATAATAAAAAGGGGATAGGAAGGATGAAAAATATAGGCAAAATTTAGAATTCCTAAATATCGCACCTAATTTTACCTACTCCAACAGATGTAGCTTTACTGTAACTTTGGTCACTTTGAGTCTGATCCCCACCCCCCGCCCCCCATATATATATCTAAGTAAATAAATTTAAAAATTAAATGTAATAAATGTATTTTAAATTAAAAGGTTAAAAAATGCTGCATCAATTGTTCCTAAAATTTTATCACACATTTGTATGGCCTCTAGGTTCTATAAGAAGCTGGTCTTGAATTTTCCCACTTAGCTTTTAGGACCAGGTTTGATAATAAAATAATGAGTGTCCAAAAATCAATACGTGCCAAATAGGCTATACAGTTTAGAATTTTTATTTAATGTTTATTTAATTTTCAGAGAGAGAGAGAGAGAGAGAGAGAGGAGTGAGGAAGGGCAGAGGAGAGGGTGGCACAGAAACTAAACCAGGGTCCAGGCTCTGAGATGTCAGCACAGAGCGGATGTGGGACTTGAACCCACTAACAGAACCCACCAACTGTGAGATCACGACCTGAACCCAAGTCAGATGCTCAACCAACTGATGCATCCAGGCGAACCAGGCATCCGACTCTTGATTTCGGGCCAGGTCATGATTTTACGGATCGTGGGTTCAAGCCCCGTGTTGGGCACTGCTGGCAGCGGGAGCCTGCTTGGGATTCTCTCTCTCCCTCTCTCTCTCTGCCCCTCCCTCCTTAAAGTAAATGAATAAACTAAAAAAAAAAAAAAAAAAGAACACGTATCGTAAATAAAAACAGTTCTCCTTGGGGTGACTGGGTGGCTGAGTTGGTTGAGTGTCCGAGTTTGGCTCAGGTCATGATCTCACGGTTCATGAATTCGAGCCTCGCATCAGGCTTATTGCTGTCAATGCAGAGCCTGCTTCGGGTCCTCTGTTCCCCTCTCTCTCTGCCCCATCCTTGCTCGCACTCTCTCTCTCTCTCTCTCAAAAATATGTAAACATTTAAAAAAAATGCAAAAAAACCCCCCCATGTTCTCTTCACGGGTTTTTATGGACTCTGATGAAGTTGTTTTGCTCAGGGAATGATAAGGAATAATTTGAACCTATTTAACAAGCTGCTCTATTTACATAACCATAGAGTCTAGGAAATGTGACCAGAAGCTTCACTGTGATAAGGAGCTGAAAATCACAGGATTCCTTCTATCACTGTTTCCTACTTTCCCTCTGGTAAAGTCACAGTCATTCTTAGAGTAATGCAAAAATGGCAGTAATAACGCTGAGATTTTGACCCATGGGCCAATTTCACATTTGGCTCAGAACCGAGGCGGAAGCTGGAATATGATTTTTTATTATTTATTTATTTTTTAAATGTTTTATTTATTGTTGAGGGAGTGCAAGCAGGGGAGTGGCAGAGAGAGGGGACAGAGGATCTGAAGTGGGCCTGTGCTGGGGTGCCTGGGTGGCTCAGTTGGTTAAGTGTACACTCTTGATTTCAGCTTAGGTCATGATCTCACAGTCTGTGAGTTCGGGCCCTGCGTCGGGCTCTGCGCTGACAGCATGGAGCCTGCTAGGGATTCTCTCTCACTCTCTCTCTGTCTCTCTGCCCCTACCCCACTCATGCTCCCCCTCTCTCTCTCTCCCTCTCTCTCTCTCTCTCTCTCTCTCAGAATAAATAAACATAAAAAACATAAATAAAATGAAGTGGGCCCATGCTGACAGCAGCAAGTCAGATGCGGGGCTCACATTTGCCGAAGTCAGAGACTCAACTGACTGAGCCACCTAGGTCCCCCTGGACTATGATTTAAAATTTTTTTTTAAATTTCTTTATTTTATTTGAGAGAGAGGGAGAGAGAGAGAGAGAGAGAGAGAGAGAGAGTGTGTGTGTGTGTGGGTGTGTGTGCAAGTGGGTGAGAGTGGCAGAGAGAGAGAGAGAGAGAGAGAGAGAGAGAGAGAGAGAGAAAATGTTAAGCACGGGGCTTAATCCCACGACTCTGGGATCATGACCTGAGCTGGAGAGTCGGATGCTCAACTGAGTCACCCAGGTGCCCCAAAGAAGCTGGAATATGATTAAGTGAGGCCTTAGCCACTATCTTTTATTATTTATTTACTTATTGGGATTGCTCATATCTTAAAAATTTAGCTAAATCATCACCTCCACCTGAAGGCTTCCCAACCCCCACCTCTGTTCCCCTCTTTGAATTCAAGGCTCCTTCTCTGTTCTTCCTTTCCAGGTGAGCACTAACCATAATATATTGAAATTATGTGTTTCCACACTAGATGGTTAGCCTCACAAGGATCATTTTTTGAATCCTGAGTACCTAGCACAGTGCCAACCACTTAGCTGATGCTTTATAAATGTCTGTTATGGAGTGAAGATGATTCCGTATTCGTTCTCATCAGCCCAATCAACTTATGAGATGTTCTGGTTTTGCTTGGTAATTTCCATTTGATTTCCAACTTTCTATGACAACAAGAAAGGAAGTACACTGCTTTATAGTTAAATTACAAATTTTCATCATGCTGTATATTTATATACGACCCTATGCTAAGTAACATAATTCTAGCTTACAGTATTAAAGGAGAAGGCAACAGAATTGAACATACGAATATAATTTTTAAACAATCTATACTCATTACCAGAACTAAGATTCTAGTAGTTTATAGTCAACCTCTTCCTTCAGCTCATCTCTGGACTTGAGTAAGTGTCAGGTTCATTTTAGTTGAGATTGTAAGAATTCTCACTCTTTCATGCTCACTTAGAAGGCCTGTCCTAAAGGCTTGGGTTGGGATGGCCTGAGATAATATGTAGATCATGGGGCATATAAAAACTTAAAAGCCACTTGGTAGTGGAGGAATCTCTAGGGAGACCTGAAAATATAGGTAGCCATCCTCCAGAACAGCTGAAACTGACACAGGACCAAAGGACATGTGACTACAAACCGAGCACTGCTTCTAAAACAGTTCTAAAACAGTGACTCATAAGGTGAGAGCCTTTGAAATTCCTGATGTCCAGGCTGCACCCTGGACCAATGGAATCAGCATCTCTGTGGGCATAGCCCATTAATCTTCATGTGATTACAATGTATAACCAAGTTCGAGAATTCCTTCAGTAAAGAGAGATGCGCTAGGCATGTACAGAATAATGAAACAGGTTTCAAATGGTTCTCCTGATTGTTAATATTGGATTGTTAACGAGCTTCTACTTAGATGACCCACCCCACAGCAGAAATCAGGTTTCAAACAGTGGGACTTATTTATTTATTCACTATTAGTTTTTCTCTAGAATTATTCCGGAGAGGTAAGTAGATAATTATACAGATAAAGAGATAATACATTTTGTGAAGAAAACTTAAAATTCAGGGTGCCTGACTGGCTCAGTTGGTAGAGCATATGATGCTTGAGTTCAGGCCCCACACTGGGCATAGAGATTACTTAATAAAAAATTAAGGGGTGTCTGGGTGGCTCAGTCAGTTAAGCTTCCAACTCATTGTTCTGGCTCAGGTCATGATTTCATGTTCATAGGTTCGAGCCCTGCATCAGGCTCTGTGTTGGTAGTGTGGAGCCTGCTTGGGATTCTCTGTCTCCTTCTCTCTCTCTCCCTCCCCCACTCATGCTGTCTCTGCCTTTCTCAAAAATAAATAAATAAACTTAGAAAAAAATTAAAATTCAAGTTTGCCCTCTTTATGTTTTTTAGGGGATAGCTTTTTTTTTTTTTTTTTTTTTTTTTTTTTTTTTTTTTTTTTTTTTTTTCTGAGTGCCTTCCTTCTCCCGGAAATCTAAGCAGACTTGTAGGACTAAAGGACCTAGTCCTCTTAAAATAAAGACAATTGCTGTCAAAGCCAGTAATGGTAGCCCACAGTTGCCATAAATCATCTTAATTGTCCCCTTGCTTTGGGATGTGGGCAGGACAACACCTTCCTGGTCATTAGTTCATGTTATCACTTCATTGCCCTGGTTTTGCTTCTCTTTTTCTTGAAAGTGACACTGAAGTCTTATTATCCTACTTCTACAGCGTTGGAAAGAGGCACCCGCTCTCACACCTTTTTCCTGCATCCTTATGATGTATAGTATTGCAATGCAGGCCAGAGCTGTGGTATCTGTGTAGAGTGTGTGGGCAAATAAGATGCAGCAGACATGGTCTGGAGTGTCAGCAGGATGTCACCACCGATGTGCTCACTGTACTGGGCTTGCATGTGGACAGAGAGGCCACATTCTGCGCACTGTCAGTTCAGGTCAGGACACAGACCTCCTAACCCTGCAGAAATATAAGCATGGGTAAGCATGGAGAGGCATGGGTTTTCACCAACGTCAAGAACTTTAAATCCAGGCAAATCTGGATTCTAATAATAGTAATAGTTAATACTTTTATAGGGCTTTTCATTTGCCAGGCACTGTTCTAAGTGCTTTAGGTACTTATTTGAACCGTACAACCTCTCCATAAGGTAAATATTGTTAGTATCCCTTCCTTACAGGGGCCACCTCAAGCACAGAGAGGTAAAGGAACTTGCTAAAGGTCACACAGGTAGTGTGCTATAGAATTCAAGATTTGAACCCAGAAAGCGTGGCTTCTGATTCTGTGCTTTTATCCATTACTAAACACTTCCATGTATCAGGCATGTAACCTCCCTTGGGCAAGTTACTGAATCTCACTGAGTCTCCTTTCTCATTCTTAAAGTATTTATCTCACAGAATCGGTGGGAGGAAAATAGCTAGCACAATGCCAAGCACGGGTTTCTCTCTGTGAATGTTATTCTCCACCACCAGGAAGGTGATAGTTGGCTCATTCTATGCTATGGGCGAGGACTGGGTGGGGGACTCGTGTATTTATTAATGATTAATTTAAAAAGGCTTAAGGTTAGTTTGTTTTTGTCTCCTACTTCAGAATATAGGATAATAAATATAATTCTTGTGCCCAAACAGACCACATTCTCAGACCATAGTGAAAAAATAATGATTTCAGAAGATGACTAATTTCAGCCGCTTTTGTCCTGAGTAAAACCAACTTCACTTCAATTCGGACCTATTGTTTAGCCAAGAAATCCACCCAAAGGCTTTCATGATGTATATCACATATTGGGCACTACTCTAAAAGCACTTTACTGGAAGCAGAAATCTACTCAAACTATAGTAGTTGGAGTAGAGATGACATAAGAATTGCTTTTTTTTTTTTTTTTTGCCATTTACAAACCGTTCATATGACTCCATTTATATGAAATGTCCAGTATAAGCAAACCCACCAAGACAGAAAGTAGACGAGTGGTTGCCAGAGCCTGAGGAAAGGGTGGGGGTGACAGCTACTGGGTGTGCAGTTTTCTTTTGAGGTAACAAAAATGTGGAATTACATAATGGTGATGATTGTAAAACTCTGAATTTGCTAAAAACTACTACTTGTATACTTTTTTTCACTGTGCAAAAAAGCATATATAAATGCCCAATAAACATCTGAGAAGAAGCTCAATCTTGTTAATCATTGGAGAAATACACAACTACAATGAGACTCCTACCAGAATGGCTAGAATTAAAAGTTAACAATGCCAAGTTTCTGATAAAGATTTGAAGCAACTTTAATTTTCATAGGCTTCTGGTAGGAATGTAAAATGACACAAACACTTTGATAAACAGATTGAAATCAACTAACACAGCTGAAAATACAAATACCTTATGGATCAGCAACTTCAGTTTAGATACATATTTAAAGGAAACACATGCATCTGTATACTAAGAGACATACACAGGACTTTTCATAGCAGCATTATTTATAATAGTCTTAAACTGAAAACAACCAATATCCATCGATTTATAAATGGATAAATAGCGATATATTCATAAAATGGAATACTATCCACTTATGACAAAGAAAACTACAATCGAGAGCAGCAACATGATGTATTCACGTATGTTGAATATTGCACAAAAATTTATAATGAATATAATTATATCATTGAAATAGGCAAAACTAAACTATAGTATAATTTATAGTTCACTGGAGATAAAAGTATAAAGAAAAGCAAGGAAGCCATAACTATAAAAGTCAGGATTATGGTTACATTTATCAGAGAGGGAAGAGATTATAAGCGCCAGAGGGCAGCCAGGAGCCTTCTAGAATGCTGGCAACATTTTCTTTCTTGGCCTGAGGGAAGATTACATGAAGGTTTACTATATGGTAATTTATTAATTATTACAATTATGTTTTAATGCATTTGCAGTAGGCATGTTATACTTCATAATGAAAATGTTAAAGAGACAGTGAGGCATCATGGGAGTTCAAGAATAGCAATTGTGGGGAAAAAAATAGCAGTGTGACTCTGTTGCTGAAAAGCCAACCAGTCTGTTACTGTTTCCCCTGTATTACCACTAGTACTTTGTCTATAAAGTAAAAGGCTGGTTGACAGATGGCTCTAAGTCCTCCTTTAAATGTTTTTTTTCTTTCTTTTTAATTTAATTTTTTTTTAAATTTACATCCAAATTAGTTAGCATACAGTGTATCAATGATTTCAGAAGTAGATTCCTTAGTGCCCCTTACCCATTTAGCCCATCCCCCCTCCAGTAACCCTCAGTTTGTTCTCCATATTTATGAGTCACTTCTGTTTTGTCCCCTCCCTGTTTTTATATTATTTTTGTTTCCCTTCCCTTATGTCCATCTGTTTTGTCTCTTAAAGTCCTCATATGAGTGAAGTCATGTGATATTTGTCTTTCTGTGATTGACTAATTTCACTTAGCATAATACCCTCCAGTCCCATCCACATAGTTGCAAATGGCAAGATTTCATTCTTTTTGATTGCTGAGTAATACTGTGTGTGTGTGTGTGTGTGTGTGTGTGTGTGTGTGTGTGTGTGTGTGTATACCACATCTTCTTTATCCATTCATCCATCGATGGACATTTGGGTTCCTTCCATACTTTGGCTATTGTTGATAGTGCTGCTATAAACATGGGGGTGCATGTGTCCCTTCGAGACAGCATACCTGTATCCCTTGGATAAATTCCTAGTAGTGCAATTGCAGGGTTGTAGGGTAGTTCTATTTTTAGCTTTTTGAGGAAATTCCATACTGTTTTCCAGAGTGGCTGCACCAGCTTGCATTCCCATACTTGTACACTTTAAATGGATGAATTTTACAGTATGTGAGTATTTCAAAAATGGTGTTATAAAATGAGACTGTTGATGTAAATGTCATTGTCTTTGTCTCTTGTGCCATCAGCAGTACCCAGAGGGAGGAAGGCATGGGCTGGGTGGATATTTTACAGGTGACTGCTGCTCATTTTAGCAGTGATGGATGGATATTATTCCAGGCAGCACTATAGGATATAGGACTATTATGACATTTTTCAGTTCAAGTAACCATGAGAGGCAGTTTGGGGTGACCAAATTCTCTATACGTATTCTGAAACAAATCCCTATCCTATTGCTACCCTAAGCAAGAGTCGCATCACCCAGAGCTATTGTGAAAGTGACCAGGTATGCTCAAACTTCTTGGCATACTGTGGTTTACACGATGCATATCACATAGCAGGTACTCAGTAAATGTTTGATGAATGAGTAAATGAGTGATTAAGACTCCCCATGGACTCTCTGGGTTGGAGCAAAAGTTTCTTAACCCAAATAGTACTTTTTAATTAATTTATTTTTTATTTTAGAGAGAGAGAGAGAGAGAGTGCAAGCAGGGGAGAGGGGCAAAGGGGAGAGAGAGAGAGTCTTAAGCAGGCTCCACCCTCAGTGCAGAACCCCACTTGGGGCTGGATCTCATGACTCTGAAATCATGACCTGAGCCAAAATCAAGAGTCAGATGCTCAACCAACTCAGCCTTCCAGGTGCCCCTACTTTTTAATTTTTTTTGCACCCAGAACAACTGCACAGTAATCCAAAGTATGTTGATGCAGTATTTTAAAAATGATATTCAAATGCAATGAATTGTGTTAATATTAAAAATTTAAAAAGCTATTAGGATAGAAAAGCAATGCCCTTCCCCACTTCCTCCTTACTTACCACAGAGGCATTACTTAGTTTTTTAAAATAAGGAGGTCTGGGGGGGAGGGAGGAGGTGTATGCTCTTAATTTTTCTCTAGAACAATAGTGACACCCTGTGGCAAATTCTTGTAATAGATTTTATTAAAAAAAATTTTTTTTTAATGTTTATTTTTGAGAGAGAAACAAACAGAGTGTGAGCGGGGAAGGGTCAGAGGGAGAGGGAGACAGAATCTGAAGCAGGCTCCGGTCTCTGAGCTGTGAGCACAGAGCCCAATGTGGGGCTCTAACCCATGAGTTGTGAGATCATGACCTGAGCTGAAGTTGGATGCTTAACCGACTGAGCCACCCATGTGCCCCATGTAATAGATTACATTAAACCAAGTGGGTGTAGATTCCCTGCTTGAAGGCAAAGAGTACTATTAACCAAATTAATCAGATTTCAGATTAAATGAGAATTTATTGAGTGCCTACTACGCACAGGCACTATGCTAGTGCTTTCATAGATGTTATTTTTTATATCATTTTATATTTCTTGCAGATGACCAGATGTTAAACTAATTATACCTATGTCGTAAAGCAGGTATGGCATCCAGAATGCCTCAAAATGTATACAAAATGTGTGTGTTTTTAGAAAAATGGGCCCTTAGCTTCCACAACACTTGACACTGCTATCATGGAGCATATTTCTAACAATGCCATTGTGATAATCTTTGGACCAACTTCATCAATCTCTTTTTCTCTGGAAGTTGCCATGTCTTTTGGAAAACCATGTTCACCCTAGGTTTAAAAAGAAAATTTCAAGAGCTCCTGGATGACTCAGTTGGTTAAGCGACTAACTCTTGATTTTGGCTCAGGTCATGATCTCGTGTTCTGGGATTGAGCCCCTTGCAGAGCCTACCTGGGATTCTCTTTTTCTCTCTTTCCCTCTGCCCCTCCCCCATGTGCTCTCTCTCTCTCTCTCTCTGTCTCTCAAAAAAAAAAAAAAACCTTCAAAGAAAAAGGAAAGAAAGGCAAAGAAAACAGAAAGGCAAAATAGAGTTAGATAGCATTACAACAGTGTATAGTGGAGTGAGTGTTGGAATATGTCAGTCCCAATTCCAGTAGTTCTGCCCATCTGAGCTTAGTCAAGTTCACCTCTGAGTTTTGGTTTCCTCATCTGCAAAATGGAGGTAATAATATCAGAGAATTATTGTAAGAATCAACAGATAGCGATGAGTTTTTAGATATGACCAAAAGAACAATCCATGAAACAACAAAGGGCTAAGTTCGACTTTATTAAAATCTAAAACTTCTGGTCTATAAAAGAGACTGTTAAGAGAATGAAAAGACAAGCCACAGACTGAAAAAAAGATTTGCAGAACACATGTCTGATAAAGGACTTGTATTCAAAGTATACAGAGAATCCACTGAGAAAACTTAACGCTTATAGGTGTGCTCATGTAGTATGCACAGAGAACATTTTATTTATAGCATGTATTTTCTTGATTATAAAGTAGTATTCAATTACTATAGAAAATAGAAACATGGGAGAAAAATAAAAAAGAAAAGAAAAAAATGCATTTTTTCCATAGCTCAGCAATAATAATTGTTAGCATTTCAATATATTTGTTTCCTTTTTTTTTTTTTCTAAATATCCATAACTATACACATACAACATCACTAGCTAACTGATGTTTAAAGTTATCTTATTTCTTCCACCTCAGTGGTCTGGATTTCTACCAAGAGAAGGAGGACTCCCTTTCCAACACTGAGCAGTAGAATGTCAAATCCTGGTCTGTAGAGTGACATCAGCCAAGTCTGGAGTCAGGGTCAGGGTTGGGAAGATAAGGCAAAAAAACCCCCAAAAACCTCTAGACTATGCTTGCTGCCCCTTCTGCCCCTGAAGAGATCTTGTTGGTGTTTGGGTGTGTGCACATGTATGAGTGAGCAGGCACATACACAGGGAAATAAAGAGAGAGAGCTGAGAGTCCAGGGCTAAGGTTCAGTGATCACACTGCTGGTTGCTCAGTAGCCAGAATGGCCTCAGGAAGCTGTCGCTCAAGGCTTTTTTCCTTATCTTTGGAACATTTTTATTGAAGTACAACATAAATACAGAAACATGTGTGAATCACAAGTATACAACTAGAATTTTAAATCAGAGCATCCCAGAACCTCCCCACTGTGCTCCCTTCCAGTGATTACCTACCCTAATGAGTGACTGGACTTTCAAGTACCATAGATTATTTTTGTCTACCAAACAGATTTTTAATTCTATTGTAGATTTGTAAGGGGAACTATTGTACCTTCATGAACACCTTGAAAAGAGTAAAGTAAAGTTGCATCTGACATAAATAATTTGGAACTAGAGTTCCACTAAGAGGTTGAGGCCAACTAGGCTGGTCTTTGGATGCTGATGTGAGAAGGCATCACAATAGCCTTGGACTTGGGCAGCACACCTTGGCACTCTTGGAATCATTGGAGTGCCACATGATCTCTGACTGAAGTCCTAAGTCATGCCTGATTTACTGTTTTAAATCTTGCACTTCCAACCTCAAAAAATCAATAGTGATCAGTTGGCTTGATTCACGTTCTGCCTGATAAAACTAATTTCCATAGCCTTCTCTTGTTCCAATCCTTGTGAGCCTGATGTCTGTTAAACCAGCCTTGATGCTGCCCACTATGACCTTTACTAGGCAGTGTTGCTCCTAATTTGTTGCTAGACCTTCAAAAGGTTTAGGCTTACAAAATTCTTACTGAGAAATCTAGAGAGTAAATATAAAGAGTAAGATTCAAATAATTGAAAAGAACAGGAAAGAATAGGGGTATTTCTTTCTGCCTTTTGGTAAATTTTAAAACATGGAACTCTCCAGTTTCCTTTTCTAGACTAGAGCAAAGACTAACTCAGGGAGGTCAACATAGGTCTCAAACTAAATTTTAGTCCATTTTTAGGAAGATACAATAACTCATTGAGTATGAACAGCAGGGTCAAACATTCTCTATACGTTCTTGTTAGAAGTTATCCACTCTCTGCACAAATTTAATTTTTTCACATGTTCTTCTGCATATCTTTCCTGTTGCTGGTTGGAAATCATTAAAACGACCTAGCAGGATGTTTTGGGACCATCAGTGTTAGGAGGAGTCCAAGAGGGTTTTGTGAGCACTCTGTATCTAACGTACATAATGAGTTGTAGTTGGAGATACACATGGCAGGGAGGGAGGGTGATTTATAACATCCTTTATAATTTAGAATACAGGAGGTGGAGTTTGAAGAGACCTGAGAGGTTAAAGAGATCAGTCTCCTACTTGGTGAAGTAATCCCTTTGACGATAATTTTGACAGATGGTTATTTAACATCTGCTTAAACATGTTCAATGATTTCCAATGATGGGAAGCTCACTACTTATGTAGGCAGATCATTTTACTTATTCACAACTTGGGGGTGCCTGGGTGGCTCAGTTGGTTAAGTGACCAAATCTTGATTCCTGCTCAGGTCATGATCTCATAGTTCATGGGATCAAGCCCCAGGTCGGGCTCTGTGCTGACAGCATGGAGCCTGCTTGGGATTCTTCTTCTCACTCTCTCTTTGGCCCTCCCCTGCTAGTGCTCTCTCTCTCTCTCTCTCTCTCAAAATAAATAAACATTTTTTAAAAACCCATAAAACTTATTCATGACTTGAATTATCAGAAAGCTTTTCTTTATAGTAATCTGAGGTCTGCCTTCTTGCAAATACTTCCCACGGAGGAAGTTCTTTCCTCAGGAGTAATACAGAATAAGACTTAGTAAAACATTAAGCAATTTTTCTGATATAGTGAGAGAATTAGCATGTCATTTCTTCTCTTCTCCAGGCTAAATATCTTCTTACCACCATTCCATATTCATCCTTATCTCCTTCCTCTAGATAGTGTTGATTGTATCAATGTCCAAATAGAACAGAAAACTATAGATGTGGTCTGATCAAAGAAATGTCTATAGCTTTTTTTTTAATTTGGATTACTTCTTCCATTAATGCATCCCAGGATGGTTTTATTTTGTTTTTTGTTTTTTTATGTTTTTGTTTTTGTGTTTTGGTGATCAAGTCACACTTTTGGCATATATTAAGCTGTGGTCAACAAAAATTGTCCTATATTATTTTAAAGTTTATTTATTTTTATTTATTTTTGAGGGGAGAGAGAGAGAGAGAGAGAGAGAGAGAGAGAGAGAGAGAGAGAAAACAAGTGGAGGAGAGGCAGAGAGAGAGGGAGACAGAGGATCTGAAGCCCCAATGTGGGGCTTGAACTCACCATGAGATCATGACCTGAGCTGAAGAACACTTAAGCAACTGAGCTACTCAGGCACCCCTGTCCCTGTCCTATCTTATTTAAAAAATTTATAAAGTTAAACAAATTAACATACAGTAAAGTTAGCATTTTTTTTAGTGTACAGTTGTATGAGTCTTTGTACCTGTTTAGATTTGTGTAACAACCACCATAATCAGGAAACAGAATAGTTTCATCACTTCCCCCAAATTCCCTCCTTCTGTATCTTTGTAATCACATCCTCCTCTGACTCCTAAGCCCTAGAAACTACTAGTCTGATTTCCACGATATTGTTTTGTCTTTTCAAGATTGTTACATAAATGGATTCACTTGGTATGTAACTTTTTGAGACTGAGTTTTCTCACTTAGTTTGGTGACTTTTTGATTTATTCAAGTTGTTGTATGTGTTAATAGTTTATTCTTTTCTATTGCCAAGTAATAGTCCATTGTATGGATACACCATAGTTTGTCAATTCACCAATTTAAGGGCATTTGGTTGTTTCCAATTTTTGACAGTTTTGGTAGAGCTACTATAACTAGTCATGTGTCAGTTTTTCTGTGAACATAGACTTCATTTCTTCTAAATACTTTGGAGTAGAATTGTTAAGATACATCTTTATAAAAAAAAACTTCCAAATGACGTTCCAGACCATCTATAATATTTTAAATTTCCATCAGAGTTACAGTTGTTCTGCATACTTGTTAACATCTGGAATTGTCAATATTTTTAATTTTAGCCATTCTGATAGGTGTTGAGTAATATTTCATCCTAATTTTAATTTGCATTCCCCCTCCTGCTAAAGATGTTAGACTACACTAATTTGCCTTTAAATAGCCTCTTTGCATCACAATCCCAGACTTTACCCTCTACTAGAAAGCTGTAATCATCAAGACAGCACGGTAATTGGCACAAAAACAGACACATAGACCAATGGAATAGAATAGAAACCCCAGAACTAGACCCACAAACGTATGGCCAACTAATCTTTGACAAAGCAGGAAAGAATATCCAATGGAAAAAAGACAGTGTCTTTAACAAATGGTGCTGGGAGAACTGGACAGCAACATGCAGAAGATTGAAGCTAGACCACTTTCTCACACCATTCACAAAAATAAACTCAAAATGGATAAAGGACCTGAATGTGAGACAGGAAACCATCAAAACCCTAGAGGAGAAAGCAGGAAAAGACCTTTCTGACCTCAGCCGTAGCAATCTCTTACTGGACACATCCCCAAAGGCAAGGGAATTAAAAGCAAAAATGAACTACTGGGACCTTATGAAGATAAAAAGCTTCTGCACAGCAAAGGAAACAACCAACAAAACTAAAAGGCAACCAATGGAATGGGAAAAGATATTTGCAAATGACATATCGGACAAAGGGCTAGTATCCAAAATCTATAAAGAGCTCACCAAACTCCACACCCGGAAAACAAATAACCCAGTGAAGAAATGGGCAGAAAACATGAATAGACACTTCTCTAAAGAAGACATCCAGATGGCCAACAGGCACATGAAAAGATGCTCAATGTCGCTCCTCATCAGGGAAATACAAATCAAAACCACACTCAGATATCACCTCACGCCAGTCAGAGTGGCCAAAATGAACAAACCAGGAGACTATAGATGCTGGAGAGGATGTGGAGAAACGGGAACCCTCTTGCACTGTTGGTGGGAATGCAAATTGGTGCAGGCACTCTGGAAAACAGTGTGGAGGTTCCTCAAAAAATTAGAAATAGACCTACCCTATGACCCAGCAATAGCACTGCTAGGAATTTACCCAAGGAATACAGCAGTACTGATGCATAGGGGCACTTGTACCCCAATGTTTATAGCAGCACTCTCAACAATAGCCAAATTATGGAAAGAGCCTAAATGTCCATCAACTGATGAATGGATAAAGAAATTGTGGTTTATATACACAATGGAGTACTATGTGGCAATGAAAAAGAATGAAATATGGCCCTTTGTAGCAACATGGATGGAACTGGAGAGTGTTATGCTAAGTGCAATAAGCCATACAGAGAAAGACAGATACCATATGATTTCACTCTTATGTGGATCCTGAGAAACTTAACAGAAACCCATGGGGAGGGGAAGGAAAAAAAAAAAAAGAGGTTAGAGTGGGAGAGAGCCAAAGCATAAGAGACTGTTAAAAACTGAGAACAAACTGAGGGTTGATGGGAGGTGGAAGGGAGGGGAGGGTGGGTGATGGGTATTGAGGAGGGCACCTTTTGGGATGTGCACTGGATGTTGTATGGAAACCAATTTGACAATAAACTTCATATATTGAAAAAAAAATAGCCTCTTTGGTGAAATGTCTGCTCAAGTTTTTTTTTTTTTATCATCTTTTAATTAAGTTTTTCTCTCATTATTGAATTTTGAGAATTAAAAAAATATTCTGGAGATTTTTAAAATAGATTCTTTGGAGTTTTCTACACATTGTGAAATAGTTCTTCCTTCTAATCTGTATGCATTTTATTTTATTTTTTTCTTGATTTATTTCACTCATTAGGAATTCTAGAATGATGTTGAGTTTACTTTAAAAAGTAAATTATTTCCTTTTGAGAAAAAAAAGTAAATTATTTCATGTTGGGAACCCTCCTATCCTTCACTTGTGCATTTTTTTCAAGTTTCATGAGAGTTCTTTATTTTACTTTGTTTTATTTTATTTTATTTTATTTTATTTTATTTTATTTTATTTTATTTTAATTCTATTTAATTTATTTTTTTAATTTACATCCAAGTTAGTTAGCATATAGTGCAACAATGATTTCGGGAGTAGATTCCTTAACACCCCTTAGCCATTTAGCCCATCTCGCCTCCCACAACCCCTCCAGTAACCCTGTATTTGTTCTCCATATTTAAGAGTCTCTTATGTTTTGTCCCCCTCCCTGTTTTTATATTATTTTTGCTTCCCTTCCCTTATGTTCATCTGCTTTGTATCTTAAAGTCCTCATATGAGTGAAGTCAATATGATATTTGTCTGTCTCTGACTGACTAATTTCACTTAGCATAATACCCTCTAGTTACATCCACATAGTTGCAAATGGCAAGATTTCATTCTTTTTGATTGAAGAGTATTACTCAGAAACCAAAAAGAATATATATATATATATATATATATATATATATATATATATATTCTATGTCTATATATATGTATGTATATTTACACACACACACACACACACACACACACCACATCTTCTTTATCCATTTATCCATCAATAGACATTTGGGCTCTTTCCATCCTTTGGCTATTGTTGATAGTGCTGCTATAAACATTGAGGTGCCTGTGTCCCTTTGAAACAGCATATCTGTATCCCTTAAATAAATATCTAGTAGTGCAATTGCTGGGCCATAGGTTAGTTCTATTTTTAATGTTTTGAGGAAACTCCATACTGTTATCCAGAGTGGCTGCACCAGTTTGAATTCCCAACAGCAGTGCAAAAGAGATCCTCTTTCTCCACATCCTTGCCAACATTTGTTGTTGCCTGAGTTGTTAACGTTAACCATTCTGACAGGTGTGAGGTGCTATCTCATTGTAGTTTTGATTTGTATTTCCCTGATGATGAGTGATGTTGAGCATTTTTTCATGTGTCAGTTGGCCATCTGGATGTCTTCTTTGGAGAAATGTCTATTCATGTCTTTTTCCCATTTCTTCACTGGATTATTTGTTTTTTGGGTGTTGAGTTTGATACGTTCTTTATAGATTTTGAATACTAACCCTTTATCTGATATGTCGTTTGCAAATATCTTCTCCCATTCTGTCAGTTGCTTTCAGTTTTGCTGATTATTTCCTTTGCTGTGCAGAAGCTTTCATTTTGATGAGGCTCTAGTAGTTCATTCTGGCTTTTGTTTCCCTTGCCTCTGGAGACGTGTTGAGTAAGAAGTTGCTGTGGCCGAAGTCAAAGAGGTTTTTGCCTGCATTCTCCTCGAGGATTTTGATGGCTTCCTGTCTTACATTTAGGTCTTCCATCCATTTTGACTTTATTTTTGTGTGTGGTGTAAGAAAGTGGTCCAGGTTCATTCTTCTGCATGTCGCTGTCCAGTTTTCCCAGCACCACTTGCTGAAGAGATGTCATTATTCCATTGGATATTCTTTCCTGCTTTGTCAAAGATTAGTTGGCCATACATTTATGGGTCCATTTCTGGGATCTCTATTCTGTTCCATTGATCTGAGTGTCTGTTTTTGTGCCAGTACTACATTGTCTTGATGATTACAGCTTTGTAACACAGCTTGAAGTCCGGGATTGAAATGATGCCTCCTGCTTTGTTTTTCTTTTTCAAGATTGCTTTGGCTATTCGGGGTCTTTTCTGGTTCCATAAAAATTTTAGGGTTGTTTGTTCCAGCTCTGTGAAGAATGCTGGTGTCATTTTGATAGGTATTTCATTGAAAATGTAGATTGCTTTGGGTAGTATTGACATTTTAACAATATTTGTTCTTCCAATCCAGGAGCATGGAATATTTTTCCTTTTGTGTGTGTGTGTGTGTGTGTGTGTGTGTGTGTGTGTGTGTGTGTGTGTGTCTTCAGTTTCTTTCATCAGCTTTCTATAGTTTTCAGTGTTTAGGTTTCTCACCTCTTTGGTTAGATTTATTCCTAGGTATTTTATGGTTTTTGGTGCAGTTGTAAATGTAATCAATTCCTTGATTTCTCTTTCTGTTGCTTCATTTTTGGTGTATAGGAATGCAATCGATTTCTGTGCATTAATTTCACATCCTGCAACTTTGCTGAATTCATGGATCAGTTGTAGCAGGGTTTTGGTGGGCATTTTTTTTTTATTGAAGTGGAGTTGAAATATAAAATTATATTAATTTCAGGAATACCACATTGTAATTCAATATTTATATACCTTATGAAGTGATCAGTATAAGTGTAGCTACCATTTGTCACTACACAAAGTTGTTAGAATATTATTCATTATATTCTCTATGCTGTACATTATATTCCTATAACTTATTTGATAACTTGAAGTTTGTATCTTTTAATCCTCTTCACCTATTTCACCTACCTCCCCATCTACCTCCCTCTGGCAACCACCACATTGCTGTTATCTATGAATCTGTTTCTGTTTTGTTTTATTTATTTGTGTTTTTTTTTTAGATTTCACATATAAATGAAATCATGGTATTTGTCTATTTTTGTTTTATTTCACTTGGCATAATACCCTCTAGGTCCATCCATGTTGTTGCAGATGGCAAGATCTCATTCTTTTTTTATGGGTGAGTAATACTCTGTTGTATATTATATATATATATATATATATATATATATATATATATATATAACATATCTTTATCTATTTGTCTATTGATGGACATTTGGACTGCAGTGAACATAGGGGTACATATATCTTTTCAAGTTAGTGTTTTTATTTTCTTTGAATTAATACAAGCATACCTTATTTTATTGTGCTTTGCAGATATTGCTTTTTTTTTTTCTTACAAATTGAATGTTTGTGGAAACCCTGTAGTTAAGCAAATCTATTGGTGCCATTTTTCCAACAGCATTTGCTAACTTTGTGTCTCTATGTCAAATTATGGTATTTTTCCCAAATTCCAAACTTTTTCATTATTACTGTATTTGTCATAGTGATCTCTGATCAGTGATTACAACCTGTTGAAAGCTCAGATGACTGTTAGCATTTGTTAGCAATAAGTATTTTAAATTTAATTAAAATTTTTTAAATGTTTACTTATTTTTAAGAGAGAGACACAGACACACACACACACACACACACACACACACAGAGCACGAGTGGGTGAGGGGCAGAGAGAGAGGGAGACAGAATCTGAAGCAGGCTCCAGGCACTGAGCTGTCATCACAGAGCCCAATGCGGGGCTCAAACTCTCAAACCATGAGATCATGACCTGAGCCAAAGCTGGATGCTTAACTGACTAAGCCACCCAGGCCCCCCTTAAAATTAAATTAAATTTTTAGACATAATGCTATTATACACTTACTAGACTACAGCATATTGTAAACAACTCATATGTACCAGGAAACCAAATAGTTCATTTTACTTGCTTTATTGTGATATTTGCTTTATTGCAGTGGTCTGGAACTGAACCCACAATATCTCTGAGGTATGCCTGTGCACAGAAGTGGAATTGCTGGATCATATGCCTTGTGCATTTTTTGAATATAGATTTGGTGACATTAAATTTTGTCATATTAATATTGACCTTTTCATTTTATTTTAGAGCGAGAGGGAGAGCACAAGCAGAGGAGAGTGGCAGAGGGAGAGAGAGAGAGAGAGAGAGAGAGAGAGAGAGAGAGAGAGAATATCCCAAGTAGGCTCCATGTTCAGTGCAGAGCCTGACACGGGGCTTGATCCCATGACCCTGGGATTATAACCTGAGCCAAAACCAAGAGCCAGACACTCAACCAACTGAGCCATCCAAATGCTCCACCTATGTCTTCTTCATCCATTGTATTTCATCTATTCATTGCTTCAATGTGTACAGTTGCAGTAACTGATAATCCCTTGTTTTAATATACCTTGAACCAAGTCATCAGTTAAAACATTGACTAGGTTAAGACTAAGAAGAAAAAATCTTGTAAGAATGTTATAAAAGACCTATAGGTTAATTCGTTCATTCATCACATTTTATTGAGTGCCTGCTATATGCCAGGTATTTTCTAATCTCCTGGAGATATGAAGGCAAATAAAATAAAATCTGTTGACAGAGATCCAGAAAACAATGTGCTTTGGGTATTGCTCTTCAGTCATCAGTGAATGCATCTAACTTTACTAAATCGACACAAATATTTGAGTCTGGGTCAGGATCTCTGATGCATAGAGAAGATATAGCAGTGAACAAGTCGGTGACAATTCCTGTCATCATAAAGTTGTCAGTCTTATCTGTACTGTCATCTTGTCCTTGTTTCTCTATTTTTGGCTACCAGGCAATCATGAAAGACTTTGTCACAGGACTTTCTGAGATCTGTAACTCACATCAGTGATCTATCCCTGCTCTACCAATGCAGACATCCTATTAGAAAAGAAAAAGAGATTAATTGCTCTGAGTTATCCTGTTTCTTTTCTAAGTACTAACCTAATGTTGAAGTTGATTTTTATTTTCTAGAGCCTGATACCAGCAAATCAGCAGAATCTAGGATCCAGTTTTTCCCTTTCAAAAAAGTGAGCTGTTTATCTTTAATCTTCACTACTCTCTACCAACTTGAACTTTATCCAGCCCATTTTCCCTCTTGGTAGAACCCCCCCTCTATCTTCTATTGTCCATGTCTGCTCTGCTGTTAGACTTTACTTTCTTTTTCTCTAGTTATATTCCTACTTATCTCTCTTAGAAGCTTCTCTAGAGGGGATATCCATAGTCAGAGCAATTGATTTTTAGAAAAGGTGGAGGAAAGAGAACCACAGAGATGATGAATCCCACTGCAATTATCTGTGCTTAGGTCTTACTTTGAATATAGATGTTTGGTATTAGATCAATATTCATTAGTGGTATACACTCTCTGGGTTTGACTGTGTTTCAAGGCTAGGAGAGTGGCTACATATGGAACTGTTGGCAGAAAGGATTTACCTCAGGACAGATGAATTGAATAGAAGTTATTTATATTTTCTACATATCATAGTGCCTGGTCCTATTATGGGCAGCTCAGTGCCCCTGAATTTCAGGTAGAACTCTAAATACAGAAAAAGTCATTACTATTAAAGCCCAAATCTTCTGTTTCCTCTCTTGTAATCCATAACATGATAATCTCCACACAGTGAGAGTTGATTAATACCTAATGTTGGATTCCAGTGCTAGTAACTTCAAAAGGATCTGGTAAATCTTGTGATCCAGCCACCTTTCCATGACAGCTATAACTGTTGCCTTACTATAAGACACTTTAAAACAACACAAAGAATAGCAATAAGAACAATAGAGGCGGCAACAAACCTCAGTCTCTTGCAAAACCCCGATTCCACATCTATGCTGTGCAAAGTCAATACTTCCCACTAATTGCCTTATACTGTCTCCACTTTCTCTCCCATTTCACAATGCAGGACTTTCCCACTGAAATCAATCACTCTTTGTCTCAGCGCATGTTTTCCTATGTACAGGAGTTAGAATGGTTCTGGACCGTTAATTGGCTATAAATCCATCTCTAAAACACAGAACATGTCAGCTGCTTTTATAAACCCTTGATGTTCCATTTTGCTTCAGTGCCTTTTTTATAAACCTAATTGTGTTAATGCACTGGCATATTTATTGTTCACCTTTTCACCCTTTATGCTGATCCCTGGCTGCCCACGGGGTCCTTTCAATCGATCAAAACCACAATCCCCTTATGTAAGAAAGGTCACATTTACTCTAACAATGGGAACCCACAGCCATGTGTTGCCTCAGTGTGGGTCACCAAGGGGCACATCAAAGCAAAGGCTGTGACTTTCATGGATCCCTTTTGAGTTTTTACTTTCCCACTTTCAGACACAGAGACACAGGGATGATTTTTATAAAATTTTGACTGTCACTCAGACTCATTATGAATTCTGAGACAGAAAATGGGAAGTGCTTATTGAAAAGAAATAAGTCTTTTCTTCACTCAGGCTTAGACTAGAATTTTTCTGAACATGACCCAGGACAAGGAAAGAACAGAGTGGGAGAGTGGAGCAGCTAGGGGAATTCAGATATCAAGTCTCCTGGACAGCAAGAGACATGTGGAGGATGTAAGTTCTGTCACATGCTAGGTTAGTTTGTTCATTTATCCCTTTCTCCATCCATCCATCCATCCATTCATCTATCCCTTACACTGTAGAGATGTTAGGAGCAGAGAGATGCTTTGGGGCCTGAATGAGGTTTAAAGACTGTGCAAGATGGGAATTTGGGTGAACTGGAAGACACAGGCCCTGTCTTAAAGAGGTGGCCACTACTCAGCCTCAGCATCTTCTAAGCAGGAGTACAGGTCCAGCATGAATTGAATTCAGTCCAGTGTGAACTAAGGTCTCAAGAGAAGCAGGAAACCCAGCTCTTATGATAAATCTTCCAACATTCATTTATCTATCTATATATCTATTTATCTATCTATCTTTATTTTTGAGAGAGAGAGAGAGAGAGAGAGAGAGAGAAAGAGACAGTGCGAGTGGGGGAGGAACAGAGAGAGAGGGAGACACAGAATCTGCCAAGCTCTGAGCTGTCAGCACAGAGCCCAATGGGGGGCTTGAACCCATGAACCACGAGATCATGACCTGAGCTGAAGTTGGACTCTCAACCGACTGAGCCACCCAGGTGCCCTGAAATCTCCTAACTTTTAAGAGTTAACAACTATCTGAAAGTTTTAAGATCACTGTTCAGAATGGATCTGCAGTTTGAATTTGACTAGCACTTCAGGACACTCAAAACTCCACTGTCCTCCTGGACCTTTGGGGAGGCCAGAAGTGATTACGCTACAAAGTAGTGGATGGAGAGGGCCAAATGGGAAAGAAAATAATGATGGTTTCAAGGAGAGAGATTAAACTCAGCTGGGATAATCAAGGCTTCTTGACAAATCTAAGACCTGATCTCAGCTTTAAAAAATAGGTCTTGGGACACCCGGGTGGCTCAGTCAGTTAAATGCCCAACTGTTGATTTCAGCTCAGGTAATGATCTCATGGTTCATGAGTTCGAGCCCCCCATAGGGCTTTGCACTGGCAGCATGAAGCCTGCTTGGGATTCTCTCTGTCTCTGTCTGTCCCTCTTTTGCCACCTCTCCCCATCCCCTGAGCATGTGTGTGCATTCTCTCTCTCTGTCTCTCTTTCTCAAAGTAAATAAATAAACTTAAAAGAAAAAAAGAATAGGTCTTGAAGACTTTACAGAATGTTATAGGTGTGATGGAAGGAGAATTAGGAACTGGGGAGAAGACATACATAAAGGCACAGAAATAAACAATCTTAAGGTGAGTGTAGAGTATTGTATGTAATCAAAATGGGAGTTTGTGTAAATCTGGAATGAGATTGAAACTAGATTATTGAGGGCTCTAAAACCAGGCTCAGACGTTAAATTTTATTAACATTCAACTGGTGGTGAAGAGGCATTGAAAGGTTTCAGAGAAGTGAAAAAGAGAAAATGTTTTTAAAAAGTTATTGGTATCTGTGTGTAGGATAATGAGAAATGGGAGAGACTATAAGAAAACTAGAGACAATTGTAGCAATGCAGGCATAAACTAGGAAGAAACAGTGGTAACGGAAAAGAGACAGATGGGGGAAATCCTAAGAAGAAAACGTGAGCAAGACTAATTGGTGTTTAAAATATGCCAAGTCTAGGGATGCCTGGGTGACTTAGTCAGCTGAGCATCTGACTCTTGATTTTGGCTCAGGTCATGATCTCAGGGTTCGTGGGATCAAGTCCCCAGTCGGGCTCTGCACGGACAGCATGGAGCCTGCTTGGGATTCTCTCTTCCTCCTTGTCTCTCTGCCCTCCCCCCCGCCACCCCAAATAAATGAATGAATGAATTAATGAATGAATGAATAAATAAATAAATAAGCCAAATCTATACCTGAGATGTTTCTACCTCTAGGTTTCTGGCCCTCCTCTAGCCAAGGGAGGTTGTGTGATGAGAGTTCCTTGGAGTGATAGTCGGAGATGGGACACCAAGTAAGGTCCATAATCTTACTAGTCTTACTAATTCATCTGTCACTGGTGCCTGTCCTGGGGACAGGAGTCCAGGATTGGTGCAAAAGTGCCAATTAGGGGTCAGGAGTCTGATGGAAAGGTGAGAGCCCTTTACTAACCATCAGAGGCCACAGATCACAGGAGCCAGGATTGCAGGGTAGATCATGCTGGGACACAATGGTTTATAGGTTTCTGTGCTTGCATTCTTGGATGCGTGAACCAGAGGTTGATTATGAAAGCACTCTATGTACTTTTTTAATGTTTCTTTTGAGGGCTTGATTAGTCAGTCAGATTTTGAATAGCAAATAACAAAGTCAAAATACACTTTGATGTGGAAAAGTATTGAATAGGATGTTCCAGAAAAAGGAGACAAAATTTATATGCATAGTCTAATATTATCTTGTTTAAAAAACTGTCCCTATTTTTTGGTCTTCTCTCTCCTGTTATTTAAAAAAAAAAAATTGAGATATAATTCACATGTCATAAAGCTCACCCTCTTAAAAGTATACAATTTAGTGACTTTTAGTATATTTACAGAGCTGTGCAATGATCACACTAATTCCAGAACATTTTCAGAATGCCAATTGTTGGGTCATAAGATAATTCTGTGTCTAACTTATTGAGGAAATGCCAAACTGTTTTTCAAAGCAGCTGCACTATTTTACATTTCCACTGGCAATGTATGAAGGTTTTAATGCTCCCACGTCTTTGCCAATACTTGCTACTGTTCTTCTCTCTCTCTTTTAAAGGTTTTTTATTATAGCCATTCTAGTGGGTATGGTAATAAGTTATTGTGGTTTTGACTTGTATTTCCTTGATGGCAGTGATATTGAGCTTTTTTTTTTTTTTTGGATGTGCTTATTGGCTATTTGTATATCTTCTTTCAGAGGAATATCTATTCAAATCCTTTGTCTGTTTTTTGTTGGGTTGTCTCTGTGTTGTTGAGTTTTAAGTCTCCTGCCATTTTTGTTGGCTTTGCTCTTGTGCAAAAAAGGGTGGTCTTGCATGTACTGACTGCCTCTGAATCCTTTCTTATGGTGATCTGACCATTCAAACCATAATTGGTGTATTATTTTGGCTCTTTATACCAAGAATAGCAGGGCACCTGGGTGGCTCAGTTGGTTAAGCGTCCAACTTCAGCTTAGGTCATGATCTCACGGCTTATGAGTTCAAGCCCTGCATCGGGCTCCTTGCTGTCAGTGCAGACCCCACTTCAGATCCTCTGTCCCCCTCTTTGCCCCTCCCCTGCCTGTGCTCTCTCAAAATAATAAAATAATAATAAAGAGTATGCAAAGAATAGCAGTTGGTTCCAGCTTCAGAAGTACCAGCACCAGTTAGGCAGTACCTCCTCTTTAGAGACCCCCAATTTGGGGGTTCATCCTCTGAGTTTTTGAGTTTTAATGACTTCAACCTCTTTCCTTTGCCCCCAGCTTTTGGGGTGACAGCTGCTTCCTGACACAGTTATAGTCTCTTTATTGCCTCAGACTTCTCTGTTTGCTCTTTTAGTTTTCCAAGATCTGTTTAACCAATTCCACATACAGTATTAAATTCTCTCTGTGGAAACAACTGTTGTGGTTTCTGGTGTCTGATTTCCCGATTAATGTAATTGTTTAACTTTATTTATTTATTTATTTATTTATTTATTTATTTATTTATTTTTTAGGGAGGGAGAGAGAGAGAGTGTGTGTGTGTGTGCGTGTGTGCACGTGTGCATGTGTACACAAGTGGGGGAAGGGCAGAGGAAGAGAAAGAGAGAATCCCGAGCGAACTCCATGCTCAGCTTGGAGACTGATGTGGGGCTCAATCTCACAACTGTGAGACCATGACCTGAGTCAAATTCAAGAGTCAGACACTCAACCAACTGACTACCCAGGCACCCCTAATTGTTTAAATTTATTGTTACTTTCCAACTCTGGTTCAAGATTCTAATTTAGCTTCTGCTGGACTAAACCCCTAGCTATTGATCAGTAGTTGTTTTTTCACAAAGAAAGTGAGTTGGTGGCTACACCATCTTTTTTGCTAAAATAAAACATATCTCTTTAAATTTATTTTGGACAGGAATGTACCTTTTAATAAAGAGTGTCCATGTCTAACATGTTAATCAGTATTAAGTTCTTGTTAGGTACCAGAAATGGCTTTGCTTGGAGTGAAATAAGCACAGAAAGGCTAGAACCCTACTTTCAAGTGGATTTATCCCAGTGTCAGTTGTGAAGAAGACATTCCTCAAAGGACCTGATGGTTTCCCTGGCCAAGAAAAATTCTAACTTTGAGCTGTCCCCACTTTGCAACTGTGAGTCTAAGACCTAATAAAGGAGATTCTGGACACTGGTCATTTGCTGGCATCAGTCTTTATTGACTGATAATCCCTTTAGATCTAGTGTTTGGAAGTGTCTTTCATATGGTTGTATCCTTGAGGATCCAGTAAGATTCTCAGTATCCAAAACATTCTCCTGGACCCTTAGAAGAATGTTCAAATTGTGATAAATACATTCACTTGGCCCTGATGGGGATTCTCATTAGCTTCACCCTGATGTTTCTGTTCATGCATAACACTGTCTCTGCAAAGACCCTCTCCCTTCCATTCCTGCAGTCATATCCTTCTATAACCTGTCCCCAGCAGCTATTCCCACCCACTGGCTTGTAGTATTAAAAATGTTATATACTTATCTCATTGCTAAATAGAGAAAGGTGGCCTAGTTTTTCCAGAGCCAAAGGCTCACTACAGTATAAATGACAAGATCAGCCACTTTTCTGGAGAAGGAGAATGTATTTCAGACACCCCTGATAACCAAATTTATTCTGTATCTCACACATAGCTAACAGGGAGGGATCTCTCTGTGCATTAGGAAAGCATAGAACTTAGGACTTTCTCCTGGGAGAGACCAGCCCCACATGCACAGCCTAGAACCACTAGCACTGACCCAGCAGGTGTAGCAGGATGTCAAGGGATGAGGATCCAAGAACATGAGCAACCTTGGCTGGGGTCTCCTAGGGTCTTCTCCAGCTCCAGGACTATCTCCTGGCACCCCTACTACTTTTAGGTACAGGGGGAATTCTGGCCCCCTCTCATTGGCCCCTCCCCCTTCCCTCTGTGTTCCCTCCAGTTTTCTCCCCCAGCCCTCCCATGCATTGCCATGCCTCACTATGCCATGGTGGCCTGGAAGATGTCCCCTAGCTTTCCTTGGCTCCATAGTTTCCCTCAGAAGTGCCTTCTCTCAGCCTGAAAGTAGAGGGTCCAGGGCCAGCCTGGAGACATGGAGGTGCTGCTAAGCTCTTCAGCAAACCCTGAACTTCTGGTGGGAGGAAACTGGAAAGTGTCAGGGCAGGATCAGGGAGAGACACCGGGTCTGTGGTGTGGGCAGGTGGCAGACTGAGAAAGGGCTGATTGGAGGTGGGGATTGGGTGTGATTCCATGGCCAAGAGGAGCATTTGCTTTTAGTATTTTTTTTTCAAATTATATTAAATTCTGGTTACTTAACATATAGTATAATAATGGTTTCAGGAATAGAACTGGTGATTCATCACTTAGGTATACCACCCAGTGCTCAGCACAAGTTCCTTCCTTAACATCCATCACCCATTTAGCCCATTCCACACCCATCTCCCCTCCAGCAACCCTCAGTTTGTTCTCAATAGTTAAGAGTCTCTTATGGTTTGCTTCCCCTTCTCTCGCTCTCTTCCCCTATCTTCATCTGTTTTGTGTCTTAAATTCCACATGTGAGTGAAATCATATGATATTTGTCTCTCTCTGACTGATTTATTTTGCTTGGCATAATACACCCTAGCTCCATCCATGTCATTGCAAATGGCAAGATTTGATTCTTTTTGATGGCTAAGAGACATTTCATTGTATATATATATACCACATCTTCTTCTTCTATTCATCAGTTGATGGACATTTGGACTTTTTCCATAATTCGGCTATTGTTAATAATGCTGCTATAAGCATTGGGGTGCATGTACCCCTTGCTCTGAGTATTTTAAGATGCTGTTTAAAAGGCACAATATTCATGCTCCTGCCTGGCCCTGTGCCATTCCAACCACTCACTAACTCACTGACAAGCCTCCCTCTGCGGTTCACTGCATGCTCATAGGTCCAGCAGCCTCACATGATGACTTAGCAGACCATCAGTTTTCACTGGATTTATATGGGTGGCTACCTTTGGAGAGTATCTGAAAATCTGTATGATATTATGTCATGTGACTGTGAGATGGCTTTTAGCAGCTTCTGCCGTACCTTCTGCTTGTTCCAGTAGTAGGTTCTTGGTTGAACAACTGAGAACTGTCTGGTGGGACAGAACACATACTGTGGACTCTTAATTTATCTCATCTGATCTAAGATTTGCTTTTAAAAGTGTTTGATTTGAACTATTGGGACCTCATCAAGATAAAACGCTTCTGCACAGCAAAGGAAACAATCAATAAAACTAAAAGGCAGCCTATACAATGGATGAAGATATTTGCAAATGACATATCTGATAAGCAGTTAGTATCCACAATCTGTAAAGAACTTATCAAACTCAACAGCCAAAAACCATACAATCCAGTTAAAAAATGGGCAGAAGACGCGAACAGACATTTTTCTAAAGAAGAAATCCAGATGGCTAACAGACACATGAAGAGATACTCAACATCACTCATCATTAGGGAAGTACAAATCAAAACTACAATGAGATATCACCTTACACCAGTTGAATGACTAAAATCAACAACACAGTAAACAACAGATGTTAGCCAGGATGCAGAGAAAGGGGATCCTTCTTACACTGTTGGTGGGAATGCAAACTGGTGCAGCCACTCTGGAAAACAAGTGTGGAGGTTCCTCACAAAAGTTAAAAGTAGAACTACCCCAGGATCCAGCAATTAGACTAATAGGTATTTACCCAAAGGATACAAAAATACTGATTTGAAGGGGTTCATGCACCCCAATGTTTATAGTAGCATTATCAACAGTAGCCAAATTATGGAAAGAGCCCAGTTGTCTGTCATTGACTAATGAATGGATAAAGAAGATGTGGTATCTGTATACACAAGAATGAAATTTTGCCACTTGCAATGATGTGGTTGGAGCTACAGAGTATTATGCTAAGCAAAATAAATCAGTCAGAGAGACAAATATCATAAGATTTCACTCATATGTGGAATTTAAGAAGTAAAACAGGTGAACATAGGGGAAGAGGCAAAAAAGAGAGAGTGAGACAAACCATAAAAAACTCTTAACTATAGACAGCAAACTGAGAGTTGCTGGAGGGGGGGTGGGCCTGGGATGGGCTAAATGGGTTATAGGTATTAAGGAGGGCACTTGTTGTGATGATCACTGTGTTATATGTAAGTGAGGAATCACTGAATTCTACTCCTGAAACCAATTTTACCACATATGTTGACTAAGTAGAATTTAAATAAAAAATTGAATTAAGAAAATTAAAGTATTTGATTTGAGTTGATGAAATTGTGAGACTATTCATGCCTTAAGAATTTTCAGGGCACCTGGGTGGCTCAGTCGATTGGGGTCTGACTTTTGGTTTTGGCTTGGGTCATGATCTCACGGTTTGTGGGTTCAAGCCCCACATCAGGCTCTGTGCTGGCAGTGTGGAGCATACTTGGGATTCTCTCTCTCCTTTTCTTTGCCCCTACTCTGCTTGCTCGCTCTCTCTCTCTCTCAAAATAAATAAGCTTAAAAAAAAGAATTTAGAAAGACTGGATTTTTTAAGGAAGTAGATTTTTTTAAACCTAATTGCTTAAAGTCATAATTGAATTTCTTAGAATTTTAATATTTATCCATTTTACTTACTTGAATATCATTGTTTCAGTTCCACTTAAAAAAATCTGTTGTCTTGGGGCGCCTGGGTGGCGCAGTCGGTTAAGCGTCCGACTTCAGCCAGGTCACGATCTCGCGGTCCGTGAGTTCGAGCCCCGCGTCAGGCTCTGGGCTGATGGCTCGGAGCCTGGAGCCTGTTTCTGATTCTGTGTCTCCCTCTCTCTCTGCCCCTGCCCCGTTCATGCTGTGTCTCTCTCTGTCCCAAAAATAAATAAACGTTGAAAAAAAAAAAAAATTTAAAAAAAAAATCTGTTGTCTGTGTAAAATGGGTCAACTTTAGACTTAATAAGACTTATAAATGTTTATGTATATATTGTGAAATGATCTGACGTTTTATTTTTTTATGTTCTGAATTATAAAAAAACTTTTTTATTGAGTATATTTGACTTATATGTGTATTTAAGGCATACAATGTGTTAATTTGATGCACTTATATACTGCAATGTGATTGCCATTCAGTGATATTTAAAATCTTTGTCACAATACATAATTATCCTTTCTTTTTAGTGGATAGGATAATGATGTTTTAGTCTCTTAGCAAGTTTCCTGACTGTATTGCAATATTGTTGTCTGTATTCATTATACTGTGCATTGGATCTCTACATCTTATTTACTACCCATTGCAAATTTGTACCCTTAAAACAACATTGATCTTATCTCCCCCACTCCCTAAGGACATTTTAAGTTAAGGGAGTAGTTCCTCATTATTGAGTAGACTGATGTTATGGTAGAATCAACCTTTGCTCTGTGCCTTTTCATCCTGGTCAAAAACTTTCTTAATTTCTCAACATTAAAAAAAGTTAAGAAGTATTTTTTACAACTAATGTCAATATAAAGTTTTCAATTAGGTCAATAGTCCATTATATAGAAATTATAACATTAATATTATTTAAATGATATATTGAAAATAAAAAATAAGTTGCTAAGTACTTTATACACAAATCAAGATACATAGAAGCATTCTTCCTGCAAAATTAGTGACCTTATTAAGATACTGCTCACCTTTTAACTTCTATTAGAAAATTAATGACTTGAAGTGGAGATAGCTAGAAATGTCTTAATGAGTTAACAATTTCTTACTCAATAGAAAATTCTTGATGTGTTATTTTGGTAACAAGTTTCCATATTCTTTAGGACAGTTCTGTGACTCAGATGTACTTACATTCTGAAAGCCTCATTTAATGTGGCAGGAGTTTAGCTGAATGCATATGAAGTTTGACAGTTTTCTAACTAGGATTTCAGGCATATGAGATATTCTCTTTCATGCTGTGTACATTTTGACTTATAGTCTGATAAAATTATGTCTTCAACTATGATTGTGCATCAATTAGCCAACAGTTGTAACTGTCCCATATAAGTCTTATTTTTCTTAATAACATTTAATGTTAATAAATAATATTTCTTAATAACATTTAATTTACTCTCAACATTTTTAAGACATTTAAAACAAATTATAATTTATTTCATAAAATATATAACTATAAAATGCATGGCCATAGAGATTAAATTAGATTTATTATTATGAATGAATTAATTAATATGACTCTCACTTCAAAAGAGAAATGTACCTTCTATATTAAATGAAGATGATTAACCTGTAGCTACTTGAGAGCCTCTCCTTAGCAGACATTTATTACATGTCTCTGTTTACAAAAATTACTAGTGATATGAAGAAAGACATTTATTTTAAACAGAGACAAATAGACAAATAGGGCCCCTGGGTGGCTCAGTTGGTTGGGGGTCCTACTTTGGCTCAGGTCATGATCTTGCGGTCTGTGAGCTCGAGCCTCACGTCAGGCTCTGTGCTGACAGCTCAGAGCCTGGAGCCTGCTTCGGATTCTGTGTCCCCCTCTCTTTCTTCCCCTCCCCCACTCACACACTGTTTCTCTCTGTCTCTCAAAAATGAATAAATGTTAAAAAAATTAAAAAAAACAGAGACAGGGGCACCTGGGTGGCTCAGTCGGTTGGGCGTCTGACTTCGGCTCAGGTCACGATCTTGCGGTCCGTGAGATCGAGCCCCGCGTTGGGCTCTGGGCTGATGGCTCAGAGCCTGGAGCCTGCTTCCGATTCTGTGTCTCCCTCTCTCTCTGCCCCTCCCCCATTCATGCTCTGTCTCTCTCTGTCTCAAAAATAAATAAACGTTAAAAAAAAAATTAAAAAAAAACAGAGACAAATAATAAGTGTACATTAAGGATAACATCTTCAAGATAATCTAAATCAAAATCCAGTCATCTTATGTATATATAATTGCAGAGTGATTAAAAGCTCTATGTGGAAAGACCATTCATGTGGTCTAGAAAAATATTCCTTCAAGAATTAGATTTTTAAACAAGCTGTTATGTTAAAAATGTATTAATATACATGCTAAAAAATGTGAACAGTTTAAAAAGTATAGAGTGAAAAGAAAATTTTTCTTCTGTCCCAGTGTCCAGTTTCCCAGTCTTCTTGCATCAGAAGCAACTTTCTGTTACCATTTTCTCATGTGGGTTCCCAGATATATCTTATATGCACATATATCTCCTTTAAAAACCACAACAATAAAGGGGAATATAATATAAACATTGTTTTACATTTTTGCATTTTATTTTCTCCACTTATATGTCTTGGTTATTATTTTAATCAGTATTTAAATATATATAACTCATTCTTTTACTGCTGTGTAGTATTTTATTACATAACTGTACCATAATTTATTTAACTCTTTTTTTTTTAGATCAAAACATTTATGTTTTGTGTTACAAAAACAAAAATAAAAAATCCAAGCAGGTAAAGAAATAAACATATTTTAAGTGTCCCATCCTAGATTCTCTGTCCTAGAATTTAGGAACAAGTTCAAGCTTAGGTTGCTTCAACACTTCCAGATGCTATGAGGTCTCCATCTTATAACCATGTGTCTCTGATTTACCTCATATCAGATTGGAGAAGTTACCCTCTACATTGTCAAAATCCCAGTTATTTTCCTAGACATCTGCTTCTTCATTTTCATCTAAACCAGCCCAGTCTTCCTTGGGGAACTCCCTGAACTCGTTGTCCTCCTCCCAGAGACCTAAGTCCACCAGCTGCTTTTTCTCTGACATTGCAACCCTTCATGCCAAAAAAACCTCTCAGGCCAGTGGCAAAGTTGAAATCCTCACTTTCCCTCACCACTGCTGCCTGTAAGGAGGCCAGCTCTACCTTAAAGACATGGGATATTTAACTCTCTTTATTATATGATTTTAGGATTCTTTTTCTATTCAAGCAAAATCATCATGAACTTCCTTGTACAAGGGTCTTTGAATAGAGATGAGAGCTTAGTGGTGGAATAAAATGTTAGATGTGAAATTGTTGGGTGAAAGGGTATATGCATTTAAGTTTTGAATTATATTAATTATTTTGCTAAGTTTCTTATGTGTTGCTAAACATATAGCAGCCCCAACAGGGGCCACCTGTCATACTTCACTCTTGCCAACAGCACAGTATATTTTCAGTTTTTTTTAACTTTTCAATTTGATAAAGTAGAAGATAGTATTTCATTGATGTTTTCACTTCTATTTCTTTACCGTAAGGCTGAATATATTTTAAAGCTTTTTAAAAAAATGTTTATTTATTTTTGAGAGAGACAGACAGAGTGTGAGCGGGGGAGGTGTAGATAGAGAGAGGGCGACACAGAATCTGAAGCAGCTTCCAGGCTCTAAGCTGTCAGAACAGAGCCCGACGCGGGGCTCAAACTCACCAACCGTGAGATCATGACCTGAGCTGAAGCTGGACACTTAACCGGCTGAACCACCCAGATGCCCCTAGGCTGAAAATATTTTAACGTGTATTAAAACCATTTGTTTCCCCCTTTTCAATTATTCATCAAATATTTATTGGCCATATACAATATGCCATGCATTGTGCCAGGTAATGTAAAAATGAACCAAATACATCCAATCTGTGATTCATGGAACTTACTCTCTAGTAGGGAGGTAGACATGAAACAATTCAATGCAGAAACAATTATTTGATTACCATTGTGCTAACGGTAGGGTGTCATAAGAGTGTATAACAGAGGGCCTATCCTAGTCTAGGAGGTTAAGGAGGACTTCCTGGAGAAATAAACTGAGACCGGAAGAAGTACTGGAGTTAATAGGATGCTAATAGCAACATCCCAATGTCTTGGTCCCCCTTCCCTACCTCTCTCAGATCCTAGAGAATGACTGTACCTCCTTCTTTTTTTTTTTTTTTTTTTTTTTCAACGTTTTTTATTTATTTTTTTGGGACAGAGAGAGACAGAGCATGAACGGGGGAGGGTCAGAGAGAGAGGGAGACACAGAATCGGAAACAGGCTCCAGGCTCCGAGCCATCAGCCCAGAGCCTGACGCGGGGCTCGAACTCACGGACCGCGAGATCGTGACCTGGCTGAAGTCGGACGCTTAACCGACTGCGCCACCCAGGCGCCCCCAGTACCTCCTTCTTATAGCAGACTCAGGGCCACCTCACCAAGAGCTGATCAGAGAACAAGATGGGAATGCAAATCTGATTCAGTCATTTTCATTATTTGATCTGGTAAAACATTTGGTGGTCATTGTTACTGCTGAAATGTTCAGCAATATTACTGCTGAAATCAGTGATGAGATTTTGTTTTAAAATATGTTAATTTTAGCTCTTCCTCTCGGTCCCATATTGAACTCGAGTTGGAAGAGGCGAGTCCGGTCTCAAAATGGAGGTAAAACCGCTGCCCGGTCGCCCCCAGCCTGACTCCGGCCGTCGCCGCCGCCGCCGCCGCCGGGGGGGGGGGGGGGGGGGGGGGGGAGGTGGGCCATGATCCAAAGGAACCAGAGCAGTTGAGAAAACTGTTTATTGGTGGTTTGAGCTTTGAAACTACAGATGATAGTTTAAGAGAACATTTTGAAAAATGGGGCACACTTACAGATTGTGTGGTGATGAGAGACCCCCAAACAAAACGTTCCAGGGGTTTTGGTTTTGTGACTTACTCTTGTGTGGAGGAGGTGGATGCAGCAATGTGTGCTCGACCACACAAGGTTGATGGGCGTGTAGTGGAACCAAAGAGAGCTGTTTCTAGAGAGGATTCTGTAAAGCCTGGTACCCATCTAACTGTGAAGAAAATTTTTGTTGGTGGTATTAAAGAAGATCCAGAAGAATATAATTTGAGAGACTACTTTGAAAAGTATGGCAAGATTGAAACCATAGAAGTTATGGAGGACAGGCAGAGTGGAAAAAAGAGAGGATTTGCTTTTGTAACTTTTGATGATCATGATACAGTTGATAAAATTGTTCAGAAATACCACACAATTAATGGGCATAATTGTGAAGTGAAAAAGGCCCTTTCTAAACAAGAAATGCAGTCTGCTGGATCGCAAAGAGGTCGTGGAGGTGGATCTGGCAACTTTATGGGTCGTGGAGGAAACTTTGGAGGTGGTGGTAACTTTGGCCACGGTGGAAACTTTGGTGGAAGAGGAGGCTATGGTAGTGGAGGTGGTGGCAGCAGAGGTAGTTATGGAGGAGGTGATGGTGGATATAATGGATTTGGAGGTGATGGTGGCAACTGTGGTGGTGGTCCTGGTTATAGTAGTAGAGGAGGCTATGGTGGAGGTGGACCAGGATATGGAAACCAAGGAGGTTGATATGGTGGCGGTGGTGGAGGATATGATGGTTACAATGAAGGAGGAAATTTTGGAGGTAACTATGGTGGTGGTGGGAACTATAATGATTTTGGAAATTATAGTGGACAACAGCAATCAAATTATGGACCCATGAAGGGGGGCAGTTTTGGTGGAAGAAGCTCGGGCAGTCCCTATGGTGGTGGTTATGGATCTGGTGGTGGAAGTGGTGGATATGGTAGCAGAAGGTTCTAAAAATTTTCAGAAGAAAAGGGCTACAGTTCTTAGCAGGAGAGAGAGCGAGGAGTTGTCAGGAAAGCTGCAGGTTACTTTGAGATAGTCGTCCCAAATGCATTAGAGGAACTGTAAAAATCTGCCACAGAAGGAACGATGATCCATAGTCAGAAAAGTTACCGCAGCTTAAACAGGAAACCCTTCTTGTTCAGGACCGTCATAGCCACAGTTTGCAAAAAGTGCAGCTATTGATTAATGCAATGTAGTGTCAATTAGATGTACATTCCCGAGGTCTTTTATCTGTTGTAGCTTTGTCTTTTTCTCTTTTCATTACATCAGGTATATTGCCCTGTAAATTGTGGTAGTGGTACCAGGAATAAAAAATTAAGGAATTTTTAACTTTTCAAAAAAAATATGTTAATTTTAATATCCTGTTTGTTAATTTGCCAAAGATCAAGAGATAAATAAATTGAGTTCATCCGGACTATTTGATAAAATGACAAGTTTTTCTTCCTTCCAAATCTTACATTCTTTTTCCTTTGACTATCAAAAATCAGATGCTTTCACCTGACCTTAATGTTTTACGACAGTTGCAAAATCATGGAAGTTTGCTGAAGATATCTTTTTTCAGTTATAGCCCTTTAAAATATTGAGACCTTGGTCAACTAATCTTCAACAAAACAGGAAAGAATATTCAACAGAAAAAAGACAGTCTCTTCAACAAATGGTGGTGGGTAGGGGCACCTGGGTGGCTCAGTCGGTTAAGCATCCGACTTTGGCTCAGGTCATGATTTCACGGTCCGTGAGTTCAAGTCCCACATCGGGCTCTGTGCTGACCGTTCAGAGCCTGGAGCCTGTTTCAGATTCTGTGTCTCCTTCTCTCTGACCCTCCCCCATTCATGGGCACAGGCAGTAATCTCTTTAACCTTGGCTGGAGCAACTTCTTACTAGACATATCATCAGAGGCAAGGGAAACAAAAGCAAAAATGAACTACTGGGACTTCATCAAGATAAAAATCCTCTGCACAGCAAAGGACAAAAGCAATAAAACTAAAAGGCAGCCTGTGGAATGGGAGAAGGTATTTGCATATGGCATATCTTATAAAGGGTTAGTATCCAAAATCTATAAATAACTTATCAAACTCAACACCCACAAAACAAATAACCCAGTTAAGAAATGGGTAGAAGACATGAATAGACATTTTTCCAAAGAAGACATCTAGATGGCTAACAGACACATGAAAAGAGCTCCACATCACTCATCATCAGGGAAATACAAATCAAAACTACGATGAGATACCACCTCACACCTGTTAGAATGGCTAAAATTAACACAAGAAACAACAGATGTTGGTGAGGATGTGGAGAAAGGAGGACACTCTACACTGTTGGTGGGAATGCAAACTGGTACAGACACTCTGAAAATCAATATGGAGATTCCTCAAAAGTTAAAAACAAAACTATCCTATGACCCAGCAATTGCACTACTAGGTATTTACCCAAAGGGTACAAAAATAGAGATTCGAAGGCGTGCATACACCCTGTTGTTTATAGCAGCATTATCAACAGTTGCCAAACTATGGAAAGAACCCAAATGTCCATCGACAGATGAATGGATAAAGAAGATGTGGTATATATATATGTGGTATATATATATATATATATATATATATATATATATATATGGTGTGTATATATATATATATGGTGTGTATATATATATATATGGTGTGTATATATATATATATGGTGTGTATATATATATATATGGTGTGTATATATATATATATGGTGTGTATATATATATGTGTATATATATATATACATATATATATGGTGTATATATATATATGTATATATATATATACACATATATATATATACATATATATAATGGAATATTACTCAGCCATCAAAAAGAATGAAATCTTGCCATTTGCAACAACGTGGATGGAGCTAGGGTGTATTATGCTAAGTGAAATAAGTCAGTCAGAGACAGACAAATACCATATGATTTCACTCATGTGGAATTTAACAAACAAAAGAGATAAACATATGGGAGGGGGAAAAAGGGAGAGGAAGGGAAACCATAAGATATTTTTAACTTTAGGAAACAAACTGAGGGTTGATGGAGGGAGGTGGGTGATGGGTGTTAAGGAGGGTACTTGTTATGATGAGCACTGGGTGTTTTATTAAATGATGAACCACTGAATTCTACTCCTAAAACCAATATTGCACTGTATATTAACTAACTAGAATTTAAATAAAAAATTTGAAAAAAGAAAAAAATACTGAGATCTTGAGTGCAAAATTTCATATTTGCATTATAGAGAAATGAGAGCAGGAAGACACTTTTTAATTAAAAAAAAAAAGAATGAAATTGACAGCTAGCAAATAACTTAGGGAAAGAATTCTGAGAAGTCATGTGACCTTAACCTAGCCCTCATCATGTCACCTTGTAATCATATCATCATGTTCTAATTCTGTCTGACACCATCTGAGGATTGCATTGTGTAGTTAAAAAGATTTGGGTTTCTCCCCAATCTGAACCATTGGTACTGTAAGATCCATGTGGTTATGACAAGTATATTAACTTCTTAAAGACTAGTTGGTTTGGCTTTTGTGGGATGTTAATGGCTACTTTGATAGCTACATGGGGTGCTCAACCTTTCTTTACAGTTACCTTGGAAAATCACATCTGTATTTTTGTTTGCTGGTTTGTTTATTGTAATTATTTTTTATTTTTATCAAAGCAATCATCCACATAATTAAAAATAAATAGTATTACCTCAATTTTCTGCAACTCTTATTCCTAACTTCCTAAAACTACCCACTATTTAGTATTTTAACTGTTTTTCCAAATATTTGCCTCTGTGTTTCTAAATGTGGAATTTATACTGCTTTATCTTGATTTAATAATTTTAGATAGTATATTATATACGTCCTGTTATGGTAGATGTGGATTTAACAGTTTAGTACTCAGAGTAACAGGCTGCACCCTCCTTCCTCTGCATACCCCCACCATAAAAAAACCCAAAACAATTAGAATGCTTTCAAGTGAGGATTACAGAAAACCCTGACTCTACTGGCTTAAAAAAGACATTTATTATTTCTATTTAACAGAAATCTAAACACAGTGTCTCTCAAAGCTGCACAATTCAGTGCGTCATGAAAACATGAGTACTTCTGAGCTTTGTTTTCCTATCGTTGGGGTGTTGACCTTGTCTTTAAGTTGCCCTCATGATTGCTGAATGGTGGTAGCAAATTTAGTTGTCTTTAACATATATCCATAGAAAGAAGAGGAGACTGACTCTTCCTTGCACTTCTGTTTAAGAAGCCCTTCAACTAACTGACTTGGATCTAAGTCTCTTCCTAAAACTATCACAACTGAAGAGATGGATGGGATTATCATGATTGGGACTAACTAAATTTACCTTTTGGGTGTGGTATTGGGATCAACCTCTCCTAAAGAATGTTGCCAGAAAGAAAATTGTAGATACCTGAACAAAACCTAGGTAGAAGGGGCAGCTGGGTGGCTGTTGGCTAAACATTTAACTCTTGGTTTCAGCTCAGGTCATGATCTCATGGCTTGTGAGTTTGAGCCCCAGTCAGACTCTGTGCCGACGGCAGGGAGCCTACTTGAATTCTCTTCCCTACTCTCTCCCCTCTCTCTTTGCCCCTCCCCCACTTGCTGTCTCTGTCTCTCTCAAAATAAATAAACAAACGTAACAACAAAAAACCTAAGTGGAAGAAGGTGGGACAGGGAAGGAAGGAATATTGGGTAGACAGCAGCACTCCACCATCATAATAGAATTATAATTTTTGGTTCAATAATTGGATAGCATCATACTATGCAAATATTGTTTACTCCTGAGCCAAATAATGTATTATGATTTAATTTCTTTGCGTTTAGAGTTCTTGTGCTTGTTCTTCCTGGAGTTGATGATTGTAACATTTGCTTTATGCTTGTGTACCTTTCAGTACTTATCCTTAATTTTTTCCATGAGATTTGTCAAACTCCTCTCAATAATTTCTCCAAAGCTAGGCAAGTCACATAGTTTATTAACTTTGTTTTTTCTGGGAACTTTCCTCCCAGAGTCCTCTTGACTGGTTCTCTGTGTTGGCTGTCATCCTGCAACTATTCTTTGACTCATTCCTAAAGTAGACACCCTGGTTTTTAGAAACCATGATTTTTCTGTTTCTTGATTTATTTACTTATTTTGCTGGACACATTTTAATTTTCTAATAAAGGAAGTAAACTTGTTACCCTTTGTATGTCTGTAAATGCTTTTTAGTCCACTCTAAAGCCTAGCCAGGTGGAAATTCTAAGTTGATTATAAGTTGCAAGTCATTATCTTTCAAAAACTTTAAGACTTCTGATCTTTTGTCTTCTGTCATCTAAGGTCATTATTGAGAAGATCAACACCATTCTCATTTCTGAACATTTGTATATGACCTTTATTCTCTCTTCTGAAGATTTTTTTTTCTTTTTTTTTTTCAAATTTTTATTTTTTTATTTTTTTTTATTTTTGGGACAGAGAGAGACAGAGCATGAACGGGGGAGGGGCAGAGAGAGAGGGAGACACAGAATCGGAAACAGGCTCCAGGCTCCAAGCCATCAGCCCAGAGCCTGACGCGGGGCTCGAACTCACGGACCGCGAGATCGTGACCTGGCTGAAGTCGGACGCTTAACCGACTGCGCCACCCAGGCGCCCCTCTCTTCTGAAGATTTAAAGGATTTTCATGTTATCCCCAGTAGTCACTACTTATGTGATGCTGTCCTTGGAATGGGGCTTTTGAAATTAATGGTGTTGGTCACTTGGCCAAGTCCTTTTAGGCTACAGACTTCTGTCCTCAGCATCACTAGTTGTCTTGAATTATTTGGTAGATTATCACTCTTTCATTTGGTCTTTTTTCCTTTTCCTGGTACTCAGAACTATCAGATGTTCCATAATCAGGACTGATTATTCAATTTTCTTATCTTTTGTAACTTTCTCCTATTCCCCTGCTTTCTTCTTCTCTACTTTCTGGAAAGACTTTATTTTCTGACCCTTCTATTTAAATTTTTTTTTTTAGCGTTTATTTATTTTTGAGACAGAGACAGAGCATGAACAGGGGAGGGTCAGAGAGAGAGGGAGACACAGAATCTGAAACAGGCTCCAGGCTCTGAACTATCAGCACAGAGCCCCACGCGGGGCTTGAACTCACGGACTGTGAGATCACGACCTGAGCTGAAGTTGGACGCTTAACCGACTGAGCCACCCAGGCACCCCTCTAATCCTTCTACTTAATTAGAAAGTTTTTAGTGTATAGATTTTTTTTTAAGAGAGAGAGAGAGAGAGAGAGAGAGAGAGAGAGAGAGAGAGAGAAAGTGTGTGTGAGTGGCGGAGGGGACAGAGAGAGAATCTTAAGCAGGCTCCATGCTCAGTGTGAAGCCTGATGCGGGGCTCAGTCCTACAACCCTGGGATCATGACCTGAGCTGAAATCAAAAGTGAGACACTCAACCAACTGAGCTACCCAGATGCCCCTAGTATACAAATGTTTAATTTCCAAGAGGTCTTTCCTGTTCTTGGATTATCTGTTTTCTTTGTACCTGTTCTTTTTTTCAGGCTACTCTTCTCTTATTTCTCTGAAGCTATTCTTTATAAGTTTTTATCTCTTCTTTGTATTGTGTCCTCCTTTTCCCTCCCACTCCTCAAAAATTTTAAGTTTTCTTTCTCCCTTTCTTTTCATATTATTTGCTTGTTTGGGTCTTTCTAAAACATGTTGCTGTTTTCCAGAAACATCTGATGAATCTTAGGCATTCATTATATTTAAGGGTGGAGCCCTAAACTGTTGGTTGGCTGTCTGTGTGTAGCCACTTCTTCTATGAGGTCTTTCATAATTCCTCTAACGTATGTGATTTTTTTTACCCTTTTAATCCCCAAAGCATTTTGAGTCTTTCCTATGGCATTCATATTCTGCTTTACATCAGTTTCCTCTAAACTAGCCTTGTAAATGTAAACTCTCCTGTGAGATATGGATTCATTCCCCTGGGATAATGACTTCAACTGAGGCTGGATAACCCTGGAGCATTTTGTGTTTCTTCCATTTCACTGTCAGTGCTGCTTATCACTGTCCATTCAGGGACATGGTTGGAATTCCTGCATTATCCTTGCATAATCTGGTAAAAACAAGTATAGAATAGTTTGGTAAATTTACTAAATAAAAGTTACAGGTATTTTCTTTTTGCATTTTCATTGATCTGTGGGCAGGGCAGTTATCCTCTAAGTCCTTGGCTTTGCCATAATCAGGGAGCAGCAAATGACACTCCAAGAAGCCACAAAAGAAGGATTGCTAAGAACTAGAGTGATTCTTATGCAAACATTGTATCAAATTGGACTGTATAATATATGCCTCTCAACTCAAGACAAAAATACAATCAGAAAAAGTGTTTCTTTGAAGGATGATGGGGGGCACCTGGGTGGGTCAGTCAGTTAAGCGTCCTACTTTGGCTGAGGTCGTGATCTCGCAATTCGTGAGTTCGAGCCCCACGTCAGGCTCTGTGCTCTGTGCTGACAGCTCAGAGCCTGGAGACTGCTTCACACTCTGTGTCTCCCTCTCTCTGCCCCTTCCCCGCTCATACTCTGTCTCTCAAAAATGAATAAACGTTAAAAAAAATTAAAAAAAAAAGAGTGGGATGCTTCACCTACTAAGACACCCAGGCACCCCTGTTCTTGAAGGATGATGAAGAGCTTCTAAGCAATATAGTGCTTTCCAGCAACAGTTTTGATTAAAGAAAAAATGTTTCAAAGTGAATATGTTTTTCTCAACTTCTTTAGCAATAGTCATTGTTCACTTGGTTATTAAGAAAATATATAAAGTACATATTTTAAAGAAGATAAGAATGATTTTAGTACTAATAGATTAAATACTGAACTTCTCTGTTAAGGACTAGAAAGAATATTTACCTTGAAATATTGTTTATATAATTATATATCATGAAACAATGGTTGGTGGGAAAATTAATTATGTTTTTAAAAAAATTGGATCAATTGATGTAATAGTTGATAGAAAGCTTGCTAAGAGGATGGAGGGATGGCTAAATGGGCAAGGGGCATTAAGGAGGACACTTGTTGTATGAGCACTGGGTGTTATATGTAGGGGATGAATCACTGGAACCTAGTCCTGAAACCATTATTGCACTATATGCTAACTAACTTGGATGTATATTAAAAAAAAAAAAAAAAAAAAGAAAAGAAAGCTTGCTAAGATTTTCTGAAAGAGGAAAAGGTAAATTTTGTTGATGGTGAACAGTTCAAGATTTGCTTCCCTTTGCAGTGGAAAAAAAAATTGACTCTGACCATTTTCCTGAATCTTAAAGTTCATTGCTTAATTAATTCCCTGAAAACTGTAGTGTGTGAGTATGTATGTTTATGTGCCTGTGTGTATACTTGGCAAGGTTGAGGTGATAAATGGAGACAAAAACAGTGATTTATCTCAGAGAAGCCTTACCTTACTTTGATAACTCAAAATGGGGAAATAATGACAAAAATAAAAGTAGATGTGCATTCAGGATAATCTTGCATGTGTTCAAGTGATGGTCAAGAAAGTGTGGCAGTTTTTTTTTTTTTTTTAACGTTTATTTATTTTTGAGACAGAGAGAGACAGAGCATGAACGGGGGAGGGTCAGAGAGAGAGGGAGACACAGAATCTGAAACAGGCTCCAGGCTCTGAGCTGTCAGCACAGAGCCCGACGCGGGTCTTGAACTCACGGACCGCGAGATCATGACCCGAGCGGAAGTCGGACGCTCAACCGACTGAGCCACCCAGGCGCCCCGAAAGTGTGGCAGTTTTAAAAAATCGGCTGCAATTTCTTTGACACCCCTACTATTGAGAGAGTACATTTCTCCTTCCTTTGAATCTCAGCTGGCTTGTGACTCACTTAACCAATAGATGCAGCAGAAGTGATGCTGTGTCACTTCTGAAGCTAGGCCAGAGAAGTGATGTAGATTCAGGTTTTGGAACCCTGAACCACCATGTAAGTTCCCATGCTGCCATGATGGGAGAAAATCTAGGTCACACGAGATGCCATGTGTAGCTGCTCAGAACCAGCTAAGATCTGACAGGCAGCATCACCAGCCAGACATGTGAGTGATTATACCTCTAGGTAACTAGCACTTCTTTCCCTCCCATGCCAGAAAGTCAGTCCTAGCTGTTGAATCTTCCTATCTAAGACATGAAATACCATGGAAGCAGAGGCAAGTCTTATTCACTGTGCCCTGTTGTAATTCCTGACTCACAGAATTCATCAGGATAATAAAATGGTTGTTTTAAGGTGCTAACTTATGGAGTAATTTGCTACATGGCAATAGTGAATAAAATAGAAGGGATCAAAGGGAGTAGATTCATTAGATTCCATGGGAAGAAAACTAGGTTAAGAGATGACTATTGAGTGGAAGCAAAATTTCTTTCTTTTTAATTAATTATTATTATTTTTTTTAAAGTTTATTTTTGAGAGAGAGACACACACACATACACGCAGAGCATGAGCAGGGGAGGGGCAGAGAGAGAGGGAGACACAGAATCTGAAGCAGGCTCCAGGCTCTGAGCTGTCAGCACAGAGACTGATGTGGGGCTCGAACTCACGAACCATGAGATTATGACCTGATGATCAAAGTCTGATGCTCATCCGACTGAGCCACCCAGGCACCCCTAGTAGAAGCAAATTTCTAAACACACAGATAAGCCATGAGCAAGGCTTCATGTGGTGGTCCTTAATTCTGCTGATACCACCCTGGGAACTCTCCTTCATGCATATTACTTTAACAGCAACCACAAGAATTGCACAAGAGTTAAAATACTAATGTTCTCTTTTTCTGTCCAATCTTTCATGAGTTGCTCCAGCTTTAATGGAATGTTGCTGGGTGGTGTAGTTCCCCTTTCTTAGAGCTGTTGGTTACATCTGAAACAGTGTTTTTAATACTGACAATGAAGTTATATTAAGAACGTTAGTAAATGGAATCATATCAAACATTAGGAAGTTAAGTTCACACATGTAAGACTCCACACTGTACAACTCACTTATCTAATTTACAAATAATGTCACTTAACTCTTATAGGTGGGTAGTTAAGCTCATGGGCACACTCAGTCTGGGCTGTCACCCAGCATTTCCTGAGATGCCCAGCAAGCAGCAAATCTTGTAATTCAGAATTTTCTTTCAAGTTCACTCCATTGGTTTTTTTTAATTTAAGTAATCTCTATACCCAATCTGGGAATTTGAACTCACAACCTCAAGGTCAAGAGTCATGTGCTTTTCTTCCTGGGCCATCCAGGCGCCCCAAGTTCACTCCCTTAGAACCATCATTTCCCTTTACTGTTGCTCCTGACTCTGCTGTTTTTGTTTTTGTTTGTTTGTTTGTTTTTTGGCTGTGAACATTTTTACCTCTTACTTCCATTGAAGATACAGATGGAGCAGTAGGCATCAACTCACTAAATTATTCTCCATACATCTTTCTGGGGTTGCCGAGCTATGGGTACACAAACTTTTTTGATGTTGATGGAGGAGAGGACACCTGATCTTTTTGCAGATGGTTGCCAACTTGTTTATCCTTTTCTTTTATTGCTTTTTCTCCAGAGAGATACTTTCTGTTTCCATTGTTTGTTTTTTTTTTTTTTTGTTTGTTTGTTTTTGTGGACCCCTGTTTTCCAGGACTCTCTTATTACATGCATATATTGTACTGAGGGCAAATAAGAATTGAGGTGGGTTAATACTTAGTCATAACTTAGATGTGTTAACATTTAACTTTCTTTTTTTTCCCCCTCTATACTTAACCTGTGTTGTTCATGAGTCCTTGTTTCCTCTAATAGTAGAAAACACTTGTAATAGGATCTATAAATGGAAGTTTAAGCTGGGATCTTAAAATGACAAATGCCTGATGGCAGAGTGGATTGTGAGATCACAGAATAGAATTTGTAAAATTTGAAGGAAGTTTCTAAACCTTTCTCATATTGAAATTCTAAAGGATAGCATTGGAAATGGGAAGAAGGGATTGACAGAGGATGTTTTTGAACAGAGCTCTGTTGTAAGCTTTCTGTACCTCGTTTTCCCTCATCTCAAACCTGGAGAGAAGAGTTTCTCAGAAATCTTGATACATGATTCATGCAGTTTGGTGGGAGGAGGGTGGCAGTGTGGACTGGTGTCTGACTTCTGACTGAAAAATGTAAAAGGCAGGAATGTGGACTATCCAGCTGATCCAAGGTGGGAGCAAAGGATGCGTGTGTGTTTACTCCATCAGATACAGTCATTGGGAGAAAGAACAGACCTGGGGCTCTTTTAAATCTTGTCTAAGCCTGGACTGAGTGATAGGAACCCAAGGGAGAGAACGGATGGTGGAATGCTGAGGTGGAGCAGCTAGGCAAAGGAAAATGTATTCACCAGGACTAGAAATGAAGTTGAATATTCCCAGTGAGGATTTCTGAAGGGGCTCACAAAAGGTACTATAAGTTAGAGCCAGCTTTGGACATCTGTCAGACCAGAGGGCAAGGACCATGGATAGTCTTGATCAAGTACTAACTTTCCTGTTCTCCTTCCCTGCTCCTCTTTCCCTTTTCTCCTCCTCCTGCTTTGACCTTTGATGAGTCAGAAAACACAGCTAGCAAGGTAGCAAGATAGGGGTAGAAGCCTATGTTGGGGAAATAGCATCATGTTCTATTCTTTGGGGCTACCTATAAAGACCCCAGTTGAAAGAGGGGAAAGTTGAATTGTTAAATCAAATTAAATTGATAATTACTTGAGATTGCTTTTATTACCTGATTACTTTTTTTTTTCCTGAATTGATATTTTGTTTGCAACTTGATGTAACCATTTGGGCTTTTTGTTATGTAAGAATGACCAGAAAAATTCTGGGACTGCCTGAATTTCATCCAGGGTAAAAGGAAGGAACCAAGGAGCAGACTATGTATGTGAACGCTCCTCTTCCCCCAACCTAGAAAGGTCTTTAATCCTTCTTGTGGGGCTAAAATTCTGCCCTTCCTTACTTTTTAAATGGCACTGTTGTTATAAAACTCTAAAAGAAAAAAAAAAGTCTTTTGGGCTTTGGCTGATATCTTGCCAGTCAAATCTTGTTGCAATTCAAAACAAAACCATTACTGTACCTTATCAAGCACTTGCAACTTAGTCCCTTTGCTTTTTTTTTTTTTTCTAAAAAGACAAAATGTTTTATTTTAAAACATTGGAAAACCATTGAAAGACACATGTCCATTATATAACTGTGAACGTGAAATATTTGGAAACTGTAAATTCTCTAAAATGTGGTAGGCACTTCTAAAGAGCTAAATACTGCAAATTATTCTACTGTATGTCTTCTCTAATATCAACAATACTTGATATGATGAAAAATATCAAGAAGACCCAACTAAATATTCAAAGTCACCATCTTAAGTTCAATGTAATTACACAAGTGAAAGTTTTGTCCAAGATGTTCCTGACATGGGAAGCTTCTAGATGAATTTCAGAAATGTTAACAAAAGTATCTTCCTTTTCTGCCTCTGAATGTTTGAATATTGTTGTATTGTTGGTTAAAATCCACTACAGATATGGGTTCAAGGCCAGCCCAAGGGTCTTCAAGCATTGAAGGCTTGAAATAACTTTCCCACTCATTAGACATTCTTTTTTCTCCACCACACCCTGATCCAAAGGGTGTAGATGTCCTTGAAGAACCCTCGGGGTGGGTTTCCTGCTGCCCTGGGGAGTATCCGAATTGCAACCCCATGGGTGACTTGGAGTAGGAGCCAGAATAGCTACCAGGGTACTGAGATCCAAATCACCCCTCTTTCCTTCTACTCCAGGAAGCTGCTGCCCTGTGGTGGAGATTGGCTGCTCCTGTAGGCCTAGACCCGGCCCAAACCACAGGCAGCGTGTGGCACACAGTCCCCTACCATCACAAGAGGAGGGTAGCTGTGGTCGCCTACGCCCGGGTACCCTGAAAGCTGCTTCCCTTAGTCCCTTTGCTTTTGCTTTGAAACAGTTGTGTCTTCTGTGAACTGATGAAGAGACTCAGTTGGCCTCTTTCTTCTAGGCTATATGTAGGGAGCTTCAGGGAAACCAGGAATTACTAAAGGTTATGAGACCAAAACTGCATCAGTTCAATATTTTAAAAATATGATCCTGACACGTGCCAGTTATTAGGCAGGCCTATGGCATATATTTCCACTTGTCTCCATTTGGCTTATAATGTCAAGGAAGGGTATGGCATTCATAAAGTTGTCTCTGAGCTGTACAAACAACTGTGGAAATATCAGCTGACTCCATTTCAGCAATTGTAGTGACTAGGGAGGAATTAATGCTTCCCTGACTTTATGGAGTTGTGAGACCTTGGTTGGTGGAATAGAATAGAATAAAATAAAATAAAATAAAATAAAATAAAATAAAATAAAAGTAAGTAAAATCAAAGCCAAATGATACTAGAGGAGATGCTGGAGGAAGACATTTATTGTCAATCAATATGGCATCTGAACTTGGAACACTGCATGTAAGAGTTGTCATTATCTCAGTTATGGTTCCAGGAGCCAGGAGCTCTTTTTTATTCAGATCCTACTCTTGTGGTAAAAGAAAGAGAGAAAGAAAGAAAGGGAGAAAGAAGGAAAGAAAGAAAGAAAGAAAGAAAGAAAGAAAGAAAGAAAGAAAGAAAGAAAGAAAGAAAGAAAGAAAGAAAGAAAAAGAAAGAAAAGGAAGGAAGAAAGAAAGAGAAAAGAGATGAGTGAAGTTTAGGTGCAGATAGAACAGTGTCTCAACAGTTTGGGGCTGCGGCTCCTCAAGGAACATGGAACAAAATGGTTCAACCAGCATTCTGGAACTAACTGTATGTACAATTACACACATAATAGTATTTAATACTATTGTTGAACATGGAGTGACATTTTAATGGTACAAAACTGGGAAAGTCTTATTGGTCATGCTCCTTGAAAGATCTTTGATAATTTGTACCATTCTTTCAGACTGTTTACTTGGACAACAGTTACCTATCCATTACTTCTTTAATCTGAAGTTGGTATAAACATAGATGTTGTAGGAACAATTTTGTGCTTCAGTGAAAAACTATGCACTATCTAGGGGACACCCTTCTATGTTATCTGATTCTGATTCTATGGGGGCTTTACAGTTCTGTAAATTGTAGATAACTGATAGTCATGTAAAAAAAAAATTCTTGTCTACAGACATGCAAATTCTGTCCTGTGTAGTAGAGGTTCAATTGACTATCCTCCACTGTGGAAGAAGCTAGTTTTGCCTTCATTTGCGCATTCATTTCCCATTTCCTTACTCCATGAAAATTTGTGCTTTTTTGACTTCTGCTTTGATTGGTTGTAAATCCTCCTCAGTTTCCTCATTAAATTAAATAAAATCTTTAATACACATTCATCTTTGTATCTATGAAAGTTATGATTTTATCTTTTTTTTGAAAATTATATTTAACCATGAATTGTCAAAATATTATCTTGTAATCCATGTGTTGCTAACCAATGTCATGACTCTGTGATTACTGTAGCAGAGGTCTGATACAGAACTATAAGTTTTTAATCAAAATTTATTGGTCATTTGTCTTGGAAAATCAGTGGCTTTGGTGATTATGTTGTGCAGCCTGTTATTTATGGGCAACAGGGCAAAGAATGTGCAGGTCTGGGGCAAGAGAATTCTTATGACTGCAAAACTACTATGGGATAGGGGCACCTGGGTGGCTCAGATGGTTGAGTGTTTGACTCTTGATTTTGGCTCAGATCATGATCTCATGGTTCCTGGGATTGAGCCTGCATCGGGCTCTGGGCTAACAACACTGAGACTACTTGAGATTCTCTTTCCCTCTTTTTGCCCCTCCCCTACTCATGGTCTCTCTCTCTCCCTCTCAAAATAAATAAGTAAACGTGAAAAAAAAAAACTATTATAGGATCCCTCAGCCACTTCCTCTGCTCACTGTCCCATTACTGAACCAGGGGACAACAGGAGCACAAAAGAACCAAAATATCAACATCAAATTGCAACCGGCAAAGGCTACCTGTACCTCCCTGTGCTCCGGGACATCCAGAATGAGTTCCTTTCTGGTAATATCAATAGAGATCATCTCCTAGAGGCTTAGGGAAATGTAAAGACCAGTTTCTATATTTAACTAGAAGACTTGTGATGTTTTTTGATGGCAAATTAAAAAGAATCAGAGTGGTTTCTTGGCATGAAAATCTTCTCTCAATACACACTATTATTATAGCAGCAAGTCATGAAAAAGGCCTGATACAGGTTGACATCCATGACCTTGTCAACATTAATGGGAACTTGTGTGGAAACCAACTTTTGTCTTCTTTGAAGTCTGAAGTTTTGAGTAGACTCTAGCTGCTTTGCTAAGGCCCTGATGCTGATTAGTTCTGATCTCTATCCTTTAAGATTCTCTTAGCAATTTGGCTGCTGTATTAAGAGTTGCAAGGGACATGTTTTACCGGTCCTCACAAATAGGGTGAAGTACTTGGCTTTACAGTTTCTGACACAAAAGAAAACAATGCCAACGAAAGTGAAACACTATCACTTATTGAAGTAAAAGCATAGTCTAAGGGAGTATGTTTTTCCTATCCGGATGGTCTTACCGAATCACTCTGCCCAAGTCCACTTTTGATACTTGATATTTGGTCATTCCCCAGACAGGAAGGGAGAAAGTGTGCATTATCTAATTAGACTTTAAAGTCTAATTAGAGCAAAGGTGTCATATGAGTCTGGTACGTTTCTCTGGGCACTTTTTGGTGATGGGAACAGAGTTATTCCCATGTAACCTTGATAATAGCTGTTTAGATAATTGTTGCACAGTTGCCTCAGATGAAACACATTCACATTTGAAGTTAGGAGTGGAAGCCACTTTGCAAGAGCCTTGCATTTACTTTCTGCTATAGGTCTGAATTTCAGTAAACTGTTTCCTAAATTTATATAATTGGGATCATAGCTAAGGCTTCAACTTTGGAGATAGCTTTGTTCACTAGAGCATGAAAAGTGCAGGATATTTCTTGTAAATCAGGACTTTTAAGGTATAGTAAAGTGACCTGTCACAAGTGTGTGGCATGATTCCCATTCTGTAAAATCTGCAAGGTTCAGTCTTACAATATCATAGTTAATTTTAATTTATGCTTTCTCTGTTTCTTTTTAAAATGCCTATAAAATGTGATTATAGTGCTTTTTTGCATTTCCCTGAACTTGGAGAATTAGTGTGAGCTCATTAAAATTTCACATGGATTGGGGTACTTGGGTGGCTCAGTCAGTTAAGCGTCCGACTTCAGCTCAGGTCATGATCTCATACTCCATGAGTTCGAGCCTCATGTCATGCTCTGTGCTGACAACTCAGAGCCTGGAGCCTGCTTCAGATTCTGTTCCCCCTCTCTCTCTGCCCCTCCTGGCTCGCAGTCTGTCTCTTTGTCTCAAAATAAAAAAAATAAAGACATAAAAAAATTAAAAATTTCATGTGGCTTATTGCCCTCTATTGAGGCTTTATATCACTGTCCCTGAATTTTAAAAAGCAGGTGTGTGTGTGTGTGTGTGTGGGGGGTGTGGGTGGGGGGTACCATCCCATTCTGTTCCCTGTGTATCTATAAAGATTAAAAAGATTTTTGCTTTCTTGATACTCAGATGTTTTCAATTCAAATGACTGTTCTGTCATTTGAAAGACAGCCTAAATATCTGCTGTTTTTTTTTTTCTTAATGGTGAATCACAATTATCCATCCAAGGGGTGCCTTGTTGGCTCATTAGTTAGAGCATGTGACTCTTGATCTCAGAGTTGTGAGTTCAAACTACACATTGGACATAGAGATTACTTTAAAAAAAAAAAAAAAGCTTATGCACAATTACCCATCCAAATGAAATATAATATTTTCCAAGGTAGTGAATAATTTGTTAGTTCCTTAAGACATTATTTTAGGGAGATAATAAGGTGTTGTGTGTGTTGCTGCTAAGGCAGGCTCCGATGTAAAAGCATGCTGGAACCTCAGGAACGTGGGCTGGCATGAAAAGAAGGAAGCTGGGCTTGAGATGAGAGAGAAATGAAAGTACAGGTGGGGGGGCGCCTGGGTGGCTTGGTCGGTTAAGCGTCCGACTTCGGCTCAGGTCATGATCTCGGCTCAGGTCATGATCTCACGGTCCGTGAGTTCGAGCCCCGCATCGGGCTCTGTGCTGACAGCTCAGAGCCTGGAGACTGTTTCAGATTCTGTGTCTCCCTCTCTCTCTGCCCCTCTCCTGTTCATGCTCTGTCTCTCTCTGTCTTAAAAATAAATAAACGTTAAAAAAAATTAAAAAAAAAAGTACAGGTGGGAATGCCATGCAACACGATGCTCTGGGTCTAAAGGGTGTAGCAATATAAGCTTGTCAGGCAGTTAGCGAATTAAGGTATATACAAGAGTAGGAAAATGCTTCTGTGGGCTCCAATATGTGCTCCATTTAGTAGATAAGCCTACAAGCAGGAAGTTGTTGTGTATGCCAATCCAGTGGTTCCTGGGAGGACCCCTGCAAAGTTATAATAAACAGGATCCAGAATGCAGGGATAAATCAGGCAGGATCAAGGCAGGGAATCAGGATGTGAAATATTTTATGAAGCACACATGATTTGGAGCCAGACTGAAATGGTTGTCCAAGCATTTTCCCTTCTTAGCTGTGTAACTTTTGCAAGTTCCTTAACCTTTCTGAGTCTCAATTTCTGTAACTGTAAAGTGAAATAATAATCACCACTTCACAGATTGTTATAAGGATTGGAAATGCTGTATGTAAAATGCCCAGCACAGTAGTAGACCCACAATATGACATCCATTCTTAATTGGTTAAGACATCAGTCCTTGTAAAGGCTGAGAGCTCCAAACAGTTGAGCCAAGGCAGCTGCTCAGTCTTAAGGACTGAGATGACTTGGTCAGGGAGAAGTCAGGTGGGAAATGTTGTGACCTGGCTATGTGGGATTCCAAGGCTCATTCTTAGCAAACCATACACCTTGTCTACAGGCTGGAGGGCCTGGGGCTGCTGATAAGGAATGGCTCAGAATAGGTCTAGGACAGAGGCCAGCCCCTGTAGTAGTCAGAGGACAAAAGGGGGGATCGGAGAAGGCAGAAATGACAGTGATTTTTGTTGGTGAAACCCATGGCCTGGTGGAGTAGTCTATGATCTCGTCTCTAAAGGGACCAGATCTTTCTTTTGGTCTGGGAAGAGTCCTCAAGTGTATGTGTGTGTGTGTGTGTGCACGTCATTAGCAATGATTGTTATTCATAGAGTCCTTTCACTAACCTATATTATTGTTTATTGTATGCTTATGCTGTCCTTGCAATAAGTAAATTATCATTTCCCTTTAATACCTAGCTGAGGAAAATAAAGTATAGAGTGAGCAAGTGATTTGTTCACATCACAATTGGAACCAGAATCTAAGTTTCATTTCTTCTAGACCAGAGCTTTTCCTCTTCTGTAGATTTAAAAATAAAATATTTTGAAGAGATTTTTGGTGCTGGTAATAGGACATACTTTACTTTGTGACTTGTGGGATTTTTTAAAACCATATCATAAAAGTATATTGGTAATTGTATCCTTAACTGTACCTCTATGTAGATTACAGGTGGGACAACATTTATGGGAAATTTCATGGCAGAATTAAAATTCCCAATTCCAGAGAAAACTTGCCTGACAGCACACTTTTTGAGGTAGTTAACATCTCAGTAAAGACAACAGGATGGTTCTGGATTTGTCTGTAGCTAGCTAGCTCTGTGGCTTTTGGCAAGTCTCCCAGACTTGAAAATCTGGTGGACTGTGTCATTCTAGCTTCAGCGTCCTAAGTGACCTTTGAAAGCTTCTTTCACCTCTAGGTAATAACGATACTGTGCTCCCACAACTGTGTTTTATGGATAGTATCATATGCGGGTATAATCACCTTCCTTTGATAGAAGAGGACCCTGAGGCTTAAAGAGATGAAGAGATCTGTGAAGACTGCACCAGTCATAAATGGAAGAGCAATTTCCAATGCAAGAAAAGACGGGTCCTTAAAGCCCTTGCTTGTTCCAGTGTGCCCGATCACCAATCAGTTAGTTTCTCCGCCCTTCACTGGTGAGAAGTCAGAGAACTGTTAGTGTAACACCTCCAGAATGGGAGGTACCCTCCCCAAGCATGTGCAAGATATTCCATTGTGAGATAGAAAAGAATGTCTCCACTTCAATTTATATTTAGTTCATACTTCAGACATTTTTATTTTGGGCATATTTTATAATATGCATAAGAGGTCAATAGTGTGTCTATACCAAATATAAGTAATTTACATATATCATACATGGAGGTTTATAGGTTTATTGGATTTTTTTTTCCTGAAAGGAAAAAAGTTTGGAGAGCCCTGATTTTCAATCTAATTTTAATTTTTGATTTAAAAAATGATAGTGAAAGTAAGTAGGCCATAAAAGTATCGTATAATAGAAACCCACTTGTAAGTGATTTTATTTGGATTATTTGATTTTTTGGATTATTTATACTTTCAGATTATCTGGGACCCCTGTTCACCTGTATCAAAGCAGCTATTGGAAACTTGATTCAAGAAGATAAGTCTGGTTCATGGGGGTTTGACTTTAGTAACCTTGCTGTTTCTGGTATTCAGGTAATAATAAATACTCTTATATATTTATGTGCCTGGTACCGTGATAAGCATTTAAAATTATATCTCATTTAATCCTCACGACAGCCCTGCAAGGAAGGATTAATAGCTCCATTTTATAGGCGAGGGATTTCAAGTTTAGTAAAATGCCCAGTTAGAATTTGGACTTTGATCTTTTTGATTCTTTTTTTTTTTTTTTTTTTTTAATTTTTTAACGTTTTATTTATTTTTGAGACAGGGAGAGACAGAGCATGAACGGGGGAGGGTCAGAGAGAGGGAGACACAGAATCTGAAACAGGCTCCAGGCTCTGAGCTGTCCGCACAGAGCCCGACGCGGGGCTCGAACTCACTGACCGCGAGATCACGACCTGAGCCGAAGTCGGCCGCTTAACCGACTGAGCCACCCAGGCACCCCTGATCTTTTTGATTCTTAAATTCACAGCGTGTTTGGTAATCTGTGTTACACATGTCATATGTATTTGCTAAAATATTAACATCATAAAAATTAAGGTTTTTTTCTTTCTATTCTTTAGAACCATTAAAATGGATGCCACAATACAAATCTTACCACAAAATTTCCAGTGTTCATATAAGAGATTGATTTACAAAATTATACATGCTATGCATTTTTCTCCTTATCTTTATTTTTAAAATTATTATTATTATTATTAATTTGTTTATTTTTGAGAGAGAGAGAGAGAGAGCAGGGGAGGGGCAGAGAGAGAATCCCAAGCATGCTCCACGCTGTCAGTGCCAGCCGGAAGCAGGGGCTCAACCTCATAAACACTGAGATCACAACCTGAGTCGAGGAGTCAGGAGTTGGACGCTTAACCAACTGAGTCTTTCAGGTGCCCCTCTCCTCTTTAAATAGAAGCAAACTTCAACTGTGATAGAATATCCTAATTAGCATATTTTATGTGCAATTATATCACCCTCAAGATTTAAAAATTAAAATCATTAATGTTTAATTATCTATAAGTAACTTACCAATCAGAACAGGTAATTTTGCTATTTGCTTTAGGAAAAGTTAAGGATATAAATTATCTTGTTGTCCAGTTAGGTTTGCTATATAATTCTAATTTATTCCATTAGCTTCTACTAGAAATTGAATACATTGTTTTGTCAAGTGAAGGCAAATAGTCTTTTTTTAATTGAAGTATAGTTGACACACAATGTTACATTAGTTTCAGGTGTACAACATAGTGATTGGACAAGTCTATATGTCATACTATGCTCACAAGTGTAGCTACCATCTGTCACCATACAATGCTATCATAATACCATTGATTATATTCCCTATCTGTACTTATCATCCCTGTCACATATTCATTCCATAACTGGAAGCCTGACTCTCTCACTCACCTTCACCCATTTTGCCCATCCCTCTGGCGCCCCCCCCTCCCCAAATTGCTTTTTACTTTTAGGTAAGAAAATGCATAAAAAAAGAGGATACAGACATAAATCTATTAATTATGTGTGAAATAAGGCTTACTAGTTGAATCTGGCTTTATAAGATATGATACACTTTGAATAAACAAGACATAGATTTAAATAATATTTACAATTGAAAACAAATAAAGGGACATTTTAGAAAATGGCTAATTACCCAGAAAGGGAATTTCAGTGGAAAAAAAAGAAAGGATTAAATTTGGCCACTGGGTGTCAATCTTGATCCATATTCACAAGCAGTTAGGTACTGAGAAATAAATCTTAGATGACTTCAGCTTTTCTTTGTAATTCTGTCTCCAGAGAGTAGGGGAAACACTTTTATTTAATAACTAACACAACAACACATTTTCTCTTTTAGTCTTTGTGATTTCTCTTTCACAACCATGAAGATTTCAATCTTCAGAAAATCTGAGTAAAAGACTAACTAAAATCTAAAGATCTGAGTAAAAGACTAACTAAAATCTAAAATCTGAGTAAAAGACTAACTAAAAATCTAACTAGAAGACTAAAAACAGCAGCAAAAGAAGCAGGTTTATTGAAAATGGATTGACATTTGCACTTTAAAAATCCTCCTGGGCTTGACTAGCTGTTTAAGACATCATTGGGTGACTTTATTTCTGCACAGTACTTTGTGTTAAATTTCAAAGTCAAATATTGGTCTGGAAAATATAACTCTCAATTAAATGTTGCACTTTATTTCACGATTACCTTCTCAACCCAGAAAAATTGTATAACTCTGAAAGGTGTATAGTGTAGGTGGATATCTCAGTCCCAAGATCCCCTTATCTGATCCCTTTATCTGTACCTCTTTCTAATGTATCCTTCTAGAATCTAGATATGCACAAAAAAGCATTTATGTATACCTTTCTCCTTCCCCCCCCCCCCCACCTTTTAAAAAAAAATACACAAATAGCACAGTATAGATGACATTCTGGAACTTCCTTTTTTTAAATGTTTAATAATGTATCTTTGCAGTTGCTGCACGTCAGTCAATATAGATCTACCTCATTTTGAATTGAGACCATCCTTTTAAAAATATAATAAATAGTACTCTGATGTTCTCATCTCTTAGGATTTTAAAAGTGGCACCAGAGGCAAGAATTTGGTCAGACATGCCAATCCAGATTAGAGGAAATGGAACGCGGAGAAGTTGGGCGTCCTCACCTCTGATGGTGTGCAAGTCTTTGATGCCCCTTCTCCTCCTCCTTCAAAACCCGTCCAACAACCCTGAACATACCGCTGACTTCTGTTTATCTTACACTCCCTGATAAGTCTCCTTAGAAGCTGGTGGTTCACTTAAGCCAAGTCACAGCCATATCTTGGCCCCTAAGACAAACTGTAGCAATGTTAGGGCCTAGAATAAAATATATCATAAAATTAGATAAAGCTGGATATTTGTGAATAACATTTTGAAAAACTCATTTGGATTAAAACAATGCAGCTTAATTTCATTTCTTTCTGAGCAATTGACTTGGATTGAGCATATTTTCATTTGTTTGAATTTAGTAGTTTGAGACTTCAATCTGTCTTCCTATAAATGGAACTGCCCCAAATGAGTCTCTATAATTATTGTGGGTTGCCATAGTCCCAAACTTACCTTTCCATTATGTTGGACTGGCACTGAAACCATTCTGGACAAAATTCCAGTAATCTTCTTGAAACAAATGCAATCATCACGTGTTGAGATGTAGCTTCAATGAGTAGTCAATGATCCCTTGCTTTCTGGAGTAGCTGTGTTCTATTGCAGGGTTTTGACATCCCTTCTCATCCCAAGCATGGTGGGAGATTGTACCTAGGTTTTGAATTAATTTTTGGTTTTGAGTACTTTTAGAATGTTGCATCATATATGTGGGAATCATTAGAGATACTCCCTTTAAGTGCTGGGGATACCTGTTACCAAGCTGTGTTCTCTTTCTCAGCATAGTACTTAGAACCCCTGCTTAGTAAAGGCCCTTTGAAAAGCCTCAGGGCTTTACAATTCTACCTACAGTATACAACAAGCCCTTTGGAGTGACTGCAGCATTTCCTTATAAGAATTAGGAGACATGGTCAGTGCTTGTGTTCAGAGGGGAGTTTTGGATGTTTTATGCCTTGTCAGGATGTTCAGAGGCCACTCTTGATTTATAGCTGAAGTCCCTATTAGCCTCAGAAGCTTCTATAAGCTTCTATAAGCTATAAGTTGGCTGGGAATGACTTTAAGTCAGGGCTGCCCAGCAGGTTGATCTGTAGGCCTTTGGGAGCAGTATTTCAATGCACCCTTAGAATTTTGCCACTCTTTAAGTTATCAGGGCCTTGATAGCATTAATGCAGCTTCTGTAAGGGTCTAGTCCGCAGGAGGAAGCCCAGAGCTGCCAGAAGCAGAAATAACAGTGGTTGTGTTTCCTTTCCTCTCAGGCCTTTACTACCAATGTTCCAGAAGAGTGTGTTCCCTTCCTGGAACTGCTCTTGGGAACTTTGGCCTCTCCTTTTGCCCTTGGCTGGTAACTGCTGCCAAACCCAGGATCAGACTGGCATTTCAGAAAGGCAAAGGTGGGATTTAGTGCCATTCCTTGTGTGCCCTTGTGCTAGGAACTAACAGCTTTTTCATCTGTGAAATAAAAATGATAATAATGTCAAAAAAATGATAATAGCGTCTGTGGAAATAAATGAGACGATGTATATAAAGAGGTTGGCACAATGTTGGCCAATGTAGGTGCTTAATAAATCGTGGCCACTAACACAGGGAGAGAAGTTTGCTTTAAGGCTCCCTGAAGAGGGTGATTTTAGTTGTTCCTTGTCTAAAAGAGGTCCTGCCCTTCTGACTCTCTGATATTTGAAATTCTGTAACCAGAAATTCATTCTCAAAATCAAAATGTCTTGGTCAGTATAAACACTTTTGTGAGAGAAAATATTCAGGTTTGGCAACCATTTACACATTAATGAGAATAAATTAATCTTAATAATAGGTTTTGATAGGGAGAGAGATAAGGGCGCTGACACTTTGGGGAAGAGAAGTTTTCACTGAGTAGAAAAAAAGAAAAGATTATCAAGGCTCAGACACTGTAATTTTTTTCTACTTTGGAGTTCTATATAGAGCTCCCTTATTTCCTTGAATTGTCCCTTTGGGAGGAAATGATCCATAGGTACTTAGTCCCATGGTTCCTTCTTTTCTTTATTTAAAGAAAAAAAATTTTAATGTTTATTTATTTTTGAGAGAGATACAGAACACAAGTGGGGGAGGGGCAGAGAGAGAGGGAGACACATAATCTAAAGCAGGCTCCAGGCTCTGAGCTGTCAGCACAGAGCCCGACACGGGGCTCAAATCCACGAACTGTGAGATCATGACCTGAGCCAAAGTCAGACACTTAACTGAGCCACCCATATGCCCTGCTTCATCATTAATCACTAATTAACTTTTTTGCTTAAGTTAGAGTAAAACTGGAAACAGCATGAGAGCAGGGACCCCATATATATTCTTATTACTCATGTATATTGGCCACAGTGCCATAATAAATATTTGTCTTTGAAGTAAATAGGCACAATATTTTGTAAATCTCTGTCTAAAGTTATAAGTTATTTATATATAATTATATGTAATTGAATATATGTTCAATTGAATATATAAGTATTATATTTGAATATATGTATGTATTTGAAAGGTATATGTAGTTGAAAGTATATATTCATGATATTTTCATGCTAAGTATATTCTTTCAGAAGAGACCTTATACCTTTTCTACTTAAATATACTTACTTTACAGACAGGTATTTAAGGGCCCAAATGGAAAAGTTACTCCATCTAGATCTCACAACTAATTTGTGGCAGAGCCACAGGGACAAAACCTGGGGTCTTTTGTTCCAAAATGGTACTTACTGTGTAATACTCAGTGTAGCTGAGTAGTCAATGAATGCCTAAGACAGCTAGGTTGGTTCAATATATATATACAGATTTTATCTGGAGCCAAGTACTCAAAAAGACATAAATTTAAGTGCATTAAAATATATACTTATTAAAATGAACCTATGTGGTTAGAAGTGAGAATAGTGGTGTCCTTTGGGGGAAGAGAGTGACCAAAAGGGTCATGAGGGGAGCTTCTGGGATGTGGATAATGTTCTGACTCTTGATTTGGTGCTGGCTACATGGATTAATTTATGAAAAATCCATCTAACTGTAAACTTAATGATTTGTGTATCTATTTTCCTCTTTAAAAAGTTTACTGAGAAGGATGTAGATTGGCTAGGTGCCATATGTATGTAAGACCTTGAAGTGCTATGTTTTACCCACATGAAAGTAATAGTTGGAGGTCAGAGGTTCACATTTTAGAATGGTCAAATTTAATCCTCCGCCTTTGTCCTTTTATTCTCTCCTGCTTTCTCCAAAATAAGCAAATTTATTTAAGAAACGTCACAGATAAACATCTACCCCATGGGTATTGCCCAAACTGTATGGAAAAATTATTGCCATGAGCCCAGGGTTAGAAATGCTTGTCTCCTGTTTGGTTACTGCATAACCTTTTTATGTGCCTTAATCTGATCTTTCTACCCCAGGCAGTAAAGGAGATGATCATTTTTCCTTCAGGCTTTGCAAGGACATTGTATGCGGATGGATGAGAGTGCTGGTCGCACAGCCACGAGTTGAATAGAGCTATTTCAAATGTTATCATGATTCTACTCTTGTGCTTCTCACAGTGTGCGAGGCAGGTCCAAGCATATTTTTCTTGAATGTTAGCACAGAAGGGAGTGGGAATTAATGGGTTTTTATCAAGAAATAGGAGGAGGAGGCGGCTGAATGCTATTGATGTAGAACTGACTATACAGCCTGCCACCTATTTCTCATCCTTTGATCTTTTGCCATGATTTTCACCTTTAAAAATTTTACTTAAAGCTTTGCCATGGAAATAGGACATTCTTATAGGCCCAACCGGAACAAGTACAGGGCTTGCAGTTTTATAGATTTTTAAAATTGAAATTAATTCTAGAAAACCTGGGCCATTTTAGACTTAAAATAGCTAACAGTTTTCTACAAATACAGTGATAGTTGTCTCAAGGTTCTATATTCCCATTCATTAGCTCCTTTTTTTTTTCTCAACATGACAACTTACCATATGAAGCTGCTCTTTTTCTTTGCATCCAAAGTTCCTAAAAAATTCTTTGGAAGTGTAAATTCCTTTGATTTCACTCTTCCTTTTCTGGTTGAAATAAGAAAAACATTAATTTAAAAAATTATACATGCCCATTTTAGCAATGAAAATGTTCTTACATAGTTGGAAACATTCAGAAATGGCAAGACCCTTGTCAACATTTTAACTTGGTTTATATAACCGTTCACTGCCTTTGGCTCCCTTTCCCACCACCCCCCCCCCAGCTTTATTAAGGTATAACTGATGAGTAGAATTATAAGATATTTAAACTGTACAATGTAATGATTTGATATACATGTACATTTTGTAAGAATTCCCTCCATGGAGTTAATTAACACATCCATCACCTCACATATTAGCCTTTTTTGTTGTATTTGAGAACATTTAAATTTTACCCAGCAAATTTCAGTTCTACAATACAGTTGTTAGCAATAAAGTGATCATGTTATACATTGGATCATTAGATCCTCAGACCTTATTCATCTCACAACTGAAAGTTTGTATTCTTTTACCAACCTCTCCCTATTTTCCCCAGCCCCTGGCACCCACTTCTCTGCTGTTTCAATGCATTCATCTTTTTTTTTTGGATTCCACATATAAGTGATTCCATGCAGTGTTTGTGTTTCTCTGTCTGGCTTATTTCACTTAGCATACTATTTGACTCCCTATTTAAGGTGTGCTAAATCTCCTAGGTCTTAGCTCTGTGCATCTCAAGCCAGACCAAAGGACCTATGAGTAAATAAAAAGACAGAAGTTCAAAGAGTAAACATTTTGACCTAATGCTGTTTAAAATTCAGATTTTACAAAATGTTTGCAATATAGTTCAGCAATTCCACTTAGAGTCTACTCACTCTGTATCAAGCTCCATGTTAGGCATTATACAAAATAATGACTTTCAAAGTTGCTTTTGTGTAGAAGGAATGTGATTCTTCCTTGCCTTAAGGATCGAAATCATTGTAATAGATAGAAACCCAAAGAGAAAATGCGTCCCTGAGACTAATTTTGTTCTGCACTTTTACTGTTTTGATCTTCCAGTCTTTCAATACATATTATTTGAAAACCGTGCCTTCACAAATGCAAGGATGGATCCACAATAATTTAATTACAAAGCTTCAAACACAGCCACTATTTTAAAAAGTATATGTAACTGAGAGGGGAAAACAAAGAGACAAATGAAAATATTATAGTTACTAATGTGAATGGCTGATAAAAATGAAATGGAGACAGTACTTTTTTTGAGGCTCAGAGATTAATTTTTTTTTTCCATTGAGGGATATTGGGAAACTTCTTTAAAAAATTTTGTGCTTAGAAGCACATCCATTGAAAAGATTCTGGCACTACTACTCCCATCTACATCCACATTCCAGCCGTATCTCTAGTGCAGAGATCTGAGAGTCAGAGTTAGAGAAAGATTTTAGAAAATAGGATTTTTTTTTTCCTTTTTTGCTGTAATTCAACCTGAGGGCTTTTCATTTAAGTTGTCATGGGGGTGGGGGGGGGCGCTGTGGACAAAAACCTACCACCAAACCTGATAATGCTCTCTTGGCTGGCTGCAGATGAGATTGCTTTTGCCATAAAGGAATGAGTTGATTTTGATTTAGCTTTAAATTACTCCAATGAATTGGTCATCAAAGGAGATATGCATAGATTTAATATAATTTCTATATTTCCAGTAATTGGTACACAACATTTTTATAAGTTTACCCTCGTTGTCAAGGAATAAAATCTGATGGAAGATCACTAAAAATTATTTTCATGGTATATATATATATATATACACACACACAAATGAGACTGCAATTAATTAATGAGCTGTTTTTCTCCTACCATGTACTTGTGTCATGACTCCTTTCTCTTATTGTACTGTCTGGAAAGTCATTTATTTTTACCTAAATCGACTAAAGTCTGTCAGTAATCAAAAGGTAAGAATATCGAACAAGTTTTCCTTTTCTCCCTAGACTGTGTCTCACAAAGTTTAGCCTGTACATATTGTCCCATGTAGCATTGCTTTATTTTTTATTTAAAAATACAGAATTTTTTTCAAGTATTGTTCTTTAAAAACAAGTACCCTTATTGCCAACATCTGAAAATTGGGGTGTTTTTCCCAAAAATCCAGATTTCTGGCTTCTGTTACAAAATTAGGGGCTGGTAATAATAGGTCTAACTTCTCTCAGGACAATAATTGACTGAAGCTGAACAGTAGCCAAGTTATACACTGTGGAACAATGTGAGTTTTTTCTTAAATATGACCTATATTAACTTATTTGTGTTACCAGCCTAGGCCCTGTAGGCCTTTGAGTTTGAGACTCTTCTTTGAGTCAGGAATTGGTCTGGGTTAGATAAGAGTTTAAAGGTAGCAAAGGATTTTTGCTGCTGTTGTTCAGAAAGCGGGAATGACCCTAGAGCTTCACGGTGGAGTCTAGAGTTTGGTTCAGACATATACGCGCCCTGGTCCCTGCCCTGACATTCCCTACATCTTAGAACTTGGGGCAAATTCCTTAAATATTCCTAAGCTGCTTCCTCTTGTGTAAGTGAAGCTAATAACATCTCTCTCCTAAGGTTGTTGGGAGGAGTAGTAGAGAGTGATTGTTTCCAGTACAAAAAGTTTTGCGAATGAAGAAATCCTCTAGCTAATTTTAAGAAATTGTTTACAGACCATTTACTAAAATTCTGAGAAGGGTGATACATTTGCGTATTTTAGATGGTCATCTAAATATTATCTGTTATCTGATTATCCCTCTTACTCTCCAAGTTAGAATTTTATTTTATTTATTTTATTTTTTGAAAGATTTTATTTTAAGTAATCTCTACACCCAACATGGGGCTCGAACTTACAACCCCGAGATCAAGAGTCATATGCCCTGAGCCAGCCAGGTGCCCCTCCAAGTTAGAATTTTATTTTTAAAATTTATTTATCTAAATTCAAGTTAGTTAACATAGAGTATAGTATTGGTTTCAGGAGTAGAACTCCCAAGTTAGAATTTTAAACCATTTCCCCTGTAATATAATTCTTTCAAGAAAGTCATAGTGATGGCTTTTAGGCTGAATAAAGTTTCCTACATTGTTTGGCTAGATTTCTGCATTCACAGTAGCCATGCTTAAAAGTCACTGTAACTTCAAAGGTCATTCTAGAATAGATAATAAGAGAAATGTTAAAACAAACAAAAAAGCCCTCAGGGAAGGATTAAGAATCCTTTTTGTGTGTGTTTGCACAGAAAAGGGTTAAATCAATTTCCCTACACTGGTAAAATAGACTGACCTAGAAAAAAAGCCTTTCCAAAAGAAACTTATCATTCCTAACGTTCATAGAGCTACTCTTGTTGGCTGCAATGAACTGAGTCTTCACTTATTTAAGTGACGAGAGAGAGATGACGTTGGGGCAGGTGGTTAGTGAACACTCCAGCAAGGGAAGAAAACGGTATCCACAACAGTATAAGACAGTATAAAACATTTGAAATGCATTTCATACTTGACACAGTATATCTCATTTGGTCACACCAATTATCTCTGAGATGGATGTTATTATTATTTCCAGTCTATGGATTACTAAAGGAACCCAAAATAGATATGAGTTTTTCCATAACAACTTGTCGCAGTGTTTTGATATCTAAATTAACATTGAGTCTATTTCTGAATTCCTGTTTGCCAAGGTCAGTAAACAATTCAGTATAAATCACATACTTGCCATGGGCCTGTACAAGAACTCTGGCCTTATGGACATGATGGGTCTTTGGACCATAGTGGTCACCATTGTTAATCCACTTTTTCTGCTATATGATGCCTCTGTCACAACCTGGCCCTTTACTGTTTGGCTCCAGGTAGACCACAGAGCAATCCTTCCCTGAGATCCTCTCTAATTTCTGCAGCTTGGCCATGGAGATCCCCATTGCTATTCCCAAGTCTCTTGTCTTCCATAGATATCCCTGTACCCATCCACTTCCTTCAACATCTAGAGCACTGTGGAGAAGCTAGTGGAAGTTTCCTTTCCTCATAGAGCCCCATTCCTCTCCCAGTCTTGCAAGAATCAAATATTTGGGAGTCCAAGCCAGCACTCTCATTTCCTAGGAAACATAGAAGCCTTAATACCATTTCCTTGCATGGGTCAAGACTTCCCAAAAAGAAAGCTTAGGAAACACACAAAACACTGTTACTCCTCCTGGGGCAAAGGAACCTAAAACTCAAACACAAAGACTTGGCTGTATTTCTTGAATAGAAAAAGGAAAAATAGCATTTTTTTTCTTTTTGTTGATGAATTCATAACAGCCCAAATGACACAAATTAATTATAGTAAATCCTTGGATTGTAACTTGTTCTGCAAGATGAACAGACATTTGTAATAAATTGTTTTGTACTTAAAACATTTTTTTTTAGTGTTCATTTATTTTTTAATTTTTTTAAATGTTTAGTTTTGAGAGAGAGACAGAGACAGAGCACAAGCAGGGGAGGGCAGAGAGAAAGCGAGACGCAGAATCTGAAGCAGGCCACGGGCTCTGAGCTGTCAGCACAGAGCCCAACATGAGGCTCAAACCCACGAGCTGTGAGATCATGACCTGAGCTGAAGTCAGAAGCTTAACCAACTGAACCACCCAGGCGCCCCTCTAATAAATTTTAACTTGATAAATGAGCGATATCTTACAATATGAGTAGTATGTGATGCTGAGTGTCACATGATCACAACAGAGCCAATGGTTCTTGAAATTCACTTTGATATATGACTGCTTTGGATTACAGGCATGTTTCCTGAATGAATTATGCTCGCAAGCCAATTCACACTGGTGCAGTATTAGAAACTTTCCAAAGCAAGTGAGACTGCTTTCTGAGTGATTAATTCATTAAACCTAATGGGTCTTTATACTTCATGAGTAAAAAAAAAAAAAAAAAAAAGGACAAAGTCATCTTTGGTGAAGATATTTGAAAGTTGATATTTGAAATTAGATGCTATATTAGGTCTTTGATAAAACAAACTACCTCAATTTTTAAAAAAGATATATTTATTTTTCAGAGAGAGTGCACAAGCAGGGAAGGGGCAGAGAGAGAGGGGTACAGAGGACCCAAAGCAGGTTCTGTGCTGACAGCAGCAAGCCCAATGCAGGGCTTAAACTCGTGAACCATGGGATCATGACCTGAGTTGAGGTTGCAAGCTCAACTGATTGAGCCACCCAGGTGCCTCAAACTCCTTCAGTCTTTAATGAAGCTTTTTTGAAACAGTTGACTTTTCACAGATAATTCTTCCACAACACCATCCCCCATGCCCCTCCCCTTTTAGCTTTGTTTTTATGAGACTTCTTGAGTACTAATAGTGGCCTTTGTCATTGATTCTTATTCTTTTTTTTTAAAGTTTTTTTTAACGTTTATTTTATTTTTTAATGTTTATTTTATTTTTTTGAGAGAGAGAGAGAGAGCGTGAGTGGGGAGGGACAGAGTGAGAAGGAGACACAGAATCAGAAGTAGGCTCCAGGCTCTGAGCTGTCAGCACAGAGCCTGACTTGGGGTGCTCGAACTATTTTACTGCAAGATCATGACCTGAGCCAAAGTCGGAAGCTTAACTGACTGAGCCATCCATGTGCTCCATTGATTCTTATTCTAATAGTCACATATCTAAGTTTGAGCCAGAGAACTATCTTTAGTCAACAAGGGCTTACAAATCCTTGGGGACCCTTGGAAGATCTAAGGGATCAAAGGGTATTTTTGGCCCCACTTTCAGCTATAAGACCTCAACTACAAATATAATATAATCCAGATGGTCATTAGCTTGACTATGCCATAATAGATAGAGACCTCTCATAAACAGAATTCTAGCCTGCTCATCCTTCTTGCAAGTTAAAAGGGAAGGCCTTTTCTGAGGCTGCTGTGTTAACATCCCATAAATGACCTCAGTAGGGTCTGATGAATGGTGATAAGAAAAGAAAGTGTACAGAATTGGATGTTTATACTATATGGTGAAAACCGTAGGACCATTAATAGAATGAATCCTGGGGAAGACTGAGGATTCTTTGACAGGAAGAGAAGAGTGACTATACTGACTTTGTGAGAACTCAAATATTACAGTCATTCATAATAACTGAGTAGAGTTGGGATTTGAACCTAGGCAATGTAGCTCTTAATTGTGATGGTTGCCTGATAGGCTCGGCAGCTTTATTACTGGGAGGATCTGGGGGAGCTTGATGAAAATAATGTCTTTCTATGTTGCCAGCAAACCTTCCCTGTGAAGAGCTGCCAGCCCTGATGCTGGCAGTATATTGCCTAGCAAATCTTGCCCATGAAGCCCTTTACACGTTGTGCACAAAAGCAGCAGTAAGAGCTAAACATTTCCTTCTCTAACCAACCCCATGGTTTATCAAGTAAAACAGTTACCTTAATCATCTCAAGTTCCAAAGGTTGGAACTTTGCTTTTTCCTAAGAGATTATTTTCTGAGAAGATTCTTAACTTGCCAAGAAGCAAACACCTTGGCAAAGGGGTAAAAAATTGACTACTTAGCGACCATCAATCCAGGGGGCTCAGGACCTTTGGATTATTGACACAGTTCATCTACTTTGGCAGTCATATAGGATTTCTAGGGACTAGCACATTTTTATTAACTGTCTCTTCAGCCACCAGACATGCAATTGTAGACTTCACATATTTAAAAAAACAGTTATAAAATTTTGGGACATTTTTTGGGGGGTAGAGTGACAAATCTGAAGAGTAAAATCATACAAATTCATGTCTATTCAGATCACCAATAGTGTGGCTATTGACTAATCCAATCCAAGTGGATCCTATTTTTTGTACTATACAATTTTTTAGCATACTTTGCTGTAATAGTTCTTGCAATACACTAAATTCCAGAGAAGAGTATAGAATAAGAATTAAATAATATTTAAAATTTGATGTTTGTGATCGTTAATGATTTGCAGCATGTGATAAAGAGAGAGCAACCAGTAGGCTATTCGCGTTTTTCATTCCCAGTAATTCCTTTTTTTTTTTTTTTAAGTTTATGTATTTATTTTGAGATAAAGAGACAGTATGAGTGGGGAAGAGGCAGAGAAAGGGAGAATCCCAAGCAGGCTCTGCCTCACCCCCCCCCCCCCCACCTGCCACTGATGGGGAGCGTGACCCCACGAACCGAACTGTGAGATCGTGACTGTGAGATCACTTAACTGACAGAGCCACCCAGAAGCCCCACTAATAATTCCTTTTGATTATAGAGTTGGGGTGTCCTATCCCCAAAGCTTATATTTTTCCTTATCCTTTCTCTGTTCATACTCTTCCTTTGTTTAGAATTTTCTTTCCTGAATTATCGCTTACGGAAACCCTTACTATCCTTCAAGGACCAGTTTGAAAGCTGCTTCTGCCCTGATGTCTTCTTTGATCACCCTGCTATCCTTTGTAGGCTCCCAGCACTCAGAACCTGCTGGGTGTCACATGGTGTTTAGTCCAGCCTGTCTGAATTTGCTGTTATTTCCATATGCATTTCATGTCACCTTCTAGGTTGGGTGTAGGGGTTGGCAAACTCTATAAATGGCCAGACAGTAAATATTTTAGTCTGTGTGGGCTATGTGGTCTCTGTCAGAGCTATTCAACTCTGGTATATGTAGAATGAAAACAGCATAGTCAGTATACAAATGAACTAGTACTCAAATAAACTGGATTTTTGGAAACTGACATTTGAATTCCACATAATTTTCACATGTCATGAGATACTGTTTTCCTTTTGATTTTTTTCAACCATATAAAATTGTAAAAATTCTCCATAGCTTCTGTTCTATACAGAAATAGGCATCTGGTAGATTTGGCCTGCAGTTTTAACTCTGTTCAAGATTGTTAGTCCCTGGAAGGCAAGAGCTATATCTTAGACAACTTCATGTCTATCTCACACAACACCTGCCACAAAACCTTTCAATAACCAGGTCCATGTTATTTGTGGAATTAATGTGGGATAAAAAGAAGACATATATCTATGCCATTGAAAAAAATCAGAAAACTTGAATGGTTTATGACAATTTCATTTATTCTCTTATTCTTTCAGCTACAAGGAAGTTTGGAGAAACAAAAAAAGTGATCAATTTTCCTTGTGCAACTTGACATAAGCAGAGTCAACCACTGAAATACTGTTGCCACGTAAAGGACCCAGTGGGTAATGTGGCAGTCCCTTCACCCTAAGGTTTATTAAAAAAGAAACAACTCATTTGGAGTATAAATGTTTTAAATTACACACTTGCTTTTGAAAAGTGTGTGAACAGGGGTTTGTATCAGTGTGAAGAAAAGAGCAAGAAATTCTGAGGCCTTTCAGGAGGACAAAAACACAGGAAGTTCCGAAGGCACTTTTCAGTCTATTTCGATTGCCACATGGATTTTTACAAAAAGAAAATAGGGTAAAGCTGGCTCTCTATTGTTGATTTTCATTTATTTTTCTCTTCTTGTTGGAATTTTATTGATTGTAGCAAGATACACTTAAAATTTACCATTTTAGTAATTTAAAGGATACAATTCAGTGGCATTAAGTATATTCACAATGTTACACAACCATAACCACTATCCATTTCCAGAATTTATCATCATCCCCAACAGAAACTCTGTACCTATCAAGCAGTATCTCTTGGGTCCCCTTTTCCCAAAGACCCCAGTAACCACCATTCTATTTTATGTCTCTGTGAATTTGACTACTGTGTGCACATATCACATACATGTGGAATCATATAGTGTTAGTCCTTTTGTGTCTTATTTCACTTAGCATAATGTTTTCAAGGTTCATCTATATTGTAGCATGTACCAAAACTACATTCCTTTTTTGGCTAGATGATATTGCAGTGTGTGTATATATCACATTTTATTTATTCATTCATCTGTTGATGGACTCTTGGATTATTTCCACCGTTTGGGTATTATAAACAGTACAGAAGTGAACATTGGCATACAAACATTTGCTTGAGTTCTTATTTTCAGTGTTGTTGGCTATATACCCGGGAATGGAATTGCTGGGTTTATTGTAATTGACATTTGATAAAACACCAAACTGTTTTCCACAGTGGCTACATTGTTTATATGTTCCAGCCATCAGTGCACAAAGGTCCTGATTTCTCCACATTGTTATTTTCTATTTGTTTGTTTCTTTGTTTTTTTTTACTATGATCATCCTAATGTGTTGAAGTGGTATCTCATTGTGATTTTGGTTTGCTTTCCTCTAATGACCAATGACATTGAGCATCTTTTCATGTGCTTTTTGGATATTTGAATATCTTCTTTGGAGACATATCTATTTGCCTGAGACAATCTCTTTGCCTGTTTTTTAAATTGAGTTGTTAGTCTTTTTGTTGTTGAGTTGTAAGAGTTCTTTATATATTCTGGATTCTAGACTTTTATCACATTTATGATTTATAAATATTTTCTCCTATTCTGTGAGTTCACTCTGTTGATTGTGTTCTTTGGGGTACAGAAGTTAAAACAATTTTTTTAAATTAAAGTATAGTTGACCTATGTTATGTTAGTTTCAGGTGTACAACATAGTGATTCAATAGTTCTGTGCTCACCACTATAAGTGTAGTTACCATCTGTCACCATACGTTATTATAATATTATTGAACTAGATCCCTTATGCTGTATCATAGTCATCCCCATGACTATTTACTTTCAGTTATACAATAAATAAGAAATTTAAAAATTTTTGATGAAGTCCAATTTATCTTTTTTTTCTTTTGGTGCTTGTGCTCTTGGTGTCATATTTTATTTGATCTTATTATTAGTTAAATTTTTTTTAATGTTTATTTATTTTTGGTAGATAGAACACAAGCAGGAGAAGAGAAGAGAGAGGGAGACACAGAATCTGAAGCAGGCTGCAGGCTCAGAGCTGTCAGCACAGAGCCTGATGCGGGGCTCAAACCCACAGACCACAAGATCATGACCTAAGCTGAAGTTGGACACTTAACTGACTGGGCCACCCAGGTGCCCCTCTTATTATTAGTTTTTAAAGATCCAAGTTGCAAAGTATTTTATTAACAGCATATTTTTAAAAAATAATCTCTATGCCTAATATGGGGCTTGAACTCCTAGCCCCGAGATCAAGAATCACATGCTCTACTAACTCAGCCAGCCAGATGCCCTGGTGTTATATTTTAGAAAGCATTGCCAATCCAAGGTCATTTGCCCGTATGTTTTTTTTTTTTTCTATGAGTTTTATAGTTTTAACTTAAGTCTTTGATCCATTTAGAGTTAATTTTTATTTATGGTACAAGGTGTAGGGATCCAACTTCATTTTTTGTCTATAGATATACTGTGGTCCCAACACCATTTGTTGAAAAGTCTATTCTTTCCCCATTGAATGGTTATGGGTGGCACCCCAACCAATTGACCACAGATGTATGGGTTTATTTCTGGACTGTCAATTATTTTCTATGGATGTATGTCTCCGCTTATGCCAGAAACACATTGTTTTCATTCCTGTAGCTTTGAAATAAGTCTTGAAATTATGAAGTGTGAGTTGTCTAACTTGATTCAGATTATCTTTTTTCAAGATTGCTTTGGCTATCTTTGGGGTCCCTTGCAATTCCATATAAATTTTAAGGTTGGCTTTTCCATTTCTGCAAAAAATGCCATTGGGATTTTGGTAGGATTACATGGAATCTGAGGATTATTTTGGAGACTATTGCTATTTCAACAATATTGAGTCTTCCAATCCATGAACACAGGCTGTCTTTTCCTTTATTCTTGCTTTCTTTAATTTGTTTCAGCAATGTTTTCAATCTATAAATCTTTTGTCTCCCTTGGTTAAGTTTATTCTTATGTATTTTATTCTTTTTATGCTATTATAAGTAGATTTTTTTTCTTAATTTATTTTGGATTGTTCATTGCTAGTGTATAGAAATACAAGTGATTTTTATGTGTTGATTTTGTAGCCTGCAACTTTTCTGAAATCATTTATTAGCTCTAACAGTGTGTGTGTGTGTGTGTGTGTGTGTGTGTGTGTGTGTTCTTTAGGGTTTTCTACATATGATATCATGTCATCTTTGAACAAAGATAATTTTACTTCTTCCTTTCCAATTTGGATGCTTCTTATTTCTTTTTCTTGCCTAATTGTTTTGGTTAGAACCTTCAGCCCTATGTTAGTTAAATACAGTGGTGAAAATGGGTATTCTTGTTTGTTCCTGATCTTAAGAGAAAAGCTTTCACTTTGTTCACCATTGACTATTGTATTAGCTGTGGGTCTTTCAGATAAATTCTTTATCATACTGAGGAAGTTTCCTCCAACTCCTAGTTTATTGAGTACTTTTGTTTATCATGAAAAGTGAGTTTTGCCAAACACTTTTTCTGTACCAACGGCAGTGATCATGTGGTTTTTATCATTCATTTTGTTAATATGATATATTACATTAATTGATTTTTATTTATTAAACCACCCTCACATTACAAGGATAAATCCCACTTGGTCATGGTGTATAATTCTCTTATTGTATTACTGAGTTCAGTTTGCTGGTATTTTGTTGAGGATTTTTACATCTATATTTATAATGGATATTAGTCTATTATTTTTTTTTCAAAATTTTATTTAAATTCTAATTAGTTAACATATAGTGTAATATTGGTTTCAGGAGTAGAATTTAGTGATTCACCACTTACATATAACATGCATTGCTCATCGTAACAAGTGCCCTCCTTAACACCCTCATCCATTTATAGCCCATGCCCCACCATCTCCCTCCATCAATCCTCAGTTCATTCTCTATAGTTAAGAGTCTCTTATGGTTTGCTTCCCTCTCTCTTTTCTCCCCCTTCCCATATGTTCATATGTTTTATTTCTTAAGTTACACATTTGAATGAAATCATATGATATTTGTCTTTCTCTGACTTATTTTGCTCAGCATAATACACTCTAGCTCCATCCACATCCTTGCAAATGTCAAGATTTCATTCTTTTTGATGGCTGAGTATTATTCCATAGTATGTATATACCACATCATCTTCTTTACCCATTCATCAGTCAATGGACATTTGGGCCCTTTTTTCCATAATTTGGCTATTGTTCATAATGCTGCTATAAACATTGGGGTGCATGTGCCCCTTTGAATCCATATTTTTATATCCTTTGGGTAAAATACCTCATAGTACAATTGCTGGGCCATAGGGTACTTATATTTTTAACTTTTTGAGGAATCTCCATACTGTTTTCCAGAGTGACTGCACCAGTTTGCATTCCTACCAACAGTGTAAAAGGGTTCCCCTTTATCCACAGCCTCACCAACATCTGTTGTTTCCTGAGTTGTTGATTTTAGCCATTCTGTCAGGTGCGAGGTGGTATCTCATTGTGGTTTTGATTTGTATGGTCTATAATTTTCTTTCTTTCTTTCTTTCTTTCTTTCTTTCTTTCTTTCTTTCCTTTCTTTTTTTGGTAATGTTTATTTTTATTTATTTATTTTTTTTAATTTTTTTTTTCAACGTTTTTTATTTATTTTTGGGACAGAGAGAGACAGAGCATGAACGGGGGAGGGGCAGAGAGAGAGGGAGACACAGAATCGGAAACAGGCTCCAGGCTCCGAGCCATCAGCCCAGAGCCTGACGCGGGGCTTGAACTCACAGACCGCGAGATCGTGACCTGGCTGAAGTCGGACGCTTAACCGACTGCGCCACCCAGGCGCCCCCGGTAATGTTTATTTTTGAGAGAGAGAAGCAGAGCACAAGTAGGGGAGGGGCAGAGAGAGAGGGAGACACAGAATCTGAAGCAGGCTCTGGGCTCTGAGCTGTCAGCACAGAGCCCAATGTGGGGCTTGAACCCACAAACTGTGAGATCATGACCTGAGCCAAAGTCAGACGCTTAACTGACTGAGCCACCCAGGCACCCCTATAATTTTCTTTTCTTTATAGTATTTTTGTCTGGTTTTGGTATCAAGATAATTCTAGCCTCATAGAATTAGTTAGGAAATGTGTCCTCCTATTCAGTATTCTTGGAAGAGTTTGAAAATGAGTGGTGTTAATTTTGCTTTAAGTGTTGGGTAGAATTCACAAGTGAAGTCATCTGGTTCTGGGCTTTTCTTTGTTTGGAGGTTTTGATACCTAATTCAATTTCCTTACTTGTTTTAGGTCTATTCAGATTTTCTCTTTCTTCTTGAGTCAGTTTTGGTAGTTTATGTACCTTTCAAATTTGTCCATTTTATTCATTGCATTTTGTTTTTTCTAGGTCCAGGGAAATCTCCCAAATTTAGCTAGAAGCTAAAATGATTATGATATATAAAATTTTTATTTTAGGAGTCTTAAAGTTTTCAGATAATGTTTTAATATCTAATGAATAGGTAAATAGGTTTTTGCCTGAGTAATATGCTTAGTGCATAAATACTTAGTGTTTCTAGATTGCCCTTTTTCTGAGCATCCCAATTTCTAAGACACCTAGCTTTTATGTTAAGTATGTACTTTTATCAATGAAAGACTTTTAATGAGGGAATTCATAATTTTACTCTTCAAAAACATACCTAATATAAGAACCTGGATATAGGGCTGCAGCTCCTGCACTCGCAGCTGCCTGCCTGCCCCTCCCTCTCCTCCTACCAGTGCCACAGACCCGGAGCCGGAGCCGCCACCGCCACAGCCACGGACACTATGGCTTCTGGAGTTACAGTGAATGATGAAGTCATCAAAGTTTTTAATGATATGAAAGTAAGAAAATCTTCTACACAAGAGGAGATCAAAAAAAGAAAGAAAGCTGTTCTCTTCTGTTTAAGCGATGACAAAAGACAAATAACTGTAGAGGAAGCAAAGCAGATCTTGGTGGGTGACATTGATGATACTGTAGAGGACCCCTACACATCTTTTGTGAAGTTGCTACCTCTGAATGATTGCCGATATGCTTTGTACGATGCCACCTACGAAACAAAAGAGTCTAAGAAAGAAGACCTAGTATTTATATTCTGGGCTCCTGAGAGTGCACCTTTAAAAAGCAATATGATTTATGCTAGCTCTAAAGATGCCGTTAAGGGGCGCCTGGGTGGCTCAGTCGGTTGAGTGTCCGACTTCAGCTCAGGTCACAATCTCACAGTCCGTGAGTTCGAGCCCCGCGACGGGCTCTGGGCTGATGGCTCAGAGCCTGGAGCCTGCTTCCGATTCTGTGTCTCCCTCTGTCTCTGCCCCTCCCCCCTTCATGCTCTGTCTCTCTCTGTCTCAAAAATAAATAAACATTAAAAAAAATTAAAAAAAAAATAAAGATGCCATTAAAAAGAAATTTACAGGTATTAAACATGAATGGCAAGTAAATGGCTTGGATGATATAAAGGACCGTTCAACACTTGGAGAGAAATTGGGAGGCAACGTAGTAGTTTCACTTGAAGGAAAACCCTTATAAAGTGCCAGTCAAGTGCCATCTGGATCTTAAGGAGCTTCCATTTCTCCAGCTCAATCAATTGAAATAGTGTTAGGTGTTTTTTGTTTCTGTTTTTTTTTTTTTTTTTTCCTCTTCCCACTGGGTCCTTCCAATACAGTGAATGAAGGAAATACCATTCATGTAAGCAGCCTATCAGTGATTGCCATTAGACTGTTTAATACTGTTACTTTTATGTAGAACCCAAGGAATGCCTTCCCGTCATATTTTAGCCAAAACAACTGGGTATATGCCTCCCTTGCAGCAAGCACTACAATGAAAGTGATTGTCAATGTGAATAGCTTAGAATACTGCAAAGGGTAAACTGATTGAATGCCTTGAAAGTATTATCCACTGGTCAGATGGTAAACTTTATTCAGTATTATTTATAGTTGCACTTGATTGCAGTTCTGTGAGGCTTGAGCATTCATACACCTCATCTGCCTTGACAAGCCTATTTTTGTGACATGGCAGCACAGATATAACACTATGCATTGAAAGCACTTTTTTTGTAATGAGTTTAACTCACTCTCCATCCCCCAAAAGGAATGCCAATTAAGTTTTGTTAACAGTGTCACCAGCTTATCCTAGTACCTCAGTATTCATTCCTGTTACCTGCATATCTTAAAAGAAACAGCTGTTAATGCCTTTTTGTTTTCCATTGAGCGTACACTACTGAATAAGTGTAGGAGTTTACGTTTACCATGTAAGTTTGGCAACACTAAAAATATTTTGAATATCAGTCATGATGGCAATTTCTGTATAAAAGAGCCTTAAATGGAACATTGTTTTTGAGATCAAACTCCCTACCCTCACAAAAATGACCACATCACAATAAAAGTTGTGGCATATTACCAAAAGAAAAAAAAAAAAGAACCTGGATATAAATAATGGAAAGGAGATCTTGGGTGGATAAAAAGGGTGGATAAAAATACTTATCACATAAGGTTGTTGGGCACTATAATGCATCAATTAAAGGATTTTATTATATTCCTTCTTCTTCATTTCAGCCATATGAATTACTTATCTTTCAATATTCAGCTTATAGATCATTTTATTCCCCAACCTTGATTTTTCCCTTTCAAAGGAGAGATAGGTGTGCCCTCCTGTGTGTGTCCATAGAAATTGTTTTTTCTCTTTTCATAAAGATGGCATATATTCTTATAGATAATTTAAAGAACATAGAAAAGTTAAAAAAGATCACCTCAAATCCCACCATTTAGAGCTAAAGACTTGTACTGGTTTAGTGATCATTCTTTTAGAGTGGAGTTCAATCTTGATCTTGACCTCATGCATCTCTCTCTCTGTCTCTACACACACACACACACACACACACACACACACACACACACACACAGACACATACAAGCCTATGCAACCTAACAGAATAGCATGTAGAATGCACGTTACTTTGCAAACTGATTTCCTAAACATTTTTATGAAGATAAAAATAATATTTAATATTTAGGGGCACCTGGGTGGCTTAGTTAGTCAAGCGTCCAGCTTTGGCTCATGTCAAGATCTTACAGTTTTGTGAGTTCAAGCTCCATGTTGGGCTCTGTGCTAACACCTCAGAGCCTGGAGCCTGCTTCAGATTCTGTGTCTTCCTCTCTCTCTGCCCCTCCCCCGCTTGTGCTCTGTCTGTCTCTCTCTCAAACATAAACAGAAAATAATACTTAATTTTTATCATAAGCTAATGCTTTAAATTTCTAGTAACCAAAGTGACATGGCAATTAAATTAGAGTTAATTTACAAGTAAGGGGTTTATGAAAAGCATATAAAGTTGTTTTATTAACTTTAATTTGTAAGGTCACATTTATAATACCCTTTCGCTTCTGTTCTGACTGAGGCAATTATCTAACTGTTGGTTGAAATAACTGTATGAACAGGAAGGTACAGAAGAGAGAAGTCTTCCTTTGACTGGTGAGTGAAGACAGGAGTCTAGATGAAAACCAGCCAACTCTGAAGGAGCAGAGGCAAAGGCACTCAGGTATGGAAAATATCCTTATCTTTATCTGCCCACTGGAAAGGGCTGTGTTGGAAGAAAAGAATTTGCAGTTCTCTCTTCTTAAACCTGCATTAGGAAGCACCTCCAATTTTTCAGTTTGAGAAATAGTAAGGATTTTGATTATAAAGAGTCATATAAGTAGTAAATCAATTTTAAAGAATAATTTTTAGAGCTATTTGGCCAAAAAGTTTTCTGTCAGTTTACCCACAATTACCAAGATCAGTGTAATCAGATGGTAGCAGAGTCAATGTCTCTGTGCTACTCACCCTCCCAAACATTAGTAATGGTAGGTTTTATTTTTATTATAATTTTTTTTTTCAGTTTAGGGAACCTCAGCTGATTCTGGGGATGGGTAAACATAGGTTTATTGTAATGTGTTATCTTCCAACTTGTTTCTCCCATCAGCATCTGCTTCTGTGTCACAAAATTCAAGTGGACTGTGTCCAAATATAACCAATGACAGTATAATTTATAATGGATATGGGGAGAAGTAAATGGTCTTTCAAAGAGAATTCAAAAAGACTATATATAATTGCTATATTTTTACTATAATTTTAAAAACTTTTCTTAGCCTAATTTTTCTTTCAGTTTGAGGTATTTCTAGACTTAAATATTATTTTATTTAATTTATTTATTTTTTATTAAATTTTTTAAGTGTTTATTTATTTTTGAGAGAGATAGACAAAGAGTACAAGCAGGGGAGGGGTGGAGAGAGAAAGGGAGACACAGAATCTGAAGCAGGCTGCAGGCTCTGAGCTGTCAGCACAGAGCCCTACGTGGGGCTTGAACCCACGAACTGTGAGATCATTACCTGAGCCGAAGTCCTGTGTTTAACCAACTGAGCCACCCAGGCTCCCCGACTTAAATATTATTTTAAAGTTATTACTTTCATGATGACAGAATGTGCAAATTTTGGATGATATCTCATCCAAATGTTGTTTTGCAATATATTCAAATTTAGTGAGTTTTTATTTTTGTGCCATATTTGTTACTAAAGAGGTTCCTATTACAACAGGGTATACTGCAAATATTAGGCAGAACATATTATGCTTTGAATTGAAAAATTGGAATTTTGGAAAACTGTATCTACCATTGGAAACTGGATAGCTTAAGTATACTGAAAGACTTTTTTTTTTTTTTTACAATGAGTTTTGTGGTAATATTAGCCAATGTAATTTAAAAAAATATTCTATAATGAAATACATCAACATTTAGAAGAGCTGCATAAGAGTGAATTAATATTTTCAAAATGACTAGTATATAATGATACAAAATCCATTCAAAGTTAAAGACCAATGGATTTTAATGTAATTGTGGATGAAAAGTTCCTTGATGTGGTTTCAAATTCCTTATTGTAATTAACTCTTAGGAACAACTTGTTGAGTTTTGGTGTAGTATCAGAGAATAGTCACAATTATATGAAAAATATATTTTAAAGTTAAAAATATGAAATAACAGTAAAGGCATTTGAGAACTACAGCACACTCAGCATTTGAGAGACCATGAGCCAAGAAAGAAAGGGAAAACACTTAGGAAAGCTGGAAATTCTCTGCTACTTTTCTTCTCAAAGCATTTCCAATTTGTAAGCTACATTGATCTGAGAAGTCTAATATAAATAAATGTTTACACGTTAAGAGTTTAATCAGAGCTTTTGGTAGTATGGTCCTGCTGAGATAAAGACTGGAATTCAGAGCCACTAAGGAAGAAAAGTTCCTGGAAAATGCTGCACATTTTCTACTGAGGTATTTAAAGGACACACCAGAACTAGTTCAGCCCTCAAAAAGATTGAAATCCAGGGGTGCCTGGAAGGCTCAGTTGGTTAAGCATCTGATTTTAGCTCAGATCATGATCTCACAGTTTGTGAGTTCAAGCCCCATGTTGGGCTCTGTGCTGACAGCTCAGAGCCTGAAGCCTACTTCGGATTCTGTGTCTCCCTCTCTCTTTGCCCCTCCTCTGCTCACATTCTGTCTCTCTGTCTCTCTGTCTCTCAAAAATAAATAAACATTAAAAAAAAGATTGAAATCTAGTCTTAAGACACTTCATTCTGGTTGGATCAAAGATTTACCCCTATTTTAACTGCCTACTTGAAGGAAAAGAAATTCTCTTTGGAGGAGATAGCATCATCTATAGCTTACACAATATGTTATACTCATTTAAAGTATTCAATTAAAATTTGCCAAGCATACCAGAAGCTAGAATGAAATGAATGGAAAAAAAAAAAAAGAAAGATAAACAATTGACAGTTTCAAAAGATACAATTCATATGTTGGAGATGATGAAATGGACAATTTCATGTGAGAACTGGGCTCTTTAAAAAAGGATTTGAATAAAAATTCTGGAACTGAAAATATAATGATGGAAATAAAAAATGTAATAAATGACTTTGACAGTATATAAAACCTAAAGTTAGTAGAAAGATGGAAATAATGAAAGCAAAGATATTAATGAAATGCAAAACAAAAATAAAAATGTAATTGATGTAAAAACAAATCCAAAGTTGGTTCTTCAAAAAGACCAACAAAATTGGTAATACTAGAAAAGAAAAAAAAAAAGGAGGAAATAATCAACCAATACAGTAATGAAAAGAAGGGCAGTACTGCAAATCATGCAGATTCCAAAAAGATAAGAGGAAATAATGAACAAACTTATGCCAATATATTTGAAAATGTGAATGAAATGGAAAAATTCCTAGAAAAGCAAAATTGCCAACATTGACATAAGAAAAAATAGAAAAATCAGTCCCTTGGTGGCACATTGATTACATTGGACCCTTTATATATGGAGGAAGAGGTGATTTATTCTTTCCAGAATCTACTGGTACTTTGAAGGTGGTTTTGTCTTTCCTTTTCACAGTGCCTCTGCCAGCACCATAAAAATGCCTGATTTACTAACATGGGATCTTGAATAGTGATGCCTCAGAACAAGCGGCTTATTTACAAGTGAAGGAGGTTTAATACTGGGTATTTGACCTTGGAATGCTTTAGTTTTATTATACAGCTTGTCCCCGATTTAGGATTTGACTTACGATTTTTTGATTTTACAATGGTAGAAAATAGATATGTATTCAACAGAAACAGTATTTCAAGTTTTGCATTTTGATTTTTTCCCCTGAGGTGGCAGTGTGTGGTATAGTGCTGTGTTGTGATGCTGGGCAGTGGCAGCTTCAGCTCCCTGTCAGCCAGGCGGTGACGAGGGCACACAACTGATAACACTTACAACCCTTCTGTACACACACAACCATTCTGTTTTTCACTTTCAGTACTCTGCTCAATGAATTAGGAGCTTTTCGATACTTTATTGTAAAATGGACTTTGTGTTAGATGATTTTGCCCAACTGTAAGCTAATGTAAGCGTTCTGAGCACGTTTAAGGTAGGCTAGGCTAGGCTAGGCTGGGCTATGATGTTCGGTGGGTTAGGCGTATTAAATACATTTTTCACTTACGATGCTTTCAACTTCTGATAGGTTTATCAGGAGGACGTAACCCCATAGTAAGTTGAAGAAGGTATGTATACCTCATAACCCAGAAGGAGCTTCCCTAATAGTACAATAGAATGACTTGTTCAATTTGTATTTAAATTACAAGGACAAAGCTTTGTAATTTGCTCAAGGACAAAGCTGTGGGATTGGGATATTGTCTTCTATGATCTAGCATGTGGCAGGTATATGCTGGTGCCTCTCATCATCACGGTAAGAGTTTGTTAAATGACAAGAATGCAGTTTAGGTTCTGCTGGATCAGAGATCCTGATCCTTAGACAGAATGATTTCACCAGGGGACACGGTAAAAGTACCACAGAACATTAAGGTATGACAACTGCCTAGTCACTTGACCCCTTACACGGGTTTCACCTCACCTTTACTGCAATCATTATGCTTCAGGTGTCTGTGGCATTTCTTTCATTTTGTGCCCAGGAGCTTCTCCATTGCTGCAGGCTCTAGTGGCTAGGGTGAACACACATGCATACCCCAGGTGACAGGGAAGGTAATGCCCCCCATGATCACTCTTAACCAATAGGGGATGGGAGCTGAAAGAGAAAGAGTTCTCCTGTTGATCCAGGGGAATAATTCTGAGACTCGATCTAAATTCTCCTTAGGAGGGTTCTGGGAGATCTAAGTGCCAGATATCACAGCAGTGACATTGATATAGCGCACTCAGTCCCGGACAGGGTCCCGCCGCCTCGCCCTTCCCAGGGACTAGAACCTGCCAGTTATTGCCACCCCTTCTCGCTGGAGCACCAACTGACCGTCTGGGACTCTGCTGACTCCCCACAGTCCAGACTGTACCTTCCTACCTTGTGTACCTTCCGTGGGCTTTGGTGATTGGTGACACTCTGAGGGGAGGAGGAAGGGGGAATTATTTTAGAAACACAAAAAGAGAGGCAGAAACAGACACAGAGAGGAATAAACCTAGAATTAAAAAAGAGGAGGGCTGTGAGAAAAGGTAGTAGTCACTTCGTGGCTTTCTTTTTGAGATTTCTGGATTTGGAAATGCAGAGCTCTCTGCTCTGACCCAAATCACTGGAATGTGGTTGGCCTCCCTGCACTGTGAAGTGGAGGAGAAGGTGGGATTGGGGACTGGAGGGGCAGAGGGGTCTGGTGCTTCCTGACTCTGGTGAGTTCTGGCTTGATCAGAACATCTGTGCATGCCTTAGGCTCACCTGACTCCCAGGGCTTCCTGTGATTGGGTCATTAAGTCCTAACATTTTTTAGCAGAGTCCTAATTTTATTCAACTTTCTTTTTTTTCAATCCGTGAGACTTACTAGATTCCCTGTTGTTTCTTTAAAATTCTGCCAAGACTTTTCATATGACTATATTTGCAAATCAGGAGGATTCTCCTATGATACTATATCTGGTGTCTCCATTTTTGGTTTGGAAAACGTGGCTGCTGCACTGGTTGTCCCTTTAGGTGTTGCTGTGGCTTTCTTGGCCCTGGCTACCTACCATGAACCGGCAGCTGACTTATGGCTCAGGACCTGGTTACAAGTTATTTAAAAAGGTAGGCGGTGGGAGAGTCATAAACGCAGTGTTCTTCCTTTTTGGATTGCAGTTGTTATTACATCAGAAGCATACTGGGGCTGCCTGGTAGGTGAGATACCTTAAGATGTCTTTTTGGTACTTTTTGATGGTTTCAGTCTTGCTTTGTTTTGCATGTGGCAGAGATCCACTCAAGTTGCTCGAGCAAAAGAAGGATTATTTTAAGGATATAGTAGGTTAGGAGCTAGACCTGGAGTGGAGTCAGGAGTTTAGGCAGCTCCAAGAACCTCTGCCTATCTCTCCCCTATGTCTCTGAATCTCACCATCAGTGCTGGGAAAGCAGATAGTATATTTGAGAAACCAAGAGGAGGCCAGTGTGTCTAGACTGTCATATGAGATTCAAGAGATTGCCAGGGGCCAGATCCTGCAAAGACTTGTAGATTATGCTAAAAATTTTGATTTTTATTTTAGAATAATGTGAAAACTACCGAAGTGTTATAACCAAGTGATCTATGTAGTCTGCATGACTGCAAAATATTATCCTGGTTTCAGAGAGAAAACTTTGAGGAAGTTACGGGAATACAAGTGTGATGACAGCTGGACTGAGGGAAAAAGAGCTGTGAGGACACATTAGAAGGGACTCCTAAGTCACTATGGGGGGCTTGGGAGGTATTCCTGGAAGAAGAGGTATTTTAGATGAGATTGGAAAGTTTAATCGGAGTTAACCAGATGAAGAAAGGTGTTGGGAGGGAAAGAATGGACACAGGCAATAATAGGAGTGAACACTGGGACATAGGAGGGGAACAGTTCATGTGGATTTATGATTTCCAAGTTTCTCAAACTTGAAAAAATCATTTGATTTCAATATAATTTCAAACTCACAGAAAAGTTGCAAGAATAGTGCAAAGAAATCCTCACACACTCTTTGCCCATTTGCTCTCTCTCTCTTCCTAACACACACGCATACACACAAATTTTGCTTTCTGAATTATTGGAGAATAAGTTGCAAAGTCATGTTTCTGTACCCCTAAATCCTCTAGGATGTATTTCCTAAGAACAAGGACATTCTCTTTCCTAAGCAATGTCAGACAATTTAACATTACAAGATACTATTATCCAATAGATAGTCGACATTGAAATGCCTCAGTTTTTCCTATATTTTTCCCTAGTCCAAGTCCAACCCAAGCCTGTGTGTTGCATTTAATTACCATATCTCTAAAAGGTTCCTTAGTCTTTGTCTTTCATGACCTTGCCATTTTTGAAGAATACAAGTTGGTAATTTTATAGAATGTCCCTCAGTTTGGGTTTGTCTGCTGCTTTCTCATGGCTATATTATGCATTTTTGTCAGTAATACCATGAGGCATCTGCTATATTTACCAAGTTTCTAGCTTCTGTAATCTTTAAGATGCTTTAACATCTGCCCTGCAGGCATATGCTGGACACACCTTGCAATGGACAACCTGATGGTATGCCCTAGTCACCTTGCCTTGACCTCCTGCCTCCCTCAGTGCCTCCCTCCTCTGAGAGTTCTCCCAAAGGAGTGTTTTTCAAATACAAACTGGCCAACCCTGAGTGTGTTTACCCTATCTGCGTATTCCTTCCTTCAGAAACCACAGAAAAGCTGCTTGCCCACATTTTCCCTCCTCTCCCTCTGGGAATGCTCACTTTGGTACTTCCCTGTGTGGCCCCCCAGTGGTGTGACACGTCTTCCCTCTCTTGGCAGCTGGATGCATATAATACACTACCTTTCCAATAGCAGTCATCTCCTGATCTATTGACCATACTATGCCTAAATAATAATAAAACCTACTAAGGTATCTGCCAGGTTTCTCCACTTCTCCTACTATGTGTAATTTGTGGAGAGATACCTCAAATTTTTTTGACTGTTATCTATAATAAGGTGACCATATATACCTATATATACATATGAATGAACCAGTTTTGTGAAACAATATGTATGCTTTCCACATGAAAGTTATTTTAGTTTCTATTCTGTTTTATTTAATTTGAAAATAATTCTTGTCTGAACTACTGAATTGATTTCTTACCCTCTACTTAGTAATGATCTTTGTTTGAAAGCACTAGCCTAATGCAGATATCACTTTGGATCATCTGATTGCAGAATGGAAAATAGATGGATAGATGGGGGGGAGCAAAACTGACAACAAGGAACTTGTATAAGGCTCTTGCCATCATTCAGGTGAGAGAGTCTAGGTGGCTACTGGCCATGAAGTTGAGAGAAGTGGGTGGGTTTGGGAGTAAAGAAAGTAGATTGAAGAATTTAAGTTAACAGCACTTCATGATTGATTGCATATAGGGGTGGGGAAGAGGGAGGGGTCAAGAATGACAATTCAGGCCTTGGCCTCTGGGCTGGATGGTGGTACCCCTTTCTGAGATAAGGAACAATGAAGGTTTACAGTTCAGGCTCCACCATGTTGAGTTTAAGGTATCAAGGACATTAGACTGGAGCTGTTCAGTGGGCAGTTGGCTCAATAGCATTTAAGAAGCAAGTCTGGGTTGGATTAATAGCAAATTGAAGTTGAATTTTACTCAAGGAAATTTTACAACTTTATGCCCACTGCAGGAAACAGAAGTTTGTTCAAGATAGGAACAAATTCTCTGAAAATAGTTTTAATGATTTGTTATTGAGGTGCATAAGTAAAATAATATGCACAAGTCGAAAATGTTTCAAGGAAGTCAATTAACGTAAATTTACTAGAATATCACTTTTCTGCACTGTTCCTCTCTGTCTCCGGTTAACTGTAAAGTCTTACATGCATATATATAGACAGAAATGTGGAAAACAAAAGAAATTGCTCTTTACATTATATAGAAACAATGTCGGCTTAAATCACCACTGTGGTAACTCGGGCTTTCCCGGATGCTGGTCCTCAGATTTAGTCCTCCAAATCTAGATTTTCTCAGGTATAGATACCGGAGATAGGCTGCAAAAAGATGCTTGTTTTCAAGCGGCACCAGTTTGGGGTTGCACTGAGAAAATGAGATTTTCCAGTGGAAAACTGTGGATGTGTGAATTTACACCCACAGCGTTGGGAGTGATGGACCGTGCTCCGTTAGTGGTCACTCATTCCCCATCCCCACCCTTTATCTGCTCCCCTCCCTCCCGCTCTCCCTCCATTCTCCCCCCCTTCACTGCGTTATTCTGGGATTAACGGCGGGGTCGGCCCCGTACACAAACGCAGCTGGCTCGTACCGTCAGCCTGAGCCCCGCTGTGCAACCACGTCAGGAATTCCAGTAAGTTGGCAACACAGGAGCACAAAGACAACAACAATGAGGAAAACCCTTCAGTGCAGAAAGGAATGTTTGGAGCCCTGGCTGCTACAGTGAAAGGACACACACACACACACACACACACACACACACACACACACACACCCACACCCCACACTCCACACTCGCGCCCGCGCTCACCCTCCCACACCCCCCACGCGCCCACACCCGCACTGGGAGCCACCCAGCCCCTCCCGCGCACGCCTCCCCAGCGGCCGCCGCAGCTCTTTGTAACTCCGCGGTGCGGGGACGCTCATTGACCATGCAGTGCGGCCTGGGCGGGCGTCAGAGCCGCCTGACCCCGGCGCGGTCTCGTACCATCGCCTCGGCCGCCCGGAACCGGCATAAATCACCAGCCGAGACTGAAGTGCAGCTTCTCGCCCCCTCGCCGCTTCCCTCCTCCCACCGGCCTCAGCCTCTTTACTTCCCAGACCCCTCTGGCCCTCCGGTCCCCAATCCTGCCTCCTCCTCGGCGCCGCCGCCGGACAGCGCCAGTGCCTTGCAGGGAGGCCAACCACGTTCCAGTGACTTGGGTCAGAGCAGAGAGCTCTGCATTTCCAAATCCAGAAATCTCGGAAAGAAAGCCACGAAGTGACTGCTGTCCCTTCTCACAGCCCTCCTCTTTTTTTAAGTCTAGGTTTTCCCTGTCTGTGTCTGTTTCTCTCTTTTTGTGTTTCTAAAATAGTTCCCCTTGCTCCTCCCCGCAGAGCGTCACCAATCACCAAAGTCCACGGAAGGTAGGGGTCCGGACTGTCGGGGGTCAGCAGAGCCCCAGACGGTCGGTCGGTGCCCCGGCGAGAAGGGGTGACAATAACTGGCAGGTTCTCGCTCCTGGGAAGGGCGAGGCGGCGGGACCCTGTCCGGGACTAAGTGCGCACAGGGCTGCCGCCTCCACTGTTCTGGCCCCTCTGGCTGGGGGAAAAGGGCTCCTGACTCCTTGGACCGGGACCTGGCCCCCGGGGCCCTGCTGCGGAGTTAATCCAGAGCCCGGGACAGGAGATTCTGGGGCGACCCCCCCCGCCCGAGAACGGCCCCTTCTCATAAGACAGGGATCCCAGGTTCAGGAAATAAGTCGCGCCACCCCTCCTTTTTTTCTGCCGGCTCTAGAGTCACGAACCGCCTGAGGAAGATGCTCTGAGGGTGGCTGTAAGGTCCCTCCGCAGGGCTCTTGGGGGCCGGAGTCCCCGGCAGCCTAACGCTGCCTTGCAGGAAGGAGCTTCAGGGCTCCCTGAACCCCTTACGTCTCTCCCTCATATAAAGGCGCACCAGTCAATCCAGAGGACATTCATTCTTTTCCAATGTTGCTTCAAATGGAACAGATTTGTAAGAAACGCGATCTGGCGGTGACACCTGTGTATGTGCTGCTTAAGAAAAGCTGAACAAGGATCCAACTCTCCCCCCAACATTGATCTGCCCCCTTTCTCTTGGAAAAAAACAAAAACAAAAACAAAAACAAAACAGCACCCATCTCAGCATCTCAACTCTATGGGCGAAACCGGGGTGTCCGAGAAAGCTAGAGATTTCAGACTAGAGAATGGTCACAAATTGCTCCCAGCGGGCTTATTCCTTCCGTTTTCTTCTCTTCTTTTTCTTCCTTTTTAAAGACTGTCGGTGGTAGGTTTCCCCGCGGACTGCGTAGCCGACTTCTGTTGCGCAGGCAAACCCGCGCAGAGGCTAGGGCAGAACGTGCCCGTGTGTGTGTGTGTGTGTGTGTGTGTGTGTGTGTGTGTGTGTGTGTGTGTCTCAGGCGGGTGTTCGCACAAGTGTGAGGCTTCCAGGAGTGAGTAAGCGTGTGAATGCCTAACTGTGAAGTGTGCGTGCACGTGTCGGTGTTTGTGTGACTGTGGAGTACCGCACGCGTGTGCGACTTAGGAATGTGTGTGCCGGCGCGCGAGTGAGCGCGTGAGACTGTCACTTTGTGTGATAGTGAGGAGTGTGGGCTACGGTGTGCGCGCGACCCTATGAAGTCGTGTGTGAGTGTGTGCGCGCGCGCGTGGGGTGTGCATGTGAGAGCGCACGTGTGTTCGAGTCCCTACTCCTTCCTACGCTGAGAAGTGCAGGGGGCGGGCCTGGCGGCAGGGGGCCTGCCCCGCTGGATTCCCGCATGCTAGTTCCGGGGCGGTCGGGTCTCAAGGGCTTTATGCACTGTCTGGAGGGTGGGGACTTGCGCGGGTAGAAAACGGGATGCCTCGGGCGCTGGGGCCGGCTTTCTGCCACTAGGAGCCCGCCGGGGTGCAGGCCTACAGGAGCGCTCGCGAGCAGAGGTGCCGCCGGTGCTGCGGGCTACGCGCGCCCACCTCCCGGGGAAGGAACAGCGAGGCCGGGGCCCCGGACGGTCGCGGGGATGGAGCGCGGGGCGGCGGCGGTGGCGTGCACGCTGCTTCTGGCTTTTGCCGCCTGCCTGGCGCCGGCCAGTGGCCAAGGTAAGCGCCCGCTGGCCGGAATTCCGCGTAGAGCTCGGGACTTACCCGGCAGTGGCAGGGGTCGAGTCCGTGAGCGCACAGAGGGGACCGCGGCCGGGAGGGGCCAGGGCAGGGCGGCGGCGTTGGAGCGGCTCCCGCCGGGGCGCTCAGGTTGCTCAGCGAGGGGCGAGCGCGAGCACCCCTCCTTCGCCCGCCCGGCAACCGAGCAGCCACAAACTTGAGAAAGCGGCTCCGCCGGTTTCGGTGACAGCGCACCCCACGGGGACCCCGTCTTTGTTCCCACGGGACTTTCTCCCGACCCTCTGGAAAGCACTCTGCAGTTGGAACCCGGAGAATGAGGTTCTCTCAGCCTGTGCGCAGTCTGTTCCCCCCACTTATTTATTCCCTGGGGGTGCTGAGCGGTCCTCGGAGCTGCTCAGTGCGCAGCTTTCCACCTGCAGCGCGCAGCCGGGGAGATCCCTTCGAGGGCTAGAGCACCCCCCCCCCCCTTCTTTTCCTCGGCGAAACTTGGTCCCGCGGTGACCCTCTAGAGACTGCATCTCGATGCAGATCATTTACGAGCCGAGATAAGGCAAAGAAGCGGGATTGGCGGAGAGAGCGGCTGATATACTGGAGCATTTTCTTGAAGGGTTTTCCTTTTCAACGGGGAGGTGGGGGCTTTTGTGTTGATGAATGGGGCCCCGTCTGCGCGGCCAGAGTTTTGAGGGCTCGAATGCAAAAGTTTCTGGTATGAAGCGCTTTAAAATTCTCTCAAGTTGTCAGAATTTACGTTTTTATAGAAACAGGCAGAGAAAGAAAGGGAGGAAGCAGTGGAGAGAATAAAAACAGTAAGGGTGAAAAACAGGGAAGACAAGTAGGGAGAAAAAGGGAGAGAAGGGAGAGGAGCAAACTTGAAGACAGAGCAGCGAACGGAGTGGGGGGTGGGTGGGGGAGAGAGAGAAAGAGAGAGAGAAAGAGAAAGAGAGAAAGAGAGAGACCAGGGATGAATGGGAAGGGCGAGGAGGAGGCCGGGGAACCCGCGAGCTCTCTCTAGGCTTTGCGTTGCTAGGTAGCAGCCCAGAGCTGCGTGTGACCGACCACCAGACAGACAGAACGGACGCTGCTGCCTCCACAGGGACTAATCTGTCTGTGGGGATGGGAGAGTTCTCCCCCCACTTCTCTCCCCTCCTGCTCCTTCCTTCCCGTCGGACAACTTAATTGCCCTACAATGAAAATGAAACCCCTATTGTTGTAGGATTAGCCAAAGCAATAAATTGATTTCCCTGGATCACATATTGGGGTTGACGGGTGGGGACTGTAGAAGTCCCCATTTATGGCAGAGAGAGGGAAAAGCTTGTGGATGGGCTGTGGCATGTATTCAAATGGTTAATCTGCTTTCTTTCCTCAATTCTTAGCGTAAGCTCCTTAGAGGGAATCAACTAAATAATTATACAGCAACTCCTAGCAGTACCCATTTCAGACTTCCTGAGAAGTTTGGAAACGCCAACAAACCTCACTGGTTTGTAAAAATCTTTGGAGAGGGAGGGGAGGCGGGGAGAGACTGTTAATAATTCTTGCTTTGCACACCTTTTTCTCAGGGTTGGTAACACGGAAAGAGGATTTATTATTATCGTGGAGGGTTTGCCGCAGCTCTTAGGGTGATATACATCGTATGTCCTAAGTATAGCCATAGGATTTACTGTATGTTCCTGTCAGTGCCTGGCAAAAGGAAATCTTGTCCGGATTCATCTGGGATACATCTGGATTGTTCCCATACAACCCAAACAGGTGTTTTCTCCCCTGGATTGATGGTTTAGTCACCAATAAGGTGTACTTAACTCTTTTTTTTTTTTAATTTTTAATGTTTATTTTTGAGAGAGAGAGAGAGAGAGCGAATGGAAGAGGGGCAGAGGGAGAGAGAGAGAGAGAGAGAGAGAGAGAGAGAGAGAGAGAGAGAGAGAGTTGGAGACACAGAATCCAAAGCAGGCTCCAGGCTCTGAGCTGTTAGCACAGAGCCTGCACAGAGCCCAAACGCGCTGAACTCAGGAACTATGAGATCATGACCTGAGCCGAAGTTGGACGTTTAACCAAGCCACCCAGGCGCCCCTGTACTTACTCTTTTTAGTGGTTTAAATCCATCCATCTTCTCTGATAATATACAATATATGTACAGTAATAATAGCATATCATACACTTATACATGTGGCAGACCCTGTTCTAAGTGCTTTACACTAATTGACATTTAATTTTTATAATACTATAAATACTATAATGTTGACATTTAATCTTTATAATAACCCTGTATCTGTTTTACTGATGGGAAATGGAGGCATGGGTCAATGAAGTTAACTTGCTCAAGGTCATACTGCTAGAAAATGGCAGAGGTGTGAGGCCAGTCCAAGAGATTCTGAGTCCAGAGGCTATAATTTAACTGCTATAGTGTGTGGCTCTCTCCTCTATTTCCCTGTCTCTTATTTTGTACTAAAAATGTCATGCTCCCTAAGTCACTACCCATGTATGAGGTTACTAAAGAAGCTGAGTGGTATTTTACAAGTCTTTGCCACTTTGCACCGTAACTCTGGATATTTTTTCAGAAATTCTTTTCAGGTTTCTATCACCTGACCTCTAGGTAACCTTCCTGTAAGGTTAAGGAGATTCTAGATTCCTGTCATATTGACTTATCAGGTGAAGTAAAGTATGACATTGTAAAGATCCTTATTTGAGCACACACTTTAGGTAAGATCTTCCTGCAAAGTTTGCATCATTAGAAATTGGAAAAGACCTCTGAGTATTTTATGGTTAGTCTTTAAAAAAATTATAACACATCTATAGCTAAAATTATTTGTATTTTCTTCATGTTTTGTAGAATGCTGTTAAGAAATATTGGGAGAGCCTGAACTCTGGAGTCAGGCTGTCTGGGTTCTAGCAATGGCTTTACCACTTTCTAGCTGTGTGACATTGGGGAAGTCACTAAACTTTCATGGCTCAGATTGCTTATCTGCAAAATTGATATGATAAGAGAATCTACTCCATGACATTTCATTAACATAAAGAGATAAAAGGGCTGAATATGTAAGGCATATAGACAAAGATCGTAACTACAGCTATTATTATATTGACCAACACTAAAAGTAACATTTCTTTTTTTGTTTTCTATTCGTATTTCTAATTTCCAAGTGCACATAAGGAAGCCTTAGGCATTTTCAAGTAACATTTCTTTGAGGAATTCCCAGATCCCAGTACATGACTGAAAGTTTTTTTGAGAAAATGGTATTGGTCTTCAAGTTATATTCTTTCATTCAATAGAAGCTGGGTTATGCCTTTTATAGTTAGTATCAGCTTTATGACAATTACACTTTCAGGTGAAGTTTATGTGTTTAAAAGGATTATGGGCCCAGTAACAAACAGGCAATATTTTGGTTCTGTCACATCTCTGATACTGCTGCTGCTTTAATTTCACAGCAGTTGGCTTCTTTTTCTCTGCTTGAAGTGAAGTTCTTCCTAGCCAGTTTTTATAGTATAGGGCTTCTGCTCAAACTCCCTTCAGTCTTGTGCCTGTCCTGTTCTAATAGAAAGTTAGACTTTTATAGATGGGGGAAACCTTAGCTATCAGCTGGTCTACTTGCATTATTTTATAGAAAAGTAACTAAACCTGGAGGGAAGAAAGGGGGACTGACAGGAGGGAAAGGGAGGGGGGTTAAGCCCTTAGCCTAAGGGCCTGTGGCCCAGGATAGAACCAGCTCTCCTCTTTGTGTCTTCCTAATTGATCATTTTTAATTTTTTAAAATACTTATTTATTTTTGAGACAGAGGGAGAGACAGAGTGTGAGCAGGGGAGGGACAGAGAGAGAGAGAGACACAGAATCCGAAGCAGGCTCCAGGCTCCAGGCTCCGAGCTGTCAACACAGAGCCCAACTTGGGGCTTGAACCCAAGAACCATGAGGTCATGACCTGAGCAAAAGTCAGATGTCCAACTGACTGAGCCACCCAGGCGCCCTTAATTGATCATTTTTAGATATAGGGTGGGTCACATATCCCGGGTCTAAGAGGAATCTCAAGTCTAATAGGATAGGTTAATACAACCATGTGTCATGTCCAGCTTGGTTCAGAACTTATGCCACGTTAGTGCCCCACCTTTCAAAGACCATATCTCTGGATCCATTTTTCAAAATCTTGGGCCATCGAAACGTGTTACTAAGGTTTATGGATTTCATAGTACAGAATAGGTATTTATTCTTAGTTGAAGGTAATTGTTAGGTCATTTTTTTTAAAGTTTATTTTTGCGAGAGGGAGGGAGAGAGGGAGAGAGAAGGTGAGCAGGGGAGGGCAGAGAGAGAGGGAGAGAGAATCCCAAGCAGGCTCCTCAGTGTCAGCACAGAGCCCTATGCAGGGCTCCACAAACCAACTGAGCCACCCAGGCACCCTTAGTGGCTACAACTTTAAATGTTAGTCTAGATTCATATTTGTAAATGACAGAAATCTAAATTAAACTTCCTGGAGACAAAAAAGGAAATTTATTTCAATACATAATTGTAAAGATATAACTATTAGGTTGAACCATATGGGATTGCTGTTTTTCTAAGAAAGACTCAACCTAACATAAAATTTTATATTTTGCTCAGCCTAATATAAAGTGGAGGCTCAGCCTATGTCAAGCTAATCTGGTCTCTCTATCTTCTGACTCTGAGAAGACTGTTCTCAATCATGTTCTTTAGTGTCTTAGGATGGCTGTCAGTGGCTCTTGGAGCCACGTTCTTTCTGGGAAAAAGCAAGAGTTTTTGTCTTGTCTTAAAAGTGTAAGTTGCCTCTTGGGCTCTGCTTAGGTCACAGACTCATTGCAGAACCAGTCATTGTACTTGGCATGAAATGTGCCCATGGCTTAGGCTTTGGGTCATATGCTTGGTTCCTGCAGTCATGGACTAAGGTCGACCATAGAGGGAAATTTGGATAGGGCTCCCACGTGAACAGAGGCTAGGCTGCTGCAAAAACCAAATCTTTCTAGGACACTTTATCAGGTAAAACCAGCTGATGCTATTTTTGTTTTATCCATGAAGACAGACTTAAAAGGCTGAAGAAATTTCTCAAGAGCAGTCAGTGCTGGAAAAACTCAATGAATTGAAGGGGGGAAACGTATTGGAAGTATTAAAGCAAAAGGGATGAAGTTTTATGTTCATGTGATCATGTTGCAATTTTAAGTTTAGGAGAACAGGAGAAAGAAGGACTTCTAGAAGATTTACGTGTAGCCTAAAGCCTTCTTATATGGAACAGATCTTTGTGATGGATAGGAAAGTTCTGAAAAGTGAGCTGAGAGAGCAGAGTACAGGAGCTCTTGAGTCCATTATATGATTCATTTTTCAGTGAATCCTACGTCCTTTCTCCTTTCCCAGCTAACTCTGCTTTCTTGCTTATATTTCTAAGACTTTGCTGCTTTTCCAGGCAGTAGGCCTTGGCTATGAGAATGGGGTGGAAAGAAAGAAGAGAGGAGGTTTGGAGACATTAAAATGCTTCTGTGGAGGGGTGCCTGGGTGGCTTATTCGGTTGAGCGTCAGACTCTTGTTTTCGGCTCAGGTCATGATCTTATGGTTTGTGTCGGGCTCTGTGCTGATCCTGCTTGGGATTCTCTTTCTCCCTTTCTCTCTGTCCCTCCCTCCCCCTCCCCCCCAAATAAATAAATAAAAGCATCTAATTAGAAAAAAAAAGCTTCTATGGAGACAATACATCCTGGTGCAAATCCAAGAGTCCTTAGCATTTAACCTAAGAACTTCTTCAATAATGGTAGAGCAGGTGTCTTTCACACCTCCCTGGATTGATTCGGAATGTCAAATATATGCACTCTATGCCAATGGTTATTTTGCTGGTCTTTAAGTCTTATTTCTAAAGCATGTGCTGAGAAACTAGAAACATTATCATTCCAAAATTAAGATGGTTAACTTTTATATAAGGGTACTTCTGACTTAGTACAGTGCCAAAACCCAATGCAAGGAAATAAGAAGTCTCTCTAAGAAAGGTGACGGGTTACACAATGTGAAGTTTCATGATGAAAGCTCTATGCTTTTAGTCATTAGCCCTCAGGTCATGCCTGACCCCCAAGGTTATTGGGAACAGGGAGAAATGAATGAAAGGAGGAAATGTAATTACCATTCTGTGCATTGAAAAGTTAAGCCACTGTTACCATGGATACAATGGCTTGTTTATTGTCCAGATCTTGAGATCCAAGTTTGTAAGCAATACCAGAGGTCTCCTTTAAGTTTATGTACTATCGGTCAATAACACATGAAGATTCTTTCTTAGTAACTTTGAACAGAAGCCTTTACTCACTAATCTACTGATTGACATTAAATGAAAACCTATATACTTTTGACGTTCCTATAGGTGTTAAATGTGAACAGGGGGAAGAAGACAATAGCTACAGTTCTGTTATGCTAGACTTTCTTGGATTCTTATATAAAAACATCCTGTCCTATAGTGTCAGAGATTTGCTTGTCTCTTTGGGCCCAATTTTTGGTTTTTATTTCATTAGCAAGGAGAAGCTTTTTTGTGTAAAGGCTGAAAAAGCAAAATAATTTATTTCATTAGGGAAATCCTCAAAGTTGAACTGGAATGGAAGGGTTTTTTAAAAATATGAAATATATCAATCCTATGCACATTATAATCTCACTAAAGGAGAGGAGAAAATGCTAGCATGTGCTGCCACACTGGTTTAATTTTGATATGGGGAAGGAAGGGTGTGAAGGATACTTTTTGTTGCGAGAAACAAGAAACTGAAAACCCACTTCAAACCGGCTTAAACAATAAAGGGTATTTATTGGCTTGTGTAAGAAAATTCTGAGGCCGAGTGGGGTTCAGGTGAGGTGCAGTCAGGGCTCCAGTTCTCTTTCTTTGTGTTTTTCTTGACTCTACTCTCTTCTAGGTTTCAGCTTTGTTTTCAGTCCAGCTTCCCCTATTGTTATATTATAGCTGCCAGAGCAAATGGGGCTGCATGTTTTCTTGATCATATCTAGGGTGAATTCAACATTGAGAGTTTGCTTATGTTCTCAAAAGCACTATTTCACCACAACTTATAGAATGTTATAATTTTTAGGAACCCTAGATAGAAGTCAGCCAGTTCCCCTAACTTGGCATTACCATCAAAGTCACCTGGGGAGCTTTAAAAAGTGTATAGATTCTTAGGCAAAAACCCAATCTTACTAAATTAGGAGTATGGGCATCTGTTTTTAAAGAGTTTCCAGTTGATTCTGAGGGTCAGACAATTTGGAAACAGCTGATCTAGGTAATCTCTCATTTTTAGTTTTGTAGCTAAAGGTATACTAACATGCCACTGTAAATTCCTTCTAGCAGGCAGTTAAATACACTCTGTTAAATCCATACTTTCTTTTGAATGGGGATGTTACAAGGTAGCTACAGTAAGAAGGAAAACTACTCTTTTATATCTAGTGCTGCCCCCATTTCTGGTCATCTCCTATCCTGCCTAACATGACCCTCCCTCCCTAGAGCTACTGTTTGTGTCTTAATTGTATTCTTTGCTCTGTCCCTGGACACAATTGAAGTCCTTCCTCCCCCTCTCAGAACCTTTGATTCTTTAAGCTGAGCAACTGTTGGATGGATCCTCTAATCCTTTCTTACCCAAATTAGGCAGATTTCTCTATAACCACTGTAATCTCTCTCCTCCAATTTATGTCAGAGCATCCTGACAGAGCCCACTCGCATCTAAAGCAGCCATCAATTCCATGGTTGGAATGGGAGTATTGGAAAACCTTGTAGCTCATTTCTTTTATAGCCTAGGCTCAATTCTTTGTTGACCCCACTGGGACTTAGAGTCCGTGATCCTACCACCTGTACACTGTCCCTCAAATCCCTTGTTTATTTACTTCCTCATCTTATATTGTTATGACTCTTCATTAACATTACTTCCTTGCCTATACCACCAGCAGTCGGGCCCCCCTGTCCCGTTGTCTTGCTCTCTTGTGCTCTGCCAAAGCTCAGTCCTGGTTAAATCTAATGCTCCACATCTGCATTGCTGTAGCTAAATGTGGCAAGAGAAAACACAAAACTAGGTTGACTGATCTCATTATAAATTTGTGAAACTAATCTCAACCTCAGACCTGCTGTCTGGTGAGGCCATTCACTTTCCTACTTCCTTATATTTCCTCTTTCCTCAAACTTCCGACACCACCTGCTCAGATGACATTGCTTCTTATAAATGTGAAAATAGAAGCAATCAGAAGAGAACTCAACAAGCTCCCATAACTCAGCCATCATCACCTGCATACATCCTGTCTGTATATTCTGTCTTCCCTCTGGTTACACTGGATGAACTTTCCATGCTCTTAAGTTCAAACAGTTCATTCATGTCCTACATTGAATTCTGTCTTAACCTCTCACTAATTAATTGTCTACTCTCTTTCCCCACATTTCTGTTCCTATTTTCTCTGTTCCTCTTTATGGCAAAATTCCTTCCCAGATTTGTCTATACCCACTGTAATTTTTCTCCTCCAATTTTTCTCAAATCCATGCCTTTCAAGTTTTTGCTCCCACCTTTGGTAGATACTTCTTTTGCCAAGGTCACTAATGACCTCCATGCTATTAAATCCAATAATCCACTCTCAGCTCTTGTTTTGTTTAACTATCAGAGGCATCTGACACTGTGTATCCTGCTTTCCTCCATGAAACACATCATCTGGCTTCCAAGAAACCAATTCTCCTCGTTTCCTTCTTCCTTGCTATTTTATTCCTGCCCATCTACCTGACTGACTACTTTTCATCTCTGCCTACGCTACGTCTTTGGAGACTCATCCTGTCTCATGGTTTTACCATCTATATGTTGACAACTTCCAAATTTGTGAATCTGATCCAAATCTAGACCAATACCATAACTCTGATCTTCTCTAATGCCCTAAACCTGCTTTCCACATAGGCTTTTCCATCTTAGTAAATGGCTGGACCATCCTTGCTTGGATTCCTTTTTCTTTTATATCTTACATTCAATCCATCAGAAAATCCCATTGTTTTAGTCTTCAAAATGTATCTAGAATCCAATCACTTTTTACCATGTTTATTGCTACCACACTGATCCACATCATAGTCAACTCTTACCGAGATTATTGCAATAGCTTCCTTACTGATCATTCTGCTTCCCTTTTGTCCCTCTTCTGTCTACTCTTGACACCTATTTAGAATATCAGTCGGATCATGTTACTACTGCTCAAAAGCTCCAATGGCTTCTGTCACACACAAGTTGAGTTGTCTAGAAACAGACACTAAGATGGAGTTTGGGGTAAAAGATGTTTATTAAGATCATTGCCCTTGAAGAGAAATGAGGAAGCAGGAATGGCAGAAGTTAAACACTCTGAGACGGCCTCAGTCAACCTAGTGGGGAGCTCTGGAGCAAGACTTGACTGTGAGAGTGTTCTATGGCAGGCTGCAATGACCTTTTTTAGTTACTAGATGTGGCCTGCCCTCATAAGGGCATGACCTTGGGCAAGGTGCCTTTCTATAAGTGAAGTGGACCCCAAAAGAGCTGAGTGAATGTAGAAAACCCTTTCTCCTCTCCCCCTCTCACAATGCTCTAGGCATGGTGATAATCCTTGCTTCCTCCCCCCCCACCCCCAACATAGTGTGTACCTTAAGGCTTTTAAATTTGCTTTCTCTCTGAGTGCTCTTCCCTCAAATTGTGCATGACTCACACTCCTTGCTTCCTATAGGTCTTTGCTCATAGGTCACCTTATCAGTGTGGTCTTCAGATTTTTCTTGATTAACTCTCTTCATTGCACTTATAACCATCTGACACAATGTATGTAACTTATTTATTTATTTATTTATTTATTTATTTATTTATTTATTTACTTTTGTCTTCCTTTCTTTAAAATGTCAATTTCATGAGGGCAGGAATTTTTGTCTCCCTTGTTTATTGCTTTATACCTAGTATCTAGAATAGGGCTAAATAAATAAATATAAGTTGAACAAATGGATAAATGCCCCATGGACTCTAAAGCTAAGAAGGGGCAATCAGCTCATCACCATGTCCCTGGTATTGCCAGCCTTTAATTCCCCCAGGCTCCATCAAAAATCCCATGGAGGGAATAAAAAATTGCTATCTCTATTAAAACAAGTGGCTTAGCAATGCTGTTTCTCTCCATTTGACTCTTCCCTTTCCTCTGCCTCGCTGACCCCCAACACTGATGATTCCCAATGCATGAGAGTAGCTGATCCTGCATCAGTCTCTTTAACCTTTCTAACGTTAACTTAGACACTTGGTTACCCTGTGAGAATCCCCTGTATATATAGAATGTGTCATTCTGCTATTTTTAGGACAGATTTGATACAGTAGCTTTTCCAAAAAGATAAGGCAAAGTTTTGACATTATGTTAGTGGACTGCCATTCTGTGTTTAAACAACACAAAAGAAAGCTGTCTGAGGCCACAGCACGGTGAAAACAGCCTTGATCACACAAAAGGGCCTCTTTGAAGAGGGGAGTGGTTTCCCAACTCAGGGAGGCGGCATGGACTATGGTGGAAAGAACATCACATGTCGAGCCGTGACATTCATTGGTCTTGTTCCTGATGAATGAAGGAAAAATGGGCTCAACCAAAGAAGGACCAGACTGCTGAAAAATGCCCATGACTGCTTGTCCTGTGGACACAACCTTTCTCATTCCAGGTCCCATTCTTTTGAGGACTCTATATACAACCATGACCAAATAGGTTAAAGGCAGAGGAATGGCTCAGTTACATGCATTAGAGTGCTTGCTACATGTCTGACACTATCCTAAGTGTTTTACAGGTATTAATTTACCCACTTCATTAACAATCTGAATTTATGGATAAAAGACCAAGACAAAGACAGGTGCCCAAAGCCATCCACTTACTAAGTGGTGAAACCAAGATTGGAACCCAGAGCCCTTATTCTTACATATTGTCACTGTGGATAAGTAGGAGCAGGTGGAAGATAGTGCCTGTCTACACAGTTAAACAAAGCCTTATTTAATGGTTCATGTTATGTTACGGTGACCTCATTTCAGAGATTGTTAGCTTTGCAACCCAAATGTCAGATACTTTTGTGTGACTTTGGCAATCATTCATGTAATACATGTTGATCAAGACCTTATGCTCCCAGCGCGATGTAACTAGTTATATCAAAGGATAGAGAGATTCCTGTGACATATGCCTGTCCAAAATACCTTACTATTCAGAAGAGTACACTTCTATTTTAACCTACTTTTTCCTCTATACTCCTTGGGTATCCATTGATTCTTGCTTGCTGGCTTCCTCCTGTACTACCATTCCTTATCTGGCAGTATTCTCTTCTCTATAATTACATGTCTTTTCATTCAAAAGATGACACCCAATTAGAGAGTTCTACTCTAACTTCCTCTTAGGGATGACAGATTTTAAAAGGTTGTTGTTATTTAATATTGATGGAAAAATTCTTAGTAAGTTCTCTTATTCAATATCCTAAAAGATAGTAATGAACAAGTGAGAGTGGAGTCTCTATATCTGAGGAGGCTGCTCTTTTTTTTTATTAAAAAATTTTTTTTTAATGTTTTATTTATTTTTGAGAGAGAGAGAGAGAGAAAGAGAGAGAGATAGAGAGAGAGAGAAAGAGAATGAGCAGGGGATGGGCAGAGACAGAGAGAGACACAGAATCCACATCAGTCTCCAGGCTCTGAGCTGTCAGGGAGCCTCTGAGCTGTCAGCACAGAGCCTGATGTGGGGTTCAAACTTGTGAACTGCAAGATCATGACCTGAGCCAAAGTCAGATACTTAAAAAAATTTTTTTTAACATTTATTCATTTTTGAGAGAGAGAGAGAGACAGAGCATGAGCGGGAAAGGGGCAGAGAGAGAGGGAGACACAGAATCTGAAGCAGGCTCCAGGCTCTGAGCTGTGAGCACAGAGCCCGACATGGGGCTCGACACAGGGCTCGAACTCACGAACTGCAAGATCGTGACCTGAGCCAGAGTCAGACACTCAACTGACTGAGCCACCCAGGTGCCCCATCAGACACATTAAAAAAAATTTTTTTTTTAATGTTTGTTTATTTTGAGAGAGAGGGAGAGAAAGCACGAGCTGGGGAGGGGCACAGAGAGAGGAAGACACAAAATCTGAGGCAGGCTCCGGGCTCTGAACTGTCAGCACAAAACCTGACATGGGGCTTGAACTCATGAACCGTGAGATCACGACCTGAGCTGAAGTTGGACACTCAACCGACTGAGCCACCCAGGTGCCCCTTGAGGAGACTGCTCTTGTAGAGATGTGGAAGGCATTTGCCTATGGGCTGGAGGTGCTAAAAGGTCTCTTGGCCCCCAAACGTCTCTCATCTTGGCCAAAGATGTCTGCTTTGTCATCGTTAGAACCAGTCCTTAGGAGTAAGACATTGTTTCCTCCTGAAACTCTGTTTAAAAGGGTAGAAATGTTTACCCCTCTAGAGCAGAGGAGTTTGGTGAGATAGCCATGCAGGTAAAAGTTTGCTAGAGCAAGGTTCACTGAGAATGAGATCCAAAACTGGTATGGTTTGATGGGGGATGAAAGTAGGGAGGAAGCTGCCAGAGGTGAGAGGTAGTCTTGGAAGGGAGTCAACTTCATCTCAACTGGGTTGCCTAAATCAGCATTTCTAGGAGAAAAAGGTCTTAGGATGATTTTACAGGGAATTTCTATTGTGAATCTGTCAAGTGGACTTCAAAGATAGAACTTCTTACCTTCTACTATGGCTCTGCTTCCTCAAGTTGGCTGTATTTGAAGTAGGACCTTAAAAGCAACAAAGTTGTAAGGCTCTATCAGTCATTCCTTAGCGATTCATCAGTGCCAAGTAAGATGGAGAGGAGGCTTCTGGATTGTACGTTGCAGTTATGATTTTTCTAGACCATAATGATGACTATTGATAGGTATTTCTGGTTTTGTTTTTAGCATGTAGTAAATAAAAAGAATTTGCAAATGAATAAAGTAAAATGCACATATTTCTTAAGTCAATTGTTAAATGGTTGATTTTTTAAATGTTTTTTTAAATTTTTTTTATTTTTGAGAGAGAGAGAGAGAAGGAAACTGCAAGTGGGAGAGGGTCAGAGAGAGAGGGAGGCAGAGGATTCAGAGTGGGCTCTGTGCTGACAGCAGAGAGCCCCACACAGGGCTTGAACTCACAAACTGAGCCATGAGATCATGACCTCACATGAAGTCTGATGCTTAATAAACTGAGCCACCCAAGCGCCCCCAATAAATGGTTAATTTTTGTGTACCAAAACTCTGAATTTTTTTTCCAGTTCACTTCTGCCACAAAAATTTACCTCTTCCCTAATATTTGGTGCAGTGAGGTGTTGAAAGAATTTGCAAAGTAATCATTGAAAGCCAAGATTCTGGTGAAAAACAAAATGCATGGTTTAAAAATTGAACATACTAACTGGAAGGCAGTGAAAGTTAGATGATTCTCACCGTAAATAATTAAACCCAGCAGTGCAGACAAGAGAAAACGTGGGACTTGAGCTCAGAGGGATACATCTTGTATTGAAGGCTTTCACTTCTCTGTAAGGGAAATCCTAGAGGTCTTTAATAGTTGTTGCCGATTGTGAATATGTGCAACAAAATCCCACTGTAATCCAGATTTATTTTTCAAACACTTTGCTGTGATGGAAGGAATGAGAAAAGGGCGGGAGGGGAATCAGGTTTTATCAAGACCCTTGCGCTCTTTCCCTTTAGCAAGTGTCAGCGTGATTTGTCACAGTGACCTGGGACTTTGGTTCCCTCCAGAGCCCTCTTGTACCGTGGGTGCTTTGGTAGATCAAAGACAATTTGGCTTTATTTTTTTTCAGAGAAGCAGTGGGTCTACTAATTGAGAACTGGGTAGCCATGAGAGACATGGGTTATATTCCTTCTGATTGGTTTTCTTATGCCTCCCCACCCCCTTTTCATTGAGGTGGGGGGCAGGTGATTTGTCTTAATTTTTCTATCTTTAAAAAAGGGAATAAGGTTTCATAGTTTTTATGAATATTGGCATTATGAAGTGCTTTGTTTTATTTAAAAAATTAACACAGACTAAAATAGACTTTGTAGTGTGCAGCTCTATCAGTTTTAATATGTGTATATATTTGTGTAACCACTACCACAGTCAAGATTAGAACAGCTCAGGGGTGCCTGGATGGCTCAGCCGGTTGGGCAGCCGACTTTTGGTTTCTGCTTGGGTCATGAACTCTGGTTCATGGGTTTGAGCCCCGAATCGGGCTCTGTGCTGATGGTGTGGAGTCTGCTTGGGATTCTCATTCTCCCTCTCTCTTTGCCCCTCCCCTGCTCGCTCTCCCTCTCAAAAAACAAACAAAAAAAGACAACTTAATTAAATCAAAAGAAATTAAAGGATTAGAACAGCTCAGTAATAACGTGCCCCTCACCCCCATTCCCTCACACGATTTCTTTGTAGTCACACCCTCCAAATAAGTTCTCAAGTTATTTTTTTGAAAACTCACTTTCTCATGTGAAAGTCTCCATTGCCTTTCATTTGCTCATTTTTACTTGAAGAGTGTTCCTAGCTCATTTTTTAAAGTAATTCAAAATGACATGGATGGTAGGGTTGCAAGGCTGCTTCTCCCTTATTATAAAAGAGGAAAAAACCCTGGAAAGATGGCAGCTCTTTCAGTATAGCTGTATAGGGGAAAACACACACACACACACGCGCACGCACACACACACACACACACACACACACACACCCCAAACTTGGCTTGTTGCTAGATTGGAATCTGCAAAGAAAACATGCTCAAGAAATCTCCCTTGAAGAGGGGGACAGAGGTTTATTTTTTATTTAACGATTTACCCCTTGACACCTGGGAAATGATTAGTTGATGTTTTCAAAGAAGATTAAGTCAGTGTGGTTAATTAACTGTAGTAATCAGGTGACTTAAATCAATTAACTCCTTGTTAACAATTTCCATCAATTTTGTAAATAAATGACTAAATCAGTAAATTGTACTCTTGAGATTAAAGGGTATTTCCTGATTTATTTTATTGATGACAAATTAGAGATTTTCTCCTTCTCATCTCATTTCCTCCCTGCCAACCTTACTGTTACAAATGAGAATTCTCAAGGTAGCTATAGTTTGAAAGAACACACCAGGTTAAGTTTTAATATATGACTTTAAAGAAAAGTCAGGCTGAAGGACCCCTTTGCTCTATCTTAGCAGATGTTGAAAGAATCACTTAGGGAAATGAAACTTAATGAGTAAGTGTGTGCATAATAATATTAAGGGAGAATGTGAGTAGCAAATAAACTGACTGCAGGATAAGCTCTTACTACTAAGTTTTAAAAAATTTTATTTTCCCTCCTTTTTCTAAGTTAAAACTGAATGATGCATATAATAAAATGAAACAGAATTTGGCTTTTAGCTAGAAATAACCTTTGATGGATATCTTAGGTGCTCTATTTAAAGGGAACTTATAAAAATAATTGGATTTATTGATTGTATTAGTCTGTAAAGCTTAACTGCGTTTTAAAAATATCATATAAATATACAAAAAAATGTTGTTTTTAGAATTTTTTAATTGAAGGGTGCCTGGGTGGCTCAGTTAAGCACCTGACTTGGTTTCAGTTCAGGTCATGATCTCCCGTGTGGGATCCAGCCCCAAGTAGGGCTCTGCGCTGACAATACAGAGACTACTTGGGACTGTCTCTCTCCCTCTCTCTCTGTCCCTCCTCTACTGATGCTCTCTCTCTCTCTCTCTCAAAATGAGTAAATAAACATTCAAAAAAAGAATCTCTATAATTGAAAATTCACTTCCCTGCCTATAAGATTTTATTATGTCTTCATCTCCAATGAAACATATGAGGTGGAACATTAAAAAATGATCTCCCATACCCTCAAATACGCCATTGCATTTCCTAGAAGACATGGAATATTCCAGGGATTTGCCCTGTATACCAGATGTTTTAAGGTTGTTTAGGATTGCTTCAAGAAGGAATATTTGGCATCTTGAATAACTTTTGAGGAATTAGTATGTATTTGCAAAAATTCTATGCTAAAATAAACCACATTTTATAAAGAGAAAATTCTTAAAGTTTCCTTGAATGTACAGAAAGTAGCCTAAATTGTGGGAATGCACTGAAGCCAGTGATATGAATTTAAATCTCTGGCTGCTAAGTAAAACTTTGGGCTCTTCCCGCTGCCCCTTCTCCACCTGCCCAAGGATCCTCAATCTCAAGGGTCTACCCTGGACATGGTTAACTTGTGGCCAAATCCTTTCTGGTGCTGGGACACTGCCTGGTGTTGGAGTTTGGAGACTTAGCTTGCTTACTTTCCAGATGTGTGCCCCTGGGCCACTAGATCTCTCTGAGCTTCAGTTTCCTTGACCTATACAATGGGTGTTAGTAATTTCTACCCTGCAGGCTCCTGGGAATATTTAAAGGACACTGTGAACATGTAAGTTCTTGGCACTTGGTGAGCATTCAGTAAACATTTGGCCCTACAGGGAACCTGGTGTTAAATCATTCATAGTTGACCAGCTCTTGGTTAGGTCAGTGCAGCAGAACAGCCACCATGCTGTGGTCTTTTGAAATAAAGGAACCACTTGTCAAATTCTCTATCCATACAACTTTCTGGGGAAAAGTATATCTTTTTTTTTTTTTTTTTTTTTTTTTTAAGGAGGTGAAACTATCAGACAAAGAAGAAACATTAGAAGACAGGCCTTATAATCTGTCTTTCTACTCCAAGAATTTTTGGTTCTTCACTTTTCAGGTCTTGAAAGCACAGATCCCAAAATGTAATGTTACAGAAGGTTTCAAACTTCTGAATGGATCCAGTATTTCCATTTCATGTGTTCTGTATATGTTTCCTAGAAACTTGATCCCATGCAGAGTTTACTGATGAGGTCTTTGTAACTGAGAATAACAATGATACTCTCTACTTAGCCCAATGAAGAACCTTGGGGCTAAGTAGAGTTGGGTGTGTCCCCTGGTCAAGGAGAAGGATTTCTAGGGGGAAGAGTATATTTGAAGATGAACGCTTGGCTTTGTGAGAGGTTTTAGGCAGAATGTGTAAGAATCACAATCAATGATGTGTTTTTTCTTTTGTGGTAGTGTCTTTTTGTTGCATGAAACTAGAGCAAGGTCAGTGAGGGGTGTTCAAGGTCAGTTCAAGGGGGTGAGAAAGCTATCAGCGAATCTAGTTTTGGTTAATAATCAGTGAATATTATCATTAATGTATTTATTCCACAAACATTTACTGAGATCCTATTGTGCCTAGAAGTGGAGACACGGAGGGATAAGACGCGTAAATAAACACTTGTGAGAGGTGCTATAGCAGAGGTTTGGGAACACAGGAAAGGATTGAAGTCAAGTAAGGCCTGAGGGGGCCAAGAGCCAAGAAGACCATAAAGATGGCTGTTTGAACTGAGTCTTCAGGAGGGTGTGCCAGCAGGAGATGGAGTTGGAAGAGTGGAGTCTGTTGACACCGTGGAGGACTTTGTCTGTCAAGAAGTTTGGTGCCTTTGAAGAAATGTAAAGAGGGAAGTGCAACAGACTTTTGTTTTGTAAAGATAATGCTTGCTGCAATGAGGGAAAGCAGATCAACCAGTTAAGTTAGAGGAGCCACAGATGATGAGGGTGGAACCAAACCTGTGGATCTGCAGGTGATAAGAAATGTGGAGAGTCACCATGGGATAGAGAGAAAGCTTTTATTTGTGGCTTTTTGGGGATAATTCATGTTATTTGTTTTATAAGTTGATATGCTTATTTATGGGAGTATTAGACATATCTTTTCAGTGTACATCCATGTTATATACATTTATAACTACTTGATAGTATTTTCTTGAATCCTTTGTTTTAAACACTTCTACCTCATTGACCATCTAGGCATGGTGTGTGATGTCTTCTGTGGTTTAGCTCCCTGACTCCTAGTTGGTACAGCTCACTTAAGAGGCATCTAGAAATGTGTAGGCTTTTTTTTTGGGGGGGGGGGGGCGTTGTCATAATGCCTGAGTGTCACTGCTAGGCGTTGAGAGGAGGGATGCTACATTAGCTGCAATATACAGGACAGTTCTATACTACAAGAAGCTGTCTAGTCCCAAATGCCAATAGTATTTCTGTTGAGGGTCCATCTTGGTTGACAGGGAGTGAAGGAAGGAATAATACTACTACTAATAACTGACATTTTACTGAAACTTACTATATGCCTGTGATATAGTCACCATAGTTATATGTTCAATCCTTGTGTCAGTTTGGGGAGGTTCTATCCCCATTTTATAAATGAGCACACTGAGACAGAGTAGGAGGACTGGCTCTGGGTCTTGCATGCTTAATTAACTCTAATACCGACTGAACCATCCAAGCGCCCAATTCTTTAACTTTTATTGAATACATACTCAGTTTAATACAATAGATTGATCAATTACAAGAGGACAGTGAGAAATACATTTGCATGGTGTGCTTATACTTTATTAAATATCTCAGAATACATCTCTTGGAAACATTTCATCCAGTTTAGTAGAATATTAGCAAAGTATCACCTCCAAGTATTTTTTAAAATATGGAAAATGATCACATTTATTGATTAGGAGAAACTCTTACTTGATGGCAAAACAGTTGGTGCTCTATAGATGTCTTGTAAATTGAATTGACTCTATGGAGGCACTAAGTGGTTTTAGAGGGTGCTATGATCTTGAAAATTTGGTTTTTACTTCATGTAAAAGGGAATCTGCCTCAAGCACTCAAGGTCTTTGTAATTTGAAGGCATGTGTCAGTGATACAGGATGAAAAATGTGTCTCTTTCTTGGACATGCCTTACACTTTCTGGCCTCTGCCAGTTCCAGTTTGTTTCCTCTGCCAGAAATACCCATCCCTCAGATCTGCGTACTGGGGCTTATGCGCTCCTTTCTCCACAGGGCCTTTCTCGATTTCCACTCAATGTTATCTAAACCTCTCTTACAGCACTTATCATCATACCATGAATTATAATTATTTATGTATGTATTTTATCTCCTCTAGAATAGGACCACTAAGGCTGAGTTATGCCTGCCTCCCCTGGTATCCTGTGTCTGGAACAAAGCCATGTGGAAGCAGGAGCTTGAGAAATATTTGTTTTGGTAGATATTTAAAAGAACCACATGAGTGTAGTAAAGCAACTCCATCACCTAGGAGAGGTGATAGGACTGTTGTTGCAGAGAGGATTTTGTTTGGCTTGACCGGATAAACATTTGTTTTTCTAACCAGCAGTAGAAGGCTGGCTTGGTACTCCTGTGACTCCTGTCTTCCTGCTCCACCATACTCTGGTGGTGCAATCCATCCCTAAGGTCACCTCATTGTCCGAAATAGCTGCTGTAGCCACAGCCATCACTGCTCCGTGCCAGGTAGTGGAAATGGAGGAGGAAAAGGAAGAGTGTGACTTCTGTCTTTAAACAGACTTCCCAGAAGTCCTGTACAACACTTCTGCTTGCATTTCATCTCCTTGATTATGACTTAATCCCATGACCACACTTAGCTGAAGTCTGGGAAATGTAGCCTTTCAGCTGAAGACCTGTTCACCTGAATAAAATTGAGATTCTCTTTCTGAATAGGAAGGGGGAATGAATATTGGGGTAGGCTACTTTGGTCTTGGCCATAGATGGCCAGGTAACACTGGGCATTTGTTCAGTGTTGAGGATCACATTTTGGGAGAGACTGAGACTATTTGAAATGAATTTGGAGGAGAGAAACAAGGATGGTGAGAGAACTGGAGGCTATGTTATGGGAAAAAGGCTGGAAAAACTAGAGCTTCTTGGGGAGATAAGAGGGAACAAATGGCTGGCTTTCCCCAGATATTTGAAGGACCATAATGTGGAAGAAGGATAAGCCTATTTTAAATGGTTCTGAGGGATAGGAAGGAAATTGTTGGTGCATAGCATGCACCAATGGAATGTTGGAATTCTACTTTAAGGTCTCTTTTAACCTTTGACCTTATGTAGTAGAGCTATATTACTGTATATATGTCTGTGAGTCTCTGATTTTAAGGTTAGAAATACTGCTTGTTCCCTGGTTTCTTTACATCAAAATCAACCCCCCGCCTTAAAAAATATTTTTTAGAGAGAGAGAGAGAAAAAGGGAGAGAGCTCAAGCAGGGGAGGTAGGGAGGGAGGGAGAGAGAGAGAGAGAGAGAGAGAGAGAGAGAGAGAGAGAGAGGGAGAATCCCAAGGAGGCTCTGTGCTGTCAGCACAGAGCCTGACTTAGGGCTCAGGCTCACAAACTGCAAAATCATGACCTGAGCCAAAATCAAGAGTTGGAAGCTTAAACCAACTAAGCCACTCAGCTGCTCCTAGAATCCCCCTTTCTTTCTTTTTTTTTTTTAAAGTTTTTTTTAATGTTTATTCATTTTTGAGAGAGAGAGAGAGAGAGAGAGAGAGAGAGAGAAAGAGCACAAGCAGGGGAGGGTCAGAGAGAGAGGGAGGCACAGAAACTGAAGCAGGCTTCAGGCTCTGAGCTGTCAACACAGAGCTCGATGTGGGTCTTGAACCCACCAACTGCGAGATCATGACCTGAGCCGAAGTTGGACGTCCAACCGACTGAGCCACCCAGGTGCCCCGAATCTTTTCTTAATGGTTGTTTTAGTGGTGATACAGTCAGCAGTTTACATTTTGCAAAGCACAGGAATTTCCTCTTGCCAGATGTGGCCTCGGTTTCCTTCATGCTTGGCTTTCTTCAAAATGTCGTGGAGTAAGAAACAATTTCCACACTTAGGGTGTAGTGAGAATTCTTAGGTTGTAAACACTTAATATGAAGGTTTAGTAACTTCATATTTTTTAACTCAATAATTCAATAAATACTGTCACTCTCAACTTCTTTGGACTGAGATATCTATGTACTAAACAATCTAAATACCCCTAAAATGTAATTGTTTAAATGTCTTAAAAACAGCTATTATCGACAAAAAAATAAGCTTTCAGAGAGTTTATTTCACTAAGTAGTAATGTATTTTTGAAAGTGCATAGAGTAGACACATGCCTGAAAACTTGCCTATCTTTGTGAATTAAGTTCTACTCTTCTAGTTCAGTTTTATTTTGAATGCAGATATATTTTTCTCTTCTAAACTTCAGATATAAGAAACAGTTAAAGAGAGAATATAATTAAAAATTTTTTTCTTTTAATGTTTATTTTGAGAGAGAGAGAGAGAGAGAGAGAGAGAGCAAGTGGGGGAGGGGCAGACAGAGAGGGAGACACAGAATCTGAAGCAGGCTTCAGGTTCTGAGCTATCAGCACAGAGCCCGACGCAGGGCTTGAATTCACTGCAAGATCATGACCTGAGCCGAAGTTCGATGCTTAACCAACTGTGCTACCCAGGTGCCCTGAGAGAGAATATAATTTAAGATGAAACTGATAATTTAGTAATAAGGTATTATTCAAATTTCAGTATTAAATCAACTTTTTTTGGGGAAAGAAGCTATCATAATTAAGTTAATTTAAAAAGATTTTCAAACTATGTTGCAATTATGAATATGGAAATGCTAGAGTATGAGCAAATGTGTATGAAACAAACTAAAATTCAAAGGGAGACAATATGTAAAGGACCAGAAAACACTTGTCTAAAATATTAATAATAACTAACATTTGTTGAACACTTAGTAATGTGCCAGGCTTATACTCCTTTTTCTATCTTCATATTAACCTCATAAGTAAGAGCTCCTATTATCCCATCTAAAAAGATGAGGAAACTGAGGCGTAGAAATTAAATAACATACCCGCCATAGTGTTATTAAAGCAAGAGCTGGGGTCTGAATCTATCTAGCCTGTAAGACTCCAGGGGCTGGCTTCTGGAAAATTACTTGGCTTTTGAACAGTCAGTCTTCCCTTCCTCCCTCCTTTTTTAGAGTAGTATATCAAGCACATTGCTGGCTGGTTATTCAGACTTTGTGTTTTAATCTTCAACAGAAAAGCTGTTGGCTTTTAGACATACTGGGCTGATTGGAAGAAGGGAAATACAGACTATTACATTTGCTATGCATTCCTAAAGTTGCTCTTTGATCTTGCTTTGATCAGCATTCCTTGATCAGCAAGCTTTGTAACACTGGGTGGGCCTCCTTGTGTGTACCTGTATGTGTATACAGGCATATGTACGTGTAGATTCCATATTGGGTGGAATTGGTAAATCTTGCACTTCTAGTGGAAGGAGTTCTTTGAGTTACAAATAAAGTAAGGGGTTTCAGTTTACAAAAGAACCCAAATAATAGTATTTCAATAAATCATCTTCATTTGTTATTTGGGTCTCTCTAGGCCTTTGGAGTCATTGCTTTTGCAGTATTTCTTTAGTGCCTTTCTCTTCAGCCCAGAGTAATCTAAGACACGTTCACTGATGCAGAGATGACACCAAATTCTCCCGGGAAGCCCTTTGAGTGTGTTTTAATTGGGCTGTGCTTTTATGGAAAAGTGCTGTCTCACTGCTGATGAAGTTTTGGCACCAGCAAAGATGGCCTTGTACAGGTACCACCACCTATGTGGAGTCCTGATAAGATACTCTATCCCCCTAAAATCTGCCCCACCAAGCTGGTGAAGAAGGTATTTGTGCATTAGAGAATACCTAAATGCCACCATCAGAAAATTCATTCCTTTGCAGAAGGGCTCCCTATTTTCTGCTGTAAATGCAAATACCCAAGGAAGGGCTTTAAAAACCACTTAAACTTTGCTGTTAATAAGTCACTGGGAACAGATTTGGGGGTCAGGGGTGAGAGCCATGAAAGCTGTAGCCACATTATGGGGATCCAAGGGACAGAGAAGAAAAGGATTTTCAGACAGGAGTGTGGGGAAATGAAGCGGAGGTGGGGCCATTTAACTAGATAAGGCCCTAATTGCCTCATTCCTGGACTATCAGAAGAGCCTTTTAAGTTTAAGTTGCTTTTCCCTTCTTCATAACTTTACCCACCAAACTTAGTGAAGTGTTGAGTGCTCTTAGTAAACGGTGAGCATAGCCCTCCTCGGGGAAGAACTGGCTTCACTTAAGTTTCTGGCAGGACTTGGGGTGGTTATACTGGTTTGCTTAAGGAGAGCCAAACTGTGGCCTTGTTCTCTTCACAAAGGTGTCCTGCCAGTTGTTGTTGTACCTTCTTAAGAACACACAGATGAAAAGTCTGCCTCAGCTTCAGTCCGTGTTGGAATTTGGAGCCTCTGCTCTGTGAGGTTGGAGAATACTTAGGAAGGCGGTAAGGCCTAAGGGAAGCCTAAGGCTGGGGTCATGTCGCTGGGATATTTTACTCTTCTTTTTGAAGGGATTGGATGTCCGAGTTTCATAAAGCCTTTCTCATTCAGCTAGAAGCGAACAACTTTGTCATCTCGAGTTTTCCTTTGAATGTATTGTAAAGGCATGATCACACATGATTTTAGTCAAAAAATGCTTGCATTTTGTAGCATTTTTCTATAATATAGGAGAAAGTTTAGAGAACTAGGATAATGAATATCTTAATACTTGTAGGAAGAATTTGAAATACCATTCTTTTGAACCTAGGACCTGCAGCATTTCTGAACTTTCTAAATGGAACAATTTTTAGCTTAGTTTCACTTGATTAAAATCCTGAATTTCTTGGGATGCCTGGGTGGCTCAGTTGGTTGAGTGTTGACTCTTGATTTCTGCTCAAATCATGGTCTCACAGTTTGTGGGTTTGAACCCCGCATCGGGTTCTGCTCTGACAGCATGGGGCCTGCTTGGGATTCTCTCTCCCCTTCTCTCTGCCCCTCCCTCTTACCCTCTCTCTCAAAAAATAAATAACTTTTAAAATCCTGAATTTATTTATGACCTTCATTTCTTTATGTCCATATAGAGGCATACACTGAGGTCAATAGGAAAACTTGGGAGTTCATTGTATAGTGTAATAATGACTCAAAGCTCATTCTGGGAAAGCCTTTATATGTATCATCAAGTGTGTGTGTGTGTGTGTGTTGAAATTATACACTTAACAGTATTCCACATACAAACTCCAGAGGATCACCTGAAGAGAGTGATTTTAAAATAGATGAAATAATAAAAAATGGTCATTGTGGGAAAACAGAAAGATGCATAAAGAAAAGGGAAACTGGTGGCAGCCTTGGTTTTGGGTCTAGCTTGACCTTTGTTTCCTAGAATAAATCTTGATTTTCAGTCTTGCCCTTGACTCCAGACTTGGCTATTGGATACTTTGTTCTTGGGCTGGAGGCAAAGCAACCACCTTGCTCTCAATGCTGAGTGAGCTTCCTGGAAGCAAAGTGTGCAGGGTTGGGAGGTTTTCTCTCAATTAGAACAAACAGCTCTTATCTGGTGGAGGTATTGATCCTGGAGTATTTTATTACCTAGACTGTTACAATGTTAGAATTGGATGACAGGTGGGAGTACCCAGGAGGGAACGAGCCTTCGTGGAAGGACTGTATTTTTTTTTTTTTAATTTTTTTTTTTAATATATGAAATTTATTGTCAAATTGGTTTCCATACAACATCCAGTGCACATCCCAAAAGGTGCCCTCCTCAATACCCATCACCCACCCTCCCCTCCCTCCCACTCCCCATCAACCCTCAGTTTGTTCTCAGTTTTTAACAGTCTCTTATGCTTTGGCTCTCTCCCACTCTAACCTCTTTTTTTTTTTTTCTTCCCCTCCCCCATGGGTTTCTGTTACGTTTCTCAGGATCCACATAAGAGTGAAACCATATGGTATCTGTCTTTCTCTGTATGGCTTATTTCACTTAGCATCACACTCTCCAGTCCCATCCATGTTGCTACAAAGGGCCATATTTCATTCTTTTTCATTGCCACGTAGTATTCCATTGTGTATATAAACCACAATTTCTTTATCCATTCATCAGTTGATGGACATTTAGGCTCTTTCCATAATTTGGCTATTGTTGAGAGTGCTGCTATAAACATTGGGGTACAAGTGCCCCTATGCATCAGTACTCCTGTATCCCTTGGATAAATTCCTAGCAGTGCTATTGCTGGGTCATAGGGTAGGTCTATTTTTAATTTTCTGAGGAACCTCCACACTGCTTTCCAGAGCGGCTGCACCAATTTGCATTCCCACCAACAGTGCAAGAGGGTTCCTGTTTCTCCACGTCCTCTCCAGCATCTATAGTCTCCTGATCTGTTCATTTTGGCCACTCTGACTGGCGTGAGGTGATATCTGAGTGTGGTTTTGATTTGTATTTCCCTGATGAGGAGCGACGTTGAACATCTTTTCATGTGCCTGTTGGCCATCTGGATGTCTTCTTTAGAGAAGTGTCTATTCATGTTTTCTGCCCATTTCTTCACTGGGTTATTTGTTTTTCGGGTGTGGAGTTTGGTGAGCTCTTTATAGATTTTGGACACTAGCCCTTAGTTTGATATGTCATTTGCAAATATCTTTTTCCCATTCCACCGTGGTTGTCTTTTAGTTTTGTTGGTTGTTTCCTATGCTGTGCAGAAGCTTTTTATCTCCATAAGGTCCCAGTAATTCACTTTTGCTTTTAATTCCCTTGCCTTTGGGGATGTGTTGAGTAAGAGATTGCTACGGCTGAGGTCAGAGAGGTCTTTTCCTGCTTTCTCCTCTAAGGTTTTGATGGTTTCCTGTCTCACATTCAGGTCCTTTTTCCATTTTGAGTTTATTTTTGTGGTGTGAGAAAGTGGTCTAGTTTCAACCTTCTGCATGTTGATGTCCAGTTCTCCCAGCACCATTTGTTAAAGAGACTGTCTTTTTTCCATTGGATGTTTTTTCCTGCTTTGTCAAAGATGAGTTGGCCATACGTTTGTGGGTCTAGTTCTGGGGTTTCTATTCTATTCCATTGGTCTATGTGTCTGTTTTTGTGCCAATACCATGCTGTCTTGATGATTACAGCTTTGTAGTAGAGGATAAAGTCTGGGATTGTGATGCCTCCTGCTTTGGTCTTCTTCAAAATTACTTTGGCTATTAGGGGCCTTTTGTGGTTACATATGAATTTTAGGATTGCTTGTTTTAGTTTCGAGAAGAATGCTGGTGCAATTTTGATTGGGATTGCATTGAATGTGTAGATAGCTTTGGGTAGTATTGACATTTTGACAATATTTATTGGAAGGACTGTATTTCTAGCATTGTGCTGGTGTTTTACAGTTCTCTTCAGTCCTCACCTGAACCTGATGTTGTAGGTCAGAAAATTTGCAGGTTAAGGAAACTGTGTATCAGAGTTCATTAATTTTTTTTTTTAAAGTTTATTTTGAGTGAGCAGGGGAGGGGCAGAAAGAGGGAGAGAGAGAATCCTAAGCAGGCTCTGCAACTGTCATCACAAAGCCCAATGAGGGGCTTGAACACACAAACTGCGAGAGATCATGACCTGAGCTGAAACCAAGAGTTGGATGCTTAATCAGTTGAGACACCCTGGTGCCCCATGTATCAGAGTTTAAATCCAGGTCCCCCAAGGTAAGTCAGTTAAGCAACAAATATTTATTGAGTGAAGAGTCAATTGTTAGTAAGGCAAATAGTTCCTACCCTCATGGAACTCAGAATGATGTAGGGACAGTCGGTGCTATTGCAAGGGTTGAAACCCATGTGTTATGTCTCTTGGCTCATAATCTAGTATTTTCTGTATTAGTATCTTGTTTTAGCTCTTTTTTGTAAAATCTGAATTTGTTACTAAATTTAATTAAAAATTTCTTTAATTATTGCAATACCTAAGGACTCATTCTGAATATCAGCACATTCATTCATTATCTAATTTACAACTGTAACCATAGATATCCAATTTCCAGAATTGAGACAGCCAACTAAAAATTCTTGTTTTTGACCAAATCCTTCATGTCAGTTTATTTTTTGGTTGCCTTTTTAAAAAGTGTAATATAAACAATATTCCGATAAGAGATGGTTTTAATTATTTATGTCAATAAAGGTTTTATTGTGTGTACTTTCTAGTATAGTTTATTACTGGAATCATTACTTTTTTCCAGCATTGAAATTCTAAGGTTTTATTTTAATGCATGGTTAAAAGCTTAAATTTATAATGACAGTAGGTTTTTTACTATCATTATTTATTGTGTTTATAGTACAGATTAGGTATAAGCTTAGGAAATGCACTCCACATTGTTTTTCCTGCTTCTGACAATCACCACAGATAAACTTATAATTTTATTTAAGCTGTTCTTAATATTAGGACACTAAAAATTCACCATATGTAGTCAGAAACCCACACCCCATTTTATCACACACAGGTATCAGTTGGAGACAATATAGTATTGTTGATTCTGTGTCAATAAGCTATTGAGTTGTTTCGAGTCATGGTAATCACATTATAATACAAAGTGATGACATTTATAGAGACAGGAAGTGATATGGAGACCTATAAATGCTCTTCAGCACAGGCATAACAAACCCGGGCCAAGGGACTCTTACTATAACAGATAACCAGCTGGCGAGGCATGTCCTAAAGTTATTTTTGCTCAATCTGTTAAGATCAGTACAGCAGAGAAGACAAGAAATTCATTCAAACGTGAAAGTCTTTGCAAATATAACATCCTATTTTATAAATTCCCAAGTTAACAAAGGCAGCCCTACCTTTGACTCTGTATAAGGAAACCAAAATCATGATTATGTTGTTAGCAAATTGCTTATAATAAAAATTATAGCTTTTGATTTGTGGAATCAGATGTTCTTATAGCCTTTTGGGGGGGGGTGCAGAGTACTTTTTCCACTCTAGAGTAGTGCTGGATATAAACACGGGATCCCATCCTTTAGTGAATAAGCAGAGAATAATCTGAACATATAAATAGGCTCCCAAGGATTTGAGGTTGACTTCTTCCAGTCTGTCTGGTGTCTCATGCCAGGTCAGTATGGAAGATGATTGTTGAAATGTTAATTAGATCAGAAGAAACAGTGCCTCTAAACAGTGGCATCCATTATCAAGGTTCAGAAATTAACAAGATTTCAAGCCTTTATCATCTTTTGGAAATCATCTTGGCCATACACACACACACCACACACACACACACACACACACACACACACACACATTTTTTTTAGACTTCTTTTTAAGTTTATTTATTATTTATTTTGAGAGAATGAGAGAGAGAGAGTGGGGGAGGGGCAGGGAGAGAGGATGAGAGAGAGAATCCCAAGCAGGCTCTGCACTGTCAGCACAGAGCCCAATATGGGGCTCCAACCTACGAACCATGAAATCATGACCTGAACCCAAAATCAGATGCTTAACCAACTGAGCCACCCAGGTGCCCCTCATCCCTATATTCTCATGGATCATATATAGTTTATTTATTGAATGTCATCTGGGTACTAGCAGGTACTGTACTAGGCACTAGGATTACAGAAGTATTTAGTCCCGCCCTTAGGAGCTCGCAGTTTAGAATTATGCTTTGTTCACGGTAGGATTGTAATTGAATCCTGCCACCTTACCATTTACTCTTCCTTTGGTCACTTGATCTCATCTACTTCCTCTGTTCTTTACTTTTCATATATCAGGTCACGGTGGGAGAATTTTGAGCTTCTGTGTATAAAATTCTTTCTGAGCTATAACTTGTCACTAGAAGGGAAAAAATACAAAAAAATGTGTAAAACAACAAAAATTGGTTAATTTTTTAAGAAAGATAATAACACCATACATTTTTATTAAAAATAATGACGTCAGTTTATCAGATGATTAATTATCAGTACTTATTCCCAAGAACAGGTTTTTAAACTTACTGGTGGAATTATTTTCACATTCTTGCTGCATAATATTTAAGAGTTTAAGAAAGTTCTTTGTTGGCAGAAACCCTACATGCCCATAGCTAAATCATTAAGGTTGAGTCATACGTGTGTGTACCCCCATTAGTCTCCTAACAAATGAACTATGATAAAAGTCACTGTTTGTGTCAATGACAATGTAATGAGCTCCACAATAAGTATCAAAACTCCTGATCAGAGTTGTCATCACACTTGTTTATTGACATGGAAACATTGTTTGCTTCAGAGTAAATTATATATATGTATATATGTGTATTTATGTATGTATTTTATATGTAGTATATCTGATCTCTACTTTTTGAAAATGTACACATTAGAATCAGAGGGTGTTTAGTTCCTAGCATGAAATTTGTGACCAATAAACCCACTTAGCAATTACATCCTGGTCCAGTCTGGATTTGGGACAAAGCTAAATAAGAATGAGTTAACCAAATTGAGGTTAGGGTTCAAGATGCTAGCTCTTATTAAATTCAGTGTCTGGACACTGATTATTGACCATAACACCTCTCCTTTCCTCCCTCTTCCTTTTTCTCTTCCTTCTATTTTTGCCTCTTCTTGCTCTTTTCATGCCGTCAGAGCTTGTTGGTGTAACTATTGTAATAGTTAAGAATGAAGTAACATGGAATAGAGGAGAAAGAGTACAGTGAGGTGTTTGTAAGATTCAGTCAAGAAGGTCTATTTAGCAGTTACAACTGATTTAGTCTGTGGCTGTAGAGAATGACCAAATCCACCACCAGTTGGGAATTAATTTCTCCTTTTGCTGCTATTGTAATTTCCAGTATCAAGCCATTGTCCATTTGATAACCTGGTGATCTAATCTGCTTGTTAAGGTGACCAAATTAGTAGTGATATTTGCAACTTTAACGTATTTGTTTCAATTTGATTTATGGTTCAACACTTGGGGCTAATGCATCAAGAAAACCTTAGTTTGTTGCTGTCTGTAAACTTTGGGTTGAGAGTGGATCTTTTGCACCATTTATAAGCCATAGGCAGGAAAGCTGCCTGCCTGGAGATGACTGTAGTCCCTTATTTCTCACAAGTGCCTAGTTTCTTTTTTAGTGTTTGATTCCATTCAACCATTTTCCAGTAATTCATATTTGCTAGTCACTAAGCCATATAAGAATACTTGGGGCAATTGGGGTTGGAAGTCAGCACTTAAATCAGGGTGATTTATAGTTTTTGTACAAGGCCTGTTAAATTATTATGTGCTGAAGGGTATTTTAGACTTTTCTTGTGTATAGCGTGATTCATTGGTTCCTTACTTACCTGAGCAGGCGACTGTTTCAAATTTTCTTCTGTTTGGATAGTGTTCTTTATGGCATCCTGTAAGTATAGCTCTTTGGCCATTAGAGAGGTAGAAAACCAGGTAGTCCCTTAGAGGGAGTGGGGTTGAAGGTCTTGGACTTAGTTTTCTTCCATGTGGAGGAGGAGTCCATCCACAGGAAACACAGTGACTGAGCTGATACAGAAAATACTACATGAATTACTTGGGGAAGTACAGAAAAGACTAATACAAATATAGTGTCAGTGTTTTGGTAGTGGCTGCCAGGACGTTTTCATTGCAGAGTGTTCTGGGTAAAATCTTGGAGAGTCCTTTGAATGTTTTAAGCACTCATGTGATTGCCAATTTATATTTTATTTCAAAATTTTTAAGTGTAGCAGAGATCGGGTAAGGACATTTGAAGAAATTTTTTGTTACGATAATTATACAGGTGGAAAAAGTTTGCCCCATAAAGCAGATGTGTCTGTGATTTTGTTTTTCATAACAATGATCCTTTTACATTAATGAAGAACTGCCTGAGGATTTCAGATTTTCAGCCTTTTTTTTTTCTCTGTGTGACTCCCCCCACCCTTGAATGGGTAAGCCTGTGGATGCACTGTGGAACATTCCAGGGTGAAGTAGGCCTCCCTGGAACTTAGATTCTTTATCACACTCCCAGGGGAGTTGATTTCAAGCTGCTGGTACTAGGAGCTGCAGCATATTGCCCAATCCCAGGCCCTCTTATTGCTGGGTGGGAGGGAGTGGGATTGCTGTTTAAGAAATTTTATTATCTTCAGAAGGGAAGAATTTATTATAGGGGTTTTGGTAGATGATCTCTTTCATGTGGATTAAGATGTTTTGAGCTCTGAATGTCCAAGCTGCTTAGAGGTTCTAAGTTGTTCTCAACTGGGGGTGGTACCGCCACTCTCGAGTGATGTTTGGACATGTATGGGGTGTTATTGTTGTCACAGTGACCCCGGGGAAGGGCACTATTGGCATTCCACATATGGGGGCCAGAGGTGCTATACATTCTGCTTTGCCTGGGGCAATTAAATAATTGTCCCACCTTAAATGCCAACTGTGTTCTCTTGAGAACCCCTGAGAAGTGTGGTTTTATTCATAATGCTCAGGAGTACTGCCTGAAAGTCTGGTTGTTGGGGTAGGAGGTGCTCAATGAAAAATAAGTGGGATGTGAGAGACTAGGGGGAAGGGGAGGAAGGCAGGTAGCTTGTGTTTAAATGAAAATGGGAAATAGCTCAGTAAGTACAGGTGGAAACAATTTCCAGATTGAGAGGCTGCTCTGATAGGGCCTCACATTATTCTGCTGGCTTTTGGTTATTGGAAAGGCACTTAAAAAATCATTAAGCGAATATTTAAGCAATGACTGAGATCAACTATCTTTTTTTTTTTTTAATTCTTAAGTTAGTTAAGATACAGTGTAGTCTTGGCTTCAGGAGTAGAATCCAGTGATTCATCTCTTATGTATGACACCCAGTGCTCATCCCAAAAAGTGCCCTCCTTAGTGCCCATCATCCATTTACAATCCTCTGTTTGTTTTCTGTATTTAAGGGTTCTTTTCTGGTTTGCCTCCCTCTCTGTTTTTATCTTATTTTTCCTTCCCTTCTCCAATGATCATCTGTTAAGTTTCTCAAGTTCCACATACAAGTGAAATCATGTGATATCTGTCTTTCTCTGACTGACTTATTTCACTTAGCCTAATACCCTCCAATTCCACCCACATTGTTGGAAATGGCAAGTTTTCACTCTTTTTCACTGCAGAGTAATATTCCATTATATATATATATATATATATATATATATATAGAGAGAGAGAGAGAGAGAGAGAGAGAGAGAGAGAGAGCACGCACATCTTTATCCATTCATCAGTCGATGGACTTTTGGACTCTTTCCATACTTTGGCTATTGTTGATAATGCTGTTATAAACATCGGGGTGCATCTGCCCCTTTGAATCAGCATTTTTGGATCCTTTGGATAAATTCCTAGTGATCAGCTGACTGTCTTGAGGGATGACTGAATTCCGTAGGCTGGATGCTCAGATGCATTCAGCTGTGAGAGGATGGTGGGGAAAGGACAGTAGGATACTTTTGGTGTACCTGTAGAACTTGCTGATCATTTAGCATGCAAGTGGACCAGGCCTGGGGCAACTTGAGGGGCTTCAAGATGAGACTCATCTCTGCTAGCAGCCTCTCAGTGAACCACTGACCAGCTTGCTCACTGAGCTCATTTATGCTCTGGGTCGGTTTCTGGGGAAAGAAATAGAGCCCCAAGCCCTTCTCATGGTCAAAGTCTGTATCCTCCTCCAGGCTTACATCTACCCAGAACCACTGTTAGTTTTTTAAACAGTTACTGGCACTAGTGATCTCTAAGCTTTCTTAAAGTTGACCCGTTTGATCACGTCACTCTCTTGCTCGACATTTTCGGCCCTTTATTGTCCATCTTCCCAGCCTTGTTGTCTTCCACTTACAAGTAGTTCCTTATGCTGTGGAGGCCTGCCCATTAGGCCTTTACCCATGATAGGCTTCTTGCAAGTTGTTTGGATGCTACACAAAGGACTGGTCCTTCCTCTTCACTTACCCAAATACTGCTCATCCACAAAGGCCCAGTGAAGTCTTATTCTCCTTCATGAAGCCTTCTCTAATCACTCCAGCATGTGGTATTAATTTTTTTCTCCTTGAGACCAGTTGATTTTTATTGTCTATGTTGCTTATTTGGAACCAAATCCTCTACAGGCATATGGCACAGCTTTGGAATCAGTCTACCTAGGTCTGAATCCCCACCTCACTACCTACTAGTTGTGAGATTTTGTCAAGCCTCAATCTCCTCATCTATGAAATGGGGCTTTTAATACAATCTCACAGAGTTGTGATAGATAAGTGGGATAATCTATGGAAAATACTTAATACATGGCTAATTTATATTATATGTTACTTTTGTCCCCCCAGAATTTATAAACTCTATTAAAAAAAACCCCAACCATATCTTAACTTTCTTTGTTTCTTCCACAAGCTCTAGAACAATGTTTTGCATGTAGTAGGTATGAATTTTTTTTTTTTTTGGTGGCTTTAGTGAATCTGACATATTCTTTTGGGTCTCTCTCTTTTTTTTTAACTACACTTACATGATGTGTATACATGATCACTCATTGAGTGGCTTTGTGAGTTCTGCCTCAAAGTCCTTGACTTCTTGAAATGTCTTGAAATGAATGTCTTCTTGAATGAATCAGGTATCAGGGCTCTGAAACACTATTTTGGAAAAAAAAGTCAACTTAGTGGTTTGTAAACTACATTAAAAAAAGCCCACAAGAATTCTGGCCACCTATTTGGCAATCTGTTATGAAAACCAGAATGTTGCACAGAAAAAGAGTAGTAGGTTGGTTTGCTGGGCATGTCTGGTTTCAGTTCCATCAATCGAGTCCTTGACAATTTCACCAGTTGATGTTAGGCAGAGCAGGTCTTCCCCACAGTTTGTTACCCTTGCCTGTCATGGCTGCAGTGGTCAAGTTTTGGAAATAAGCAAGTGACTCTAAATCTTTGAAGGGAACTGGCTTTGTTGGTGGGGTTAGGGTGTGAGAATTGTAGCGAACCATCACCCAACTTACAAACACTGAATGTATGTCAAGGGAATAAAAATAAAGTACAGAAAAAGTGAAGAAAGAATTATGGACGAATTAAGGAATTGCCTCTTACATTTGTTTGAGCACAGCGAAGGTAACACTATTAACATGTCATGTACTTTTACATGACGTATCTTTATTTTTTAATTTTTTAATGTTTATTTTGACAGAGACAGAGAGAATGAGTGAACATGGGTGGGGGAGGGGCAGAGAGAGAGGGAAACACAGAATTTGAAGCAGGCTGCAGACTGAGCTGTCAGCACAGACCCCGATGTGGGGCTCGAACTCACGCCATGAGATCATGACCTGAGCTGAAGTTAGATGCTCAATCAACTGAGCCACCCAGGTGCCCCGTCATATCTTTAAAAAGAGTACATGCACCTCCTCTTCCTCAGGTAGACCAAGAATCTGGAAGAACCAGCACATGTTTAAGAGGATCTAACAGGAAAATAGGATTTGCCGTAGAAATTACCTTACTCTGTTCACTTTGGACAATGTTCCATTGACTACAACTTGCCTTTCTGTTTTGAGAAAAGAATTTATGAGAGGGAAAAAAGAAACTTTTACAGGAAATGGTAGGAGAATCAAACCTTTCAATATGACTCAATTTTTTCCTTTTTCTTTTTCAAACTTCTGGACATTCTTCTTTCAAGTAATTTCAAATTTTTCCAGATCTCATTTTCCTTTCTTTGGATTTAAGATAGCAAACAAACTCTTAGAGTGTTACTGCTTGCCTTTATGGTTTTATATGTCTAATGGTTTTACATATATGATACCAAGAGGCTGAATCTTACGAAGAGGAATTTTCGTTACCTGATGGATACGTGTTGATTATTCCATGTGGGCCTAGCACTGTGCTAGAGGCTAGAAAGAGTACAGAAGTGGTGTTCTAAATTCAGTACTATTTCCTGCACTGGGAAAACAAGTGACTTCCTCCTCCCTCTAGGCATTATCTGTTTCTCTAACACATTCTTGGTCCAACACTTAGACCAGGAAGCTTGGGATATGGCTATTTATAAAGAAAGGATTATTCTTGTTTTTCTCCAGCTTGGGGCTTTATAAGGTTGGAAAACAAGTTTATTCTCATGTCTAATATAATTTTTCTTGAAGAGATTGAAACTGTTGCTTTTGATTGGCCAATTTCCCTAGGCCCAATAACTTTAGATGCAATGTTTGTTGCCAGTTATACCACTCTTCTCCAACTGAATCATACCACATATGATGTGGTCGGGATTCCACACAAGCCCAGTTCACGAACTCAGTTAATGTTGACAGCAACTTTGTAAAAAAAGTCACATTTTTACATTCATTCTTGAACTTGGTAGAATCATTTCTGTTTCTTTTCCTTTTTGCTTTTTCTCTTTTCTTTCTTTGGTGTAAGGGAACACAGAGCAGTGGTCAATGCGGCACAGATGCCTTTGGACCTGAACTATAGGTGTCAGGTCCGAATTCTTGCATTGCACATGTTTGCTATTTGATCTCGGGCAAGTGACTGAACTGCTCTGTGCCTCAAGTTCTTTATTTGTGAAGTGTTCATAAAAATGACGTCTATCTCATAGGGTTTTAATGGAAATTAAATGACTTGAAGTTGGCAAAGTGCTTACAGTGGTGCATGCCATTTAAGCACCATGCAAGTATTTTTCTTTTCATTTATTTTGATTCTTGGAAAAAGCCAAGGCTTGTGCTGGGGAAATAGTGTGTTTTCTTGGTCCCAGTGGTTTCTTGTCAATGGCTGCCTGGTTCCTAACAAAAGATTTTTATTTCAGTGTGGGTTACGATGTTTTCCTCGTTATTGCAAAATTACCTCTTGGTTAAAACTGGATTGACTGGATATGAATGTTTAGAGACCGTTTGTTGAAAACAATTTTTTTCCTTTTGCTCTATTTAGATTTTTTTTTCTTCATAAACTGTTTGGCTCCAGTGTATGACATCCCTCTCCTCACTCATTTGGACTTCAAATTATTAAACAATAAGGTGTAGATACCTGTGGCGGGTTGACTTATGTAAAACAAACCGAAATCTGAAAATAAAGTGCATACAGATGAATTGAAATCGGGGGCACCTGCCATTGTTATCAGACCTGACCCAGACCTTTCCACTAGTAGTTTGCTTCTAAACAGCACATACTCTCTTTATAATAGAGTGAATGACAGGCTTCTGACACCAGTGGAGCACTTTGTTTGATTGCTGGGAGGCCACCCAGCAATGATATAGTATGGGTTTGTTTTTCCTGGAGAGGTATTTCCAAACAATAGTCATTTGGGAGTTACAACAGGCATAGAAGGTAATACTGAAAAGGTGAACTTGATGGATGAATTATCATGGATCTGTTGATAAAGTGAGTAAATGGAGTTTGATATATTTCTTTAGATAACTGAGTATCTGGGAGATCAATTATGAAAAAACTCTAACTAGAAAGAATTAATTGCAAAATTCCTCCTACCAGTTTTGGTTTGCATGTGTTTTATGCACTTGGCTTTGAAGTGCTTTAAAAAGTGACTTTTGGGTATCTATTTCTTTTTATGATGTGTTTAACTTCATATTTTAGGAAAAATGAAAAATAACCTTAAAATCTGACTTGTAATAAAAGTTGCTTAAGGATTGTATATATTTTAAAACAGGCAATAAATTGCTTTTTGAGAATTCTCTTCTGTAAGCTCAGTTTCTAAGTTTATGCTTCTCATTTTTTCATAGCAATATGAAACTCTTTGTAAGTAGACTGACCTTTAGATTGTTACCATTTTTCAACCAGAAATTATTAGATACTAAGGGAGACAAATGTACTGAACCTACAAATGTATTATGTTGGATTCCTAACAATAGACCTAATTGATAAAAGTGATTTAATATATGTTGTGTTAATAGCTAAACCTCCAAAGCCCCTAATCTCCCATGGAAATATTGCTTTGTAGAACAAAATCCAATGAGAAGTTCTGGGATTCCAGAGTGAATTTGTACATTCCTTAGGGGCATTTTTGCAAGGGAGGTTGTTGTGTTTTAAAGGTAGTTGATAAGAGACCTGCACCACCAACCCCAGACCTGCACCACCAACCACCATCGTGCATTAGTCTATAGAAGGTATTTGGGTGTACGTATTCCTGTACCACTCGGTACCACCATTTAGCCAAGGGAAGTTTCTGACCATTTGCAGCATACATTATAAATCAGGATGTCACTACCAGACAATCAGATTTGAACATTCCATGAACAAAGTAGCCTATATCCCCTAGGAATAGATCACTTAACTATGTTTATGTCATGCTGTTGATATGCCAGCATTTACACAAGTCAGGATAGCACATTGTTTATTTCTCTTAGGAGTAGATAATTGATCTGTATATTTACCTAATTTTTGCTTAATTAACCAATAACTGAAATAGGTAATTTAGCATGATCACTGAAATACCTGAGGAGAATAATTGTATTCTTTTAACCCCCCAAATTACTCCTACCACATTGGGCTTGTGAAAGAATAATTTTGTATCTTCTCCAAGTTGGGCTGATGTTGGCTGCTTTCTTTAAAAAAATTTCCTACTTGTGCACATGATACCTGGGGAAGTCACTGGTCACATATTTGGGGACTCAAAGGATTTCCAACTGCCTAATTAGTCCCCTGGGGAGACCTAGGATAATTGCTGGTTATATTGGTTGTATGAAATAAACTTGTTTAAGTTATATTCTCTTTCTGGTATCACTAGGGGATATCACTGCCACTTGGGAGTGTAGTAACTTTGGGGGGCAAATTTGTGCCCTCTCGTGGGGTACAGAGATTTTTCTTTTGTTTGTTTTTTTGGCTTAAAACAAGCAGAGATGAGCTTACAGATCTGGCATCCTACAAATGCATTCAACAAAAAAGCCAAAATATTGGTCTGAATCTAAGAATGTAGGACCATAAATTGCTATATATGATTTAGTAATAAAAAGGCACTTAAAAAAATAAAGGGCGAAGAACTGAAAAAAGGCACAGTCAAGCAAATAAGAAGTTACTCATGATGTTATCATTCAGAGATAAGCACCAATAACATTCTGGTCTTTCTCTACACTCCGTATGTAACTCTGTTAAAGGTAAAATTATACATCCTTGTCTTTGTTATATGATATAAGTTTTTATCCAAATCATTTAGAAGTTCTACATAACTATTTTAATGAGTTCTTCATATGTTAATATAAAGATAAGAATTTTATCCTTTTTTTGAAATTATTGAATGTCTAGGAAGCTTGCAATTTAGTAATGTTGTGATTAAAATCTGCATACAGAAATCTTTGTCTAATTCTCTGATTAGTTCCTTAGGGGGGAAAATACCTAAAAATAAAAGAACTAAGAAAAATCACTTTTAAAAAGCATGTTGTCAATATGTTGTCAAATTGCTTTCCAGATTGGTTACGTCAAGGTATACTGTAGTGAGCGGTGCACAAAAATGACCATCTTCCTGCAGACCCTGAAACAGATAATAAAATAACCATTATAAGAATGTTTTCTTCATATTTTATAAATAATTTACGTTCCTTTGATTACTAATTCATTGAAAACTTTTATTTTTATAAAACATTTGTATTTCTTTGAAATATCTATGTGGGTAAGTTTTTTTAGTCGTTTTTTTTTTTTTTTTTTGCATGTGGCATTATAAGAATGTGACAGTGAGCATTTTCGCTGTGAAGATGGGCATTGTATCCCTGCAACCTGGAGGTGTGATGGGACCAGAGACTGCTTGGATGACACGGATGAAGTTGGCTGCCGTAAGTGAGGAGAGGCCGGGCCAAACTCTGTTCGAGTAATATAAGTGCTTCCTGGTGAATTCAGCTGTACCAAAGATACAGTTGTACCTTTAGTGATAGATTCACGACTGGGCTTAAGTCTTTTGAGATGTCTGTTGTTGAATAGAGAACTGATGGCATTAATGATTCTTTTAGTTCTTTGGAGGAAGGGCTTCAATTCACATCCATTTCTATCTTACCCTTATCCCATGACCTTGATATGGAAACAAATTTGTGAGTAGTTTCCTAAAGCCTATAATAAAGTATTTCAGATTATTCACTCTGGAAATTTTGTGCACCAACTGTGATTTGTAATTCAAGGAGGAGTCTTTTGTATAAAGGACGTTGTGTAGCTTATGCAAATTACACAAAGAGATCACAGAAGAGGTTAGTGTGGTCTTAAATGTTTAAAAAAATTATAGTTAAAAACATATATTGTAAATCCAAAGTTTAATAACAATCACTTTCACATATATTCACATATATTTCTTCATTTAATTCTGTCAATATTCTGAGATAGGTTTCAAATTAGGAAACAGGCATAGTGAAGTTGAATCATTCATTAAAAGCCTCTTTCCTGCACAAATCCCAGCCCTTAACATCTTTTGCTTTCCCAGCTTGCTGTAGATGATCAATCACACCACTGCAGTTTCATTCATTCTGATTTGTGAACAGATAAGGGTTATCATCCGAAAACCAAGAAATCAGGGAAAAATTAATTTTGTTTGCAATTGTTGGCCATCCTGTGGCACAACAGAACAAACTTTGGTGTATTGTTTGGATCGTGATGCATTTGACAATGAGAGAAGGGTGGGGAATAGGTCCTATTCAGTGCTTCTCAAACTTCTGTGCACAAATGGAGCATTGGGGAGCTTGTTGATGTGCTGGTTTCACATCCATATGTTTGGAGTGGGACCTGAGATTCTGCATCTCTACCAGCTCCCATGTGATGCTCATGCTGCTAGTTTGTGAATCATATTTTGTGCAAGGGAGTAGTTCTATCTGCAGAGACATGATCATGTGCTATCTGTTTGCCTCCTATGGGATTACTGAGTTCATTTTTAGATTAAACACCAGGAACAGAAAAGCAAGAACTGTGTATTCTGGGACAGAGGAATAAATACAGTTGTACCAACAACTCTTTAGAGATTGTTAATGTAATAACAATGTTCCATAACAACGATAATAACAACAGTACCAACAACAATAGTGACAGCAGCTAACATTATACTTCACTTGCACATAAATTATTTAACTTATTTTTTTATAGCAAACTGTGAGATATAGTCCCCATTTTATGGTGCACACATTGAGGCTCAGAGAACCTGCCAAAGATCTTAAGTCAAGAAAATTATAGAAATAATAATTATTCAATTCTGGGTCTTCTTTTCCAAATAGCATGTTTTTTCAGCTCATCATGATGCTTTACTATTAGTTATTACAAAGCATTTCAAATAGTTTAGCAATAACTCATGGTTAGTTTGTATTTAAGTTACATTCTTAATTTGATATTTTTTGCTCCTGCCTTTGTGTTTTGGTTGTTTGTTTTATTCTTTGTATTTAGTTTTGGCATCATCAGTTTGTTGTGATGCCTTTGTCTCAATTATTTGGCATTGAATGCTGATTAGAGTCCACAGGCTGTTTTATAGGATTGTTTACTATTTGCCATCAATGTGTTAAGCAGGAGTTGACACAGATTGTTTTGAAATAAGCATTGCTTGTTGGTGTAATAGGGTGGATGTTTCACACAATGAGTTGAGTCCTTTCCTGGTTTGTTTTAGCTCCCCCTTCTTGCAAGTCGAACCAATTCCTGTGTCAGGGTGAAGGTCTATGCATCCCTAACTTCTGGGAGTGTGACAATGATGAGGACTGTGAGGATGGCTCCGATGAACATCAGCATTGCCGTAAGTAATTGTAGGGGAATTTTGTTTTGGCCCCCTGGACACCTAAAATTTAAAAATAATAATGGGATGATTCTTTATAAATGCTGAATTGGAACTCAAATCATAGGGGGCACCTATGCGGGCAATCTCACCCAGGGTGAGAAGATATTGAAAGTGTGAACATGCTGAAGAATTATAAATATACCCCAGCGATTTGGAAATAGGATAGGTTCTCAGTATTAAGAATATGTCACACTCAGTAAAGAAACAGAACATTTATTGGTATCTGTGAGGGGCGGGCAGTCTTCATTTGTGTGTTTGGCGGTTGGATGGGTCCTTTGGGTCCTGCAGTGCACACTGCATAATAACCTTCCACCCCTTCTGCCTCGGTGTTAAACTGCCTTCTTTTTGATTAAGTGGCAGTGTAGCGAGGTCTGTTGGAAGCATTGTTGCTTGTTGCTTCAGTGACTGCTGGTATAGCTTGCGTCGGATGAACTGCAGGAAGGAGGGAAATGGTAGCCCTGAGGAAGACCTTGGCAGCTGCTGCATTCCTGGACACTGAGGGAGTTCAGGACAGTAAACTGGAAGAAACGCTCCCATTCTAATTTCGTTGGGATCAAACTGTAAAAGAGTTTGAAGTGGGCTTGAAAATAATTTTGAGCGAGAGAGTAATCTTGGGTAAATATTAGATGGCAGCATATGAGAAATATGCCATGTGTAGCATTCCTTTGCTTTCTCTATTAAGGATATTTGTATAATTTCAAATTATTCCTGTATCAATGAGGATGTTTTTGGCTGCAAAGAATGAAACACACGTCTCAGAAAAGTTAAGCAAAGGAGAGAATTTATTATCTCACACTATAAGAAGCCTAAGTGTATTGTTATTCCAGGGTTCTTTTTGTGATTGTATGAAAGCTGTAGAAGTCCTGGAATTCACATCCTTATAATTTCAGCTTCTAGAAGGGAGAACATAATATCCATTCCGTGTGTGTGTGTGTGTGTGTGTGTGTGTGTGTGTGTGTGTTTATAAGACAACCCCACCCAAAGCCCCCAAAGTGAAAAACCAAAGATCTTTTAGAAGTCCAGGTTAGACTGAGATGGAAATTGGAGAGCAGATATCTGACTGTAAGGAACTGCTTCAGGCTCTTGACCCCAATTGTTCTGTGGAAGAGTCTAGCTCTGATCACTGTGTGGCATTCACCTTTAAGCTTCCCCCACATTCTGTTTCATTAAATACACATCCCACAAATCATGGGCATCTATAATCACTTTGTTTTTTGATTTTAAGATGTCAGCCAAGATCCTGTTGGCATTTTTACAGTCATTGTCCACAAAGATCAAAGAAGAAACAGATGTTTTTGATGGCTACTTCATGTGAGAACTTGTTTAGTCATTATATGACTAGTAATGCAGATTCCATGGCCTTTCGTTGGTCCTGGATTCATTTATAAGAGCTTGGAATTTAGCCCAGTACTTTTGAGTCCAGCATTGACTGTGAACTCTTTTCAGTCGGGCCAAGGGTCTTTTGAGGAAGAGAATAGGAATTCTCAAAATACCCTTGAGTTTGACTTCAGTTTACTCCTAAAATGAAGACTGTATAATTAAACAGCCTGTTAGGGCTTGTAAGTGTTGGTCATGGGGACTTCCAGCAACAAAGAGATGGTGATATTTGGGACAAAGTGATGAAGAAGAAACCAGCAAACTGTGTAGGGCTGTGGAGGGTGGTGGTGACAAGTGACGATCTTGAGGAAGGCATGGACAGGAGCTAATCAAGGCCAAATGGGAGCATGGGATGTCCAGATGAGGTCCAGTTATGTTTCAGGATGTGAACATGTTTCAGGAACAACAAAAGGGGAAGAACAGATCTGAAAAAGGGAGATGGGGGATGATAGTTCAGAAGTAGTGAAGGGAGGAATTAAAAGTGCCAGGCATAGTAGGGCACAGGAAGAAATCCTTGTTGGTAGGAAATCTGTCTGGGCCAATACTATTTTCTGGCCAATCCCTCAAAGGTCCTAGGGGAAAGAAGCGATGACTGCAGATAGTGAGTGCTCAGTGAGAACAGGATGGGGCTAGATTGTGAATCTCTGGAGAGCAGTGAATATGCTTTTTGCAGCTCGCATCCCTACTAGCAGATAGTAGGTTCTTGATAAGCAGGTACTGAATGAATTAATGACTGATGAGTTATTTCTCTTTTGGCTAGATAGACCATTTTGGTTCCATTTTCTCTTGCTCCCCACACAAAGTAGGGAGAAAGCTGAGCTGTAGATTGTGATACAATGTAATGGATGACCCCTTGCCAATAATATTTACAGAGGGTATGCGAGCTCCTAAGGACAACCACTTGGGAAAAGAGACTGGAGAAAATGTTATAGCAGCAATTTATTTAATTTTCGAAAATGTTTATTTATTTTTGAGAGAGAGTATGGGGGGGAGGGGCAGAGAGAGAGAGAGAGAGAGAGAGAAGGGGGGGGGGAGAGAGAGGGAGAGAGAGAGAGGGAGAGAGAGAGAATCCCAAGCAGGATCTTAGCTGTTAGTGCAGAGCCCCATGTGGGTCTCAATCCCATGCACCAAACTGTGAGATCATGACCTGAGCTGAAATCAAGGCGGTTAACTAACTGAGCCACCCAGGTGTTCCCATAGCAGTAATTTATAAGCAATGTTACATGCTATTTTAAATGAGTGTGGATTTCACAATATAATTCTTGCATTTTTAATGTCATAAAATTCTTTATTGGGCATCCTTAGCTGCAGACAGGATATGCCACCACTATATTCACTAAGGTCACCAGGGAACTCCTCAATATTGGATGGACTTCCCTATTGCACAACTTTGGCGATCACGCCCTCCTTCTGGACACTACTATCTTGGCTGCCATGACTCCTCATTGTCCTGGTTCTTTTCTGAACTGCTTTGATCATTCCATTTTGTACTCCTTTTCTACCCAGACCGTAAGTATGGCTGTTGCTTAGAGCCCTGCACTTACTCAATGCTTTTCCAGGATAATTTCAACCAACCTTATGATTTCGATAAATCTGGATGACCTGGTGACACCCAAATTTATGCTTATGACCCAGATTTCTTGCCTGCACATCAGTCTTGCATGTTCAACTGCCTGTTGGAGATCTCCAGGACGCCTCAAATTCAAGGTGTCCCAAGTGGGATTAATAATCTTCTCCCATGAACTGTTTTTTGTTTTTGTTTTTTGTTGATCTACGTGAATTACCTTTAAAAAATTTTTTTTTAATGTCTGTTTGTTTTTGAGAGAGAGAGAGCATGAGCAGGGGAGGGGCAGAGAGAGAGGGAGACACAGAACCCGAAGCAGCCTCTAGGCTCTGAGCTGTCAGAACAGAACCCGACATGGGGCTTGAACCCATGAGCTGTGAGATCATGACCTGAGCTGAAGTTGTGTGCCACTGACTGAGCCATCCAGGCACTGCTATCTTTTTTTTTTTTAGTTTATTTTTTTAATTTACATCCAAGTTAGTATATAGCACAACAATGATTTCAGGAGTAGATTCCTTAATGCCCCTTACCCATTTAGCCCATCCCCCCTCCCACAAGCACTTCAGTAACCCTCTGTTCTCCATATTTGAGTCTCTTATGTTTTGTCCCTCTCCCTGTTTTATATGTTATTTTTGCTTCCCTTCCTTTGTGTTCTTCTGTTCTGTGCCTTAAAGTCCTCACATGAGTGAAGTCATGATATTTGTCTTTCTCTGACTGACTAATTTTGCTTAGCATAATACCCCCTAGTTCCATCCACATAGTTGCAAATGGCAAGATTTCATTCTTTTTGATTGCTGAGTAATACTCCATTGTATATATATACCACATCTTCTTTATCCATTCATCCATCGGTGGACATTTGGGCTCTTTCCATACTTTGGTTATTGTTGATAGCGCTGCTATAAACATTGGGGTGCATGTGTCCTTTTGAAACAGCATACATGTATCCCTTGGATAAATACCTAGTAGGGCAATTGCTGTGTCATATGGTAGTTCTATTTTTAAATTTTGAGGAACTTCCAAACTGTTTTCCAGAGTGGCTGCACCAGTTTGCATTCCCACCAGCAGTGCAAAACAGATCCTCTTTCTCCACATCCTCACCAACATCTGTTGTTTGCTGAATTGTTAATGTTAGCCATTCTGACAGGTGTGAGGTGGTATCTCATTGAGGAACCCTTATCTTTTTATAGAAATAAAATTAACTCACTATAAGGTACTAGCAGAAAATACAACATCAGTCTTAACTACTAGAAATAGGCAGAGTGAGTCTTTTTCCTCGTTAATCTAGAATTTTATGAAACATATTTCATTTTTTTCTAAATTTTTAATGTTTATTTATTTTTGAGAGAGAGAGACAGAGAGACAGAGAGAGAGAGAGAGAGAGACAGAGTGCGAGTGGGGGAGGTGTAGAGAGAGAGGGAGACACAGAATCTGAAGCAGTCTCCAGGCTCTGAGCTGTCAGCACAGAGCCCGATGTGGGGCTCAAACTCACAGTGGTGAGATTGTGACCTGAGCTGAAGTAGGACTCTTAACTGACTGAGCCACCTAGGCGCCCCTATGAAACATATTTCATAATGAAAGCGTTAGAGGAAAAATAAAGATGGCTGTTAGTGACATTAAAGATGTAATCAATTAGCATGGAAAGGATAGCACAATCCCTTAGGCACCCAAGCTGGAAATTTGGAATTATTCTTGATTCTTCTGCCCACACTTAGTCAGCCAGCTCTGGCCTAATACCTCTGAAGTTCATCCCTTTCCCATTTATAGCATCATTTCCAGCATCTATCTGGGTGACTGCAGCAGCCTCTGGATTGGCCTCCCTGCCTCTAGTCCTATGCCTCCTCAGGTTCTCCCTGACACTGATACTACAAAGATTTAACTAAAACCCTTGGGTATCTCTCTATCCATCCCAAGAAGAAAGCTCCAGCTCCTTAACATGGTTTCATGGTTTACAGTGGCTTCTAAGACACTGCCAGCACTTATTTTTCCATGTCTATCACTTGCTATTCATGCCCGTAAATTTCCATGTGGGGTCACAGCAGTGCTTCTAGTTCCCTTGGGCATATGGTGCTGTGTCCCTCTTTCACAACTGTGCATGCTGCCTGAATGCTTGTTGCTAGACAGTCCTTTCTTTATGACCTAGCTAACCTCACTGTTTCTCCTTTAAGACCCAGGTGAGGTGTTACCTCCTAAAGGAAGCTGTCCCTGTTCACACTCTCATCTCAGAGTGAATTAGGCACACCTCCCTGATCCTTCTATAATTCCTTGTATGCCTATAATTCACTTTCATCATTGTTTTTAACTTTTTTAAAAAAGTGTTTATTTATTTTGAGAGAGAGATCCAGAGCAAGCACACAAGTGGGGGAGAGGCATAGAGAGAGGGAGAGAGAGAGAACCTCAAACAGGCTCTGAGTTGTCAACACAGATCCTGATGCAGGGCTTGAGCTCACAAAGTGTGAGATCATGACCTGAGCTGAAACCAAGAGCTGGACGCTTAACCAACACAGCTATCCAGGCACCCCTCTAATAAATTCTTAGTGTCCCCTAGAAAGCCATGAGCTCCTTGAGAGTAGGGAGTGTCCCTCATTCATCATTATATTCCCATTATTGGTGTACTTTGTGGTATATAATAGGCCCCCAGTAGAGGTTTATGTAATGAATAAGTGAATTCTAGCATCAGACTGGTTCATGGAACCATATGATTTTAATTTGTCATTTTTCTGTGTTTGAACGAGCATTTATTTACTTATTTATTTAAATATGAAATTTATTGCCAAATTGGTTTCCATACAACACTCAGTGCTCATCCCAACAGATGCCCTCCTCAATGCCCATCACCCACTTTCCCCTCCCTCCCACCCCCCATCAACCCTCAGTTTGTTCTCAGTTTTTAAGAGTCTCCTATGGTTTGGCTCTCTCCCTCTCTAACTTTTTTTTTCCTTCCCCTCCCCCATGGTCTTCTGTCAAGTTTCTCAAGATCCACATAACAGTGGAAACATATGGTATCTGTCTTTCTCTGTATGACTTATTTCACTTAGCATCACACTCTCCAGTTCCATCCACGTTGCTACAAAAGGCCATATTTCATTCTTTTTCATTGCCAAGTAGTATTCCATTGTGTATATAAACCACAATTTCTTTATCCATTCATCAATTGATGGACATTTAGGCTCTTTCCATAATTTGGCTATTGTTGAGAGTGCTGCTATAAACATTGGGGTACAAGTACTCCTATTCATCAGCACCCCCATATCCCTTGGGTAAATTCCTAGCAGTGCTGTTGCTGGGTCATAGGGTAGTTCTATTTTTAATTTTCTGAGGAACCTCCACACTTTTCCAGAGCGGCTGCACCAGTTTGCATTCCCACCAACAATGCAAGAGGGTTCCAGTTTCTCCACATCCTCTCCAGCATCTACAGTCTCCTGATTTGTTCATTTTGGCCACTCTGACTGGTGTGAGGTGATATCTGAGTGTGGTTTTGATTTGTATTTCCCTGATGAGGAGCGACGTTGAGCATCTTTTCATGTGCCTGTTGGCCATCTGGATGTCTTCTTTAGAGAAGTGTCTATTCATGTCTTCTGCCCATTTCTTCACTGGATTATTTGTTTTTTGGGTGTGGAGTTTGGTGAGTTCTTTATAGATTTTGGATACTAGCCCTTTGTTTGATATGTCATTTGTAAATATCTTTTTCCCATTCCACCATGGTTGTCTTTTAGTTTTGTTGATTGTTTCCTTTGCAGTGCAGAGCTTTTGAATGAGCTTTTAATTACCCCCTCATAAACCCCTTTGAAAGGTTAAGCAGAAAATATACAATTGCTTTGGGTGTCAGTTTAAGAAGAAAGCCAAGATACTTAAAATACTATTGGCACTTGATTTAGTTTTTCTACGTATTTTGTTAGTACTGCTACTCATGACTTGCCGTTTTGTGAATAAGAAAAGTTCTTTAGGGGTGCTTAAGTGTCTCAGTCAGTTGAGCCTCCAACTCTTGATTTCGGCTCAGGTCATGATCTCATGGTTTGGGAGTTTGAGCCCTGCACCGACAGTGTGGAGCCTGCTTGGGATGCTCCCTCTACCTCTCTTTCTGCCTCTCCTTCTCTCTCTCTCTCTCAAAATAAATAAATAAACTTAAAAAATAAATTAAAAAAAGTTCTTTAATTTTATGTGGAAATTGTCAATACATACTTAAGTAAATTATATGGGAATTTAATGAGGAAATATTAATCTTTTTAGACTTATTCAGATAAAATTGTGTCTGCTTTGGCTGAATTCAGACGTTTAAGTGACTTCTAGAAAAGTTGATCTATTCTAACTTTATTAATACAAGGTACCAGGAGAAAATATGAAATCATACTGTTGAAGTGTCAGAAATAGGCTGCCTGGAAAAATCTTGTTTGCTATTCAAGAATTACATAACACATACATAATGAAAGAATTTTCTTAGAAAGAACAGGATGACAAGATATAGTCAATTAAACACGGAATGTCTTATCATATGATAACCTGTATATGTTTGAATCTCAAGTGTCAGCTCTAAAACTGTGATTGATTATCCACTTGTCTTTTTGAAAGGTTTTTTTTAGAAAGTTTAGATGATGGCACACCCCTTAACAGATACGTAATTTCATCAGAAAAGCAAATTTTGCCAAACTTAAGCATCTTTACCATATGGAAGTATAGGAAACTGTAAAAATGCAGGGGAAACCTTTTTTCTTCAATTTGAGGACTATAATTTTTTTCAGTGGGTCACATTTCCCCCAAATGCTTCTCTTTTTATGTGGACAGTTGAAAAATCCCATGATAATTCCTGCCTCAGGCTTCCCAAATAGCATTCACATGGTGCTTGCAGCATCAACTCCTTTGATTTTTATCTGTTTTATCCAGAGGCAAATTTGATAAGCTACTGATGTCCTGATTTTACCTACCCTAATCAACATAGGCTAAAAACAAGCTAGTTTAAATTGTTTATATATACAATTGACACATGTTCGATGTAGAAAGCTGATATAATAGGGAAAAACTCACCCATAGAAAAAAAATCACCTGCAATTTTATTACTCAGAAATAACCACTGTTATAACCCTTTGGCATATTTCCTTCTTGTTTAAGCAAGTATTACGATGACAGGTACCTCAACCGATACTCGGCTACTACTTATATCTGCAAAGTTTTTGTTTTACCATTTTGGTTGTCAATGTATATTGTATTCTCAACACATGTTGATCCTATAATTGTCTACACTCACATGCTTGAGTGTTGATGTGATTCTGTGAGCATTTAGATATGGTATCGTGATACTAATACCTTTGCTTTTGCATTGTAGACAGCTCACACTGTCTACCTTGGGGTAGGTGGGTACCCTGCTTTCTAAGCCTATAAACTTTATGTTCAATATACTCTCTTGCCTTTGCTTTTAAATTTTCCTCACTCATCTTTGGTAAATGGCAACGGATTGGTCTGTATTTGGCAGTAATTATAAAGTAGTATCTTTTCCCCTCCACAGCTGGGAGAACATGCTCAAGCCATCAGATTACATGCTCCAATGGTGAATGTATCCCAAAAGAATACAGGTGCGACCATGTCAGAGACTGCTCAGATGGAACCGATGAGAAAGATTGCCGTGAGTCCCTTTCAGTCTTTGCACTGTGTTTGCTTTCACCTTTGTCCCTTTGGCATTTTAATCAATTTGTTAGATCTGTTGATGGACAGAAATGCCTACAATATGCCTCTTGTTATTGAAATTTCTTGGCAGATTCTTTTGTGGATTAGAGGTGATATTCTGATAGGAGACTATTTTTAGCAAGACATTCTAAGTGTGTCCTGCCTTAGCATGTCAAGTTTCTGTATTTTTGGAAGAGACTTTTAACATTAACATAGAATCCTGAAAAGTTATTGAATACATTGAATACAAAATCCAGTTTGGTCAATGTTGGGTTTTATTGAATTATGATGTTAAACCAAATGTCTCATTAGTTTTCTGCTCTTATGGACTCAGTATTTTCCGGGTTGCCTTTGGAAAAGTGTTACATTCTGAAAATGGCTTTCTCCAATGATGACATATTAGTTTGTAATTGATTACAAGATAAGGCATAGAAATCACACTATTCTATGTGTAATGTTTAGACATTACCATAACCAAAATAAGAGAGTGTATAATCATAGTGCATCATGTACTTCTTACAAATCAGTAATCTGCCTCTCTTGAGGTTTATGTGGAATTGTTAGAATGTGAGAATATTGGAATTATTCTACTATGTAAGTTCTGTGGTCTGTCTAACTCTATCTTTAGTCTCAGACATATTCAGTTTTGTTTAAAAGTTCTTATAAGTCTATTATTTATGCGTTTATCATCTGTGGTATCATTTATGAATCAGAATGTCCTTGAGGTTTTAGACATTTTTTCCTGAATTTCTTTTGATAGGCTGCGTCTCGTAAGTTTACTGTGAGCTAAGCACAGTTAGTTTCTTTCTTTTGCTCTTAAATTTATATTTCGGAGTTTAGGGAATTGTTTTAATATTTCAGTATTCCAATACTCAGTGGATAGATTTTGAATGCCTTGATTGTAAACTTAGTTATGTCTCCAACGGAGATTTAAGTTTTAGTCTATTCTCATGGGACACCTCTATTGTTTGATCATTTTGATTTAATTTTAATTTTCTGGACTGTTCCTAAACTTCTTTCTTTGGTCCAATTGGTATATTTTATGCTTCATGAGGAGAGAACCATCTTCTGGTTCTTTTTTTTTGGTACATTTCCCAATATGGTGCAGTGCCTTGGGAGGGAGCTAACATAAACTGGTTATGAGCAAATCATTCCTATTTCACCATACTGTTCAAACTGTACTTTTCATGGAAGAAATATTGTGAAAGGGAAAGATCTGGCTCCAAATATGTCCAGATTCATGTTGCATCCATACCATCATCACATGGTGCATTTTAATGTTTATTTATTATTATTATTTTTATTTTGAGAGAGAGAGAGAGAGACAGAGAGAGAGAGAGAGAGACAGAGAGAGCATGAATGGCAGAGGGGAAGAGAGAGAGAGGGAGAGAGATAGAATCCCAAGCAGTCACGCTGGCTTGACTTGACCGCGAGATCATGACCTGAGCCGAAATCAAGAGTTGGATGCTTTCTTTCCTTGGGTCTTATTTTTCTTTGAGAAAAATACTGTGATTTGTTTTTGTATCTCCATTTCCTAGCAGGATTGCTTGTATAGTTGTGTTGTGGTTTAATTTCCAACTTAAATGTTCTCTCGGAAAGAGATTATGTTGTCTCTAATTTGGATCTCTTTTCATTTTGGAAATTTTACAGAATTACCGGCAATTTTAAAGATAGTAGTGTATGCCTGGATGTCACAAAATATCAAGTCCATGAGTCAAGTACTGTCAGTACTTTGTAAAGCAAACAATAGGTCGTTCATTGTGGCAAGTGAAGAAAATGTTTTTGACTAAATAATAGTGATGAATCATATATTTTATAGTATTTTGTAAACTGTAAGTGTTATATAAATGTTGGTTGTTATTCTTAATTCAGTTCCTCAATGAGGACAATCGAGCAGGTGTTATTATTCTCTCACAAATAAAGAAACTAAAATTGCAAAGAGTAGACTGGCTTGTTCAAGGTTGAAAATATGTGGCAGAGCTAGGGCTAAATCCATCTTCTGGTTCCAAGTCTGGTGATTGCTCTTCATGAAAGACTTTATTTACAGAAGGAGAAAGTTCTACCTTGTGCAAGTTTAAGAGAGAACCAGAGGCTGTGCCACCAGCCAACAGTCTGTGTCTTTATCCCTAATTTACAAGTGGATAAAAATGAGTGCTTTATTGGAAATGCAATGGAACTGAAGGAAATGCTACTCTAGGGAAAATAAAAGGCAACTGAAACAGACTGTTTGGATTTATTCCATGTGAACACCCTGCAGCCAAGTCTAAAGTCATCAGTACAACTGCCTCACAACTTTGCCAATAGACCTTCCGGAAAAAAGCTGGCTGGGTACAAGTATGCAGGCTGCTGTTATAGAAAGGGGTTATGGAAAGGAAGTGAGTGAGCTTTATAAAATATCTGAGCAGGAATTTTTAATCAAGGTTTTGTTTATTTTTTTAAGTGCAAGTAATAGGTGCAATAAGGATTTCTTAAGAGAGCCAGATTTATATGATTGTTAATTGCTCCTGGAATCATACAAGTCATGAATCCTTCAGGGTTCATGGCTCTAAGATGAATCTGACACATGCAAAAGGGGTTTGTAATGAAGTATTCTTTCCTATTTCTCTTTACCTTATTTATTTATTACTACGTGTTATTTATGGAGAAGTATAAAAAAAAATCTAACAAATCAGGAAGTTAAGAAAAGAATCTTCATGCTTCTTTGTGCTTTGATCTCCTGGCCACAGCCAGATTTGTACAAGAAAGAGAATAATGGCCTGGATCAAAGTCTTTAGAAAGTGCTAATATAGGGAGACAAATTGGCCTCATTTTGTTTTCCCTTTGTTTGGAACCCTTGCAGGAAGTAGGGAAGAGAGCTGCCATTTGCTGGGCTCCAATCAGTATTTTATGCAATTTTTACCTTAATGACACAAGGTAGGTGTGATGACCATCTCCTCAGGCTTTTAACCTAGGTCTAAACTGTATGCCCATGAAGGTTTTAAATATAATCAAAAGCAGAGTGAATTGATAATGAACTCCTTTGTACTCATCACCCAGTTATATCAATTACCAACTCATAGCTAATTTTGTCTTACCTATATCTCTTTATTCTTATTTTGTTTTTTTTTTTTTTTTTTTTTTTTTTTTTTTTTCAACATTTTTTATTTATTTTTGGGACAGAGAGAGACAGAGCATGAACGGGGGAGGGGCAGAGAGAGAGGGAGACACAGAATCGGAAACAGGCTCCAGGCTCCGAGCCATCGGCCCAGAGCCTGACGCGGGGCTCGAACTCACGGACCGCGAGATCGTGACCTGGCTGAAGTCGGACGCTTAACCGACTGCGCCACCCAGGCGCCCCTCTTTATTCTTATTTTGAAGCAGTTTTTACACATCGTATAATCTTATCTTTATTTCATTTATCTATCTATCTATCTATCTATCTATCTATCTATCTATCTATTTACTTGAGGTGGGGGGAGGGGTACAGAGAGAGAGGGAGACACAGAATCCGAAATAGGCTTTGAGCTGTCAGCACAGAGCCCAATATGGGACTAGAACTCATGGACTGCGAGATCATGACAGGAGCTGAATTCAGATGCTTAACCAACTGAGCCACTCAGGTGCCCATATTTTATTTTTGAAATAGAGAGAGAGAGAGGGTGCAAGTGAGTGAGTGGCAGAGAGAGAGAATCCCAGGAGGGGCAGAGAGAGAGAGAGAGAGAGAGAGAGAGAGAGAGAGAGAGAGAAGCGGGTTCACCGGAAGTGGGGATCCTGTTTTTCCCGAAGTGGGGCTTCAACTCACCCACTGTGGGACTTGAACCCATGAACAGCGAGATCATGACCTGAGCTGAAGTCAGATGCTTAATGATTGAGCCACCCAGGGGCCCATAATCTTATCTTTAAATAATTTAATATTTAACTCTAAAATATAAGGACTGAAACATAGCATAACAATATCACAACCCACACCTATGAGTTAACAACCATTAAAATAATCAGTTCTTAAAATTCCCCAATTGGTTTTTTATTATTTTTTTGTGGTGTCATTTAAAGCAAAGTCCAAATAAAATCTATGCATTGGAATTAGTTGCTGTCTTTTGATTTGTAGGTTTACCTTCCATTTCTGTTGTTTACCTCTTGCAATATATTTGTTGAAAAAACCAAATTACTTGTCCCGAGTTTCCCACAGTCTGGGTCTTGCTCATTGCATCCCCAGATGTCCTTTAACGTGCTCTTCTGTCCTGTAGTTTTTGATAGCTATATTTACAGCAAGGTTCCTCAACCTTTGTACAAATGACATCAAGGACCAGGTAGGTCCTTTTTGCACAGAACATTATGCATTGTAGAATGTCTAACAGTATCCCTGACCTCTGCCTACTAGAAGCCAGCAGTACCTCCCATTTGTCACAACCAAAAATGTCTCCAGACAATGCTAAATGTCCTGTGGGAGCAAAATCTCCCTCCATTAGTCTAGTTGGGAATAACATTAGTCTAGAGGCTTGAACAGATACAGACTTCTGCGTGTGTGTGTGTGTGTGTGTGTGTGTGTGTGTGTGTGTCTGTGTGTGTAGGGGCACAATACTTTGAAAATACGGGTGCATATTTCCACTAGGAGGCACATAATGTCTAACTATCAGCCATTGATTGTTGCTAACATCCATTTAGTCATAGTTACTTCACTTCAGATATGTAACAGCTGTTTATTAGTTGTTTTAAATTGGAACATTACAATATGATGAAGGATTAAACAAGGCTTGCCCAGAAATCATTTTCATGAGACATGACACTTTATTCTATTGTTTCTGCAGTCGTGGTGCATGGGAATCATTACCTGTGGACAAATGCAGGATCAGCCTATGAGTGTGACTTTCATTTCCCTATTTCTCAGAAGTAAGATTGTCTACATGAAGGGGTCTAAATACGTTATGCCCCTAGAAATCATTTAAATATAGTAATGATGTTGGAAAAGCTCCAAGGAAGAACCTAATTCTTTTCCCCAAATATTTGAAAGGATCAGGAAGCTCGACCCTGTAGTTCATAGTCCTGACTGTTGGATCAGACCCCTAGGTTATAGTCTTTACCCTTTCAAGCTTTCTAAGATCAAGACACTGTGCTCCAACGTAGAGCACCTTGTGTCTATTCCAGACATTCCTTGTACAGAACAAAGAAAAGTGTATAAGAGTTCTCTCAGGGAGGCAGGGAGAGGGGAGGGAAGAGAATGGGCCTGATGATGAGGAAGGCAAACATAGCAAGATTCCACTAAAAAGATTATCCTTGAGACAAATTTGTGTTGTATGAAAGCTTTTCATATTGTTTGGTCTTTTTGTCTGCTGTGTTCCAATATGCATAAGGTATTTTTTGATTATTCTACTATGTGAGAACGATTTCTGGTTATGTCTACTATAAAAAGCTGTGAAACAGGTAAAAGTTCATTTTCTCCAAGTTATTTTATTCTTCAGTCTGGCTATCTATAAAATGGCACCTACTATTAAATAGCTGTCAATTAATTTTTCCCCCCAAGGAACAGGAGATTCAAAACTGCAGTCCATTTTACTTCTAATGGGATTAGCATCAAGGAAAAACCACTCATGCAGAGTCTAAGATAAACATCAGAACAATGCAGCAATTATGGGTCATTCAGTTAATATATTACAGTGACTTTAAGTTGCTCAAAACTAGTACAGTTTTTCCCAGTTAAGAGAACAGATTATTTTGTTTTTATCGAGTGCCATATTAGAGTGATGTTGGTGTGAGTAAAACTATTGCTAATTATCACTGGTTTGCAGTACTTCTCTTTTGATACTTAGGAATGCCAAAGAAAGGGTAAAATCCCTATTACAATGAAGGCTTTCTTGCTGGTAATCAGCAGTATTTGGTCTGCCTGCAACTGGGGCCGCTTTGTCCGTGAAGTTTTATTTCTATTGACTTTCTGTTCTTTAGAATTCAAACATTTTCCTTTATATATCTAATTGCTGAAACTCCAAATGGGAAACAGAGGAATAAAGAGGATGATTCAAGTCATTCTGTAGACTATGATGGCTCGTAAAGAACATGCTTTTCTTCAAACTCAGTTCCACGGTTAAGCTGCCCCTTCAGCCTTGCTCTTACTGTTCTCTTTCTACTACTCCAGGTGAGAAAGCAGAAGCAGAGAGACTGACACCCTTACCTATCACATCACAGACATACCTGTTTTGGTGTTCTTACAGTCGAGATAGAATTCAGAGCCCCGAAACCTTGGGGAAATAAAAATTTCTTATTTAAATCTCCATCAGGGGCACCTGGGTGGCTCAATCAGTTAAGTGTCAGACTCTTGTTTTTGGCTCAAGTCATGATCTCGGGGTTCATGGGGTCCACCCCACGCTGTCAGCACAGAGCCTGCTTGGGATTCTCTTTCTCTCCCTCTCTCTGCCTCTCTCCTGCTTGCACGCATGCTCTCTCTCAAAATAAACAAACTTAAAAGAAAATAAATCATCATACAAGCACATTATAAATATGTATTAAAAGCTCCCAAGGGGTGCCTGGGTGGCTCAGTCAGTTAAGCGGCGGACTTGAGCTCAGGTCATGATCTTGCGGTCCGTGAGTTCGAGTCCCGCGTCGGGCTCTGTGCTGACAGCTCAGAGCCTGGAGCCTGTTTCAGATTCTGTGTCTCCCTCTCTCTGGTCCTCCCCCATTCATGCTCTGTCTCTCTCTGTCTCAAAAATAAAAAAATTTTAAAAAAGTTAAAAAATAAATAAATAAAAGCTCCCAAGACCCCTCTCAGCTGTTGTCCAATTTCTTTGCTCCCTTTAATAACAAAGTTACATACAGTTGTCTTTAATATCACTGCCTCCATTTCCTCTCCTCTTTCTTTCTTGAACTCCCTGAAAACAGCAGTTTCCACCAATCTCCTGAAAGCATTCTTGTCAATGCCACCAATGACCTTGTTTTACTAAGCCTAATGGCTCCTGTTCAACTGTCACCTTATCAGAGAGCTGCTCCTCACTGTCACTCATTTATTTTTGAGAGAGAGAGAGAGAGAGAGGAAGAGACAGGGAGACAGAGTATGAGTGGGGGAGGGGCTGAGAGAGAAGGAGACACAGAATCTGAAGCAGGTTCCAGCCTCTGAACTGCGGGGCTGAAACTCATGGATTGAGAGATCATGACCTGAGCCACAAGTTGGACGCTTAACTGAGCCACGCAGGTGCCCTGATTGAATAAAGTATTTTTTAAAACATTGTGGGAATTTCTTTTTTTTTAAGTTTATTTATTTGTTTTGAGAGAGAGAGAGAAAGAGAGAGAGAGAGGGTGTGCGAGCAGGGGAGGGACAGAGAGAGGGGGAGAGAGAGAGAATCTCAAGCAGTCTCCTCACTGTCAGTGAGGACCCTGAAGCGGGGCTTGATCTCACAGTTTGTGAGATCATGACCTGAGCCGAAATCAAGAGTTGGACACTTAACCAACTGAGCCACCCAGGTGCCCCCCAACATTGTGGGAATTTCTACCTCACTTGTAATTTTAAAGTTTATCTCTTTATCCAGTTCATAGCAAAGTATCCAGGGAGGTGGATTTCAATAAATGTATGTTGGATAGAATGAAATTCTAATGAAAAGGAACGTAGCACTCTGTAGAATAACTAGCTTTCAGCATAATGACGTTCATGCAGCAATCATTTGCTGATGAATCTTCAATTATCCGGAACAGTTTCTCGATAGGAAGACTGAGCCACGCCATTTCTAGCTATGGTTTGCAAGTGGCCACTCTCATAATTCTAGTGGTGCGGGTACTCTTCCTGTCTCTTCAGTTAAAATTTGCGTGTTTGTTCTGCCCAGATGAGTCACAGAGGATCACTGTAAGGAACAGATAGGAATAGATAATGTGTTTTCTCTTTTTGGCTTCTGCTTCCTGAAAGCTACTTGGATTAAACTTGATTTTAGTCCCATGGTACTAGCCCTTGGGATTACTGTGTTTGCTTTCTCTCTCTCTCTCTCTTTTTCTTTCGTTTTAATGTTTATTGATTTATTTTGAGAGAGAGAGCAGGGGAGGGGCAGAGAGTGAGGGAGTCACAGAATCTGAAGCAGGCTCCAGGCCCTGAGCTGCTTGCACAGAGCCCAACGCAGGGCTCGAACTCACGAATGTGAGATCCTGACCTGAGCCGAAGTCGGACGCTTAATGGGCTAAGCCATCCAGGCATCCCTGCTTTCTCTTTCTAGGGTGCTGAATTGCTATTTCCATTTTATAAAACTTATTATGTATATGCTTTTTATTGAAATCCATTGTTAATTATTTTTGAAGAGTGGCAGGAAATACTTTCCTCTTGTTTTGTTGTATGTTGCTTTATTTCCTTGGTGCTAGTTCATGATGGCAGTCACTTTGGGGATTTGAATTTAACTGGGGAGGGGGTAGAGTGAGTTCCCTGCTATATTGTGGTCTATTTTTTTGGTGCCGACTCTCTTGTTTGTTCTGGTACTCCTGGAAAGCTTTGTTTCCTAGCATAGAGTTTCCTTGAATTCCTGGATCATACCAGATTGAAGTCCTTAATAGAATATGCCATTACTTGCTGAAATCTAGAGTTGGCCTCACCACTCCAGACTCCCAATGTGGGATGGGAAACTGAATGGAAGAAACGAAAACTTTGCTTTTTCTCTAGAGTTATTTATTTTCCTTTTAAAACTATCTTTCTAAGAGTTTCTGTTTCTTTCATTCAATTTCATTTTGTTTCTGTAATTTTTTGCTTCTTCCTACTGCTTGCTGTGAAGCTTCTAAGCAGTAGCTACATCTATTGTGATGCTAGGGATGTGCATTGTGGAGCCACATTGCCTGAATTTGAAATCTGGCTCTCCAGTTTACTGGTTGTATGACCTTTTTTAAATTACTTAACCTCAGAAAGGTACATATATAGCATCAATAGAATAGAAATCTATAAATGGGAGTAATAGTGTCTACCTCATAGGGTTGTGATAAGGATGAAATGAGTTCATACATACTGAGTACTTTCTGGCACCTACTTTTCAGTCTATGTTATTGATGGCTTTTATTGTCATTGCTTATTTAACTGTGGGTAGTACTTGCAACTAAGTGCTGGTGGCCAAACTAGCAAACTTTTTCTGGCAAATCATTACTTTGACTGGATTAGCCAGAGTAACTAACTTACAAGGATGAGGCTAAGACCTTGAAAGGTCTCAGGTATCTTGGGCAAGACTTTTATCAGTAATTTCTTATTTTCCTTTAAATCTTACCTTAAGTTTCATAATCTACCTTTAAGATGTCTCCCCTTTCTTTGTAATAAATTTGTCTTCTTTTCTATGTGCTTTTTGACCATTTTGCCAAATTCTGAGACCAGAATGTACTCACAGCCCTGTTGTCAAGATAATAAAGAGTAGTGTTAATATTTACATCTTGCTCTGCTGTGAATGATTTCCATTCTGGGAGTTCCATGAAGTCTTCAAGCCACTTCAGACCCTTTAATTATTTGATTATCTAAACATGGTACTTTCTTGCTCAAATAAAATCATTAGCATAGAAAAATTTTAAAAATCTTCAAGCACCACAGCAATCTTTTATGGATATTTGGGGGAACCTCCCATTTGTAGGGGAACAAACACATACATTTGGCATGTGGAGAAAGTAAGGAAGGGAGAGGGAAGAGGTGGTGTGAGCAAGTGTGTTCTTTTTGTGAATTTTTGTGTCAGATAAGCTTTAGAGGTCTTGGGCTACTTGATCATTGTCAATCTTTCCATTAAGACAAAACTTAGAAGGTTGGGTTTCTCTGGTTTCTTGTGCATTATCTCTTCTCTTAAATTTTCTCTCTACTTAAAATCTTGCAGGACATTTCAGATACATGATGGGTTTGCTCCATGGGAAAAAGTTTATGAGGTTAGACTCTTGACCTGGTTAGGAAATAAACCAAAAAAATAGGATTTTAGGTATCTGCCAGTCCCAAAGTATTGTGACTTCCTATTTCCTGGAGTTGGTAATAGAAATCTTTAAGGGAAGTAGAATCTGTTCATTTCTTATTTTGTTCAGGGTGAATAGTTTGGAACCATTCCCTCTGTGTGGGTCTCCAAATATTTTCAGTATTTAGCTGAGTCGGGTAGTTCCATGCAGTCTTCCCTATGGGCATATACCGCAGTTAACTATGCACAGAATAGACCAGAAGGCTTGTAGGAGTTGAGGCAGGTTCTTGGCTGATTGAGAAGAGATTCATTATCATTGTGGATGGAGACAAGGAAGCTGTTCCTCATTCCCGGTGTTTAACTGCTGACCTCTGACCATCACAATACTCTCCCTGACGCCCTCAAGCTGGCCTTGTTGTTTGTTGGGGGGAATGAGGCGTGTCAGAAAACTTTTAGTCTTGTCAGTGGATACTGTTGTAGTTCTTCCCTTTCCGGTTTTATGGCACTGGCTCTCAAAAGGCAGGATGGCGAGAACAAGTGATCCTCTCAGTATATTTGTCCCAGATCCTTCATATCTGCCATAATCACCTTAAGTGAGGTAGTCACCCTCCAACCCCAAATAAATTTTCCTCCAAACAGATATCTTATCTATTACAAAGACAGGGTTTTCTAAGATCTTTCTCCTGCTTAAAAGGCTACACAACATACTCTAGGATCTGTCTGGCACACAGGGAGGGGAATTGCTGGCCAGACTCAACTGGCCTCTTGCATCTCTTGAAGTGAGAATTAATAAACAGAGCTGTATGACCCTTTGAAGGCACATTTGTAACGCATACCTTCTCAATGATGAAAAGACAGCAGTAACCCTAAGCTGATTCTTAGACTACTAAAAAAATAAATTAAAATTCAGAAGAAATTAAAAATTTTAATCAGCTATTTTAAAATGCCTTCCATTTTATTATATGATTAACTAAATGGAACTTTGGCTATTTAAGTACACCTAAGTATTAAGACACTTAGTAGTCCAGTTTTAAAGTTTTGGAGATGAGAATATTTGGGGTTCTTTCACTGTACAAAAAATGGAAAAGTATCATTTGAGAGTTCATCTTTCATTAAAGTGCACGTTGTTAACTCAGGATAAGTTTAATAAAGTTTCAGCACAGGATTTTGTGCACTGCTCATGCTTGAAGGAGACTTTGGGACTGTTTAAGGAATTATCTGTCCACATCTATGAAACCTCAAAGCAGGTTCTTAAATGAAAAATTGAGCCACAAAGTGGGACTCTATTGTCTAGTCTTTGAGCCCTTATCTAAGGCATACCTTTTGCTTAAAGAGAAATTTGAAGATAATATGAGAATCATTATGAGAACAATCTTTAATGGAAAAAAAAAAGACCAAGAAAAATATCAGTTTGAGAAGGAGGATATTGAAGACCATAAAAGGCAGAAGTTCAAAATGGTTTTGAAAGCTTTTTACCTAAAAAGTTCATCTGTGATAAGTCAGTAGCAATATCTAACATATCTTGAACACCTTGAGTAATGATCCAGTCCCTGCACTAAGTGTTGGGGATTCTAAAATGGGTAAGACAAGGGGCACCTGATTTCGGCTCAGGTCATGATCTTAGTCTGTCAGTTCGAGCCCCGTATCAGGCTCTGTGCTGACAGCTCAGAACCTGCTTCAGATTTTGTGTCTCCCTCTCTCTCTGCCCCTCCCCTGCTCATGCTCTGTCTCTCTCTGTCTCAAAATAAATAAAAACATTAAAAAAAAATTTAGATGGGTAAGACAGGATCCTAGAACTTAAGAGGGTGTCATTATGTTGTGGGGGAAACAGATAAACAACCACTAGAATGAAGCCTTCATTCGGAATCACGAGAGGTATGTGTTTCAAGTATGGGGACACACAGGAGAGGGACTATCAGCATGTTATTCCTGCAAGGGACATCCTGATTTTTTCCATCTTGAGCTAGAAAACCAGAGTTAAGCATCTGGTTAATAGCATATGTGTATAATGTGGTAATAGTTACTTGTGCTTGTAGAACACATTATGCTTTTCAGAATGCGATAGTAGACATTGTGTTTTGAGGTCCCTCTACCCTGTGAACTAAATTATGTAAATGTATGGATAAAGAAGTGGTAACAGAGACGATAAGCAGCTTGAGTAAGAGTAAATAGCTACTGAGTGGTCCCATCCCTCCTAACTTAGAAGCCTGTTTTCAGAAAGGAAACAACCCTCTGGCAAAAGAAACAGCCCTTCACTTCTCAAAGCCTGTTTCGTAGTACACTAGCTATCTGGGATGTTATCTGTATTATGTAAAAGAAGGTTCCATTTTGGAATAAGTTAAATTCCTTCTCATTCTTTAGCTCTGAGCTCATAGGTCACTTCTTCAGGGGAGACTTCCCTGGGCTCTGGACTCCCCCCTGCTATGCATTCTCATAGAACCCTGCACTTTCCACATTAGCACACAGTCCAGTTTGTAATTTGTAAAAGGAACCAGGTCTCTTTTTGTTTTCCAGTATATGCTCAGCATTTAGTGTCTAACATGTAGTAGTCACTGAAGAAGTGTATGCAGAAGGAATGTCTTAATTTAAGATTTGTGTGTTATTTTCCTTTTTTTAGAATACCCAACATGCGAACAGCTTACCTGTGCCAGTGGAGCCTGCTATAACAGCAGTCAGAAATGTGATGGGAGAATTGACTGCCGAGACTCTTCTGATGAAAGCAATTGCAGTGAGTAATGTATACAAGATGTGCAATGGTGTGCACAGTCATTTATGCTGGCCAATTCCACAGTCTCTTCCCGAATTTGTGTTCGGTGAATTCATGTTGGTAGCCTGAAGTCAGTATTTGGAAGTGGGAGTATTTGCACCATGGAAATTGGCAAACACTACGAGTCAGGGCCTTTTTGTTCCTGGAGAATTGGTTGTTAAACATTTACCAGCATGCTGCTGCATAATAAAAATCTCTTTTTAAACTTGAGACAGAATCTTCCTGTGAAATTAAATGGCTACAGTGGAATTGAACTTCTCTTTCTTCTTGCCCTCGTTAACTTTGTGTCACAGCTCAGGAATGTTCACAACACGAGTTCCAGTGTGACATTGGGGTGTGCATCCCTCGTATCTATGTCTGTGACCATTACCCTGATTGCGAAGACGGCGGTGATGAACGTTCTTGTGGTACGGTGATTTCCTTATGCTGGGTCAGGTTGCTAGGAGTGTTGCTGTAGTTATTTTCTGACGAATGTACCACCCTTTTCAAACAAAAGGGTCACTATGTCTGATGGCAGATGGAGCCAGAAGATCACTTAGGCCTCATGGCCTGAGTTTCAGCAGTGTAGTTAGACCTGGACTCTTTTATCTTCTAAGGATCTGTGTAGAGTTGAAGGATTGCTGATGGACAGTGTGCATTTTTCCCCCTTAGGCTACAAGGGTACAGGGTGTATTGTATCACTAGGCTCTCAAATTACCCATACCTCAGTAATGGGTCTGATAACCTTGATAGTTGAATGAGAGAAACACTTCGAAGGGAGAGGAAGTTCCCTTATAGCAGTGGTCCTAGCTCTCCTCTTTACTTTGAAATTCTTACCACATTGATATTGGAGGGACAAGAAAGTTTCAGTGTGGTGCAGGTGGGTTTTGTTGCCTCCACTTTTTAACTCTGTCCCTACTTTTTATTTTCCTTTTAATTGCCTATGAGGCACATCACCTCTCATGGTTGCCAACTGTGGACTAATGTTTTTTATGTAATTTTTTTAACATTTATTTATTTTTGAGAGAGAGAGAGAGAGAGAGAGAGAGTGAGAGAATGTGAGCAGGGAAGGGGCAGAGAGAGAAGGAAACACAGAATCTGAAGCAGGCTCCAAGATTTGAGCTGTCAGCGCAGAGCCTGTTGCAGGACTCGAACTCATGGATTGTGAGATCATGACCTGAGCCGAAGTTGGACACTAACTGACTGAGCCACCCAGGCACTCTCACTCTGGACTCATTTTATTGGAATATGTGGTTTGAAGTCTCTGTGAGAGAGTTTTACTGATTTCACAAAATGAGGTGGCACCTTTTTGTGGTCATTTATGTACTAGAATGTTGTGATTTTTGTAACCACATTCATTTTGATTGATTGGCACCTATGCCTTGCTAAATTATTTTCAGTATCATCCTAACTTTTCTTTAAACATTTTTTTTTGATGTTTATTCATTTTTGAGAGACAGAGAGCATGAGTGGAGGAGGGGCAGGGAGAGAAGGAGACACAGAATCCGAAGCAGGCTCTAGGCTCCAAGCTGTTCAGCACAGAGCTGGACGTGGGGCTCGAACCCACAAACTGTGAGATCATGACCTGAGCCGAAGTCAGACGGTTAACCAACTGAGCCACCAGGCGCCCCATCACCCTAACTTTTTATGAGCCATGCCTGACTTGCTTTCTGGCCCCTGGGCTTATTTCAGTGACTGTATTAAAGAGAATGTGACAACACAGAATGGGTGACTCAGAATCATTTGGTCTTAGATAGCAATTTCGGTGCTTGTGATAAAGTAAGGGCATGCTGGACGTTGACCTGTCTGTAGCACATTTATCAATCTGCATTCTTTGTTCTGTGTCAACCTATAGCATACTGCCTTGTAATTTTGAGAGACAGACTGGCATCTGAGTTCACATCCTTGACCCAAAGAAGCTGTTATGTTTTCTCCCCTTCTTTTTTCCACTCTTCCCCCTGTTCTTTCCTGGTTGTTTTTGTTTTGTTTTGTTTTGTTTTGTTTTGTTTTGAGATACTTTAGAGACTAAATTGACAGAGTCAGTTTCGTTTCAGTTTAGGCAGTGAGTTGAACTTCTTGATTTTTCCCAAGTGATTTGTGTCTTTGGAGTGCAACTGCTGTTTTCTTCCAGCCTACGAGACCTGCAGAGGCAACCAGTTCACTTGCTCCAATGGCTACTGCATTAGTCAAAATATGGTTTGTGATGGAGAGGATGACTGCAGAGATAATGGAGATGAAAACGGATGTGGTAAGGAGAAGAGATTCTTATTGGAAAGCATTTTCTTAAAGTGTTTTCCAGAACTTGTATTCCTACTCTCCTTGTTAGAAATTATCTGTGATAAGCAAGTCTCAGGATTGCCTGCATTTTAAGTAACTTAGTGGGTGGGGAAGAAGGAGGTGACTCCCCTGGCTTTTCTTAAAAGGACCCTGGTCCCAATTATAGAATAAATTATGATTTCTTCCCTGTCATCATTAAAGCAGAATAGGTGGGGCAGTCTGTCCCTCTTCTTTAACATATGCTGACTTTTTTCTGTTTTCAAATTCGGATTTTCAACCACATAAGCCACTGACATCCAGTGGTAGAAGATAGGCAACGTGTGAGAGAAAGAGTTAGGGATTGGTAGTTGCAGGAGACTCTGCTACCCAGGGAATTGTTTCAAGATTCTTTGAGAAGGAAATTGACAATGATATTCACCGCCTTCACCAGCAGTACCTCCAACAGTTCAGAAGTTACTAACGCCCACAGCATAAAGCAAGTCCTGTACTGTTCCAGCCCCTGATATAGTAAGAGTGATGCTTGGGGAAGATCCATTGGTTTCAGGGTTCCAGGCAGCAGTCTTCCTGCAGTTTAGTTGTAGTTTTTCTTACATTGATGACATTTCACTAAAGAAAAGAACAACCAAAAAAAGGACAGACAAAAACAAAATAAAAACTCAGGAAACTTGCTATTACCTTGATAACCCTAGTTCTATAATTCAGGATTTAAATTAACTGCATTTTCTTCTAGGGGTTATTAATCTAGTTTGTTTGATAATTCAGGTCCATGTGTCTTCTTACTCTTATAATCTGGCTGCCTATCTTAGAACAGAACTTGAATAATTCCATTTGCCACTTCTCATCTCAGTAAAAGCCCAGTAGTACAGTTAGAAATACTAGTTTACTAAGAATACTTGTGGACTTCTCTTGTCCACCTGGTCTATATTCTCTATATTGATCAAAAAGAGTTGGCTCCCTCTCCCATGTGGCCTGTGTCTCTTTTATTCCACCCCCTGCAGAAAGCAGTACTCATCATATTCGTGAATGTTACCCAGGCGAATGGGCTTGTCCAGAGTCTGGAAAATGCATCCCAGTTTTAAAGGTTTGTGATGGGACTTTAGATTGTCCAGGAGGAGAAGATGAAACCAATATTACCAAAGGACGATTTTGTGGTGAGTATGGAAATTTATCTGGGTAGTTTTCAGATAAAGACTGTTTTTGAGAGAGAGCACACATGAGTCGGGGAGGGAGAGGATGACAGAGGATCCAAAGTAGGCTCTGTGCTGACAGCAGAGAGTCCGATGTGGGGCTTGAACTCACGAACCACGAGATCATGACCTGAGCCAAAGTAGGAAGCTTAACCCACTGAGCCACCCAGGTACCCCTCAGATAAAGAGGTTTCTGTTTTTCTATAATAGATTGCCAAATACAGAGAGTATTGGTGTTTGCATAACTATCCTAAAACTTACTGGATTAAACCAAGTAATATTTATTTCTCGTGGTCCTTTGGGTTGGCTAGGAAGTTTTGTGGCCTAGACCGGCTCATTGACACATCAAAGATGTTAAAATGAAAACCCAGTCTAGTCTTTTTCCACATGGTGATAGAAAAGGCAAACCCTAGCGAATGAGCTCTTTTGAACCTCTTCTTAGGTCATGTTTGCTAAATTTGTTGTTGGCCAAAGCAGGTCATCTGGCCAAGCTTAGATTCAATGGATTGATGAAACAAACTCCATCTCTTAATGGGAGGAGCTTCAAAATATTTGTGGTGTTTTTTCTTTCACCCAAGCAGAATGGTTTTAATGGCAATTTTGATGATTCTAAAGGTGTTCTGGAGATTTTATTCTCTGGCTTATACTTATGGAGAAGTCTTATCTGGCTATATTGGAAAAAAAAAAAAAAGAACCTTCTGGTTTCTGGGATATATACCTAACTTTAGTTTTTCTTTTTTCCTATCTATCTATCTATCTATCTATCTATCTATCTATCTATCTATCTATTTACTGAGTGAGTGGAGGAGGGAGAGACAGAGAGAAAGAGAGAGAGGGAGAGAGATACACACAAAATTCGAAGCAGGCTGACAGCTCAGAGCCTGATGCGGGGCTCTGAACCATGAACCATGAGATCATGACCTTAGCCAAAATGCTTAACCTGAGTCAGACTCTTAACTGATTGAGCCACCCAGGCACCCCAGTTTTTCTTTTTTTTCTAAATGGTTGTAGAATATCCCCCCACCGTCAATCCATCAACTGTATGGACAATTGAGTGTCCTATATGGGAATACAATTTATGACCTGTAGTCTATAAATTATCTAGTAGTTGTTTAGAAGTAGCCATGGTTAACATGTTTCATGTTGCCAATCCAGTCACTTGGGAATTCTTGGCTTTTTTCTACTATGTAAACAAAAAGATAGGCTTATGAGTTGATTTTTCCATAAACCACCTTTAAGATGACTTGACTTGCATGTAGTTATAACTTTAAAAGGATTTTTTTTTTAAAAATAGGATTGAGCTTTTATTGCATAAAATTGCAGGAAGGCTTGAATGGTAATAATTTCTGTGTCTCTACTACATGCTTAATTAACTTTTAGGTTTGATAAAGGAAGCTTTTACTTTATAGGTAAATCAGTCTTGTCCAGAGTTCACTATTTATTTAACAAAGTGTTTTTCTCTGTTTAGATGTGAATTTGTGTTCTATATTGAGCTGTGAGTACCAATGCCACCCGTCACCAAATGGAGGGATATGTCATTGTCCCCTAGGTTTTATCCTTGACCAAAATAACACCCGCACCTGTGTTGGTAAGTGACAGGTGGGAGTGCCTTGTGTTTCATCACAAGTGCAACGCTGCGACACTGATGTGTTATGTGATCTCTGACATCAAGGTGTTTATGCTTGTGGATAGGAGTGACTATCTTTATAACAAAGACCAACACAGTCCCCATAGAAAACCTGGACAATAGGAAGTTTTAAGTCTGAGAAACTTGTGAAATGCACAAGGCAAAAGAGTGGTTCTTTTGAGTGGGTTGACTAGCTACATGGATACTTGTCCACAACATAATGAAGGAAGAAATCTTTTCGTGTTTTTTAGTATTTGGAAGCAGGGTTGGTGTGGCCACACTGGTTGTTTAATATGGTATTACATGCATGTGGATGTATTACCACATGGCTTCTTCTCACCCCTGGCCTCTTCTCCAGGATGCTCATACCTCTTCAGGACCCAGCAACTAAAGAGTGGTCACGTAACATAGATCATCAGCTCTCTGCTCCACTGGCCACGGTGGCCAGTCAGTACCCATGCCATGCTTGTTGTTAATCCTATTGATTTCACCTGTGTTTGAAGATTCTTGAAACTTGGTTCAAGAGTAGACACTGTCATTTTGCTTCATTTGGCTGGCATTGAAGTAGATGCTGGTGCACCAGATACTTCTCACATCTCTCTTATCTGAATTGTAACAATGATTTTTCCCACTAGGAAATTTTTGAGTGTGATGTGAGCCAGCTTTGCATCCTTCTGAGATTAGGATGGGGTCTGATGATAGGAAAATTACTATGGCCAAGTAACATCAATTTAGTTTTTGTAGGATTTAAACAGTGATTTTTAATGCTCTGATTTCTTTCCTTCTTTCTGATTTTTGATACACAAACAACAAACGTATTAGCAGAAAGTGTCCATAAGGGTTTTTATTTATTTATTTTTAATGTTTATTGTTTATTTTTGAGAGAGAGAGACAGGTGCAAGCAGGGGAGGGACAGGGAGAGAGGGAGACGCAGAATCTGAAGCAGGCTCCAGGCTCTGAGCTTTTAGTACAGAGCTCGATGTGGGGCTTGACCCCATGAACAGTGAGATCATGACCTGAGCCAAAGTCAGATGCTTAACTGACTGAACCACCCAGACGCCCCCAGGTTTTTTTTTTTAACTTTGTTTTTACTGTTGTTGGCAAAAGGGCATCTGGAAGGTAACTGTAATGATTCTTTAAAATTAAGTTTGGTAGTCATCTATGGATCTCCAAAAGATAGATAATTCAGATTTTTCCTAGGATATTTGTGTTCTTTTGATATTCCTTCCAAATAAGGGGTTCTTCAGGGTTTTCTGAATAAAAACAGACATGGCATATGTAAGACATACTTTTACAAAAGTGCTTCTCCTGAAGTAATTTCCAAAATATTAATATAATTTGGCCAAAAATACTGAATTTGGGTAAAAGTAATGAAGTTATTCAGTCTTTAGTCTCAGCTCATGGCTTCCAATTTGGTTATACTATATCAAATATGGTTGATCTTAATAACTGTTCACAGCCAGAAAAAAATTTAATGCCACAAATTAACTCTGGTTTACAAATTTAACTTGAAACTTTTGAGAAAGTCTATTCCTCAGTGTTATTGAGAACCATAATGGGACTCACTTATGTGTCATATGCCAAAGAAAAATAAGATTTTTATATCCGCTAAGCAATCCAATTAAGGTGGTCCTTGTGGTGTTCAAAGGAGGCAATTTTAGGTTTCTAATGTTGGGACCATGCCCCAAAGTTGCCCATGATCTGATTGTTCCCCTGAAGTAACAGTATAGTTGTTGAATATAAGACATGTCACAAGACAAGTCATGCATATAAGATAAGACATGTGCTTTACACAAATCACTCCAAGAGATTCTGAAGACTCAGACAACTCAAAATTATTTAAGGAAGCCCCTAAATTTCTAATCATTTGAAAATATTCTATAAAGAAAGATGATGATCTGCAACGGGCATTAAATGAAATCAGGACACTTTTTGTGTTTTATTATTAAAATCATCATCATCACCACCACCATCATCAGATTGGGGATGCAGTCAAGTAATTAAAAAATACCGGTCACTTGAGTGTTCTCAACTGTTAGGTGGTTTTCTGAGCCCCTGCCTGTGCTGCCTGGCTTCATTGTGAAGGCAGCGTCCCCTTTTCCTCAGAGTGCTGTTCATCTGTGGGTGCGAGGCTGCTCCTTTTGTCTTTGGCAAATGTCAGGGTCTACCCCCCCTACCCCCCGCCCCACCCCGCCACTTATTGCCACCCACCTGCCAATTCGATTTCTAGTCTTTTTAGTTCTCTAGGCATTTCTCCTTTCTCTTAGTAGAAAAGGAATTCCAATAGAAATACCAGAAGCCACATTCTCAGTATTCCATCAGCTTCTCTCTTTTTTCTTCTCTCACTCCCCGAAGAGGGGACTGAGACGGCTGCTGAGCTGCGTTGCATTTGGAACTTGATAGGCCGTGAAGTCTATTCAGTAAAAGTGATTGCTCTTTCAGAATCCTTGGCTTAGTTTTGTGATGCCCTACAACCTGTTCTTAGACATTTTCCAACACTTTTCCCCCCAGTATCTAAGTCTATGATGAGCTTTGGGTTCTATTTTCAAGTGTCTAGGGCTACTTGTCAGAGGTCTGGGCCACTTTGTTTTGAAGTCTGAAATAAATGAAAACTGTCATAATGAGTTTTTAAAAATACATTTAACCTATTAGTGAATGTAATACAGAAAATGCCAATGTTCTGCTGTGGCATAAGATAATTTCAGGGTTTCTAAAACTCACCCAGTTCCTAACACACTGGAAGTTGTTGATCTAATACTACGGCACTAGTTTTAACTTACATGATGAACATCTTTTTTTTTTAATCCCTGCAGTGTGTGCCTGGGACTTTAGTACAGATGACTTCATTTGGAGATAAACTCAAAAGTCTGCAGTTGGGGGCCTTTGTGATTGTCAGGTCCCGTGCCACCTGTAGAGACCTTTTCTGTGATCTCTGTTTTTCAAAGATGTGTTCTTTGAAGCTGGGTTAACATTTATTTCACAGACTGTGTTTTGCTCTCTTTGTAAAGAGAACACATTAGTTTTGATATGTGACATTACGAAACCAGTTACACTTGTTTCAGCAGGGCTTTTAGGAAAATTCTTTTGGTTTGCTCTTTCAAGCATTTCAACTCAATAAACACTCTCTGTATGACTGTGACCCTGCATGGCTGGCTCATTACAGAGGCTTCAGGTGTTGGAAACCTATGCAACATCTATCATCTTAGACATGGCTCCCCAGTGAATGCCTCAGTGGTAATCAAGAATAAAATTGAATAATCCTGACAAGTAATCTTGTGGACTTCTACCATTCATCTGCCCCTGGTAGTCTTGACCTGGCTGTGGAGCCTCCGAGGCATGCTGAAGCAGTTTACCAGGGTTATTGTTTCTGATTGACAGGACATGCTGTTTGTTGACGGAATGACATCATGGTACGGAGTTAGGGCAGGGAGGTCATTCAGCATGGTGGGATTTCAGACAACCTGACGGATCAGAGGGTGTCCAAGGGGGTCTAAGCTAAAAAGGGGTTTTTGAATTATTTTCAAAGCAGTATCTGTTGGTATGAGGTGACAAAGAATAAAAAGGAAAGAAAAATAGGTAAAGGTAATGGCGTGGGAGGTGGCATTATTTATAAAGCAGTGTGTTAGGGTTTTAGACAGTTTGCACTACTTTTCTATTCTCATCAAAAGTCTCAAGTCTACTTTAATTTTTCTTGTTTTCACTTTGGCTGATGATGTGTAGTAATTATCCTTCATTTTTCTCCGTAATGCAGACTGTAATCTTATTCATTCATTAAAAGTGACAGTGATTTTATACACTCATTCAACCTTTAAAGTACTTGTAGCCCAGGTGATAGGAAGGGCATTTGCACCCAAGAATTCTTAGTTATGACTTCTTCACCTTTGGTTTTCTTCTGTTTGACATCAGAACTCCTGTTCTCGGGGTGACTGCAGGCCCTTAAGACATATTCTCATCGGTCTTGCATTCAAAATGAGGTCATGACATTCTGGGAATTTGAGGGCGAATATCCTGTACTTTCATTTCTACTGAGGTGAAGCCTCAGGTGGTGCTTTCTCAGGGCCGAGGTGAGGGCACACAAGAGATAAGTCATGAAAGGCCTTTTATTTATACACACATGCCTTTTACCTTGTCATGTCCAAATTGGATTAATGTTTTCCTTTGGTTAGTCACAGTTCTTGGAAAGGGCCATGTAGGCCCATGTTGTTGTAGTTGATCTTGAGGGAAAACTGGAAACTTCAGCTTCATCCCAGCGCTTTCTTGAGCTTTGTAGTTGGGGAGTTGTGAGATAGAGGGCCACGCAGCAAGTATAGTAGAACCTAATTCACAACTGTGACATTTGTTGCAAATGTAATCGGGTCCTAGAAATGTGGAGAATTCTAGACCCTAGGGTACAATGCTTTCAGAAATTATAATTTACTGAGAACCTGTTGGTATAGGATGTGATGGTCTTCCTCCCAGGTGAAGAGAGCAGGGTGAAGGAGACTGAAGAGTGGATGTGAACTTGGAGGGTCAAATGAAATATTTGGCAACAATCTACTAAGGATAGGCTACAATTTCTGTAGCCCTTAAGGTGTACAATCTTTGAGAAAGACTCGATATACTTTATGTTGTTCCATCTGCTTCTCCCCCCCCCCCCCATACTGTATTGTTTATATGTCAGTTTTAGAAAGTAGAACTAGGACAATGGTGACAGTAAACCCTACTCAGTCATATAATGGACTTCCAATGAACACTTATTAAATGAATGAATGAATAAGAAGTTAATGAATAAGTAGAAGAGAAGATATTTTAAAAATGTCTTAAAAATGATTTAAATTTAATTTTTGTTATAATTTTTGATGTCAGAGGAAAGGCAGCTGGGCAAATGAATCTTTCCAAATACTTTATTGCAGTTACAGTTTTGTAACTTCTTGATGGGATAGATATAGGGCAGGTCTTACTTTATTCTGATGTAGCACTGTCCAATAGAACTTTCTGCAATGGTGGAAATGTGCTATATCTATACTTTCACATGGTAACCCTTGATCATAGGTAGCTGTTGATCACTTGAAATGTGGCAAGTAAGACTAAGAACATGAATTATTAATTTTATTTCATTTTATTTTATTTTAAAATGTTTTTTCATTTTGAGAGACAAAGAGAGAGAGCAGAGAGGGAGGGGCAGAGAGAGAATCCCAAGCAGGCTCTGTGCTGGCAAGGTGCAAGCCATGAGATCACGACCTGAGCCGAAATCAAAAGTCACATGCTTAACCAGTTGAGCCATCCAGGCGCCCCAATTTTCATTTTAATTAATCGAAATATAAATTTAGGAAGCCACGGTGGGCTAGTGGCTGCTATATGGGAAAACACAGTTTTGAAGGGAAGAAATTCAGATATTTTGTAAATCAACATTAAAAAATGAAATGCAATACCACAAGGCTATGAATCTAAGCAGTGCTGTGCATCCTCTGTAAAATTATCCTTTGTGCAGATTAAAAAAAAACCTGTTTAAATCATCTTAGATTTTCCATAATATGAAGATGCCTGTTCTGAATTCCTATTTTTTATTGTATGCCTAGAATCTGGGCTACCTCCAGAGGGTACTTATTTAGATATGGGCATCACCACATTCCTATATGGCCTGTCCAAGACTTCTGTCAGAGTGTGTTCAAAAAATGCTGGTAAACATGGTTATAAATATTTATTTCCCATGTGGCAGATTTTAATGATTGCCAGATATGGGGAATTTGTGACCAGATGTGTGAAGACCGAACTGGCCATCACCAGTGCCACTGCGCAGAAGGGTATGTCTTGGAGCATCAGCAACATTGCAAAGCTAATACTTCCTGTGAGTAAATTAAGTACGCTTGCCATATCTTGGAGCCGGAAACAGGAAATATCCTCCTTCCATAGCAGATGACAAAAGAAATATCATCATTTATGTGGATAGCAGGGTTTTTTCATCACAAATTAGGAGTGGGCGCTGCTGCCAGAAGGACGGGTCCACGTAAATTTTATACTTTGTTTCTTAGGGACCAATTTGTGGATTAATTATGACCATTATTCATATAGTTTTTTAATTGGTTGCTTGTCCACTTTGAGTCTGAGCTTTTGTGTCATCCACAACATTTAATTGTGGTATGTTACTTGTACATTTAAATTTTCATTTACCTACCACAAATGTGGGTGACTAGTATCTATAGAAATAATTTTGGTATTGTTTATGAAACATTTAGGGGTGGTTCCAAATGGACCTATGAAACTTGGGTTGGAATTTTGGGGAATGCCCTCATTCTGGATGTTTGGTTGGAATCAATCTAAGAGTACTGTAGTATAGAAAATCTATGGGGAAAATCTGTTAAAAAAAAAAGAAAAGGTATTCCCCCTCCTCCATTTATCATGACATTTTGTCATTGAATCATGCATTTCTGGGATAGAAGATCTTGACTTTGTTTCTTTTCGCCAATGTTTTTTTTCACATATTATTTTGAAGTTCCTTTGGCCTGACATTTATCTGTTCACATAATTGATCAATTGCCCATTTCCAAGTTATTTTCCTGTACGAAATCTGACTTGCTGTGTAATAGCTTTTTGGTACAGCTGATTTTTTAACAATTAAATGTAGTTATTTTTAAATGGATAATAAATTCATATGTTCAAAAACTCTAATCTATAAAAATGTCTTTCTCCATCTCTGTTTCTCTCTGCCCAGTTTCCACTTCCCTTATCCCATGGATATCATTGTTTATTTCAATTCTAGTGATTGTTAAATACATAAATAAGAATGTACAAGTATAGGTATTTAATTCTATTTTTCTATACACACGGTTGTGCATTTTGCTGATATGTATCAACACAGAGAACTTTTCTTCACTTTTTTTATGGTAGCATAATAGTCCATTTTTTTGATGTATATTATTTATTTAGCTATTTCCCTACTAATGGACTTTTATATCATTTTTTATCCTTTGCATTTTTGATCCTTTAGCCATTGCAGACAAGACTGTGAGGAAAATCTTGATACTCATATGTCATTTTGCAAGCCTGTGAGTTTGTAGGTAAAGCAGATTTGGATCATCATTGCCATATTTTTAACAGTGATTTCCCAGTAATCCTTAAGATATGTTCTGTGCTTTACATAATCTGAAGTTGCACATGGGGTAAGGTGCCCATATCACAGAGGATTCTTGAAAATACCTGATGTATTCCCCTCAGTGTCCTTGAAAGCACATTGGACTAGCAGTCAGGACACTTGAATTCTTGGTAGACTCTGTTCCTAACTTACTTTGATTTTGAACACTTCATCAAACATCTTTTGCCTCCATTTGCTTACCTGTAAACTGGGTAGAATGACACCCATATGCCTGCCTCAGAAGTGTATTTTAAAATGAAATAAGATAACATAGAAGAAGTATTTGAAAAGGCAGGAAGCCTATCAGTTGTAAGTTCTTCTGAGAGAGTGATATGCATATGTTTGTTCACTTAAAGGTGTGATAATACCTTCCTTCTTCACATTTAGCTGAGCAGGCCTCCGTTATTTTCTCCAACGGTCGGGATTTGCTAATTGGTGATATTCATGGAAGGACCTTTTCCATGCTGGTAGAGTCTCAAAATCATGGAGTGGCTGTGGGTGTGGATTTTCACTATCACCTACACAGAGTCTTTTGGACTGACACTGTGCAAGATAAGGTAAATAGAAATTTCAGGAGTGTAGCTTGGGAGTTGATAGAACCCCAAGCACAAAGTGTTGATAGCTTTCATTTTTGGGGGAGTGAAGGGGAAAGTTCTTTTGTTTTCTAACAAAAAAGGCCCTTGAGATATTTTGTGTTAATCAGCACCTTTTCCATGCTATACTATTACATGTGACCTATTAAACAAAGCAGTCTATTATATGGATTAGCCTTGAGCAACTTTTAATTTTATTCGAAATGGAGTCCAAAAGCCTAATTAAAAGAAATAGTAGACATTCTTTCAAAACTGGACAGATATTTGGTAGTAATTTTTGAAACTTGATCATTTAAAATGTAAAAACTACTCTGTTGCTTTGGATGATAAAAATCAGATTCAACCTGCATCTTCTAAATGGAACTGTAATGGAAGATTCGGTAACAAATATTGACAACATTTTGTTTAACAGCCAAAATTTCATTATGCTGTCTTATTTGGAAAGTGTGACAGATTTAATTTCAACATTGAGTGATGCAATAGAGATTTTTAAAACAAACTTTAGAGGCTTCTAAAGAGTTATGGAATTTTATTTCTTCCTGTCACATTTTCTGTACTATTATGTGATGACTTTTGCATAAAAATTCTAAAAAATGAGAATTTGGATTATTAATAATACTGATTTGATTACAGCTAAAAATCAAAACAAACCATCACCACCTCCTCCACAAAAAAATCCACATTCTTTAATGAAACTTTTGATAGTTACCAAGAATTAGAAATGCAGGATTAAAAAAAATCCAACTTTTTATATTTGCCTTACATATACTTTGAAATAATCTTTTTCTCCTTAGGAACCCATTATATGAAATATTTTAGCAAATCTCAGTGAATTTTTTTTTTTTTAAGTCCAGCTGACTGATTGGTACAGCATAGATGATAAATATACTGAATGAATATAGGAAAACAGTGCCCACAGCTTAAGACATGTAATTTTGTTTTTTCTTTCTTTTAGGTTTTTTCAGTTGACATTAATGGCTTAAATATCCAAGAAGTTGTTTCTCTTGATGATCCAGAGAATCTGGCCGTAGACTGGATTAATAATAAACTTTATTTAGTAGAGACCAAGGTCAACCGCATAGATATGGTAAATATAGACGGAAGCCACCGGCTCACCCTCATAACCGAAAACTTGGGGCATCCTAGAGGAATTGCCGTGGACCCAACTGTTGGGTAAGAGATGTGGAAACATACTGATTTTAGCATTTTTGGAGCTTTATCTCTCCTCTTATACATAAAACATCCATTGGATTAATTAAAGGTTAATTCTGTTTCTTGTAGGCTCCAAAACCCATGCTTATTTTATGTCTCCACTCATAGAAGCTTTAAAGGAGTACCTCTACTGGTGTACTAAGAATATATGATTTTTTAGGGATATGAATTTTATTTTTAGTGTTCGCCACATTTGTCTGCTGAGGGAGTAGACTCTGTTCTGACTCAATCTAATAATGTTGTTACAACTAGATGTTGCTTTTGATTCACCGTGATCAAGATGATCATTCTAACATGAATTAGCTGTAGTTTTTTAAAGAGGGGAAAGAAGATCGGAGCTATTCGTTTGGCAATTGTTACAAACTGGGATTGAGATGACAATGGTAATACCTAATTACAAGTTGTTTAATGTGCGACACACCATCAAGATCGGTAATGCTTACTTGTCTGCAGGTGTAAATTCAAATTTTCCTTGTGTCCACATTTGAAAACAGTTATAGGAGACTTAGCTTTCTCCCAAATTCTCAAAGTTGGATCTTAGGCACACTTGGGGGTGCCTGGGTGGCTCAGTCGGTTAAGCGTCTGAGTGGCTCAGTCGGTTAAGAGTCTGATTTCGGCTCTCATGATCTTGAAGTTCGTGAGTTCGAGCCCTGCGTTGGGCTGTGTGCTGACAGCTTGGAGCTTGGATCCTGGAGCCTGCTCACACTCTGTCTCTCCCTTTTTATCAAAAATAAACATTAAAAAAAAAATTAGAAGGCTTGTCTGAACTTTGGGCTACTGAAATGTTGGTGAATGATGATTATTCATTTGTACTTCATGACATGAATTTTTAGGCTGCCATATCAGTGCATTTTAATGGTTGCTATTTGGAGTTGTTGACTCTCCTGATTGGCCTTCATAGTCTCTGATTTTTTTCTTTTGTTGTTTTATACTCCGATGATTCTGGAGAAAATTTCCATTGATCCAAACAACCTAAAAAAATATTTTCCAGAGAAACTTGTAAAATAACTGTCATCTTTTGTTTTTCTTTTGTAGTTATTTATTTTTCTCAGATTGGGAGAGCCTTTCTGGGGAACCTAAGGTGGAAAGGGCTTTCATGGATGGCACCAACCGGAAAGACTTGGTAAAAACAAAATTGGGATGGCCTGCTGGGATAACCCTGGATATAGTATCAAAGCGTGTTTACTGGGTGGACTGCCGGTTTGATTACATTGAGACTGTAACTTATGATGGAATTCAAAGGTAAGAAGTATTTTTTATAGCTTCGTAAGTTTGGGAAAAAATTATATACATATAAATATAAATATTTATAAATAGTATATATATAAATTTATGGAGAGGAGTACATACCAGGACCAGAATTAAAATACTTTAATTAAAATTAAATTACTGGGTGGCTCAGTTGGTGAAGCATCTGACTTTGGCTTAGGTCATGATCTCATGGTTGGTGAGTTCAAGTCCCCCATGGGGTGAGCTTGAGCTCTACTTTGGGTGAGCCCCGCTTCTCTCTCTCCCTCCCTCTCTCTCTCTGCCCCTTGCTCACTTGTGCTCCCCCCTCTCAAAAAAATACAGACTTTGTGGGTTCAATATCTTGAATAACTTTTGTGTTGACATTTGCATGAAGTGACAAGGTTTTGTTTTTGGATTGTTAACTTTTCTTGTGTTCCATGTTAATACTCATTATTACGAAGAGCATTTGTTCTTTGATTTCTCCTCTCCAACCTTTCCCCCACTCCCAGATGGAACACATTATTTTCATTAACTCCTGAGTCCATTTATTTCTCTGGGTCCCTTATGGTTTGTTTCCAAAGAACACTTTATTGTTTAGCTTTCTAACTTTCCCCCAGTGAATAAGTACGTTTTATTATTTATTTAGCATAATCTGGTGGGAATTAATTGGATTTTACTCTGCCCTTATGTATTTCAAATTTCAAAGAGAAATTCTGACTTGCTCTTTACCTGATGTACTTCAAAGATACTTAAGAATATTTGAGCATAAACTATAGCATACTTTTTTTTTGCATTTTTAAATTTTATTTTATTATTTTTTAGATTTTATTTATTTTTTTAATTTACATCCAATTTAGTTAGCATATAGTGGAACAATTATTTCAGGAATAGATTCCTTAATGCCCCTTACACAATGCCCCTCCAGTAGTAACCCTCTGTTCTCCAAAATATGACATACTTTTTATTTCATCTTTTTAGTCTGATTACAGTTAACTGTATTAGTTCAATTGTTAACTGTTTTAGTTTCTCTCTTTTTCATATTTTCAAAAATTGGTTAAACCACAGTCTTTAAATTTGACTAGCAAAAACTACTCTATGGATTCAGCAAATAAACTGGCCAATTTAATTTTCCAAATGACTTGATTTTATTGTTTTCTTAATGGAAGGAATATTATATTTTTTCTTCTTTATATTTTAAGGGTATCACAGTTTACCACTAGATTTCAGATTCTTAAAACAATCTCTACTTGATGAAATGAAGTGATTGGATATTAAGACTGTGACTTCTTATCACTGAAACTGGTTCCCATAATGAGAATATGAATCAATTTAACATAAAATATCAATCAACCCAATAAGTCATACAAAAACAATTGAGAAATTGCCAAAATTTTTTTTCTCTTTCACAGGTGTTTTGACATTATATTAGATAGCCTATTTTTATGCTAAAGTTCAAGTAAAACATAAAACATAAAAAAATAAGTGTAGTTTCAGAAATATTTGAGTGCTTTGCTGGCTGTGAAGCAACATCAAAGAGCTATATTAAAGCTCATGAGTACAGCTGAAATCATAAAGTCACTGCCTATTGCTGTGCCAGCAGGTGGCATTCAGGGTTCTGGAATTTGCTAAATGAAAAAGAAAAACCATTCTCTAATCTTAATGTGCCATGTCATTATTGAGTGTTTTAAAGTGTGTGCTTACTTGCCCCCTTAGGTTTCTTTGTTTTTGTTTTTTGCTTTTGTTTTTTTTTTACATTTTGGTGTGAAACCTTAGCATCTTCAGTTCTTAGAGTTCTATAGTGCATTTTTGTTTTCAGGGCTCTTAAGATTTTTCTTGAAGGTCTTTCTATTTTGCCACGAGGCAAAAAATAAGTTTTTTTCTCAGAACCATCTTCTACTTCACTTTCTTTATGTGGCCTAAGTGAATTATCACTGATGTAGAAGAACTTATGGCAGACATTGTCCTTGCTTGGCACCTTTTACTTGTATTTTCTTCTATGTAAGCAGCTCTGGCCACCATGTGCCTCCACTACAAGTGTGGTGAGCAAACAGGTTTATCCTGAGGCACGGCAGTAGTTGTGCTATTTTTTGGTTTTCCAGAATGACATCAGGAATAGGTCTGTATGGTTGTTCTGGAATTGTTCTACTTACTATCCAGCTCCCTAATTGCTAAGAAATGGTTAATGCTGCAGTGTGAAGTAAGTCGAAGGTATCTGCTACTACATTTCCATTCCCTTGTTATACTCTTTCACCTATGGATTTCAAAATGGTATCTCACATCTTAACCCCCTTCCCCTTTTTTGTGAGACAACCTTAAAGAAGCATGTGAGAAAACAGTAATTTTTCAAAAAGTCTAGAATAAACTAGGACTGGGGATAGAATTTTATTTTCAAGGGTCTTTCCCAAGAGACACATGAAAATCTTTCTATCAAATGTAGGTGGAGATATACCTACAACATAAAAAATATTTTTCTATATATTCTACATTTGGATCAAGAGATTACATAGCTTTTTATGCATTTACTTGAACTAATTCCACCTTTAATCAAAATGAAAGTATGGGGCACCTGGGTGGCTCAGTCGGTTAAGCGTCCAACTTCGGCTCAGGTCATATCTCACGGTTTGTGAGTTTGAGCCCCAAGTCGGGCCCTGTGCTGACGGCTCAGAGCCTGGAGCCTGCTTCGGATTCTGTGTCTCCCTCTCTTTCTGCCCCTCCCTGCTCATACTCTGTCTCTGCCTGTCTCAAAAATAAATAAAACTTAAAAAAAAATTAAAAAAAAAAAGGCAAAAAAAATTGTGTGATATACATCTTTTGCAACAGGAAGACAGTAGTCTACGGAGGCTCACTCATTCCTCATCCCTTTGGAATAAGCTTGTTTGAAGATTATGTATACTTTACTGATTGGACAAAGATGGCTGTAATGAAGGCAAACAAGTTCACGGAGACCAGTCCACAAGTGTACCTCCAGACCTCCCTGAGGCCCTTTGGAGTGACTGTTTATCATTCCCTCAGGCAGCCTTATGGTATGTTTGCCCCACAACAATGGAAATCCTGCTCAGTACTGGCCTTGGTAGAAAGATTTTTTTTCACAGCCATGGAAGTTAGTGATGAGATTTAGGTGGCATTTTCAAATATGTGGAAGGTTATCAAGAGAGTTAAACTCTCTGAAATTGGCTCTGTAGATCCTGGGGCCTTCTGGAGAAATTGACGTATTTCAGAGTTAAAACGCCAAATCTACAGGGAACTTAGAGATGTCTTTTACAGATATTAATTGGCACCAGCAATGTGCCAAGTCCTGTCTAAATGCTGGGGACAGACAGCAAACAAAGCAAACCAAAATATGTATTCTCATTCTACTAGGAGAAATCTTGTATTCAATCCTTTAATATTAAATTTGAGGAAATCGAGGCCCAGAAGAAGGAAATAACATGCCCAAGTTGAGGTGACGTCAGAACCAATTTCTCTTCTTCTCTGTCGTATATATATGACACCTGTTCTTTGGTTTGCATTGGGTCTGTCATAGGCTGACTGTGTTTGGTGTCATAGGCTGGTCACTTATCAAAAAAAAAATTATTTTGATTCAGACATTGTATAGACTTCTGTTATTTTATAGTAAGTCTTGTTTTAAATTGGCAAGACTATGACTGTATATGGCTCTTTTCGGTGTTGATAGAAAGTTTACAATCAATGAACATTAATTCAGGGAAAGGCAGATTTTACTTTAAAACTCCCTTGTTAAGTGGCGGGTTTGACTTTACAGTGGTGAAAGACTATAATTAGGTTTATTTATTTTTTTTAAACAAAAAAACAGCCACTAGAACTGATACATTCAGGTGAATATCCTTCAGTGTATTCATCCTGGGAAAACATACGTTAGCTGAAAATGCATGCTGCCCCTGAAAACATTTTTGAAATACTTATTTGCAATAATCAGTTTATCAGCTACTAAATTCCTATTTGTCCTTGACCAAAAATATTACCCAATTTTATCATCCAAATTATTTTTCTTTGTAGTTTCCCTAAATCAATCCACCTGAGAAGGTAAAGAGATAATTTTAAAGAGTAAGTCAAAGGTTAAGAAGGTAATTTTCAAAGCAGACATGACATTTTTGGCCATGACAAAAGCTTTGTGTACAGTGAGCTTTTTCAGTCATTCCTTTGAGAATGGGTTTTGGAAGTATAAACTGGTTTGTATTGCAGGCATGTAAGGTTTTGGAATCAGATCTGGTTTTGACTTCCAGTTCAGTTGCTGAATAATCTTGGGTAGTTATAAAACTGAGATAATAATATTTAGCTCTTAGAGTCATTGATTGTAAATTGGCTTACTTACAAAGCGAGCATCCAGTGAATAATAGTTATTTATTATATCTTATGAATGGTAAAAATAACCCTAAAGTTTTTTGGGGAGAGGCAGTTACTTTCTAACCACTGAGGCTAGCAGACAGGGTCTGACATAATTGTCTTGGGGAGAAGAATTCCCAAAGTTATCCAGCTGTGGGAACCCTGTGTATTGCAGTTTGAGAGTAGGTGGGAGAGTCAGAGCAGGTAAATGTGGATGTACACAGCAACAACCAGCGGTGGTGTTTCTGAGTTTCAAACCCATTATTCTGTTTCACCTACAGGGCTCAAAGTGGTTTCACATGTCTTGGGCAATCATACATTTCTAACTGAGATTTAACCCTGTATATTTTTTCCTCTAGTTAACAACCCATGTGGAGATAACAATGGGGGCTGTGAACAGGTCTGTGTCCTCAGCCACAGAACAGATAATGATGGTTTGGGTTACCGCTGCAGGTGCACATTCGGTTTCAGCCTGGATGTGGATAACCGCCACTGTGTTGGTAAGAAATCGCTTTTGGGCTCTCTTTTTGGCAGGCAGCATAAGGGTATATGCTGCTTTTGGACAGGACTGGACCAGCTGTCATACTTCTTAATGGAGAATAAGCCTTTGGTAGCTGACAGAGCATCTTCCTCAGTAGGCACTACTCCTTTCATACACAGAGCTGTGTTTGAAGATGTACATTTCTGTCCCATGGGTCTTTCCTTTAATTGCACATTGAGGGTTTCCTTGGACTTCCTTTCCCCTTTGTCTCCTTCCTGAAATCTTTGTCTCCTTTTAAAACTATTCTCTCTCTCTCTCTTTTTTTAATGTTTATTTATTTTGAGAGAGAGACAGACAGACAGAGTGTGAGCAGGGGAGGGGCAGAGAGAGAGAGGGAGACACAGAATCTGAAGCAGGCTCCAGGCTCTGAGCTCTCAGCACAGAGCCCGATGTGGGGCTCGAACTCACGGATCGTGAGATCATGACCTGAGCCAGAATCAGACGCTCAACCAACTGAGCCACCCAGGTGCCCCTAAACTATTCTCTTAAAATTCCATACAATTTAATTTTGAGTTCTTTTCTTTATTGTGTATACCTTTTCCACTTTAGCTGGTAGCCTTAACTTTATTGGGAATAAAGCCTTGCCTTTATTGTTGCATTCCACAGCAAACTAAGTGTTGGGGCAGCTCATTTACTCATCTAGTTTTTCATTTTTCAGTTCAGATTTTATTTATATCTGCCTCTATGCTCTGGGATGCAATTCAGTTCTTTTCTTCTTTTTCTTTTTTTTACATTTATTTTTGAGAGAGAGAGAGAGATAGAGAGAGACAGAGCAGAAGTGGGGGAGGGGCAGCAAGTGGGAGGGAGACACAGAATCCAAAGCAGGCTCTGAGCTGTCAGCACAGAGCCTGAAGCAGGGCTTGAACCCACAAACTGTGAGATCATGACCTGAGCCGAAGTCGGATGCTTAACCGACTGAGCCACCCAGGTGCCCCTTTTTCTTCTTTTGTTGCCTACACATCTACTCATGATTAGGCTCTTGCCTCAGCTTCAGCGATGAAATGTACACTCTTACAATTTTTGTTTCTCTTGTCTTCACCTTGAAAACTCTCCTTTTTAATGCCTTGACAAATTCTTGCTCCCCAGATGGTGCTGCATTGGGCTTGGGATGTAAATTCTCTAATTCTACCAGGGACAAATTTGTTAACTTAAAAAAAAAAAATGTTTATTATTTTAAGAGGGGGGTGAGAGAGGGAGACACAGAATCCAAAGCAGGCTCCAGGCTCTGAGATGTCAGTACAGAGCCCAATGTGGAGCTTGAACTCACAGACTGCGAGATCACAACCTGAGCCAAAGTTGGCTGCTTAACCAACTGAATCACCCAGGCACCCCAAATTTGTTGACTTTGTAGGTAATCTCAGACTCAGATAAAAATCACCCACATTTAAAAAGCCATGTATTTCTGACTGTTACATTGACACTACATTGTGTAATAATTTTGCACTTAAACTCCTGCAATTTTAATTTTTTGGGTATACCTCTTGGGTATACCTCTTTTTGATTTCCTGACATACTATTACTGTCTCCTACTTTGATTTTAAAATCACACCTTTCCCCCTATTTCCTCTATTTTTCCTCTCCCCTCCCATCTTTTCCTTCTTTGTTTATTTCTAAATAACTTACCTGGTTACTATTAATTCTTCCTTCACCGGTCTTAATACCTTAAAAACTGCAGTAGGATTCTTGGTATAGATCTCTATTCAAAAGTTAATCCAAATCAAGGATTTTGATGGAATTACTATGCAGGTCAGTTAATACTGCCTTAGAAATTCAGCCTATGGACCATGTTTTATATAAATCTTAAGGATAAATTTCTCGAGAAGAAGAAAGATTGTAATAGCTATATTGCCGTCATAGCTGCTTATCTTTTTTTCCTCTGTTCCCATTGTTTCCAACTATGTTTTCCACAGATTTATTTTTTATGTTTATTTCAGAAGTACATTTCTGAATTATAAAATGTGCATTGTGGATGTATAAGTAATTTCTCTGGAATTCAAGAACCAGCCTGTGGCTCATGGCGATGTGTTCTTCTTCCTACAGTTGTTAAGCAGTTCCTGATCTTTTCATCTGAGGTGGCTGTTCGTGGCATCCCGTTCAACCTGTCTACCCAAGAAGATGTCATAGTTCCAGTGACAGGAAATCCTTCTTTCTTTGTTGGGGTTGATTTTGATGCCCAAGAGAACACTATCTTTTTTTCAGATACATCAAAAGACATGATTTTTAAACAAAATATCAATGGCACAGGTGAGAATACATTAAAATTTTTTTGCATGCTTTGTCTATTTTTTAATAACAATAATAATAATTTTCTAACTAGAACTTACTCGGCTTGCTAAATATTTTTAAATAAGGAAAGAGAGCCATTACTTTTCTTGTGACTTAAGTTAAAACAAAAACTTTTTCTTAAGGGTATATATATATATATATTTTTAATTTTTTAATGTTTATTTATTTTTGAGACAGAGAGAGACAGAGGATGAATGGGGGAGGGGCAGAGAGAGAGGGAGACACAGAATCGGAAGCAGGCTCCAGGCTCTGAGCCATCAGCCCAGAGCCTGACGCGGGGCTCGAACTCACGAACCGTGAGATCGTGACCTGAGCTGAAGTCGGACGCCCAACGGACTGAGCCACCCAGGCATCCCTTAAGGGTATATTTTTAATGATGAGAAATGTTAATATAAAAGAAGCTGACATTCCATAAAAGGAGAGTCAGTAATGGGTTAATTGATTAGAAGCTATTCCTCATATTCAAGCAGCCAGAGGATCTCTCTGGGAAGGATGCTGGGCTTGAAATAATAGTAAAAAAAAAAAAACAACCCCTAAAAACAAAAACATGAATTATATGTGAGTGTCGATTTACTATAAATTTTCAATTGATTTGGGTTCTGTTAATATCTTCATAATCATCACAGAGAGACACATTATAATCATGCACATTTTACTGTTGTGTACTTTATTGGATGATGACATCATCTTATATTTGGATTTTATAACCCACTGGAGAATTCTATCAAATACCACAACCAGATTAGGATACCATAAGAAAAGAAAACTCTAGGCCATTACTTCTGGTAAATATTGATGCAAGGCTTCTCAACAAAATAAACAATATTGCAGACAGAATTCAGGAACGCATTAAAAGGGTTATATACTATGACCAAGTGGGATTTATCCCTGGGATGCAAGGATGATTCAATATATGCAAATCAATAAATGTAATACACTACATCAATAAAATGAAAGATAAAATCACACAATCATCTCAGTAGATGCAGAAAAAGCATTTGACAAAAGAAAACATACTTTAATGATAAAAACTCTTAACAGAGTGGGTATAGAAGTAACATATCTCACTATAATAAAGGCCATGTACAACAAACACAGAGCTAACATTATACTGAATGGAGAGAAATTGAAGGCATTCCCCCTAAGATTAAGAACAAGGCAAGGATGACCTCTGTCAATATAGTGCTGGAAGTCCCCGCTAGAGCTATTAGGTAAGACAAAGAAGTAAAAGCCATCCAAGTTAGAAAGAAAGCAGCAAAAAGGCAGTTATTTGCTGCTGACCCTATATATACAAAAAATCCCAAAGAATCAGTCAAAAACTGTTGCAATTTAATTAATAATTTCAATAAAATGGCAGAGCAGAAAATCAACATACAGAAATCAGTTGCTTTCCTTTACACTAATGATGAAGCATCCAAAAAAGACGTAAAAACAAAACATTCCATGCACAATAGCATCAAAAAGAATAGAATACTTAGGAATCAATGTAACCAATGAAGTAGAAGATCTGTAAAATGAAAACTACAAAACTTAGATGAAAGACATTGAAGAAGACACATACAAATGGAAAAACATCCCAAGTTCATGGACTGGAAGAATTGATATTATTAAAATGGTCATAATACCCAAGGTCATCTACAGATTCAGTGCAATCCTTATCAAATGACCAAAAGGATTCCTCATAGAAATAGAAGAAACAATCCTAAAATTTGTAGGGAACCATGAAAGACCCTGAATAACCAAACCAATCCTGAGGACACAGAACAAGGCTGGAGGTATCACACTTCCAGATTTCAAACTATACTACAAAGCCAATGCAGTAATAACAGTATGATATGGACACAAAAATAGACACATTATGGAAAATTAGGACAAAATAGAGAGCGCAGAACTGAACTCTAGCATATATAGCCAACTAATATTTGAGACAGGTTTCAAGAATAACCAATGGGAAAAGGATAGTCTCTTCAACAAATGGTGTTGAGAAAACTGGAGAAACACATGTAATACAGTGGAATTGGATCCTTACTTCACACAAGTCACAAAAATTAACCAAAGTAGATCAAAGACTTAAAAAATTATTTCTGATACCATAAAACTCCCAGAAGAAAACATAGGGAAGAAGTTCACTAGTATTGGTTTTGGCAATAAGTTTTTGTGCACAAACACAACAACAAAAATGAATGAATGGGACTACATCAAATTCAAGCTTCTGCACAGCAAACTAAACAACAAAATGAAAAGACCACCTACAGAAAGGGAGGAAGATATTTTCAAACTATATATTGGTTAAGGGGGTTAATATCCAAAATACATAAAGAACTCAGTCTAACTCAGTAATGATGACGACAACAACAGTCAAATCCAATTAAAAAGTGGACAGCAGAACCAAATAGACATTGTCTTAAATAGGGCATCAAAATGGTCCAAAATGGTCCACAGACACATGAAAAGATGCTTAAGATCACTAATCTTTAGGGAATTGAAAATCAAAAGTATGATGAGACATCACCTGCTACCAGTCAAAATGGCTAATATGAAAAAGACAAGAAATAACAAGTATTGGCAAGGATGTGGAGAAAAGGGAATCCTGATGCACCATTGCAGGGAAGGTAAATTGGTGCAGCCACTGTGGAAAACAGTATGGAGATTCCTCAAGAAATTGAAAAGAGAACTAACAGATGACCCAGCAATTCCACTACAGGTATTTACCTAAAGAAAATGAAAACACTAATTTGAAACGATATCTGCACCCCTAATTGTTGCAGCCTTATTTCCAGTAGCCAAATTATGGAAACTGCCCACATGTCCATTAATAGATGAATGGATAAAGAAAATGTGGTATATATACAATGAAATGATATTCAGTCATAAAAAAGTAAATCTTGTGATTTTCAACACAGGAGAGTATAATGAGTATAGAGTATATGAGTATAGAGAGTATAATGTTAAGTGAAATAAGGCAGTTAGAGAAAGGCAAATACTGTATAGTTTGCTCATAGGTGGAAATTAAGAAACAAATGAACAAAGGAAAAAAGAAAAAGACAACAGAAGGTCTTTCTGTCTGTATGGGCCTCATCAGCTGGATAACTTCAGATATTGAGGCAGACTTTCTGTTGGGGAGCTTCCAAACATCAATATTAGTAAATCTTTTTCTAGGGATAGTCCTTTGTCCTTATTAGATGTCTCCATTCTCCTTGGTATGGGGATTAAGAGGTGGTGAAGGTAGCTTGCCATCTGTGTTATAGGAGAAGTACAGAGGACAGGGGGCCAAGGACCGACCCTTCAGTTCACTAGTCACACAATTTGCCTGTATTCAGTTTTGTTCCACCCAGCAGATGCAGTGCCGTTGTGCATTGTGGTGTCTTTGAGCCCACAGCGTCTCTGCATCATTTCCTCCAGAGAACAAGATTGCTGGTCTGTTAGAAGAGGTAGATGGACAGAAGTGGCAGAATTGCTTAGGATCCGGGAAGGACCTGGTGGTCTCACTGCTTCTAATACCAACTTGTAACTAAGCACTTTAGTTCTTCACCCTTGTGTGTTGCAGAGCCCGGTATCTCTGACCACGAATATGTTGAAGTGTCTGTGTGTGTGTGGGTCTTCCCCCTGCTGGACTTAGTTTGCATCTTCCTCCCCACCCCCCACCCCTTATAGCCATTATAATGGCTATAATGTAGCCATTATAAATTAGAATGGGGAGACTTATGGTAAGGCATTTACTGAATGATTTTCCTCCTAACCTGGCAAATGAGTGAAAGATCAGGGAAGGCTTTTTTCAGGTGATATAAATATCCCTCCATAAATCTCCCTCCAAGCTCTCTGAGATTCACACCCATAATGCCAACTGCCTTTTGCATATCTCACCATATATCCCACAACTACCTCAAAACCAACAGATGTAAGTAGACATCTTTACTCCATGTAAGACTTCCTGCCTTAGAGCATGTAGAGCATGACCACTGTCCCTTTCCCTCTTATCACCCCTCCCCACCCCCATTCCTCCCAGGGTCTGGTGGTTACCTAAATTTCTCCCTTTCTGTTAACCTCTGTCATTAACTGATTAACTTCCAAAACACATGGAGTTCTCAATCTCTCTCTTTCTCACTTCCAAGTCTTTGCTTTCCTACAGCACCTAATTCACCCCTTCCTTTGGGAAAACTGTCCACACCTCCACCTCACCTTGTGCTTCATTTGGAGTCTGTGTTTCATACCATTCCATGCACATCTGTCAAAATACCCATTACTTTTTTATTTCTACCTCTTAGTTTAATTGCCTCCACTTCATTATAAATCCTTCAAAGGCAGTGTCCACACTTCTTTCAAGATGCTTCACTTTTCTATGACTCAGTTTCCTCATCTACAAAATAAGGTTGCTAATAATACCGCCTTCCTTGAACTGTTGTGATGATGGATGATTCCATGTAAAATCTTTGGGCCAGTTCCTGGCTTGTAAGTGCTCAATATAAGCTATTATTACAAATACTATTAGCAATATTATGTTTCCTAAGTATCTAGTATGGTGTCTGGCACATAGAAGACTTTCTTTTATAATTTGCTAAGTAAATGAATGGAAAAAGCACTACGATGGTTTTCCCTACTTCAAAAAGTGTTATTGACTGTGATTCAGATTTCCTTAATGAAAATAAGAAAAAGGGGAAAAGACATAAAAATTTCACCAAGAGAAAAGTGGTCTTTTTTTTCCTCCTGTACCTCTGATTTCCATTTGGAATCTTTGCTGGTCTTTTCAAAATAGGGCAACTTGGCAGTTTGAAAGGCTGTTGAGAAGGTTGGGCGGTCACACCTCAGAGATCTCCTGCCAGTGGTACCTGGTGGCTTATCAGAGCTCTCTGTGGGTGGTGCTTGTGAATATGTGAACTCAGGTATCTTCTCTTCTTTCAGATGTTCTGCAATGAGAAATTTTTTTCTGGAAGGTTGAACAAGGGAGTAAATGTAGGGCATACCACTTCTGGTTCAGTTTATCAGAATCATATCTGTTTTTTGAGATCCAAACTTTTGGGAATGGATAGATTCTAGTTTTATCTCTGGTTGCTCAGCAGTGGGTTTTTTTTGTTTTGTTTTGTTTTGTTTTTTAAAAATTCCACGTGGGTTACTGAAATATGTTATAACTTTGACACAATTTAAATATGCAGTAGTTGGAAAATGTATGGCATAAAATATATTTAGCTTAAACCTTGTTCATATTTCAACTTACAGGAAGAGAAATTCTCACCGCCAACAGGGTGGAAAGTGTTGAAAGTTTGACTTTTGATTGGATTTCAAAGAATCTTTATTGGACAGATGCTTCTTACAGGAGTATCAGTGTCATGAGGTTAGCTGATAAATCGAGACGTGCAATAATCCAGAATTTAAATAACCCACGATCAATTGTAGTTCATCCTATTGCTGGGTAAGTGTGTTCATGTTTCCTGAAAAGCTTGAAACTGTATGTCTTTTAAAGTTATTGAAAAGTGATGCCACATTTATTTGGCAAGCTCAGCAAATACAAGATTGAACTACATAAATTGAAATCACCTTAAATTTTATCCCTGTAGCATAAGTTTAAGCAATCATTTCATCTCCTTGAAATCACTTTCTCCTTAGTTTCAGCTTTCCCAGTCTTCACTGAAGTGTGTTTTTTTTCCACAGTTGAAGAGGACCAACAATGTGATACAGATTCAGTAGAAAAGGATTGAATGTGCAGTGGAATTATCAGGAAAGGATCAAATTCTTTTCCCGCTTTAATGTATTGATACAAAGCGTGGCAAAACTTGCTTAATCATTCAGTAGTTTTCAGAATAAAAAGTCTTTCAGACCACAGACTAAGTTTCATGTTTAACCATTCTGTGATTGGTGGTGTCAGACAAGAAAAGACAGAACAGCTTATACTATTCCTTTTAGGTTCTTACCTTTCTTATTTAAATCTGGTTAATAGCGAATATGTTTGTTTGGAACAAGTCTGAGCTTGGTAGCTGTATTTGAGTGGAGTTTAAAAAGAAAAAAGAAAGTGAGTGGTAAGTCACTAAAACCTGATTTCTGGAGGACACAGAGTAAGCACTTGACATAATCTTGTCTAATTCAAAAGCTGGTTTGTGAGGCAGGAAGATATAATATCTAATAAACAACAGTTAGTACTCAAATTTCAGACCTATCTGACTACAAAGCCTTTGTATCTAAAGAACTCTGTATGATGCCTCAGAGTGTTTATTTTGTATTTAAATTTCTTCCTGTGAAATAATGTAAGAAACATTTAAAAACTGGTGATATTATTAATAATACATTTTATTGCCCTGTAAAGAGTTGATTTACTAATGAACTTATCTTAAACTAAATCTTAGCCATTTGGTTTTGAAGAGCTGTTAAATTCCTTTCCTACTGACTCCTTCATTTAAATAATATGAAGTCACATTTCAGAAAATTATGTTTTGAAAAGACTAATTTTAAGGGTCGCATGAGAGAGAAAAGTTTTGTTTGTTTGTTTGTTTGTTTGTTTGTTTTTTACCCCTAGATTTTTCTTTTTGTCACTCCTCAGAATAAAAGTTTACCTTAGATAGAGAGTGAGAGTTGGTTTGGGTGCATTCTTCAACCGAGATGAAATGCTTTCCTTGTGGAAGATGACTAAAGAGCTATCTAGTGTGACCTAGATGTTTAATCCAGAGAGGAAAGAGAGATTAAAATCTGTATTCTTGCTCATAGTATATTATTTCATTTCAACAACTTGGGAGTATTTAAAGTAACCCAGGGGTGCCTGGCTGGCTCAGTCAGTGGAGGGTGTGACTCTTGATCTAGGGGTTGTAGTTTCGAGCTCCATGTTGGGTTTAGAGATTACTTAAAAAATAAAATCTTAAAATGTAACCTGAATTATGTCTTTCTTTAAAATCTACTTGGTGACAATAGTTTCATGTCCCAAGTCTAGCACATTGGTTCTCTGCTCTGGATGCCCATTTTAATGCCATTGTATTTATGACTTTAGTTATATATTGCTAACTGCATTTTTAATTAAGAGATCGATAGTACACTAAACTTGCCTATTAAACAGATTTTATTTTTTCCGCATAAGCCCAAGAGCATATACAGAAAATGAAATTGTAACATGTCTCTGGAAAATCTGAGTCATGTAGTTTGTTCCAGTGTTAACATTTTTGATTTATTACCTCTTTTTCTAGGTATATATTCTTCACTGATTGGTTCCGTCCTGCTAAAATTATGAGAGCATGGAGTGATGGATCTAACCTTTTGCCTATAGTAAACAGTACTCTTGGATGGCCCAATGGGTTGGCCATTGACTGGGGGTAAGTAGGAATCATCGTGAATTATTAAGTTCCCTCTTAGTGTGGACCACATGAAGCAGTATGATGGAGTGAGGAAACTGGTACTACTTGCACTCAGATATTTTTACATCATTGGCACTGGGAGAAGGACATAGTATGATACAAGGACACAAAGAACACATAGTTAGCCAACTTCTGCTGGGATGAAAACTAATGCACTCATGAACAGTCTGAGGATATTGATAGAGGGAGCAGAATGATAGGACCTTGTGGGAGGTCCGTACAGAGGAGGCAAGACGGAAATCACATTAGAAGCAGGATAGGGGATTTGATGAAGTCCAGGTGATGTGTAATTTTCATAGGGAGCATCTTGTGGGTAGGAAATCTTTAGTTTCAATTAATTAACAAATGTGTATTTGCATATATATACTCTGGGAGAATTTTGAAGTATAAGATAGAGTTCTCAGGAAATTGATGATCTAGGAACATAGGAAAAGATAATGGGGTAAAAAAGCTTACAGAGATGAATGCCAAAGTAGTCTATAGAAGAGACAAAAGGAAGAAACATAGATTACTACCAATATTTTGTTAACTTATGGACTTAACCAGGAGAAAAATAAAATACCTAACTGGAAGATAACATTAAAAAATTTTTAAGACAATTAAAAATTGCTTCGTTAGAACGTATTGTATCGTTGGTGGGGGGCATAAGTAAGGTGATGAAAAAGAATGAAATCATGCCATTTTCAAAAACTATCACATTTTTAGTGATTATAATCTAATCTTTAAAACTTTGTTTAATAAATGTTTCAACTGAACATACCATTTATGATTGTCCTCCGTGGAAAGGGTGCATTACTAGTTTCTGGATAACAGATAACTAAGTATTTTATCATTTTAGTGCTTTACGGTTGTACTGGGTAGATGCCTTTTTTGATAAAATTGAGCACAGCACCTTTGATGGCTTAGATAGAAGAAACCTGGGCCATATACAGCAGATGACACATCCATTTGGACTTACTGTCTTTGGAGGTATGCTTTGAAGCAATGAAAGTGTGTGTTTTTTTTGTACTTTGCAAATTGTTAACAGTAGACTCATCCTCATTTGGCAATCTCACAACTCCAGAAAAGTTGGTTACTTTAGAATACAAAAAATGAGAATGGTGCTATTATGTGTAGACAAAACATTTGTTTTTTTTGACTGACCATTTTCACTTTGTGAATTTTTTGTTTTAGACGCTTTTAGATAATAATTGACAATTTATACAGGTATAGCATTTTGTAGATTACATGTGTTATAAACTCCCCAAGTACTCTATGATATAAATATCCCCCAAAGAAATAAACTACTGATTTCATCACTTTTAAGAATAAAACACTAGGAGTGTTTGTGGTGCCTTGCGTTTTGTTATTCTTTGTAAAAACCTTCTTAGAATCCATGTGGGAAAGCTACTACACACGTTTATCAACTGCATAGGCACTGAATGACTCTGAAACTTTTTAGACACATATTGGGTAACTGATATCATTGTTGTTATATAGAAATTAGTATATGTCTTGTGAAAAATAGCTAGACGTAGTTGTTTTTTCATGAACCTTTCCGATAATTTAATGCTGCTAGTAAAGATTGCTTGGGGGTGTGAAATTCTGGGAAACACAGCAGCAATGATCACAATGTTTCAGTTTTCCTTGTCCTGGCTCCCCTCTTGAGTGGAGTTGTGGTATTGAGTTGAGTGTAGCTTGGCATTGTGAAACAGGTGGTTTATTTAGTCTTGAACACAAGGTTTCTGCAAATGATTGTATAGCTTGTGCATTGTACAAAATTGCCAGGCCAAGAGGATGAAGAGAGACTCAAATCTAACCTGGTTCTGTTTGACAAACCATAATTAGTCCAGTTAGTGCCATTTTGTGATCCACGAAAGGCCCTGGACCATATGTACTTGTGTACTTGGATGGAACATCCTACTCTGGATAATTAGCAAGGTGCTTTAACAGGCTAGATACTGACTGTAAATCAAAGACTTTCTCCCATGCATATAGTGTGGAATGAATAGGTAGTAAATATATTGCATGTTCCATCCTGCTGTCTGTTTATCTGTGGAGGAGTGCATGGCATTTAAAAATATTTTAAAAATGCTCTTGAGAGAGTAAGTTTTTATGATGAGATGAGTCAATTCTACATACTCACCCCTTTCTATTTATGCCTTTCCACTTACTCACTCCCTTTTCACTAATGATGTCAGACAGCCATTTGATGTCACATAGGAACATTGTAAGAATGTTAAATTTTTCCTGCTCCTTGAGGGAATGTTTTGGGATTGAATAAAAAGGCACTTTCAATACCTTTTGGTTTCATCAGTAGGAAAAAAATTTTAGTGCATACTCACAAAAACAGCACCATGTTCCCCAAATAATAATAATAATAATAGTAATAATAATGATGATGATAATAATAATAATAGGTTTCTCCCAACACTGACCTTCATTGTGAATTTCTTATAGAAAATTATTTTTTTTTAAGTTTATTTTGAGAGAGAGGGGGAAGAGAGAGAGAATCCCAAGCAGGCTCTGCACGTCAGTACAGAGCCTGATGTGGGACTCAAACCCACAAACTGGGAAATCATGACCTGAGCTGAAACCAAGAGTTGACTGAGCCACCCACAGGCCCCTGGAAAATTCTTTGATTGCACAACACCATAGAAATTATCCTTCTTTTTATGGAAAGGCTAGATATGCTTGGCTATCTGTGCACCACACAGGAGTGAAAGGTTTATGGAACTTCTTATCTATTTAAGTATAGTAAGATACCTTCATGAGTGGTGGGATTGAGATTGTCAGTCAGTCTAGATAAGGTTTAGTAACTCCAGTGACTGATTAGTCATTGATTAGGCCACAGATAAGGGAAATTGGTCTAATGATAAAATTTGTGGCATTTTTGGCATTTTTTGGTTAGCTGGGAATTTTAAAGTATTGATAAAAAGAAAAATCCACTGATTCTATTCAAAATGTGTGTGTTTACTTTCTTGCTCTGGTAGCATAAAGGGAACATGACTAACTATTTTGAACTTCATGGAATATTACTACAGTTGGAGAGGTAGGCACACTTCTGTGGATAATTTGATTGATCCCCAGAGCTACAAAATTAGTGTCCTCAATTAAGACATGGGATATATAGAAGGGTTGATCTGGAAGGGAGCTTAGAGATGTAGTTATTTCCTTAATTTTACTAAAAAAGAACCCTCATCCAGTTAAGTACTTGCCTATAAGCACTGAGAAGTTTAGTGCTTTAGGTGGGATAAGAACTCGGTCATATGAGACACATCTAATGCTCTATTGAATAATCCAATTTTTTATTTTTACCTATGGAAGTCCAAACCTAATTGCTATTAAATACCATCACAATACTCCATACATGCCTGCCTGAACCAGAACTCTGGTATCATTAAATATGTAGTCTTCTAAGGAGCCATTTCTAGAGAGTAATAAGTCACAGAAAATGATCGCAGAAATATATTACAGATATTTGTGGGAGAATCTTCTCACATTTGCAAGAAGCGTTACACTATTGCATTTTCCAAAGTGAGCTGTGATGATAATACTAATCACTGGTATTTCTTCTTAGACTATGTGTTTTTTACCGACTGGAGACTGGGTGCCATCGTTCGAGTGAGGAAAATGGATGGTGGAGACATGAGAGTTATCCGAAGTGGCATCACTAATATAATGCATGTGAAATCATATGATGCCAACACTCAGACTGGTGAGGTTGCCAAGTTCTTTTACATGGTTGTATTTTGTTTAATATGGTGGCTCCTTTACTTTTTAGTATGTATGATTTAATATAGCTCCTGATTGTTATATGTTCCTGCTACCCAGATAGTTAAATAGTGTAAGACTTAACACTCTCTGTTCAACTTTGTTAATCCTAAAGATATTGTCAGGAAAAACACATTTTAGGACGTTTTCTGTGTTTAAACTGAATGTTCCACTTGGCATGTTGATTTCTAAGAAGCAGCTACTTTTTAGTGTTGGGTATGAACACTGTTCTTTCCCATTTGTTTTCCTTCACCACTAACCCTGTGATCAACCCAGTGGAAATGTACCTAACTCACTGTCTCCCTCATTGCTTTTGCAGGTTCTAACTACTGTAACCGACCCACACATCCAAACGGTGACTGCAGCCACTTCTGCTTCCCAGTGCCAAATTTCCAGCGGGTGTGTGGTTGTCCGTATGGAATGAATTTGACTTCTAATCACTTGACATGCCAGGAAGACCCATCCCATGAACCACCCCTGGAGCAGTGTGGTGCCCTTTCCTTTCCATGTAGCAACGGCAGATGTGTGCCCAGTCACTACCGCTGTGATGGAGTAGATGACTGTCATGATAACAGCGATGAGCACCTATGTGGCAAATTTAGTAAGTAGCTTATACATAGGAGATACTCAGTGACGAATAGAACAGAGAGGTGGACCTTTTTTTTCTTTTTTTTCTTTTTTATGGTTGGGTTATCTCTGTGGGGGAAAATATCTTCTAGAAGTTTCGATTTTTTAATATGTACCCCCAAGGCTTTAGGAAGCTAGATAGTAAATATCATTCATAGATCATGCTATAGTTGGTTTCTACCATTGATTTGGGCTATCTTCAGCAACATTTTGTTTTTATCTGACATTGGATGTTTGGACCAATGCAGTCATTACAAGCTCCTCCAAAAGTCAAGTCAGAATAAATAGATTATAACCTTTAGTATCTGAAAGAATATATTTCATAATCGGTACTTGTAATAATTGCGTTTGAAAATTTCAAGTGGTATATTTCCTTTCCCCCACTTTGGAGTAAAATAGGGGTGAACTGATGGTCTTAATGTTTACATTCTTCTTTCCATGGTAATCTGGTGTATAAAGTCGGGGGCCTAATGAATGCTATTGTAGAAAACAAAAGCATTCCATTAAAATTTAAAAAAAGAATCATTGAAATTGAAATCTAAGAACTCTCTATCAAGGTGAGATCAATAATAATGATAACCTGTCTTTTTGGAGAGAAAGAAGAGTGCCAGATTTGAAAATAAAAGTGCCCACTTGTCTGAAATTTCTAAAATTTTCTTCTTGTTTTAAATGTACAAATTTTTACCTGAATATTTTATCAATTTGTGTTTTTCCAATGACACCTTTTCAAGGTTTCTTTAGACTAAGTGTGAAATTGAGATTAGACGAAGTGTAGCTGAGAAGTACGGGATGGGTCTCAGGTCACACCAACTAGAGATTGAATCTTAGGGAGATTCCTAAATCTCTCAAAGCCTCAGTTTCCTCATCTGCAAAATGCAGATAATTATACATACCACACAGTATACTTGTGAAGATTAAGAGAGAAAAAGTATGTATAAAACACTTAGAAAAATGCCTGGCTTATGACAATTGCTAAATAAATGTCAGCCAATGGTGATGATAAGAATGACGTGCACGTCTCTCTTTATTTTGTATATTTGCTCCCATTGAAGAACTGGGCTTTTACAAGGTAAGAACTCACTTAATAGGGCTGTAAAAGCAAATGTCTTTGTGACCAGTTTGTTTCCGTTGTAGATAATTCCTGTGCATCTTCAGCGTTCACCTGTAGCCACGGAGAGTGCATCCCTGCACACTGGAAGTGTGACAAGCAGAATGACTGTGTGGATGGCAGTGATGAGCAGAACTGTCCGTCCCAGGCACCCACTTCCTGCCCTGCATCCTTATTCACCTGTGATAATAATCTGTGTATCCCAAGGAGCTGGCTCTGTGACACAGATAATGATTGTGCTGATGGATCTGATGAGAAGAATTGCCGTAAGTTTTGCGCAGACTTCTCTTGGTTGGTCAGCCTAATGAATAGATTTGAACAATTAGTAGGCCTTGCACATTTTCCTCTGAGGCTCACACAATTTTTGTTGGATTGTAATCATTGTTCCATCTGTCAATCCCTGTATCAATAGGCTATCAGAGTAAAGAGTAAAGATGCTTAGAGTCCTCTGGTCACTGAGTTTTATGGATGCAGAAAAAGGACTGTGTCTAACATCCAGACACAAGTGGGAAACAATTCCTCCACTATATATCCACTATATGTATGTATGTATATATAGATAGATAGATATAGATATCTCTCTATATATATCTATATCTATATATACATCTATATATCCACTATATCCACTATATATATATATCCACAGATACATATATATCTATATATCCACTATACATCCACTATATGTATGTATGTATATATAGAGAGATATAGATATCTCTCTCTCTCTATATATATATCTATATATCACAAATTTGTTTTATTCTAAATCATATAAGACATTTGGCTATTGGTTTTTCTTTTTGTTTCATACAGGCAAAAAGGGAATAAAGCGCAGAAGCACAGAAAATTTAAATTTCATTGGTGCTGTCTGCCTGCTTTTCATCTTGCTCTTCTGATTTCATTTAGGTTGTTGTTTGTTTTTGTGTCTACAATAGTAGTTGAAGGTGGATGGAGTTCCCTGGACCAAGGTCTAGTCTTGGTTACATGACTAGGCAAGTCACTTCCCTCTGTAGCAGATGGGTTTTCAGACCTCTTCTAGCTTTCACATTCTGTGCATCTATATTTAATATAGTTTCATATTGTGGATGGGACAGCCAGCACATCTGACTCTAAGGGTATGTCTCTTTAGCAAGGTAGGACCCTGGCTTCTAGAAACGTTCTGCTTAGAGTTTGGACTAAATCCAGTCATGATCTGTCTATATACGTTGCGGCATGTGGGTCAGGCTGACCATGGTGCCCAGTTGGGCTCCGTTGCTTAGCTTTGGTGGAGAGTCATAGACCCAATTGTATTCATGAGGTATAGTCCAGTCCAAGCCCATGATGCTCACTTTGGTAAGCATAATGTATTTTTCAAGGTTTAATCACAGAATCTGACTCTGACCTATAATCTTCTTATTCCTCTTCCCTCAAACTGTCCTGGCTTTGAGTACTCTTCTGGGCTGACTTTGGCTATATGGCTGATGTGAAGGAATTTTGAACACACGTACAAATGAGATAACTTGTGTATCTCCTTAGCATTTTGCAGCTTTGGTCCGGTACACACTGAACAAGAAATAAACTGTTACTTGGTTTTGTTTTTGAATGACGTTAGAATTTACAGAGACATGCCTACCTAGTCAGTTTCGTTGTCCTGATCATCGATGTATTGACCTATCTTTTGTCTGTGATGGGGACAAGGACTGTGTTGATGGATCTGATGAAAATGGTTGTGGTAAGTGGATTGCTTTATTTTTATTCATGACATTTAAAAATGTGTAGTCATTTTTTCCTTGAGCTAATTTCGAATGCTTTTTTTTTTTTTCATTCTTAGTAATTAATTGCACTGCTTCCCAATTCAAATGTGCCAGTGAGGGTCGATGTATTAGCAACGTATATCGTTGTGATGGTGTTTTTGACTGCAATGACCACTCTGATGAGGTAGACTGTTGTAAGTACCATATTCCTACATGTTTCAGGCCAAGGAATCATTTCATATTATCACAGGTTTTTTCTAATTCGCATACACTGGAGAGAAGACAGCTTAAATTACAAACTATTATCAAAGAGTATTGAATATACAGTAGAGTTGACTAGGTATTTCCAAATAATAACTTAAATTTGTGAATCAAGTGGTTTTACAAATGGGCACTTTCCAGTCTCTTAAGTAGGTTCCATGTTTCTTAGATATTTTTGTTCTCACTATGAATATTTCCTAGGACATCCCAAATTCGTGGGTTTCAAATTTTTGAGGCTTGCTGTATATAATGATATATCTTAATTGTTTCTTTTAAATTTCAGTAGATCGGTCAAATCATGGTATAGATAGGGTGTGGAGTAGTATTTGATATTGACTCGAATTCTTTTGTAGCTATTTTTTGCTGAATATCTACTAAGATGTTATGTGTGGTCTTTGTTCTTAGAGTAGGGTAAGAGAAATTATATAACATAAGAAATAATTGAAGCAAGGTACATATTAATGAAGGCCTTAGAAATGATACAGATAAAATTCAATTGGGTTCATGGAAAAGAAATTCCTTCTAGTCATAGGATTCAAGGAGAACTTCATAAAATATAAATCTGATGGATTTATAATCTCCATGGGCTAGAGACCTATAGTGGACATGATTTTTTATTGCTCACTAATTGTGTCAAATGGATTTAAGTTGATCACTTGTTAGAATAATGGTGTTTTAGACCATGAAAAGCAGGTGTTTATCAATTTTCCTCCCCATTCAGAAAATGTTTTTAAACCTATGTATAAAAAGAAAAGCTAAATAAAATGCTTAATACTTTATAGATGTATACAACACCCAGAAATTCATAGTCACTGGTGTTCCTGTTTTCTGTTGAAAACATGGAATTCTTCTGTGATGATTTGTGGTTAAACTACCAATTGCCACTGACTTGTGGTTGCCTTACAAGGTCCCTGGGAGGAAACTTGGGTTTACCCCTGTGATATACGGAAGCAACTCTCATCTTTCAATGAATAGTGGAAACTTAGCAAAGAATTAAGGACTTACTGTCACCCTTTGTTTACTTATTGTGTGCTGGTTTCATTGGATGTAGTTCATTTGAGGGAAAATTAATAACATCCAAATACTTGATATTAAACTGATCAATTCAAAGTAACAAATTAATGGCAATTTGAATTCTATTGAAGTGAACTGGTGATTATTTAATAAAGAAGAAGATGAATTTTATTATTAACCTGTAGTTGAACGAACGTCAAAAACACATGAAACGATTTTCTTTTGACTCAGGGACAAATCGGACTCGTAGAAAAATTTTTGTGCACTGCAATGTCTGAGAACCCTATATCGTTCTAGATTTTAATATTAAATTTGTTATAGTCATTATCAGAAACCCACCATTGATCCAAAATCATTTCTTCTTAATCTAGGAATTATATAAAAAGGATTATGAATTACCTTCATAAGCTCATCTCTCCCATGCATTTATCTTAGCAACTAGGCCTCCTGGGATGTGCCACCCAGATGAATTTCAGTGCCAAGCAGATGGTGTCTGCATCCCGAAGAGCTGGGAGTGTGATGGGCACCCAGACTGCATCTTTGGATCTGATGAGCATCACGGCTGTGCCGCCAAGACCTGCCCTTCAACTCACTTCCTGTGTGATAATGGAAACTGCATCTACAGAGATTGGCTCTGTGATGGGGACAATGACTGCAGGGATATGAGTGATGAGAAAGACTGCCCTACTCAGGCCTTTCACTGTCCCAGTTGGCAATGGCAGTGCCCTGGCCATAGCATCTGTGTGAATCTGAGTGCAGTGTGTGATGGCATCTCTGACTGCCCCAATGGGACAGATGAATCCCCACTTTGCAGTAAGTTTCCTGACCACAGTTTAATGGCCATAAATTCATTCTGAGCAGTGGCCTTCTGTGCATCACCATTGTCAGAGTCCCCATGCAGCTTTAAGGAAGGGATTTCAGTTCCTCTATGAATTCAAATCTGTGTAGGGATAAGCATCATGGACTTCAAATAAATCACCACTGGATGATATTTCTCATTAAATCCTTTGCACTTGGTTCTGTGTTTTTACTTCTTTTTTAGAAAAATGGGACTAAATGAGGCCATTAGATTGTCAAATTAATTTTTGTTTTGGATTGTGGTCCTAAGTTTTTCTAACTTTAATATTTTCTAATTTCAATCAGAACTTGCCACAAAGCAAATGAAGTCCGGGGATTTGTGTTTGCTGTGATTAAAATCCTGTGATTGGCATGTAATCCTAATTGCTGTCCTTTCTTTCTTTCCTCTTTAATCAATGCTCACTCTCAGATGAACCCCAGCCAGGTATGATTGCAAAATATTTTAGATTCTTATGATATTATATGGATTGTGTTTGTGCTGAAAATATTCTAGTAATTTTGACTTACTTCCCTCTCTGGAGCATGTTTCCTGTCATGTCTCTTAAAAATAAGTTAGAGTACACATGGAAATAGAGGCATTTGCATACCAGCCATGTGAACCAACTTTGGGTGGCTTCAGGCATTGCTGCTGTGGCCCTGAAAGGAAGGAGTGATGGCATGTTGGTGGATCTGTGCCCTCTAATGTTCTTATTTCCTTTCCCTTTCCATTTATTCCCTTTCATAGACCTTCCAGCCTTGCTCTTGAATGTCTCATCTTTCATTTCTGTATAGGTAGAAGAATGTCAGAAAGCAAGCAGAAGTAATTTAGGTCTCTTTTCATGCTTTCTCAATGACAGTTGTGTTTTTTGATGTTGACAGTATTTCCCTAAGTTTCTCTCATTGCACTAAATGGAATTATAATAGAAGTGGTAGTGAAAAAAGGTGGTTTAAGTACAGTGATTGTGGAGGAGAGTAAATCCTTAAGGAAATTAGAGCAGACACTGACTAGCCTGTGGAGCTCATCCAAGTGAATAGCTGCTCTTAGCTCTTACCCAGGTATTACAATGAAGGTGGCATGAGACCGTATGATAAATATTACAACAGGGTGGGACAAAAAAAAGCAAAGATTCCTGACTTTTTTTCCTTTGTGATTTCTCTTTCTTTATTCTAGACCAGGACAGCTGCTCAGATTCCAATGGTGGTTGTACTCACCAATGTGTTCAGGGGCCCTATGGAGCTCAATGCGTGTGCCCATCAGGATACCTGCTTGCCAATGACTCTAAGACCTGTGAAGACATCTATGAATGTGATGTCCCAGGCTTTTGTAGCCAGCATTGTTACAATATGAGAGGTTCTTTCCGGTGCTGGTGTGATAAAGAATACACGTTAGACACTAACGGAAGGACTTGCAAAGTTACAGGTAATAACTGAACTTGAAAGTGAACTACCTCCAGCCAGAATAACAGCACACTCCAGAGTTTAAGATCAAATGTTGCATGCAGGCATTTGACAGTGTTGGAGTTGAATCCTGGATGGGTTTATTGTGCGGATTAAATAAGTTAATAATGGTAAAGATCTTGGGATATTTTGGAAAATAGAGAGTAAAATATAAATAGGTAGATGATTTTTATATTATTTAAAGTATCAGTGGCTTTTATATTATTTAAAAATTATTTCTATATCATATTTAAGCATTTTATATATAATGCTTAGTTGATTCAATTCAACCAATATTCAGTTTCTACTATGTGAAAGTGATTATACTAGCTATTAGGATATTGATTTGGATGGTTCACCTAAAAAATGACCAAAGAAAGAAGGTTATCATAATAGTTTCTTTTTCAAGTAAGAGGCTGAATGGTAGACAGTCCAGGGGCGGGGGAAGGCTGTGCACCATGCTAAAACTTGGTATGATTTATTACTAAAAAGGAAGTGAAGAGATATTGAGAGATAATTAAAAGTGTCTGCCACAGCTCAGTGCCTCAGGCAAAACAAAAATATTTAAGACACAATTCTTATCAGGAAGAATTATCAGGAAGCCCACATTCTAGGAAGGAAGATAAAATTCAAAAGTAACTGCAAAAGTAACAAATAGTAACTGGAAGAATGCAAGTGTAGTTTGCTCCAGATTGATATTTAGGCAAACACTGGGGGTATAACTCAAGGAAAAAAGATATTTTGGAAAAAGTATTGTTTTAAATACTCATGAAAATGAGCTATCAAGATAAAGAATGAAGTGATTAAATTATTTTTTTTTTTTAGGAATTTGCTTTCCCTATTACGATAGTTTGGAATTATATCTTCCTTCTGTCATCAAAAGTATTGCATCAAATATTTAAGAGATGTTTTAATTTAATTGTGGTTGCTCCCTGATTCATTGACATTTTTGCATTTTCTTCTTGGACAGCATCCGAAAGTCTGTTGCTACTTGTGGCAAGTCGGAACCAAATTGTTGCTGACAATATCACCTCCCAGGTTCACAGTATCTATTCAGTTGTCCGGAATGGTTCTCACATTGTAGCTATTGATTTTGATTCAATCAGTAGTCGTGTCTTTTGGTCTGATGGAGGTCAGGGTACAATCTGGAGTGCGTTTCTAAACGGAACAGATAGAAGAGTAGTAAGTACATTTCTACTGATCTATGGCCTCAATAGTCCCCCTGTCTTGGGATTATTACTCTTACTCATCAGTGAGAACAGGTCCTACGTCATCCTGGGTAGCTCTCATTTTTCCTTTTGGGCCACATTGCACCCAAGGGGCCTGGGCATTCATAACTCCCAGTATATGTGTGTTTTAGAAAAGAATGTGACCTCTGAAGGTAGATCCATGATTCTAAATTCCAGGTCACATGATGCAGAGACTTCAGAAACTCTCTGACATAGCTTTTGTAATTTTTTTTTTTTCCCTAGTGGATGAGAGCAGAGGAAAATGCAGGGTAGTTACGGGGTTGCTTTTCTTTAGCTTTAATTTAGTTATATTTCTCAATCCATCTCCCACAGTTTCAGTTTCTTGACCCTTGTTGGTTATGTTTCCTCTGCCCCTTAGGACTTTATTTTGTAATTGTTGGCATTTAATCAATAAAGATATTATTTTGGCATGTGAACGTTATAAAGTTTCATAGCGTTGCCAATTTAGCGAATGGATAGAGCTTTTGTTTAAATGCAAAAGCTTTGAAACCAAATGAAAGTACACACTCACCCAACGGTACAGTTATCCCAGAGTATTCAATTCTACAAAATGTAGTATATTTTTCGTGGAATGCCGTACTGTTGATTTGGTGGTTGGCTACATGGAAGACAACATTTTCTAATCCTTACAAGCAATCCTAGGACAAGTTTAGTTGCCTGGCTCTAGATTTTCATAGAACTTCAATCTATTCATATAATTGTTTACATAATTTCAATTTATTCATTCTCCGTAGAATTCACTCTTAATTCACCTTTTTTTCTTTAGCTACTTAACAGTGGTGTCACTATGACTGAAAGTATGGTGGTAGATTGGGTAGGTCGCAATCTTTACTGGACAGACTATGCTCTGGAAACAATTGAAGTATCTAAACTGGATGGGACTCACAGGACTGTGCTGATTAGTCATAATGTATCAAATCCAAGGGGACTAGCATTAGATCCCAGGACTAGGTAAGATTTTTTTTTTAATGATATCGCCTTGAAATGGTTATAAGGGAAAAACAATAATAGCATGATCTGGCCTATACGTGTATCTTAAGATTTTAAATGAAACCTTGTTTAAACATTTCTATAGATATGGTAACCATCCAAGTAGTTATTGGTACCCTTCCTTTATCTGTATACTCTTCTTCATAAAGTACATAAGAGCCATTGGTTGTTCAATTTAAGAACACATTGATTTATTAGCTTGGTAACACAATTATTGAATTGATTGTCATAGAATTATATAATTAGGTCTCTAATGAATGCATTCAGTGGTATTCCATAGATGGGCCAGTTTGCTGTAACATGGTTATACAACCAAAAAGGCAAGATTTTCCTGCTTCAATTTCATGTTTATTAGAACTCCATTTTATGTCATGGAAGGAAGAAAAGTTTTGCCCGCTGGTCGTAACGGGAAGAAGAAATTCTCCCATGTGCTTAGAAACCTTTGATGGCTTCTTTCCTTGAATTTACTTAAAATTCTTTAACTTCAGTTCTTCTCTGTAAGATCGTGAGTTAGACAAATTATGCTTGATGCAATATAGATTTCCTAGATATCATAAAGTAATACACACCAGTGAAATTTATGATGAATCTCTGATGATGAATAAATTGACTTTTATCTTAAAAAATGACAGGGTAGATAAACAAGGCCAGATGGATTTTTCTAGATCAACTATTTGTGGATTGTACAGAAACATGAATAGGCATTGAGACATTTCATTGTCATTATGTACTGCATGTTTTATGAACATTTTAGAAACACCCAGATGGCTTATGATTGTATTATGATTACAGTTTTACTTTGTGACACTCAGAGGAAATAATAAACTCTGTATAGATGTTCTGAATTAGAGATGATTTACTTTAAGCAGAACATAAAGATGATGTTGTATTACTTAAAATGGCAGTTACTTTCCCTATTGAAATATATCCTTTCTGACTGGTAACTGATTTCTTTCCACAGTGACCATTTGATGTTCTGGTCTGACTGGGGCCATCACCCTCGTATTGAACGAGCTAGCATGGATGGCAGTCTGCGCACTGTCATTGTTCAGGACAAGATTTTCTGGCCCAGTGGCATAACTATTGACTACCCCAACAGACTGCTCTATTTCATAGATTCCTATCTTGACTACATAGACTATTGTGATTATAATGGACAGCATCGGAGGCAGGTGATAGCCAGTGATTTGGTAAGTTGGTTTTGAGGAAGACCACGCTGAACCCACAATAGCGGCTTAGTAGAAAGCAAATAGAGTTAACAAAAGAACTAAGAGATTAATTTTTGTATCTTAGACATTACAAGGTCAATCCAGGAAATATCAACAGGAGTGAGGGCCAATCCATCTTTCCTTACTAACAGAAAATAAATATTTTTATTCTAGTTCATGGTCAGATTGTGCCATGTCTGGGAACGATTTGTGTGATTAAGTTGATCTGTAGAGGCTGATCTGTTGCTTCTACACTTTAAAAAAGTGCGTTGAGCAAAAATTAATAATTTATATTTAGCTTTCTCAGTTAAATCATAGCCTGTTGTATATTTTGTATTTTTTAATTTCAGTATAATTGATATACAATGCTATATTAGTTTTGGGTGTACAACATACTGATTCAACAATTCTGTACATTAATCAACTTTTATTCAGAAAATTATGGTGAATTTATTTTCACAATTTGAATGGGAAGATATAGAAAATATATATTTTAGCAAAGAGCCATTATTTAAAATTGCCATTGGTGATAGTTCTGTGGCTTTAAGGGGCCCTGGCAGGGCCTCCCTCCCTTCAGGAAGCATGCAAGTAGGCTCGGTCAGATTAATGTGAATCTGTAGTGGCAGAAATAGCACTGGATAACGAGTGGTGATAACAGGGGAGGCGGGGGGAGCTAAGGTTGGGAGTAGGGGATACAGATAAGTCACCTTACTTTCTGCCCTTCAGTGTTGCTTTCATTTGTAAAATGGATGCCCAGTGTAATGACCAGAGAAAAAATGAAGACTGAGCGACACAATGTGAAAGTGCTTTCTCAATATGAAAGCGACAAAAATGTGAAAGTATCTTGAGTGCTATAGTGGGATAATTATAGGTCAAGCAGTGTATTTTTTGTCTGTCTCCTGAACAATGACTTCCCTATGTCTTAAATGATTAAATCCTAAACGATATCTTTTTCTACATTTTTTGCCTTGGTTTGTACTTGTTGGCAAAGTCTCATCTTTTCTCTTCGCTTCACAGATTCTGCGACATCCCTATGCCCTAACTATCTTTGAAGACTCTGTGTACTGGACTGACCGCTCTACTTATCAGGTTTTGCAAGCCAATAAGTGGCATGGTGGAAACCAGTCAGTCATAATTCGTAATGTTCAGCAGCCCCTGGGGGTTGTTGCAGTTCATCCTGTGAAACAACCTAATAGTAAGTGATACAGAGACACTTGCCTGGGAATAGCTTGGAAAGCACTTATTCTGAGAAAGCTAAGTGTACAATGTTGTAGACCTATTTGTTTGGGCAATATACTCCCTTCTTCTTTACTAACCACCGCAGTCCTAACATTTTCATTACTTTTATTTATCATGGTAAACTAAAAACTTGTATGTAACAACAACAGACCTAAACTGTGTCATTTTATTCAGCAATTGGCTACTGTCTCTGTGACAATTTCTAAATCCCTGTTTCCTCGGCTGACAAATACTGCATAGACCAGATAGTCCCTTAGATCCTTTTATTGCTACCCTTCTGTGATCTAAAGGAGCTTATTCTTAGGACTTGTTTATTATGGCGCCAGTGCTCTGTAGGTGTAGCTATCCCAAGTCATCCTAGATGTAGATGTGATATATTCCACACATCCTAGATGTGTGTGTGGCTAGATGATTTAAAAATTTGGCATTGGTAGTTTAGTTCTATCTCCCTTTTTTAGAATATCTGCTCCCATGTTTATAGTATTCTCAGTGCTTAGAATAGTGCTTAGAGCACAGTGAATGTTTTTTGAGTGAATGAATAGATTAATGAATCTAATGCAATATATATAATAAGAATGTATAAGATCTAGAGGACATCCTGTGAGCCTGGGGTGCACATAGGTTCCCTTATTTTAAAAAGCAGAGACGCACAAAGATATCATCAATAGAAAGATAAAAGATTACTATTTAACCAAAATTTGGACAATAGTGGATAAATTTCAAGGTCACAAAGGGAAAATGCACATTGATTTCATTTAGTGTAAAAAGATCTTTTAGCTTAGGCAAGGAGACACATGTTATTTGGCATCACATTTCTATTACTGAGCTTTGGGTTACTCAGTAGCTATTTGTTCATAAAGGATTGACCTGTGACCTTGGGCAAGTCATTTCTCTCTCTTATTTCTCTTATGAGTTTTGTGTTGAAAGCATGATGCCGGGGAAGGGTAAAGTAATTTAGGAAAAAACCAAACCAACATAGGTTAACTTAATCTACTTGAGTCTCTACTGGTGGCCTCCAGGGGGACAATAACAGCATGACTATGTGCATACCTAAAAATTTATTTATTTACTTACATTGAGATAAATTTGACATATAATATTATATTTTTAGGTGCACAGCACAATGATTTGATAAATGTATATATTATGAAATGATAGTGACAATAAGATTAGTGAATATCCACCATTATACATAATTATAACGTGTGTGTGTGTGTGTGTGTGTGTGTGTGAGTGTGTGATGAGAACTTTTAAGATCTACTCTGTCAGCTACTTTCAAATGTATAGTACAATACTGTTAATGGTAGTCATAATGCTTCACATAACATCCCAGGACTTATTTATCTTGTAATTGGAAGTTTATACCTTTTGACCACTTTCACCCATTTTGTGCACTACCTACTCCATGCATCTGGCAACTGCCAATCTCCATATGAGTTTGGTTTTTCTTAGATGTCACATATAAGTTAGAGCACATAGTATTTATAAGTTATATATCTTATAGCATAAGTTATATCATATAGTATATCATATAGTATACTATAGTATAGACAAGTATATTGTCTTTCTCTCTTTGATTTATTTCACTTAGTTTATGCTGATTGCAAATGGCAAGATTTTCTTTTTTACGGATGAATGATATCGCATATGTGTGTGTGTGTACACTACATTTTGCTACATTTTCTTTATTAATTCATTCTGTGCACTTCAATGTGGGAGGTTTTCCATTCACCAATGTTTTCTTCTCTTCTTTTTCCATTACAGGTGAAAATTCATGTGCTTCTTCCTCCTGCAGCCATCTGTGCTTGCTTTCCTCACAGACGCCGCACCTTTATTCTTGTGCTTGTCCTTCAGGATGGAGTCTTTCTTACGATTCTGTGACTTGCTTGAGAGGTACTGTATGCCCTTTAAGTGTGGAGGCTGCCTTAGTTTAGCAGAGCAGTGTGAGCTCTAAGCCACTTGCTAACGGAACGTGTGCTGTGTTCCCTTTGATTCAGCAAGTCTTTGGAGTACGCATGCCATGTGGGACGTGTGCTGTGTTCCCTTGGAGTACGCATGCCATGGGGGGTGATTTAATTGAGCACCTCAGTTGTAATAGTTTCTGTATATAAAGCTCATATTGTGTGTGGATATGATTAAACAATCCTTAAGCTCACGTTTTCTTTTACCTGGTTACAGTTAGACAAGCAGTGATAATGGGAAGCTCCAAATTCTGCACTTAGGAAGTAAGGATTCTTAACACTTGTGTATGGCTTCCTTCTCTCAGGTTCCTTATCTCATTTTTTTTTTAATTTTTTTTTTTTTCAACGTTTTTTATTTATTTTTGGGACAGAGAGAGACAGAGCATGAACGGGGGAGGGACAGAGAGAGAGGGAGGCACAGAAGTGGAAACAGGCTCCAGGCTCCGAGCCATCAGCCCAGAGCCTGACGCGGGGCTCGAACTCACGGACCGCGAGATCGTGACCTGGCTGAAGTCGGACGCTTAACCGACTGCGCCACCCAGGCGCCCCTCCTTATCTCATTTTTATTGTTGTCACTAATAGTCAGTGATGAGTGTTCTAGCATAAGCCTTCTGACTCCAACTGCAGTAACTTTAATATCTGGTATTTTAAAAATGAAAGTTTTCTTTGTATGAAAGATTGTTAAGTGATTATTTGAGCAATTTAATCTTTGTGTCATCCAAGATACTTTACTGGGTTGATGGAGACATTCTTCTTCTTATTATTAGTATTATTAGGGAGTGAGAACAAAAGGGAAAAATATAGTCAATCCACAAAAGAGATTTCTGCTGGAGTATGTACATGATACAAAATAAAGTCTTTTTAATGTTTATTTATTTTTGATAGAGAGAGTGTGAACAGGGAGTGCGTGGAGAGTGGGAGAGAGAACCCCAAGCAGGCTTTGTGCTGTCAGTGCAGAGCCTGATGCGGGGCTGGGACCCACAAACTGCGAGATCATGACCTGAGCCTAAATCAAGAGTTGGACATTGAACTGACTGAGCCACACAGTTGCCCCCAATAATAAAAAGTCTTTTTAAAAATCATTTACCTTTGCTTAAAAATCTAGAGTTATTCTAAATTCAAGGTCTTTGACTTTAGTTTTTGAATGTGTTTTGGTCCTGACAAAAATGGTTGCAGACAAGTTAAAATTAAATATTTAATGATAAAAAATCCTTAAGCTAAGAGAAAACAGAATCTTAATCTAGAGGGAAAGTTATTTTTCAAGTGGAAAATTTTTGCTGAATCCAGGAAATTAATGGTGTTTACAGATTTTGCAAATGTAGGCCTACTGAAAATTGAATTCCATCAAGATATAATATTTTGCAATGATACTTTCATGATGAAAGATTTTAATTATTGGTAATGCTTACAAAGGGATTGGCATTTGCCATTTTTCTTCAGAGACTTATTATGCACCTAATCCTTGTTGACACTGTTTAATTTAGTGTGTCCTCAGAGTCTTTCAGCAGGAGATTAAACTGGGCTATAGACATTTTGGATACAAAGCATTCTTTCACCATGCAAAGGTTGTTGAACTGTGCATTGGGGATTGGTGTAATCAATGTAACGATCTGATGGTGATTGATATCTAAGTAGTAGCTTTTGTTGTTTCACAAATAATTCCACTAGTGGGTTTTCCATTGGCTGACTTTACTGAGGTGGAACTTTTTTATTTTTTTTTTTATTTATTATTTTTTTTTTTTAATTTTTTTTTTTTCAACGTTTTTTTAAATTTATTTTTGGGACAGAGAGAGACAGAGCATGAATGGGGGAGGGGCAGAGAGAGGGAGACACAGAATCGGAAACAGGCTCCAGGCTCCGAGCCATCAGCCCAGAGCCCGACGCGGGGCTCGAACTCACGGACCGCGAGATCGTGACCTGGCTGAAGTCGGACGCTTAACCGACTGCGCCACCCAGGCGCCCCTGAGGTGGAACTTTTTTAGTATTGCTCAATTGATTTTTGAGTACCACTTGGGTAACTGAATGCCAATATATGTTAACTAAGAAAAAGAGGGGCACATTTTTTTCAATCAGAAGCTTAGAAGACTTGTTAACATAGATGAAAACATTTTACTTGATTTACAGGTTAAATAGCTTTTAAAATATTGTTTACTAAATGTCTGGAATATCTTTGGAAGTGCATACGATGAGGTTAAGTGAAAAGGCAGGCTGTTCACCACTGGCCATGTAAAAATATGCATTAAAAAGATCTGGGAGACAACACACATAAGCACCAATAGTGGTTACAGTTGGGTAAGGGAATTATGAGATATTTATATTTTTTCCTAATGAGGTGACATAAAATTTTAAGCCAAGAACTTTCTCTGCATAAAATAGCTTTTTATTCTTTCAAAAATATGTTCTCCACAAGGCCAAAACCAAATAAACAACAACAAAAGCAAACCAAAACATTGCCCAGCGTCCTCTACAATAAACAACCTCCAATCCAAAATGAGTTTCCGACTCAGTGTGAGCGAGACACAAGACAATTGTCTCAGTGATTATGTGCAACATAAGAAGAAAACACTCCTTGCACACACTGTTAGAAACGTTGAGGCGCTGATCATTTAGTGCAACGTCTGAGTTAAGGGGAACCTAGCTAGGAAGTAGTAAACATTGCTGTTCAATTACAACATAAATTTCCCATTACCAACTGCTTCCTCTTTACTTCTTGCCGTGCTAGTGCTAATCTTAATGGGATCATGACATAAAGAATAAAAATGAAGTAATGATTTTTAATTTCAAAAGACATACTGTGGTAGGATGGCTTAAATATCACCTCCTTCTGAACTCCTTCCCATCCCACCCCAGGTACTTTTGTGCATATTCCTTCATGGCCATTATGATCCAGAATCCATATACTTTGCCTAGTTCTGTAGACTCAAGTTCCGTGATGATTAAGCCTCCACCTGATTCATTGATATTTGCTCGTTGCACACAGTAGCACTCAGTAAATGTTCAGTGAATGACAAAGCCCTCCGATATTCTTTCTTGCTCCTTCTTCATTCCTGTGTTTTCCGCCTATTTATTCCCTTATGGCTGTATTGTGTCATCAAATCACTCGTTTTATCTTTCCCACAGAACACTTTTCATGCACTCTCTCTGGTATCATCCTTTGCCTTGGCTCTCACACTTTCTGCCAGTGCAGCACTAAATGACTCCCACCCTCTGGTTCATTGCCCATAAATGTTCACTAGTGGTAAGTGGTATATATATTTTCTCAAATATGCCAGCAGCGATCAGATCGAGAGCCTGAGACTTAGCCTGACAAAGGAATAGTGGCCAAAGGAGTAGAGCTGGGTAGGGCTTGAGAGGAGTAAGAAAGTCCATGTTCGATGGATGAGAAATGCAGTTCTTTAGGTGCTTTGGTTGAGAATTCCTCCAATTAAGCAAAATGAAAATTACACATTAAAAAGAGCAGTATTCAGTTTTGAGTAAGTAGAATTTATAATCTCTACTGTGAAATTGGGGAATACTTCTTGTTTTTACTGAACCAATGAACACTTACAACATATAATCAATAAATAATTAAATATCTCAATATAATTTCAAGGTACATATAAACCCCCAATATAGCTTACACATTTTATTACTGCGTGTTAAATTAAATGAATTGAGTGGTAATTTGATATTCAATAACTAGTACCCAGTCTGCACTTTTTGTGATTAAGAACATAAGTTTTGGAGTCTGAGGACCTGACAATTGTTTAATTTCTTTGTGCCTCATTTGAAAGTTGGGTGTGGTTGGGGTTGGTAACACTCTAACAAACAGGGTTTGGAGGCTTCTGGGAGATAAATTAAGTGAAACAATATCTGGTGCATACTATATGGCCCATATTCTCAATAAATAGGGGCGATTATTATGGCTCTTTCATTTGTTCAGAAGAGAGGAAACGTGGAGCAGTTAAGAGAGAATGGGCTTGTGAACCTACGCTCTCACTAGCCCCTGCAAGTTTCATTGGCCTCAGCTGAAAACAACTTCACAGGTTTAATGGAAAGACGAAATGCTATATATTGTAGGACTTTGTAAAATATAAACATTAATAGTTGCAGTATTTACTTTAAATTTATTCCAGGTTTATAAATGCTAAGTAATTTTTAGTAACTGAAATGCCAGGAAAAAGGAAAAGCTAATGAGATGTTAAAATAAGTTAAGAGCCAGGGGCACCTGGGTGGCTCAGTTGGTTGGGCATCTGACTGAGTTTTGTCTCAGGTCATGATCTCCCAGTTCGTGAGACTGAGCCCTCAGTGCCGACAGCAAGGAGCCTGCTTGGGATCCTCTCTCTCCCTCTTTCTCTGCCCTCCCCCACTCTTGCTCTGTCTCTCTCTCAGAATAAACTTAAAATCACATTGAGGATGGAAAATTTTCCAGATTATCAAAATAATGAAAGCATCATTTTTAGCAGATGAAAATTATGCAATGATTAATCATTTTATATTTTGCTTAATATGTGGTATATGTCATATACATGTCTTCATAACATGAAACTCACACTCCAGTTTTCCTTTTATTTAAAAAAAATGTTTTTAATGTTTGTTTTTGAGAGAGAGAGACACACACACACAGTGTGAGCGGGGGAGGGGCAGAGAGAGAGGGAGACACAGAATCTGAAGCAGGCTCCAGACTCTGAGCTGTCAGCACAGAGCCCGATGCGGGGCTTGAACTCACAAACCATGAGATCGTGACCTGAGCCAAAGCCAGACGCCTAACCGACTGAGCCACCCAGGTGCCCCCCAGTTTTGCTTTTCTGAGAGAATTTAAATACGTCACTCTTGACTTTCATTATTTTGGATTTTTTTTTTTTTTTTTTTTTTTTTTTTTTTTGATAAAGCATCTACAGCTAGGATAAAGATTATCTTTGAAAAAGGACCTTTAGACCAGAGAAGAAGAGACAGATGGCCAGGGTGTATCCATGTCTTTGGCACTGGGAAGGGATGAGGAATCTTGGTCATCAGTTCTGGTCCCTAGCCAACAAGTTTCCAATCTGAGAGAAGACATCAGTTCATCAAACCTGAGTTGCCAGAGTCCATATTTGAGGCTCACCAAACAACTTCTAGTATGACTTTGTGCTTTCCTATGGGCTGAAGATGTGTGGTGTTTCTACTGCAAGCATTCTGTTTACACAGTGGTTGGTTTTGTCTTGAAATAAACCTTGGAACCTGCTTAGAAAAAAAAAGCAAGAAAAAGAAAAGAAAAAGGACCTTTTATCTATTAAGGAGGTTAAGTGAATTGCTAGTTTGAATAAGATATTTTGAGGATGTTTAAAGTTGCAAAATACAGATACTTTTGAGAACTTTAGAAGACACTATTTACACTTCCACTTATGCATCCATCCATTTATTCATTTATGTGGTCATTCATTTAGTTAGCAAATATCTATTTGGCAACGATTACATGCGAGGTTCTGGGGACATAATAGTGAGTAAATCAGACATAGTCACTACCTTTTGGGAGTTAGAATCTAGTGTGAAAGACAGCCATTGGGCAACAGCAATTGGGGAGATTATAAATTGGATTTTATTTAGTAATTAAAATATCTAATAAACACCAAGCCACACGTGGTAGTGTTTTTATTTTTTGAGCACACTTAAGACAACTTGAATAGTCTATATGTTTTCTTTCACTTTTTAAATTCAGTATTAGTGAGGTTTCTCTATGTGTAGAATGTGATGCTCAACACACATGGATGCTTTATCCATGTAAGTAAGGAATTCATGAAGAGCAAGGTAAATACTGATCTACGTTGGGAAAGTCCAGAAGTGTTGCATGTAGGGCTGGAGGTTTGGTGACCTAGCAACCCACTGAAACCCAATCAAAGGCCCTGGATTGTCTGATGAAATATCTACCATGTATGGTATTTTTTGCTACAAAGCTTCAATGGCGTTTTATCCTATGAGATGGTAACAATCCACTGCTTTCCATTACTCTAAATGTCTGGGAATAGTAGGATATAATTTTGACTGATATCTGCTATTTTCACAGATGATCAACCTTTCTTAATAACTGTGAGATACAGTATAATTTTTGGAATCTCCCTCAATCCTGAGGTGAAGAGCAATGATGCTATGGTTCCCATAGCAGGGATAATGAACGGTTATGATGTTGAATTTGATGACTCAGAGCAGTTCATCTATTGGGTTGAGAATCCAGTAAGTTTTGAATAACATTCAAAGTATATAACTTGTTTCAAAGAGCTTACCTGCACTAATGCCTTCTTATGAGCCAACTTTTGCTGGGTGGATAAAAGGGAAATGGTCCAGAAATAAATTAATTTACCACTAAGTTTTTTTGAATCAGTGAAGGATGTAAATAGGAGGCTGACCTGGAGCAAAGAGCAGATAATAGGCACATTTAACCTATTGGATGTTATTTATTCATTCAGCAAGCAATTATTAACTGTCTACTTTTGCTCTGCGCCAAACTAGCCACTCCCAACTGGAGAATACACACCAAGAATCAGTAACAAAGATTACTCCTAAGGAGCTTTAAGCTAATAGAAGATACTAGATGAATATAAAAATGATTATGAATCAAAACAAAAAGCAATAGTTCTCTGAAAGAATTCCAGGAGAGCATTTGATGTGGCTGCTGGGATCTTCTCAGCATCTTTGCCTCCAGGATAAAAAGAGCCCTCCTCCAGTTCCCTTTCTATTGGAGCTCACCCTTTAGAGGAGAAAGCTGTGAGGAGGGGGAAGGGGCAAAGAGATTACAAATAAAGAAGAGAGGAAGATCTTTCTGTTTGAGGCTTGTCACCTCTATGTAAAATATGCTTCTGGCCGCCTGATTTTCACCTTTGATGGGTTATTTTTATGACTATGGCCTGTGGTAGTTAGGAAATAAATCTCTGTAGCCAATATCAGAAGCAACCCGAATGATAAGCCTTGCAGAGTCCTCTGACACACTGAAAAAATCATTATTTTTGAAGTGTTGCTGGTGTTATAGTATTATACGCAGCGAGCCCACCCAATGGCGCTGAACCTTTGCCTTTCCTCCAAGTGTGAGGAGTGTTCAAGAAACATAGCAGCCAGCAGTGGCTGTGCTTCCATGTGGAAGCTGTGGCCTTTGGACCAGCTCACCTCTTCTTGTCCTTCTTTCCAGGGTGAAATTCACAGAGTGAAGACAGATGGCACCAACAGGACAGTATTAGTTTCTCTGTCTAGGTTGGGTTCTTCCATGAGCCTGGCCTTAGATTGGATATCAAGAAACTTATATTACACCAATCCTGGAACAATGTCAATTGAGGTAATGATTCCATAATACCAGTTACACAAACACTGGTTTTTGATGCATATAAAATCTATTCTCAGGAAATGCTTTCATTGATTTTGAAATTATTTTTAAGCAGAAGCAAAAGAGAGGAGCTATCGGTATTAACTATCAAAGTCTTAGAAGCGATGGAGTAAAACCACTTTAGAAATAAATTATTGGAACTTTCTACTGCCCTATTTTGTTTTCTTCCTAAGCATCAATACTAACTTGTTCATATAAAAGGATTTTAGATAATTTATAAAAATATATAAAAATAGTTTAAAAAAGGAATTCAGCATTAGGTATGGAAGGAATATAGTAGGCAGGAGATTTTCCTCCCTATCTTTCCTCATCAAGTCTGTAATGCTGTTTCAGTCCCAAACCAAATTTATAGGTTACTTCTGTTCTAAGATGGAAATCTTTCTATGGCTCCAATGCAGTTTTTCTAACAGTGCAACAGAAAGTAGAAACTTGATTCTAATTCCTTTGATACTTTTCCTTGGTGTGATAAGTGTTCTTTTTACTCTAACTCCCAGAAGAAATTCTAGATGGGGCACAGGTATGCAATCGCATGGAGTAAATCAGAGGTAATTCAACTAGTATTGGTTTGTTCCATTCTGGGACAAGGTTATTAATTCATAATAATTTTGAAAGTGAAAATTTCTAAAGCAAAGGGAGGGTTTTGTGAGAAGGGCAGTCTGCAGGACTGTGTAGAGTGATCCGTTCACTGTTCAGGGTGAGGCGCCAGCCAGTAAGTAAGTTGGTTCTCTGTGGGGTATTCAGAAAGGGAAATGCTGAAGGTGAGAAAGGCACATAGCAGCCAAGTGGTGAAATTAGAGCAGATTGGTCAGAACAGTGGTTACGGTCTACAAAGTCTTCTACAAACAGGATCTCTTTTAGTCCTCTCAACGTTCCCAAAGGCAAGCAACACAATTAGAGGGGAGTTTGCAATTTGCACAAAAGCTAACCTCTGAGTTATCTCAAGCCAGGTAGAATCATCAGCTCTTAACACGAGGGGAACCTTGGAGGCTCATCTGGTTCAAACCCTTTGTTATTTAGATAAGCTCCTGAATTTTACATAATTTAAGAAACTGGCTTAAGCAGTCAGCTTCACCGCCCTGCTTCCCAGGCAGTGTTCTGTTCTGACTTTGCCTTGTTATAATGATAACTCCAGCAATCCAGTCTGCTTTAACCCCCTTTCACCGTGACAAAAGGTAGTTTTTCATAATCTCAACTAAAAATATCACTCTCCCATCAAAACATTGGCACAACTGACTGCCTAAAACCCTTAATTCCAAACACATCTCTAGTGTCTGCTTAACAAAAAGCTGTCTTCATTCTGAATGGCAATGAATATGTTCAGACTCTGTCTTTTGGTCTCTTGTTTTGTAAACAGGGGTCTTCCCTTTTAAATTTTTTTTTTTTCAACGTTTTTTATTTATTTTTGGGACAGAGAGAGACATAGCATGAACAGGGGAGGGGCAGAGAGAGAGGGAGACACAGAATCGGAAACAGGCTCCAGGCTCTGAGCCATCAGCCCAGAGCCCGACGCGGGGCTCGAACCCACGGACCGCGAGATCGTGACCTGGCTGAAGTCGGACGCTTAACCGACTGCGCCACCCAGGCGCCCCGGGTCTTCCCTTTTAAACTGATAGTTTTCCAAAAGCAGGGGACATGTTTCCTCCATCAGTATTAGGTACAATGACAAGGCACCTGCTGATGGATAACTGTGTGAGTGTGTGTGTGCAAATGTGTATCTTGGTAAGTTCACCCTAATCATATAAACCTAAAGTTAGTAATTGTGCCCCAATGCAGTGAGGCACAGAGGAAAGATAATTTGCTTTGGAGTCAAAAGACCTGCTTTGAGTCTGACTTACTCATTGAACAAATACTAGTAAATGAATCCGTCCCATTGTTAGTCCTGGATATTCAAAGATGAATAACATATTTTTTCCTGCTTTTAAGTAGTTCGTGCTCTGAGAGCTAGACATATAAACAAATAGCTTTGTTCCATTGTGCTAAGTGTGATATGAGCAGTGACTACGAACTGTTCTGTGGCTAGGGGCAGAAGTAAAAGTGTGGAGAGGGAGAATGGCAGGAGAATCAGTGACTTGTGAGCTGTGTCTTTCTTGAAAGAGGGCCAATATTTATTGCTGCCAAATGAAGAAGTAGGGAAACAGCACCCCAGGCAGAGAAACGCACGTGATAAAGACTGAGACTTGAAAACGCACTGTATTTTCTCTGCTCAAAGGGTACTTGATATTGCACAAATTGCTTAACTTCTCTGAGTCTCTGCTTCCATATCTGCAAAATGGGGTTATATCTCAGTAACTAAAAGTACGTCTTAAAACTAAGATATCCTGTGAATACAGAGTCCTTTTTCCCTCAAATCATCAATATATTTGAATATCCACAGAGGGCCCATGAGAATAATGATCTAAAGGTAAATTGTCCTTTTAGCGTTGTTTTTTTTAATTGTTTTTCTCCTTTCGTGATATCAGTGGTGATGCAGGTGAATGTTAGATTGCTTAAGGGCACAGAAATACTGTTCACTTACCATTTACTCGAATAATATCCTTCCAGGATAAGAGTTACTCCTATTTAATTCAAATTTGAAAATAAGAGAAGTACTGAATAAATGCTCTCCACTAGGGGTAGCTGTGTGCCCGTTCACTAAATGTAATTTTGTAGCTGAAAAGAAGTTGTGTGAGAGAGAACTCGATGTATCCCCCAAAAAAGAAAAGAACTTTCCTTTGAACCAAAGAGATCCTTAGCCTTAAGAAAAGGAGTGAAATTTTGGCAGAAAGGGGCAAATTTAAAAGAGACACCAGAGAGGAAAGAGAAAAATTTAGAGAGGAGAGTGAGGGATTAAAGAGAGTGGTGTGTGTGTGTGTGTGTGAGGTAGGAAGAGAGGGAGGGAGGAAAAAAATATAGAGAGAGACAGAGAGAGGGCAAAGATAAAAACATAAAAACTGTGGGGTCCGTGGGTGGCTCAGTCAGTTAAGTGACTCTTGATTTCAGCTCAGATCATGATACTGAGCCTGGGTGTGGAGCCTGCTTAAGATTCTCTTTCTCCCCGTGACCCTCCCCTGCTCATGTGCTCTCTCTCTCTCTCAAAAACAAAAACAACATAAACACTGATACACAATCTATTTGCATTAAAAAGCAACTTTATAGAAAAACCCTTTGTGCAAAAAATCAATATACATTTTCTAATTTCTTACTAGCTGTTTCTCTTCTCAGACTGTCTTAAGTACATATTAGAATAGCCTTGTTCCTATAAGAAACTGCTTCTAGTCTGGTAATCCATATTTTTCTGTGTTTCAGAGTTCTGTTAACATTAGCAATTAGAGCAATAATAATTAAAAATGGGTAACTTTGAGAAAGCCACTAAATGTCCATAGGCCTCTTTCATCATCTGTAATATGGGTATCTATCTCACAGAACAGTCGTGAGGATTCAGTCCAATACTGTTTAGTATAATGCCTGCTACATAATAAGTGTTCAATAAATGGATGAATAAACAAAATAGCAAACACACTTGTACTGAGCACTGTGCTAAATGCTATACATGTATTATCTCACAGCTCTATGCGCAATGTGCCATTATCATCTGCACCTTATTCATAAAGAAACTAAGTTCAGACAGGTGAATTTACTTGTCCCAGTCAGATCTAGATGGGCAGGGATTTGACCTCTTCTGTTTTAACTCAGGCTGTTAACGTGGCACAGAATTCACTTTAACTCTGAGTAAATTTGGACTGTCTGGTCAGCTGTGTTTTCAGTGAAGGACCACCAGGTGCCTTGGCCACATCACTGGGATGCAGGAGAGCTGTGGGGTTTTCATTTGTCTTCCAGAGTTTTTCTGTATCTTTTTCTGAAGACGTTTTTGTAGCTTCTCTTAGGCAGTGATTTTGTATGTTCACCCATTTGAATCCTTCTTTGATCCATATAAATGTCCTCTCCTGAAACATTAGGTGAATTGAAATAGGAATTTGAGAGGTGATTTTGCTTTTCTTACTTATTTTCTATTGAGGGGATTTCCTCATAGCCCTGAAATGCAATTAGGGATTATTGGAATCTCACACAAACCCTCCCATTCATCTCAATTTGTTGTGTGTGTAAGTTCTCCTTCACCTCAGCCTTCTTTGTTTCCCGTTTTGATACTCAGTTCTAATAAGTGACTTTATGCTATAGGTTTTGAAACTCCGGGGAGATGTCAGATACAGAAAAACACTGATTACCAATGATGGGACAGTTCTTGGAGTTGGTATTCCAGTTGGCATAACTGTTGATCCTGCTAATGGGTGAGCGTTCATAAATGACACAATCTGCTCTATGCAGCACCATTCTTGTTAATGTTGTGACCTGATGAAATGGAAGATTTCAGACTTAGGACCTTTTCTGATTTCATATGCCAACATTTTGAAAAATACAGATCTCAGTGAGAAAGAGGAATACCTCTGAGTTACATCTAACATGAAAGATGTAAATATGTGTTTTGTTCTATGTTCTTTAAATTGGCAACACTGGACTTAAAATTAATTCCAGGAAAGAATATTAGACATTTAAAAATGGAATTATAGCAATTAACAATGCATTCTGACTTTGAGTGAATGTGGAAAGCTTTAAGGAGCTAGATAACATTTGAAATAGAACTTGGAGGAGAAGGCTTCCCATGGGTAGAGAATGGGTTGGGAACTGGGGGGTGCTACTTGAGGCCAAACAAGGAAGGCGCAGAAGCATCACAGTATTTAGCATGATTGTGTAAAGGGCTGAAGCCAGAGTCTTAGAGGTTAGTGACAGTTGACAAGATGGAAGCCAAAGGAAGGACTTTAATGCCCTCTTGCTAAGGAATCGCACTTCTTTCTTTTGAGAAATAAAGAGTCGGGAATTTGGAGGAAGGAAATGATAAAATCAAATTTGTATTTCTGAAGGATGCATCAGGATCAGAGTGGAGAGGCCAGGAGCAGGGAGACCAATTAGGAGAAAGTGTTCAGCTAGGGAGGAGAGTTCTCAGATAAGATAAGGTAGCTTCAATTTTTAAGGAACTCAGAATTCACAAGAGTTTGTGACTTTGTCCAGCAAACTTTTGATAGCCTGGAATTTAAGAAAAGAAAGAAAATTATGACATGAACTCAGGGCTAGTTGTTAGTGAGGTAGGCACAATGGGACATGCTGAGAATAAATAAGGATGTTGCTAAAATGGTTATGCATGAGGTCCAGGCAGAGAGCGACGGAAGGCTTGGAAGCTCAGGCAAGTTTTAAGGTTGAAGAACAGGCTCAGTAGAAGAAATAAAATGGGGGAAGGGAAGAGATTGGAGTTTGGTTGAGGCAGAGAATGTCAGAGTTTGAGAACTTACAAGTAGGAAGTTTAGACTTGAAGATGAGGCGCATGGGACGGGCATGCAAGAAGTATGCAAATAAAGATCAGAATCAAGGGGTTTGAAGACTTGTGGGGAGTGTAAGAGGATTGTCTCATGAGGCTATGGCAGCAGCTGAGATAGAAAGGAGTGGAAACTGAGATTCAAGTCTAGACAGTGTGTCCTCAGTGGAAATAGAAAGCAACCCTATATATTTTAATGAAATTTTATATATCATGGATTTGGCAATTCTGTGTGGCAATTAGGGTTTGTGTGTAATGTTACATTTTCCATCACAGAAATCAGAACAGAAAGTAGCTGGTCTTGTGCTAGATGATGATTTAGAGAAGAATTAAGTAACAGGCCTGAGAGGCGAGCAGGGAGGTACTTGCCAACTTTTACATCAGCTTTGTCCTTCCCAGGGCACTGCACAGTGAGTGATTCTTTGAAAGGGATTGACCATTGATGTAGGCAATTTCTTAGTCAGTCATAAGCTTCCAAATTGTCTGACCATGGTAAAATATTCCCAATGCAGGGTGCTAGCATCCTACCCCAATAATAACTAGGAAAAATACAGACATTGATAGAACACTGGTTATGTACTCTTCCACATTGTATGCCACAAGATATTAATGATTTAGACTTCCTCCATTGACTTGAGCACATCTCGAGGGCAATTCTTTTAAATATTCAATGAAATTGTTTTATTAAATGCTGGTGTTCTTTCATGGTTGTAGGAAACTGTACTGGTCGGACCAAGGAACGGACAGTGGTGTTCCTGCCAAGATTGCAAGTGCTAACATGGATGGCACATTTCCAAAAGTTCTCTTCACTGGGAACCTTGAACACCTGGAGTTTATCACCCTTGATATTGAGGAGCAGAAACTCTACTGGGCTGTCACCAGCACGGGAGTGGTATGCACACCCTACTGGTCTTTATTGCTGAGCGTGTATAGCTGATAATGATTGTTCCTTGTGTGGCTGTGTTTCCTAAACAATCTCACTTGGCCACGTGGACCAGTGTTGTATTATCCTTTCTCCCAATAACTTTTTTCCCTAGAGCAGATATTGCCGTAGTTGAATATTTTCTAGTCCAATATTTTCTAGTATGTGCACAGTTCTTTATAGAATAATGTTCATTGCCATTTTCATCATCCTTTGTTTTTTTTCAAGATCAAATATTTCCATTTCACATTTCTTACTTGACTTGTAAGAGCCATTTCTTTCATGTTTTAGTGATTTCAGTGCTTTTCTTTGAAAGTTCTCTAGGCTCTCCAATTGTAGAGACTGAAGGGGAAAAAAATGTACATACCAAGTTTCTGTGCACAGCATCCCCTCTTAGCTACATGTTATTTTCTAGTGTTTTGATATGGTTGGCACATATATGAAAACTCCCCTATAGAGGTAATTTTACATTCTGCAATAAGAAGCAGAAACTATATAATTTCATTCATTCACAGACATAGTATTTGATCATCACTGTTGTGCTTATGCAATTGAGCTGGGACAAGGCACATAGAAGGTGCTCAATAATAACTTGATCAGTTAAAATATTGCTATGGATATGGAATCGAATGTGTGCTAAGTCTCTTCCTTGCCTTCTAAATAGTAGTGACTTCAGATCTGGTTTTGATGTTGGTGTTCACCATAATATTGTGCAGTAGGTTTGGTTTTCAGTTCATTATCAGTTCAACAAGTGCTAATTTCATTCCTAGTATGTATTTATCATGGTGATAAACTTTGAGGATTAAAAAGGAGCAGTGATGCTTTAAAAGCACTTAACAGACTTTGATGCCCATGTGCAATGATGAGGGAGCTCTTGTCCCATGGCATGATTTCTGGAACAACTTAGCCTGTTCCAGACAGTGCCCACCACCTTTCTCCCTTTTTCATCTGCTCTGCACTCCTGACTGTGTGAGCTTGTTATTTGTGTGACTCTCCATCTTTTCTCCCAGGTCAGAACCCTCATGTTTCCCCTCACTCGAATAGCTGTGTCCTTATTTAGCCATTACAAAATCCTGACAAATTGTCCTCTGCCTCTTTTCTCATGTTCTGCCCTTTTCTGCCACTTCTACCATACTGAGCCTCTTCTCTCTAGCCTTGAGTGGATGATGGCTGTCATTAACAAACCTTGCTTTCATGATGGAGGCCTGTTACCTTCATAAAACCACAAAATAGGTTTGATCACTGGTCAGTCTATAGGAGTAGCTCCAAACACTTCAGCTGAGCATGGTCAGCTAATCTGGTCCTGGTCACCCCTTCAAAGCTCCCCTCTAAGCTTGTCTTCCCTGTGCTCTAGCTTTCTGAAACTTCTGTCAGTTTCTAGGGCATAACCTGCTCTTGTAACTGCTGGGTTCCCTGTCAAGCAAGGCAGTGAGCCAAACCTCATTTGTCTCTCTTGCCAGAACTCAGCTCATATCCTGGCACAGAAGAGGCACTTGAGACAAGTTTCTGGAATGAAATCAAACCTGTTATGTCCACATTTTATTTTTCTTCCAAAAGCAGACAACTTGTCATTTCTCATTAGGAACTTCATTTTTGTGAGCTCTTTTCCAGTTTTCCAGAGTCATTTTCACTAAGACTTGTTAGCTCTTCTAATATAACAGCATTACCCTTTGCCCCATTCAAGTCTCGTTATCTTGTTATTGAGTGGAGCATATTTTCTGTTCCCATTGCAGAAATTGTTGGTGAAAATGTTAAATGCAGGGTCAGTCAACTCCTGGGTAATGGTCTACGGTTAGATATTGAATGTGTATCCTTATCCGGAATATCACATGCAGGGCCTAAAGAGGTTTATTTCCCTTTCCTTCACTGTGCCATTTGACAAAGTTGTTGGACTTACTTGAGCTCCAACTTCATCATCAGTGAAATAGGCATAATGACATTTGCTTGATCTATTGCTCCTTGTAATTGTGAATACTACATGAGAAAACAAATAGGAAAAATCTCTGTAAAGGATAGAGTGCTATATCGATGTGAGGTATTATTATTACGAGAATGTTAGTTTTTTCTCTCATTTCACCATGAATCAGTCAATGACAACAATTCTGATCTTTTTAGATTGAAAGAGGAAACGTGGATGGTACAAATCGAATGATCCTGGTAAACCATCTTTCCCACCCCTGGGGAATTGCTGTCTATGATTCTTACCTTTATTACACTGATGAACACTATGAGGTCATTGAAAGAGTTGACAAGGCCACTGGGGACAACAAAGTAGTCTTGAGAGAGAATATTCCAAATTTGAGGGGTCTCCGAGTTTATCACAGACACGGTAAGTATTTGTCACTGAAACCTACATATTCACAAATGTATAATGCATATTCCACACATCTACACACTTACATATAAAAATACGTGCCCACACACAGACCTGTATACGTACACATGCATGTAGGTTGAAATTACCTCAAATATTTAAAAAATGATAACCCTCTCATAAACTTGGCTAAATGTCGAAGACTAATCTGGCATTTGGAAAGCCAGGTTGATTTCAGAATAAGCTTATTCCCATTCCTTCTTCATCACTCCTTACTTTGCTTTTGCTTCATAGCAGTCCCTGACATATTATCTATGTTTGTTGTCTCTGTTTCTCATTAGAATATAACCTCCCGGGGCTTCTGGGTGGCTCAGGGGCTTCTGGGTGGCTCAGTCGGTGGGCATTGACTTGGGCTGAGGTCATGATCTCGTGAGTTTGAGCCCTGCGTCCGGCTGTGTGCTGACAGCTCAGAGCCTTGGAGCCTGCTTCCGATTCTGTGTCTCCTTCTCTCTCTGCCCCTCGCCCCCTCACACTCTGTCTCCCTCTCTCAAAAATAAATACACATTAAAAAAAAATGTAAAAGAATGTAACCTCCCTAAGGACAGGCATTTTGTCTATCCTGTTTCTTGCTCTATATACAGTAACTAGACAAGTTGCTGGCACATTGAAGGTGGTCAGTAAACATTTGTTGGATACCTGCTAGGAAAATGTTAACAGGATAGAATTTTTAATCTTAAAAGGAATACTTTCTGATTTCAACATTTTTTTCATAGATAATGTAATTTTTGATTTGCCCCTTAGATTAGCATTATGATCTAGAGGTGATTTTTTAACGTTTTGACATATTTTACAGCTTTTAGTCTGTAACTGAAGTTTATTAAACGGTTTGTTTGCTGTCTATAACCTAGGTTTGCTACTTGGCGTTTGTTTTTATTGCATGGGAAAAAACCTTTAAATGTTATTATTTAATATATTCTAAATCAAATGCCCATCACATTGTTGATCATATAATTAAACGGATGTAATTTTAAATGCCAGTACATAGGTCGAAAGGGTGAAGAAAATTAGAATTTGCATACTGACCTCTCTAATTCTTCTAATTCCTATATGATTTGTGGAAGAAAAACCATTGATCCTCTAATCTCTATTAAATAATGGTTGTGGTACCTTTATGCATTAGTTGTATAAGCTGTAGTTGATTCAATGCTGTTTTTATGTTGTTAACCCAGGTATTGTGTTATTGATTAATTATTAATTATTTATTATTAATTATTTGATGACCCAGTATAAAGTATTTGAGATGGAGTGGCAAATATGTGAGGTCAAAAGTTACAAACTAATTTTGATTTCATTTAGGCACATCCTTCAATGGCTGTAGCAACAATGTGAATGCCTGTCAGCAGATTTGCCTGCCTATACCGGGAGGATTGTTCTCATGTGCCTGTGCCAGTGGCTTGAAACTCAATCCTGATAATCGGACCTGCTCTCCATATAGTTCTTTCCTTGTTGTTTCAATGCTGTCGACAATCAGAGGCTTTAGCTTGCAATTTTCGGATCATTCAGAAGCCATGGTGCCAGTGGCAGGGCAAGGTATGCCAACTCCAATATAAGTAAGATTTCACTCTGTCTTGTGCCATGTTGAATTCTTGGTGCCATAAAGCATTTCTTCACGTTTGGATCCAGCATGTAATGAGGTTCTCTCCTGAAATAAACTGGCTCTGCCTTGAATAGTTCTTAGACATTAGTGTGCATCAGAATTGGAGAGCTTGTTAAAACCAGGTCTGGACCCCATCTCCAGACTATTGCATTTAGTAAGTTGGGGTAGGGCCAGAGAATCTACATTCCTAACAAGTTCCCAGGTCATCTGATGTCACTGGTCCGTGGACCACACTGAGAATGACAGGACTAGAGAAAGATAGAATGTAGCATGAGATTGCAAGAAGTAATCAGAGTTGGTGTTTAGAAGAACAGTTAATGGAGATTTAGGGTCAAGATTATGCTACTTAGAATAGTAATGAAGTAGTCCATAATCTGATTTGTTAATATCTGTTTGAGGAGTTGAAATAAGTTGACAGCATTAGTATCTCCTTAGTAACTGTATTTTTGCTTTATGCTTATATACAGTGAACATAGAAAATAATCACTTGCTTTCTAGATGAATCAAGAGATTTCTAGGTGTGTGTTACCACAGGGGGAACTAAATGTCTACTCGCATCATAAGGAGTGTGCCACAGGATAATGATAGAAATAAAAGATAAAAAGGGAAGAAAAAGAGTGAAGGGAATGGAGGGGTGGATGGTCAGAAGAGGTGGCAGAGTATATAGTGTAAGAAGTCAGGGAGTATTTGTGCTGCCGAAGCGAGCGCTGTGTACTCATATCTAAAAAGTTATGGATCTAAGTTACCATCTTCTAAAGATAGTATAAAATCAATTAATTTTTTCATAACTTTTATTTTGAAAGTTTTTAAACACAGGAAAGTTGAAAGAAAGGTACAGTGAACATCCTTATACCCTTCACCTGGATACAAAAATAGTTAATATTTCAGCACATTTGAACTCTCAGTCTGTATGTGTATGTACACCTGCACATACATTTAGTGTTACTAGTTTCAGGTGTAGAATGTAATCATGGACTCAAGTTTTTACTTTATTTTTTTTTCAATTCAATATATTATAAATGTTTACCACAATTACTCTTGATGCTCCATTGAATTCATTGTGTCCAGGTAAAACCTCTTAAAATGGCTACCTGTATGATGTCATGATCTCATTAGTGTTTGAGTGTTTCCTTGCTTCTGTGTATAAGAAGGTGTTCTAGGCTTATCTTATACTTTCCATTCCCAAACTTATAATCAGCTATTTCTCCCGGAAGCCAGTGTTTCTTATCGTGGGAGATGGTTTTTAGAAACCACGATCTGGGTGGTAGGTGTGCTCATTGCAACTAGGAAACAGTTTTATTTTGCAGTGGGGGGCACAGTCAGAGAAGGGGGTTGGAAATGATGGTGTGAGAGGGAGGGCAAGCATTTTAAAGTTCTAGTTCGATCCAGAGTACTGTTTAATGATCTTTTCTTAAATGTTTCAGGACGAAATGCATTGCATGTGGATGTTGATGTATTCTCTGGCTTTATTTATTGGTGTGATTTTAGCAGTTCTGTCACATCTTATAATGCAATCCGTAGAATCAGACCTGACGGGTCTTCTTTTACAAACATTGTTACACAAGGAATAGGAGAAAATGGAGTTCGGGGTATTGCAGTGGATTGGGTAGCAGGTAGGTAAGCCATATAGTGATTTTATTGAGAAGTCTCTTTTTGTGTTTGCATCTCTATCGTCTTGTTTTATGCCAGAAAGTTTAATCTAACACCGTATGCACTACAAAAATATTTTTCTAGAGAATTATTAGTATTATTTAAGATAAATTGAATTATGCTTTTAGACTAAGCTATACTTTTATTAAGTTAATTATAAGGTACTTCCGTGGACAAATTCATAACAGCTAATACATTTTCTTCTATTATCAACATCATCAGAACTGTAGGCAAAATGATTAGAAAAATTATGTTGATTTTTTTTCACACTTAGATTAGCACCTAATTTCTAAATTAGAAATATCTAAATGAAAATTTAGGGTATTAAATAAGGATATTAAACTATGTGAACCATAAAATGACAATCATTTATTTCAAAGCTGAACAATTTTATTAAAGAAATTTTTTTTAATGTTTATTTATTTTTGAGAGAGAGAGAGAGAGGGAGCACGAGTGGGAGAGGGGCAGAGAGAGAGGGAGACACAGAATCCAAAGCAGGCTCCAGGCTCTGAGCTCGAACCCACAAACCTCGAGATCATGACCTGAGCTGAAGTTGGATGCTTAACTGACTTAGCCACCCATGCGTCCCAAAGCTGAGCAATTTTAACTGACAAATTCTTGATTGCTTCCTCTTATTAATGTGTTAAAACCCTTTGATTATTAGGCACTTTCTCTGTTTTAATTTTATTGAAATTTATTTTATTTTTTATAATGAAATACATAACATACACTTATTAATATTCTAAACAACTCTAAGAATGTAAATATGATCTTCAGGTGGTAACAGGACCCCTCATCACTGACTTATTCCCTCGTTAGCCATTGTTGAAGCTCTCTTCAACCCCTGCCTGATCATAACCCTTGTCTCTCCTTTGATATGCTGACATTGAATTGGTTGGTAACTATCCTCACATGTGACTTGACATTTTCCCACTCTTGCATATAGCAAAATCACCTGCTGCTTTTTATTTTATTATTTTTTAAAGTTTTTATTTAAATTCCAGTTAGTTAACACACAGTGTAATATTAGTTTCAGGCATCATGTACTTACTTTTAAATTAAATTTTAAATTAATTTTTGTTTAATGATATGCTGAGAAACAAATGTATTAAATGTATTATAATTTTTAGAATATGATCCTATTCTATAAAAAATTGGTATCATTGTGTGTTAATCAAGTTGGGTAAGTAGACAGCACTTAAAAATATTAAAATATATTATGAAAATCTAAGTACTCTAATAAGAGTTTATTGTAAATAGTAAATATCATAGTATGGTTAGATAAGGGTTTAATTGGGTTCCTAAATCCCATTTCTGATTACAAATTCCTATATTACTTTTGAGAGTATAGTGTCAACAGTCTATGGCCGATGGGCCAAATGCAGCCCACTGGCTGTTTTTAGTTCCACAGTTTTATTCAGAAATAATTGATATACATCACTGTATAAGGTTCAGGCATAAAGCATGATAGTTTGATTTTCACATATTGTGCACAATAATTCACAATAGGTGCAGCTAACATCCATCATCTCATATAGATACAGTAAAAAGGAAAGAAGAAGAAAAAAATATTTCTTCTTGTAATGAGAACTCTTAGGATTTACTCTCTTAAATACTTTAATATATACCATACAGCAGTGTTGACTATAGCTTTTATGTTGTACATCCTTAGTACTTATTTTTTTATAACTGGAAATTTGTACCTTTTGATTATGCCTGTTTTTGTAAGTAAAGTTTTACTGAGACACAACTGTGCCTATTTGCTAATGTATTGTCTATGGCTGCTTTTTGTGTTTACAGTGGCAGACCTGAGTACTTGTGAAAGAAACCATGTGCTCTATAATGCCTGAAATATTTACTATCTTGGCCCTTTTTGGAAAAAATTTGCCAAGCCTGGATTGAAGGATTTAAATATACAAAGAGTAGATCAGTAACATATTGCATATTGGCCTGATTTCTCCCGAGCAATTTTGATTCAGACCTAGGAACAAAATAGATGTTCCTTGGTAGCAGAATTGACAGTTCAACAATAGGCTTTTGACTACATGGAATCAATATGGGATCACTATCTACTCATACTGCCTTCACACCATTGTGGGGTTTTTTTCTTTAATTTATTTTTCAATTTTTATTTTTGAGAGAGAGAAACAGAGACAGAGAGACAGAGCATGAGCAGGGGAGGGGCAGAGAGAGAGGGAGACACAGAGTCTGAAGCAAGCTCCAGGCTCTGAGCTGTCAGCAGAGAGCCTGACGTGGGGCTTGAACCATGAACTGTGAGATCATGACCTGAGCCGAAGTCAGAGCCCCCAACTGATTGAGCCACCCAGGCGCCCCCCCACAGCATTGTTTCTTTCTAGCATTTACATTGTTTTGTAATGTCAAAAGACAAATGGGTTTTTGTTTTGATGGCTGTAGAAGGTCCATGTGATGAAAACTGCTACACTGGTTAGAGTATACTATTAACTCATGTTAATTCTAAGCACAAAGAGCACTTGATGACATTGATAATGTCAGAAACTGCTGGCTTTCCCTCTTTACTCCTTTCCTCATGTTGGGAGTAGAAGATATGTCATGATAATATGTATTAGAGTCTTTGGAGATTTAGGTGTTAAACATTCAGTTGCACGTTCTGAAAAATATATTTTTCAGTAGAAAGTGGGTTATCACGTTTGCTATAAATTCCAATCTGCTTTAGAAGCTGAAGGTAGGCACTGTCTCTTTAAATTTGAAGAAACAATTTCTTTAATAAATAGTTATTATCTTGGAAAAGATAACATTTACTGATCCAAACCTCAACCTTATATATTTTGTTCTGAATTTGAAAGGTACCCTCTTTTTCCTTCTTGGTTTTGCACTTACCAGCATGCTCTTTGATTTTCCTGCAGGAAACCTTTATTTCACCAATGCTTTCGTGTCTGAAACACTGATAGAAGTTCTGCGGATCAACACCACCTACCGCCGTATTCTCCTTAAAGCCACAGTGGATAGACCCAGGGATATTGTTGTAGACCCCAAGAACAGATATCTCTTCTGGGCTGACTATGGGCAAAGCCCAAAGATTGAACGTTCTTTTCTTGATTGCACTAATCGAACTGTGCTTGTATCAGAAGGCATTGTCACACCACGGGGGTTGGCAGTAGACCATAGCAATCGCTATGTTTATTGGGTTGATGATTCTTTAGATATAATTGCAAGGATTGGTATTGAGGCAGGGGTGTCTGAAGTGATTCGTTATGGCAGTCGTTATCCAACTCCTTATGCCATCACTGTTTTTGGAAATTCTATCATATGGGTAGACAGAAATTTAAAAAAAATCTTCCAAGCTAGCAAGGAACCAAACAGCAATGAATCACCAACAGTGATAAGGGACAATATCAACTGGCTAAGAGATGTAACCATTTTTGACCAGAGTGTTCAGCCCCGGTCACCAGCTGAGGTCAACCACAACCCTTGCTTGGAAAATAATGGTGGATGCACCCATTTCTGCTTTGCTCTCCCTGGATTGGACACCCCTAAATGTGGCTGTGCGTTTGGAACCCTAGAAGGTGATGGCAAGAGCTGTGCCATTCCAACAGAAAATTTCCTCATCTTTGCCTTGGAAAATACCTTGAGAAGCTTACACTTGGACCCTGAGGATCATAGCCCACCTTTCCAACCAATAAGTGTGGAAAGAGTTGCTGTAGACCTGGCCTATGATGACATAAGTAACAGAATCTACTTCACACAATCTTTAGGATCTGGAAACGGTCGGATTTCGTATGTCAATCTAAATTCAGGGACCAGGTCTTCCACTGCCATTATTTCAGGTAAGAGCACTTCAGGAGCAGCTTATATTGGAAATTGACACAGTGTAATCAACACATGTGGATGACCTAGAGGTTCTAAAATGCTTTTTGAGATTCTAATACCTTTGTGTGTGTTTATTGGTATATGTCCAGGTAGAGGGAATCCTGATGGCATTGCCTTTGACTGGATCAATAGAAGAATATATTACAGTGACTACGCCAATGAGACAATTAACTCAATGGCCGAGGATGGGTCTAAGCGCACTGTGATAGCCCACGTTTCAAAGCCAAGAGCAATTGTTTTAGATCCTTGTCGAGGGTATGCTATGGTCTCGTTTATCATATTTCTGTATGTTTATTTCTGGAGGGAGTGGGGCCTGAAATTATATTATGTTCCTAGACAGCCAACATTTTATTGGCTTGAAACACTATAGCTGTATATTCAAGTGTGAAAAAGCATGAATGATTTTGACTAGGAAGTAACTCCTGTTGATGCTGGAAAGGCTGGCCGCTCATCAGGAATCAATGTTCTGACTCAGTAAATCCCTTTTAGGCAAGTTGTGTGGGTGAGAATGGAGTGGGTTTCATTTGCCATATTAATGTCAAATTTGCAGGTAAAGAAGACCGCCATTCTTTTAACCTTTTTAATTATTGTGAGCTTCCTTGTGGTGAATTAATTATGACTCCTTTTGGATGACTAGGTACATGTACTGGACTGACTGGGGTACCAATGCCAAAATTGAGAGAGCCACACTGGGAGGAAATTTCCGGGTACCTATTGTGAACAGCAGCCTGGTCTGGCCCAATGGGCTCACTCTGGACTACGAGAATGACCTTCTCTACTGGGCAGATGCCAGTCTGTATGTGTCTTTCATTATTCTTGTGCGTGTTGATAAGACTTCTTGTTTCTACTTCTAAAGGAAGGATTTGCATAATATGATGAAAATATAATATGCCAAATAGACATGGCCAAAATGTAGAGTCACAGTTTTATGAACTATGTATCAGCTTGATGAATGTACCTGTGAAAATTGGTCTATCATGAGATTGAATAATTATGAACTAGAAAGCATCTAAAGACACATTACAAGATGAGTTAATTTCAATTATAATTACAAATATAATCACTCAATTTATAATCTCCAGGCCCCATGTAACTATTATAAAATATGAATGACTTTTAAATGCACGTTGATATTAAGTTTCCTCTAGGCTTTAGTCTTCCATATCTTGTTAAAAACATTTTCCTTTAGTCTTTGACTATTGGTTATCTTCTCAGATAGGTTTTTCTCAGCCAATTTTGCAATGTTTTCTTATAAACCTTGGTCAATTCTAACCAAGTGTTTCTGTGTTTCTGTGTCAGAAATCTTAACTTATTTTGCTTATTTTCTTAAGATTTTGGTCTTGTGACACTAAGCACCTAACAATCTCATCTTTTCTTTATCTTCTCATTTGAAGCAAGCAGTGATGTTTAAGTGTCTAAGTTTGGATCATTTTAGGTAAATACCTCAAAGGACTAGGTACATGTCAAATTGAAACGGTCATTAAGGGAGTAGGAAGGAATAAGTAATTCACATTTCATTGAGTGACTAATATGTCTAAACATATGTACTAAATATATACTAAACATTGAATTCTGTGCTTTGCATGTATTATTTCATAATATTCTCCTGTTCCTAATTTCAGCCTGGTTCCCTGTGTAGGCTCACTTATAGGCTATATTAATGTTTGGAGATCAGTGATTTATACAGGCCCTTGTTTCATAAGCAAACCAAGACCTTCCATCATTGGATGAAACTTTTTTTCCTGCCTTATGCTACCCTTGAAAAGAAAGCTGGGGGCTTGTGTAAAGGAATGGTTGGAATGGTTAGCATTGGGTTGCCATTTGAGGAACTTCTTATTTCTGGATTGCAACATGTTTCTTGCTTTATTTTAGGCAGAAGATTGAGCGCAGTACTCTGACGGGCACACAGCGTGAGGTCATTGTCAACAGAGCCTTTCATCCTTTTAGCTTGACTCTCTATGGCCAGTACATTTATTGGACTGACTGGAACACAAAAAAAATTTACCGAGCTAACAAATATGATGGGTCAGGTCAGATGGCAATGACCATGAGTTTTCCCTTCCGGCCTAATGGTATTCGCGTTATTGTGAAGAACCAACAGCAGTGTAGCAATCCTTGCAGTGAGTTTAATGGAGGCTGCAGCCATATTTGTGCACCAGGTAAGGCACTGCCCATGAAGATTGAATCATGTAGTGTAATAGTGCTGATGACTGGTAGGGAAGGCTGAGTGATACTCAACTCTAAGAGGTGAAAATCAAAATTCTCCTTAATTTCAGGGTAATTCATAAAATAGATTTAGGGGTTTGTATGTTTAGAGGAAGACTTTGATAGGTTCTATTTGATATGGAGCCCTCTTAAAAAAGGCAATTTTAACTCAAGGTTGATGGAAGTAGAAACATGGAGTCTTTGGCCGCCAAACTTCATGAATTAAATAGAAATTCCATGAATGAGGGGCGCCTGTCTTACTTCGGCTCAGGTCGTGATCTCACTGTTTGTGAGTTCCAAGCCTACATAGGGCTCTGTGCTTACAGTGCAGAGTCTGCTTGGGTTCCTCTCTCTATTTCCCTTCCCCACTTGTGCTCTCTCTCTCTCTCTCTCTCTCTCAAAATGAATAAATAAACTTAACAAACTTTTATAAAAAAAATAAATTATATTACTGAGCTTACCTCCCTTATGAAAGGATTTACTTCTTCCACGTAGGAGGTACTATTATAGTTTGATATTTTATAGTGTGATATTATGTGTTTCATAGTGTGTTTTATAGATAGCAACAGGTTCATAGAAAGATGCATCTTTTGGTACTATTGCTGTATAGATTTTGCTGAGAAGGGAGAATGATTTCTATTGTGTCAGTGCAGGCAAGAGCTAATTGTTTAAAGATTAAGGTGAATTAGCTGTATTTATTAGAATTGGTGGTTGTTCTTCATGGAAAAAGGACTCAGAATATAGTTGAGAGTTGATGGGAAGAGTTTCTATGGCTTGTCTTGTAGTGCATTTAATATAGAAATATTGCCACTGCTATTCTGGAGGGGAAAATAAGCAAATCCTTTGCTTTTTCGGAAACTTTTTTTCAGGTCCAAATGGTGCCGAGTGCCAGTGTCCTCATGAGGGCCGCTGGTATCTGGCCAACAACAAAAAGTACTGCATTGTGGACAATGGGACACGATGTGATAGCTCCAAGTTCACCTGCCTCAATGGGCACTGCATCTCAGAGCAATGGAAGTGTGACAACGATAATGACTGTGGTGATGGCAGTGATGAGCTGGAAATCGTCTGTGGTGAGTTGGACTCTCAGAGCTTTCGTTAGGAAGCAAACTTGTCTTTATGCCATGTTTTTGGTGCAGAATCTTTCTGTGTGTGCGTAGGTTTCAATTTTGTGCCAGTGTGTCCTGTTAAAACTGAAAACTGAGAACGCAGACTATTACATCACATAGAAGCTGGTATATCCACCAGGGAGTAATTTATGATGTTTCAGTAGGAAGCACTTCCTCCGTGGTTGAGAGCAAAGGTGCTGGAATAAAATTCTAGCTCTGCCATTTACAGTCTGTGAAGCCATGGAGAAGTTACCCAGCCCTTCTGAGCTTCACACACCTCCTCTGGAAACTGGAGGATTTTTGTGAGGAGACAGACAATATATAAAAAACACAGCATGGGGTTTGGTGCATGTGAAGCATGACTTAGCATGGAACTAAGAACTCTACTAGGTGATTGTTATCATTTTATTAATTTTCATAGCAGAAGGGTCATTAATGATTTATTGAAATTATTCAGTATTCAGCTTCCATGTGAATGGGGTGAGTAAAACACTGGAAGGTAGCTACCTTTTCCCAATAGACTGTAGGGGCTGAGAGTTTTATTTTCCCTAAAGAGATTGTATTTGCATGCTTTTCTGTGATTGAGGTAAAATTTTAAATTGAGATGACAGAGAATAACGTTTGCTTAAGATAACTAATTTACTTTAAAAACATACACAATATGTTTTGATTAATCTAAAGTTTACCTCATTTTGCACACAGTCCATTTTGCAGCCTATTTTGCTTTAGAAGGTAAGCTCAAAGTACCCATTTTATTTGAGTGTATTTTTCTAGAAATTAGGATTCCTAATTTCTAAATAATATATTGTTTTTTTTAAACATTTATTTATTTTTGAGACAGAGAGAGACAGAGCATGAATGGGGGAGGGTCAGAGAGAGAGGGAGACACAGAATCTGAGTCAGGCTCCAGGCTCTGAGCTGTCAGCATAGAGCCCAATGCGGGGCTTGAACTCACGGACCATGAGATCATGACCTGAGCCAAAGTCGGACGCTTAACTGACTGAGCCACCCAGGCACCCCTCTAATTTGTTGAATGCTTTAATCAAGAAGTCTCGTCAATGTCTTTTCTTCCTTTTAGCATTTCATACCTGCCCTCCGACAGCCTTCACCTGCGACAATGGGCGATGCGTCCAATATCATTACCGCTGTGATCACTACAATGACTGCGGTGACAACAGTGACGAGGCAGGGTGCCTGTTCAGGGACTGTAATGCCACTTCAGAGTTTACTTGCAATAATAGAAGGTGTATTCCTCTTCAGTTTGTCTGCAATGGCATAAACAACTGCCATGATAATGACACATCAGATGAGAAAAATTGCGGTAAGTTCACCAAGTACTTACCGTGGGAGCTCTGCTAAGTTGGTTCCTCTGTTATTTTAACATGGCCCATTCAGTCCATAACCTATCTCAGACCTGGAATTAGCCACTTATCCCAAGAGACCTCATTCCTTTTTGTAGATTTAGAAATTACCACAGTGTTGAGTTGCCCTTCCCTATTTGGCTTTCATTGCTTCCTGGGCTTTTCAGTGTACTAGAGCTAGGAAATATAATTTTTAAGGGAGAAATTATATTTTAATTTAAGATTACGTTTTTTAACTTATATTTTATAAATCCTATCTCTTGTGCTTAAAATTGGTTTCTGATTACATTAACATAGTTACTTTATTGCTTTATTCTACAATAATTTCAAAATGCCTATAATAATTTCAAAATAACCACACACATAATACTACTACCAGTAAATCTAATCATAATCTAAGATTTTAGATGCCTCTTGTTCTTAGATTATGTCCTGTTAGGGATATGTATCCCAAATACTGGTTTTTAAAGTCCTTTGAATTTTTTTTCTCTGAATTGTTATGCTATTAACTTGATGCAGTGTTTGCTTATGTTACTGTTTCCAAATTTTAGGAATTGCTTTCCTTCTTCTGTTTTTACTTCTTAGTTTTTATTTATACAAACTAATGTACATGGTTCATGGTCAAAATTGTATCATGAGGTACATTCACAGTAGTCTTTCCTCCTTGTTCTCTCCACCCCACTCACTCTAAAGTATTCTCAATTTAACATTATTTTATTAATAATAATAATATTATTATTATTATTATTTGACACTGGCTGAAAGAGAACTTTCTATTACTTTTATAATGCAGAAATAACAGCATCCACTTAGGCCAGTTTTATGGCCAGTTCCTTCCCCTTTGCCTTTTCCAGCTTGAGCCATCGACTTTGGTCCCAGGATGTTGCTTTCCCAGTGATGGTGGATCTCATTACATCTGTCATTATAATTGGTCCTGATGTCTTCCACCAGCTTAACCAGAGGTCCTTTGTCTTCTGAGTTAACCTGTGTGACGTTGACAGTGGTGCAGGTTGTCGTGTGGACCAGACATCCCAGCCTGGCCTTCCCCATGATAATGCAGCAGGGAACCCATCTTATGACACAGGGTAGGCAGGAAGACAACCAATTCAATGGCATCCACATCATGTGTAATCCCTACTGGCTGAGCCTTCTTATTATCCACCAAGGTGGTGACAGTATTAACCCCAGCTCCAAGGACAGGCAGCCTCTTAGTGGGCACATCCCCTTTGTTGGCAGCTTTCTTCTCAGCCCGGTCCAATAATCTCTGCTTCTTCTCTTGCTTTGTCTCTGGTCTGTATTTGTGGACCAGCTTAAGCAGTTGAGTAGCTGTCCAAAGCCTGGTTAAACTGGTTAATCATGGGAGGCACTTTTTGATGTTTATAGAGAATAGCCCTTTGCTGCTGCAGCCGGATATAGCTAGGCCATTTGGCAAATTGACTGAGGTCCCTTTTGGTCTGGATGTCCTGTCCGATGCCAAAATTCTTGGGACTTTTCTGAAACGAGGGATTAACCACCTTCTTGGCCTTCTTCACAACAGCAGGGGCTGGGCCACCTTCTTCCCCTTAGCCATCTTTCCTTTCAGCATCTTGGATGCCTCGAGGAGGGACTGATTATTGTTTTTTATTATAAGCATCTCTCTCTCTTATTACACACACACACACACACACACACACACACACACACACACTCACACACATATTGTTTTTCTTACACATATTGTTTTTCCTGCTGTTTTGAATCTTGCTTTCTTACTGTTAACAAATATGCTGGAGATCATACCATCATTACTTGTCAATATATAGAGCTCTTCTTCATTCCTTTTTACAGCTACATATTACCTCATTGTGTGGATATGCCACAGTTTATTTAACCAAGAGTTGAGACTCTTGTTGATGAGTTAACTAAATAATTAAAATTAAAATAATTAAAATAGATGGTTTACTACAAAGTAAGCGGGCTCTCTTCTCCCCTGCCCTTACCAGCTAGAGATACCTCTTTTTACTCTAGAATCTATGGTGTCATGGTTATTGCCTCCGTGATAGCTTTAAAATTGCTCCCCTTTCAGTCTTCCCAGCTATTTTGAGTCCAATAGCTCTATTTTGTGGACATTGTTAATGCTATATATATATGTGGTAGATACGTTCCAATATTTACCTGGCTGTCTTTTCTAAGCTGAACGTGCCTGCCTGCCTGGATATGTAAAATGTCAGACTACGAATATTTGCATTCCTCATTTTTACTTGTGTGACGAAGACAATGACTGTGGAGACATGAGTGATGAAAGCCCTGTTTTCTGTGGTAAGATAACCTTGTTTCTCTTTCTGTGGTTCCCGTGACGCATGTCTTCCACTAATACATAGATATATGGTCTGGGTGTTTGCGCTTTTTGTCACTGGAAATTGACCTCAATGGTAGATGCAGTGGGCAGTTCTTTTAGGATGTGATGAGAGGGGCAGTCCCACTCTCTGTTTTCTGGCTGGATGCCCTACTCCACATATTTTTTCCAGAGAACTGCTCTGACACCTGACCTTTTACAGTTGCAGAGCCATTTCTCCCAGAGACGAGGGCCTTTTGACTTCAGGAACCCCAGGCAGAATTTGTATGTCAAGTCCTTATATTTACTCCTAATATGATTATAATCACCATTAGTAAATGAAATACCTTTTCTGTCTTTTTAATGTGCTTGAGTTTCAGAAATCTTTATTCCATATTTAGCAATTTGGTTCAAATATTTTTCCTGGGTTTGTAGACTGATTTAAAAGGCCTTTCTTAAGCTTGATAACTGTTACTATAAATGGATGCATAATTTAAGAATTTAATAATTCTCTCCAGGCCAGGGTACAGTCTGAAAGCGAGTGTCAGTTGTAGTATAATAGCAGCAGGAGGAAGCAGAATTCAGGATTTAGTCATCAGACAGGGACACATAGATTGGAGACAGGGCTGACCTTTCAGGGACCTCTGCTTCCTCATCAATTTTACCCCTGGAAAATCATCAGATATTATGGATCAAAGCAAGGGAGCCTCGTAGACCAGAAGATTTCTAAGACTTGATTCTAGTTCGTACCCACATAACAATTTAGAAAATACATCTGAACTAGAGTTACCTACGTTTACACAAGACAAGAATCAATATTCAAACATAGGCAGAGTCATTTACTCAAAGGTCCCATATAACAAGGATGAATAAGAACACAGATGTGCTAACTTTTTAGAACCATGGTCTCAACACAGCCAAAGGATGTGTGTGTAGTGAGCTCAGATATGGTCTTATGTTGTTTTTGCTTTTAATATTATTTCAGCAGAATTTATTTCATTTTAGGTTACAGCAGAAAACATAGAACTAAGTCTTCTTATACATTATTTGTGGTTTCGTGTGTCAAACAGATATTTTAACAAATAAAATTTACTTTTGGGTTTCTAGAATCTAGAAAGAAAAATTCTGGAAAACTGAAGCAGTATTGCCTGTCTTCTCTTTCTCACCTACATGTCCCTTCCTGTGGAAAGTTTATAAAAAACCCTTTTCCCAGGCCTCAGTCTTCCCTCCCTGGCACCTGTTACTTAGTTCAGAGATATAGGCAGATGGTTAAGAATGATGGGAACAAGCTTGCGTTTTACTCCTGGGTTTTACCTTCTTTTCATCCTCCAGCTACTCACACATGCAACAATGAAGAGTTTAAATGCACGTCTGGACGTTGTATCCCCAGACACTGGTACTGTGACGAGGAAGCAGATTGTCCTGATGGCTCTGATGAACCTGACACTTGTGGTAAGAGAGTAATAAGCAAGCATGACAAGCATTATGATGCAGCTAGAGAACCTCTTCCAGCTACTTCCACACACAGAGTAGGCTCATGGCTGCCTAATGTTTGCACTCTGCTCTTACATCTTACATCTTAAGATGATGAAACCACTCAGCAGACATTCATTAAAAACCCATTTGTGTAGGGTACTGTGTGGGGAGCTGATCAGGGTGTGGAGGTTGCTGCCTAATAATCATGAAATGAGATTATGTTGGTGATACCCTAATACTGTGCCTGGCTTTTAAACTCCATTAATTTTAATTGACTGTGAATTGGAATTTCTGAATTTGTTTGAGTTCTGGCCCATAAGGCTGTGGGAGGATCCAAGAGTGATTGGAATTATCATATATATGGGGAAGGGGCATATTATGGGCACATGTCCTCCTCCAGTTTATGTGCCGACTTATGAAAGGTAAGGTCCCAGGGTCATCTGAGTTTTCCAAGAAGTTTCAGAGACCCTCTGGTTGTATTCCTGGAGACAGTTGTGCCTATTTATTTGGGGGGTGCTATTAACCTTAAAAGTTCTAATCTATATCCGTACACATTTTTTTAATATAACTGTCATTGCTTTTTTATCTGTCAATAAATCAGTCTACAAACTATGACCATGGCTGGCTGCCTGTCTTTATAATGTTTTATTAGAATGCAGCCACGTTTCGTCTATGGCTGCTTTTGTGCTACAATGGCAGTGTCAAGTGGGTGTGACAGAGAACATATGTCCTGTAAGCCTAAAATATATGCTATCTGGTTAAGAGAGACCTATGCTATCTGGTTGCACAGTCTTCACATTCCTTTTTTTTTTTTTTTTTTTTTAATTTATTTATTTATTTTTTTTTATTTTTGTGACAGAGAGACACATAGCATGAACGGGGGAGGGGCAGAGAGAGAGGGAGACACAGAATCGGAAACAGGCTCCAGGCTCCGAGCCATCAGCCCAGAGCCTGACGCGGGGCTCGAACTCACGGACTGCGAGATCGTGACCTGGCTGAAGTCGGACGCTTAACCGACTGCGCCACCCAGGCGCCCCTTCACATTCCTTTTTAATGGCAGTATGATATTCCATTGAGTGGTTATATTATCTTTGAGTTAACTGCCTCTATTTTAAGCACTTCGATTGCTTTATCTTTTCCCTTACTATAAATACAGCTGCAGTAAAATCATTATATATAAAGCTTTTTATTTGGGGGGTATTTTCTTAGTACCATTTTCATAATTTTACAGCTGAATCCAGAGTGTTTTCTATTCCCGTTTTCTCTCAGGTTCAAATACTGTGGCTAATAGTTGGAGAGTGGTATTTGACGCTCTTTGCCAAGTTCTTTTTTCCCAACATTGAAAGTTTTGTAGAAAGCAAAGGGCATGTAGAGTTGTGAGGATCTATAAAGGAAATAAATAACTGTTAGGTGAGTAGAATAGTGTTAGAGATTGGTTTAGATATATGACTGATTGGTTCAAATATATGAAGAGTAAGTATAGTTTCCAGACTTCTCCATGGGAACCAAAGTCAATAACTGCAGTTGGTACCAGCTGCCTGTCACAATGAAATAAAGATAAACTCAGAATCTATATAGGAATACATTCTCACAATATGAAGGAGTTTTACTTTATTTTTATTTTTTAAAAGTTTATCTATTTTGAGACAGATGGGGGGGGTGGAACACTTGGGGGAGGGGCAGAGAGAGAGGAGAGAGAGAAAAAGAATCCCAAGCAGACTCCATGCTGCCAGTGAGGAGCCTGACGTGGGGCTCGAACCCAAAAACCGTCTGATCATGACCTGAGGCAAAATCAAGAGTCAGTTGCTTAACTAACTGAACCACCCAGGCACCCCGGGAGTATTATTTCAAAGAAATAGTAAGATGTACACAAAAAAGCAAAACTTTCATTTTCTTAGACTTCTCTAATCTCACTCCCCAGAGATAATCACTGCTAAGGGTGAGTGTGAATTCTCCTTACCTTTTTCTGTATATCCTAATACATAGTTTCAAAAACACACACAAATGGAGACCTCACTATGCATATTTGTCTGCAGCGTTGCCCATTTCAGCTTAACAACATCTTGTTAGCACTTTAGCAAACACAAAGCTACTTATTCCTTTGCCCTGCCATCTCAAGGATGGACGGCCCGTGTGTTGTTTTCTTTTCTTAACTGATGGATGTTGAGGATATTTCCATTTTTTCACTATGAAAAATAATACTGGAATGAACATCCTTTTAGAAACCTCTTGGTGCATATGTGGGAAGATTCTTAAAGGCTGGATTTCTAGAAGTATGTTTTGTGTGTGTGTGTGTGTGTGTGTGTGTGTGTGTCCGTGTGCCAAAGGGACCGTGTCTCTTTGTAGGCTGTAGTCATGTGTACTCCTTCCTTAGCAGCTTATGAAAGGTCCTGTTATCCTTACTCTTATCATTGGGCTGCCTTTTTCATAGTTAAAATTTAATGTACTTTGCCCTAGGTTAATTTTGAGAGGTCCCTGGGTGTATGGACCTGTGACAAATAGTTGATAGGGACATGTGGGGTTATGATGGAAGAATTTGAATCAGTGATGGCTAATTTAAAGCATAAGGGTGTCTTATCAGTTTAATTCAACAAATATTTCTTGAGCACTTAGGTTCTAAGCACTTCCAGACTATGTCAGTAAAGAATTCGAAGATCCCTGTCCACATGGGGCTTATATTCTAGTGAGGGGGGACAGGCAACAAAACAAGTAAGCGAATTGTATAGCATGTTGAAAGGTGATAAGTGCTATGGAGAAAAGCAAAAATGAGAGCAGGAATACGGGGATCAGGCATGCTGGGAGATGGTTTGTGCCAAACAAAATGTTTTTGAATGAAAAGTAGATTTAAGAATGAAATGAATGAAATAGTTATTTACACCCTCTTGGGAAAAGACTGTTATTCCTCTATCATGCCTGAAAGGGAATATCGAGTCTCATCCTGGTAACAAAAGATAATGAGAGCTTTGCACTGTCAGTCAAGTACTTCAATCTCAGAACACTGGTCATTGGTACAACACTCATTGGAAGACCCAGCATAGCTGTACACAGCTGGGTAGTGCTCTGTTTCAGGTTTTTAGACAGTCTGTGGGATAGCAGGCTTCTGTTAAGATTTTTGGACTACAGACCACTTTTCCCCTGAGAGTGTTTTATATCTTTTCTCAGAGTACCATGAAGCAACATGTTTAAGTAATGAGTTCAAGTGTGACAGTGGGAGGTGCATACGAAGAGAATGGATCTGTGATGGTGATAATGACTGTGGGGACATGAGTGACGAGGATGAAAGGCACCACTGCGGTAAGTGAAACCATTCATTCCTCTGCAGAGTCACATTCCATGGAAGGTTGGGAGATTAGTTTTTGTGTCTTTGGAGAGTATGATTGTCAGCAGATTCCTCTTTGGTTGTGTACTAGTAAAATGTTACCATTTTTTTCCACTCTGAAATTGTTTGATAGCATCCACTTCAATGCTTTAATCTGATAAAAATTATTTTAATATTTTTTTCTTTCTCTTGCATTTAGCTAACAGAAATAATGTCCTACATTTCTGAAGCAGATAAAGAGAACTCAATCTTTTTTTAAAAATTTTTTTAAATTTAATTTTTTTTATTTTTTAAGTTACATCCAAGTAAGTTAGCATATAGTGCAATAATTATTTCAGGAGTAGATTCCAGTGATTCATCCCCTACATATAACATCCAGTGCTCATCCCAACAAGGGTTTTCCTTAATGCCCCTTGCCCATTTAGCCCATCCCCCCACCCACAACCCCTCCAGCAGCCCTCAGTTTGTTTTCTACATTTAAGAGTCTCTTATAGGGGCACCTGGGTGGCTCAGTCGGTTAAGCGTCCGACTTCGGCTTAGGTCATGATCTCGCAGTCTGTGAGTTCAAGCCCTGCATCAGGCTCTGGGCTGACAGCTCAGAGCCTGGAGCCTGTTTCGGATTCTGTGTCTCCCTCTCTCTCTGACCCTCCCCTGCTCATGCTCTGTCTCTTTCTGTCTCAAAAATAAATAAATGTTAAAAAAAAATTAAAAAAAAAAGAGTCTCTTATATTTTGTCCCCCTCCCTGCTTTTATATTATTTTTGCTCCCCTTCCCTTATGTCCATCTGTTTTGTATCTTAAATTCCACATATGAGTGAAGTCATAGAATATTTGTCTCTCTCTGACTGAAATTTTGCTTAGCATAATGCCCTCTGGTTCCATCCATGTGGTTGCCAATGGCAGGATTTCATAAGAGAACTCCCATTACCAACAGAGCATGGAACTCTTAGCTAAGATGTCTTAGAAGAGCATCTTTCCATGGTAAAATGATAAAAACAATGGTTTGCTGATGTTTGCGTTTCATCGTAACCCCTTATGTCATTGACTTTGGTGATTGTCTATAGCTCCACATGTACTCAGTCCATTAAAATGGGGAGTTGGCAGCTGCACAAACAGACTGTGGCATGTACTTTTCTCCCAGCTCCACTCAGCAAGACACCCCCTCCTTTTGTCTCCCATTCATCCACAATGAAATTGGATAAAATACCAGTTCTTTTATTCTGCAGGCATTAATGATTAGCATCTCATCTTTTTCCTAACAGTTGTCATGGTTGCTGAAAACTCTTGTTGACATATTTCTCTCCTATATACCCTAAATCTACTTAGGTGGTAGCTGTAATGTAGTTGAAAAAGCGCTAAATTTGGAGGAAAAAAAAAAAAGACCTAGGTTTGAAGCCCTAGGTCTTTAGAAAGGTCTGTGACTTGGACTCATCTGGTTAACCACTTTGAACTTTATTTTTTATCTGAAGAATTGGCATAAAAATACCTATCCTGCATTGTGTTTTTTTTAAAGTATTTATTTTGAGAGACAGAGTGTGGGGGAGGGGCAGAGAGAGGGAGATAGGGAGAGAGCAAATACCAAGCAGGTTCTGCACTGTCAGTGCTGAGCCCAAAGCGGGGCTCGATCTCATGAACTATGAATTCAAGAGTTCGATGCTCAACTGAATCACCGAGGCGCCCCTCACGTTGTGTTTTTGTAATTACAGTTTGTTAGCCAAAAATTGTTATCAAGTATAGGGCATTTTTGGTGTAAAGATAACAAAATGGGAGTAGTTTTCTGAAGCTCCAAGAGAAATACATGATTTTAGATCAATTATATGGAAAACTAAGCGAGGTATTTATTTCCTACTTCTGAAAAAAAAAAATCCAAGGTCCAGAGCAATTAAAATGGAATTTAGAAGGTATTTTTTTATTATAATCTTTTATTATGATAGTGATTTGTCTATTTGTCAATGTGTTTTTACCCTCATTTGCTTTCATCCCTCAGGCTATTAAATAACATAAAGCAAGAGAAATAATGGCTCAGAATGAATTCAACTGCTAGAATGAGTTGTCATGTGGTTTCTGATTCTTGTGTGCTTTGGTTTCAGACAGTCACAGCTGCTCAAGTTCTGAGTTTCTCTGTGCAAATAATGTGCCTCCATCCAGGAAGTGCATTCCCCAGTCCTGGGTCTGTGATGGTGATGCGGATTGTACTGATGGCTCTGATGAGCATCAAAATTGCACAAGGAGATCTTGCTCTGGAAATGATTTCACCTGTAGTAATGGACGGTGTGTCCCACACTCATACAGGTGAATTGGGGATTAACAAATTTCTCAGTAACCTCAAATGTCCAAAGGGGCAGGGGTAGCTTATCCATTAGGCATAGTGACCACAATGCCTAGGGTCCATAGAAATTTTAGTGGCTTATAAAAATTTTTGGATTTCTTTCAAAATCAAAGGAAAAAAATGAGAGTTTAGATCAAATAAAGTATTTTAACATATAATATTAATATATTTGCCTTTGTGCCAATGTGATCATTAAGTACAATTTTTAATATTTTCATGGAGAAAGGGGCCCATGATGGTAAAAGGGTTTATGGCTCATGAAAGTTACAATGTGGACCTTGCATAGAGGGCCAGGGAGATTAATGAAGTGGGCTTGATATAAGAAAATTCTTTCCACAAGTAGGTGACACTCTTGGTTTTCCACTTGGAATAGAGGAATGGGTACAAGAAATTCCTCATTTTCTTTTCTCTGCTATAAGAAAAATAACAAAAGAAACATGATCATAAATGGAGCTTGGCACTTACAGCCAATGAAACAGCGGGGAGAGGAAGGTGAGGTAAACTGAGAACACACCTTCTAGCTAAGAGATACAAACGCTGTTCAACATTGTGTGGGAGTGCTGATCTGTTTTTAGAGAAATTGGAAATATAGATTTTCATATGGAATAGTCTGATTTTAAGTGCTGGAAACAAAATTTAAAATCTGAAGAGCACTACAGGTCAAATAGATTCAGTGCCCAGCCTGCCAGCATCGGAAACCTCTCCTGTAATATTCTGTTGCTTGATTTCTTGTCACTTTCTCCAAATGGGCCATTCCAAAGGTTTATACTTTTTTGGTGCCCCGCCTTCTCACTATCCCCACATGGCCAATTTTTGGATATACAGGGAAGTAGAGCAGAAAAATGATGTGTAGATTTCAATCCTGATGGACTAGGGGAATAGTAAGAACATTAACAAAAGGAGGGGGTTCAGGAGGGAGTTGGCTCTATGTAGACAGCAAGTCTGATGTCGTGGGACTTCCTGAGGTGAAAATGTGTATCAGGCATTTGGACACATAGAACTGGAGCTAAGAAAAGATGTTGCATGTGCCAAGGCCTGTTAAAAGACATACATGCATACGGATAGCAACAGGAACTGTCAGCTTACAGTCTGCTAAGGAAGGAGATGGAAAAGATACACAATGCTGGTGCAAGATTAGAGCAGCCGAGCTTCTGGAACCATGTGCTTTGGGGCAAGCAGGCCCTCAACAGTACCCGGAAGTACTTCTGGAATCCAGTGTGGTATGGAACTGTGTGTTCATGATGGTAGTCCTGAGGAAGCCAGAGAAGGTCAAGTTGCGTTCTGTGAATGCTGCAAAAGGAGCAGGGACTTGGCAGGATGACGAAAAAATGGTAGTGACGAAGCCCAAGTAGACACAGCTGAGAGCTGGTCGTATTGATACCCTGAAGACATTCAGGAGACAGAGCTGTCTCTTTTAGTAGTGAGATTGCGTTTCAGTATGCTTTGTCTATATTTAATGGATATGGATGTGTTCTGTAAATGAAAGTGAGTAATATATTTTCTCCTTATTTGCTCAAGAGTTCTTTTATGCTCTTCTGCTGTTTGTTCTTCTGAATTCAGTAAATATTTAGTATCATCAGTCTGAGATATATTCTGAAAACCTAGCCTTAGGAGCTACAGAAGAGAATTGTATCAGATCTTAATTTTTTATGTCAGATTCTAGATTTCTCTACTTCCTTTCTGAACTTTCTGAGTTCTGTCTCATTACATTACTACTGTGATCTTTCAGCTGACTTCCCCTGTCCTACCAAATTTTTATTGATTGCATCTTTTCCTTTCTTTGTTCCTTACTTCCTCCCATTCTTCCTCCCTCTCTCTCCCGCTCTCCCTCCCAAGTGGTTGTTTTTTGTTTTTGTTTTTGTTTTTGCCTCAGCTTTCTGAATTGCTTAGCCAAGAGCTATGGCAGAGCAACAACAACAAACAACGACAAATACTCTTATCTGGACACATGAGCGATAGAGTCTAACATAAACTTGGGTTCTCTTCTTTTTGCCAGTAGTGGCTACTAAGAGCCCTCTTAATGTGCATCCTTTTGCTTGCTTGGCAGAGTGTGTGTTCCCCCATTTTGTATGGTGATATAGGAGATCAGTTTTCCTATTGATTTTTTTTTTCTTGGCTCATTATGATGTTGCTGAAGAACCTGGATGAGGCTGAGTTGTGAGCAGCTTTCTGGAATATTGATGTGCTGTGATGTCCAAAAACCTGGTGATTTGCTTTTCTAAGTTCAGAGTTGGATCTAAACTAGAGGATAGACAGCATCGGTGTTTCAGATCATTTGGAAATGAGTTAAATAGGTCCCAGGACACCAAATGGGGTTAAACCAGCTTCCTCTGATCACAGCTTTTTTTTTACCGTTACATGCACTCATTTTGTTATGAGTCACTTTGCCAGTGCCCTAGGTTTGTGGGTGGCATTGCTGATTAGCGACCTGACCATAGATCAGTTGTAAAATTGACCACATTCAGCTTTGGTACCTTAACATCTTTTAATACTGTGCCTCTAGCTCCTATGCCCTCCATGGTAACTCCTTTTATGAACTATCAAACATTAGCTTTACCAATCCTTGTTCAAGATTCCTTTATACTTATGAATTCCTTTATTATGAATTTCATGATTCCTTTATACTTATGTTTTGTTACTGTCAACGAGACCCTCATCAGTAATCATAACTTTCATGGGATTTTGAAGTAATATAGAGAGGAGAGACCAGTCTCTCCTCTGAGGAGAGACCCACAGAATTTCAGGGAACTATGTTGTCCTCGTGATGCCTGGGAATGGTAGGTCCACGGACAATAATAGGAAATGCCTTGTTCCTTTGCCCTCAGCCCATACTTAACTTTTAGTTTTTCTTCCTTCCCGTCACCATGACCACTCACATCTCATGACAGGTGGCAGGGTATCATAAATAAAGATGGAAGGAACAGGACAATGAAAACATTCCTGCAACTGGAAGATATGTTAGGGGACACATAATAATCTCATCATTTATAATATATTTTCACTTGGGTATGGCCACTTCTATCACATGGCTATGCAGGATATTTCCCGTGCCCATAAGTTGTCATCATTATCTGATGAATAGATATTATGAACACCAAATCTATAAAAGTTGTGTTTAATTAGTCAACTGCTTAAAAATGAATATGATTATTTTTAATATCTCTAGATCCACATGTCTAATGGTAGCAACCAGCACCTGGGGAAATCATATGGAATGCTAAATATTAGATTCTTCTTGAGCTGGAGATTGGTGGGGTTCCCTCTCTGGGGGAAAGGGAACTAAGGACATGGGTGGTCTTGTTACTGAAATGGTTCACCTGATGTTCAGGTAGAAGAAGAAAGCAAAGTCCCAAGTAGGTGATAGTTGAGACTTGTCAACCTTTCCAAGTGTGGTACTGGGTCTCATTACACAGGTGTGACCGGCGCAATGACTGTGGTGACTACAGTGACGAGAGGGACTGCTTGTACCCCACTTGCAGTGAGAGCGAGTTTACCTGTCAGAACGGGCTGTGCATTTATAAGCAGGAAGTCTGTGATGGGGAAAATGACTGTAGAGATGGATCTGATGAGGAGGAGCACTTGTGCCACACTCCAGAGACTACGTGCCCCCCTCATCAGTTCAAGTGTAACAACGGGAACTGCATCGATATGGTAAAAGTCTGCAACCACCTAGATGACTGCTCAGACAACAGTGATGAGAAAGGATGTGGTGAGTATAGCAGAAGCTTTGGGAAAAGGAAAACAGGGAGACTGAATGTGGATTCTCAACCCTTTATGACTCACAGGGACTTCCCAGTCTGTCCTCTAAATAGTATATCACTAGGAAATTACTATTGCTTGTCTATCAGAACGCAAGGATTTCTTGGTATATAAGGTCAGTACACAAACATTGTTCAGCTAATTCATCAGTTGGGCAGTTATTACAGAGAATGGAAGATGAACAAATTCATACCATTGGTAGTTAAACAGCATTGTTAAACAGGGCAAACAGTGTTGATTCTCTTTGAACCCTTGAAATGACTTGTTGCCTGAGCTGTCCCTCTGCTAGGATTCCTTTGCCTATTCATTTTCATCCTCAGGTGACCGAAGGGGAGAGTTTTAAACCCCCTCTCACTCTAACCTCCCCAGGTAAACCAGTTGAGCATTTATAAAACATAGAATTAACGGGAACATGTTATCTTCCCTGCGTAGTTTCTGGGTGAGCTTGGCTATGTGTCACAGGACCAGCTACAAGTACACTTAGGAGGCTGCTGGCTGGCTCATCGTATCTTATGAGAGCCAAATGGCTACATCTTTTCCCAGCTCCCTGTTCAGTGATGTCGCCCTGGTGACCTGGAATTGGTCATGTGAGAGAGTCATACCATGGAAATGGGAGATGCTACAAATCACAGCATTCCTCTACCTACCCGCCCCCCCTCCCCGAGATGCTGTTTTACCAGCATAACACCTGCCAGGCTCTTTCCTTTTGCTCTTCTTTCTCCTCTCTCCCGCCATTTTACTTTTTAAATTATTAGTTACAAGGAGAGTAGCAGGTATAGGATTAGAAGTCAAACTTAATCTTACTAGTTATATTAGTTGTTCAAACCACCAGTGAAGCATTAAGTAGGGGAGGAAGTTGAAAAATGGTGACTTTTGAATAATCTATGGCCTTTAGAAAGCCCTTATTGTCTGTCTTCCTTTAGCATGTTTCATTAAGAATTGGGCCATCGAGTGGGAAGCTTGACCCATTATGGTGGGTCCTTGGTGGACATTTTAGCTTCTCTAATACCTGTCTTTTACTTACAGGTGTTAACGAATGCAATGACCCTTTACTAAGTGGCTGTGACCAAAACTGCACAGACACCCTCACCAGTTTCTATTGTTCTTGCCGTCCTGGTTACAAGCTTATGTTTGACAATCGGAGTTGTGATGATATTGATGAATGCAAGGAGACGCCCTTTGTCTGTAGCCAGAAGTGTGAGAATGTAATGGGTTCTTACATCTGTAAGTGTGCCCCAGGCTACCTCCGAGAACCAGATGGAAAAAGCTGTCGGCAGAACAGTAACATCGAGCCCTATCTCATTTTTAGCAACCGTTACTATTTGAGAAATCTAACTCTAGATGGCCATTTTTACTCCCTCATTTTGCAAGGACTGGGCAATGCTGTGGCATTGGATTTTGACCGAGTAGAAAAGAGACTGTATTGGATTGATGCAGAGAATAAAGTCATTGAGAGAATGTTTCTGAATAAGACAAACAGGGAGATAGTCATAAACCACAAACTACCAGCTGCAGAAAGTCTGGCCGTAGACTGGGTTACCAGGTAAGAAAACATGGAGGAGCTTTTTAAAAGTTAAAAGGGCTTTTAAGAAATATTATAGGCAATGTTTTCAGCTTTGTAAAAATATTTGTTTGTCTGTTTATTTGAGACAGAAAAACAGAGTGAACAGGGGAGGGGCAGAGGGAGAGAGGGAGACAGATTCCCAAGCAGGCTCCGCACTGTCAGCTCCGAGCCCTATGTGGGGCTTGAACTCAGGAGTCGTGAGATCATAACTTGAGCTGAAACCAAGAGTCGGACGCTTAACTGACTAAGGCACCCAGGTGCCCCTGTTTTTATCTTAGTAGAGAATTGAATCCAAGCTTGTGGACACTTCATTCATCAGGATTTACCCAACTGAATTAACTGGCAATGCTTGTAGATTTATGCATACTCATTTCCTCATTCTCATCCTTAAAAGGATGCTGCCATGCTAATAGTTAAATAGTCTGAACATCCAGGTTGGTTGGAACAGGGGTCCCCTCTTGCAAGGAGACACTCATTCTCCTTCCAGTTGGAACTGACCATCAGATCTTAAATGACCCTCAAATTCTAGGGGGCATTGAATCCTTTGCTTTAAGACTCTGGTGAAAGTCGTGAACCTCTTGCTGGATAAAAGCACTTAGAACATTTACACTTGCACAACTTTGCATTGGTTTTAGAAGGTTCATAGATCCCTCAAAGCCTCACCTACGCTGATGGTAGATTAAGGACCACAGATTAAGAATAGAAAATAAATGGATTTTACTGAATAGCAATATATTTAGAACTGAAATATCCTTGAGGTAGAAGTTTCTAAAAGATTCTAATAAGTGTCTGAAGGTTCTTAAGTTTGATTAAGTAAGATTGCCCAGAATAAGCAACTCATTTTGTCAGCCTAGTCTGACAGGGCCAGGGAGGGGTAAGGTTTCTCTGTATCTTAAGGTTGTCATAATTCAGAGTTCCTTCGCGCGGTCTCAATAATTCACTTAGACAAGTCTGCTTCCTCGGCTCTCTCATATGACACTAATTGCTTTCCCTTCTGTGACCCTGCTCCTCTAAGCCTTTACATTGCCTGAGAAGGATGCCCTATGCTGCATTAAGAAAGTAAAGCCAAAATCCTTATTTGAGGTGTGGCCCCAGAATTCCCTATGTGACAATCTCTTTAAGGTGGGAATTGTAGTTCACAATCTTGAATCTTCTGTTGCCTAATTGCAGGAAGGTTAGTGTCCTGTTTCTCCTTGTCCCTGTTTTCTTGGGGGAAAGTGCCTTCTAGCAGCGGTCTTTGTGATTCCACCAGAGTACGGATAGGAAACTTGGTAGCTAAACTGTTTAACAAGAAAAATGGCTTTATCAGTAACTCCTGGCCTTTCATTTCAGAAAACTCTACTGGGTGGATGCCTACCTGAATTGCCTCTCTGTCTCTGACCTTGATGGTCGATACCGCCGCAAGTTGGCCGAGCACTGTGTGGATGTCAACAATACCTTCTGCTTTGAAAATCCCAGAGGAATTGCCCTCCACCCTCAATATGGGTATTGTCTCCCTGTCATCTTGGGCTCTTCTCTCATGCCCTTATTCTGCCTCTGTAACCAAAAAGGCTGTTCACATACTTATCTCAAGGCCAATATCTTGCTGGGATTTGTCTTCTGCTTTTCTTAACTGGTAAATGGTTTAGTTATAATGGGTAGAAGCATGGCATACTCAAATGATATTCATCAATTGTTCTGTTTGCTATGACATACCATTTCACTTTTCAAGTCACCTGTTTTGGCTGCATGCAGAGAAAATTGAGGTTAAAAAAAAAACAAAAAACCAAAACACCACCTCTACTGAACTCTTCATGTGAAACCCACTGAAATCCCCAGTTAATCATGTTCATTCTTGAGCATTTCCTATACATCATCCTTTTTAAAGATTGTTTTCTGTTAGTTCTCTTTCCTTTCTGAGAGACTCTGTAGCATGTCAGTTCTATGTCTCTATTTGGAGAAAAGCTATGTCTTTTGGCTACTGACTTCTTTCGGCTTCAAGGACTGACCCTTTGTGTTTTCTCCAACAGGCATGTCTACTGGGCAGACTGGGCTCACCGAGCATACATTGGGAGAGTAGGCATGGATGGAGTGAATAAGTCTGTGATTATTTCTACCAAGATAGAGTGGCCCAATGGCATCACCATTGACTACACCAACGATCTACTCTATTGGGCAGATGCCCACCTGGGTTACATTGAGTACGTACAGAAAAAAGGATAAAGTAAACTGGGCAACTGTTTATTCCAGGGCTTCTGTTGCCAGTGTGTTATTCCCAGGCAGCTTCTAACTGCCTGTGTGTTAGAAGTCACTTGGAAGTCATTTCTAAACAAAACTGCCTATAGGCAATTCACTGAGCTCTGTGGTTATGGTATAGTAGAAAGAATGTGAAGATTGAAGCCAGATAGATTAGGTTTTTGTCCTGGTGCTTTCATTTCTTATTGCTTTTTCATCTAGGAAATGGAGGTAGTAAACTCTCCCTTATTATAGACAGCTTGGTGCTCAACTCGTCTTAATTTTCTTATCCCTTTTTTAACCTGTTTTCTTTTTAATTTAATGTTTATTTTTGAGAGAGAGAGAGAGTGCACGCACGTGCCCGAGTTGGGGAGGGGCAGAGAGAGAGAGGGAGACACAGAATCTGAAGCAGTCTCCAGGCTCTGAGCTGTCAGTGCAGAACCTGATGTGGGGCTCAAATTCACGAACCGTGAGATCATGACCTGAGTTGAAATAAGACGCTTAACCAACTGAGCCACCCAGGCACCCCTAACCTTTTTGTTTTGAAAATTGAGACATATAACATTGGTCAAGAAGGTCTTGAAGTTTTCCTGTAAGTTACCATAAGTTATCACGTTTTGGAGATATTTTTAATATTGTATGTCTAACATCAAATTTCTTAGCTGCTAGCTCGTTCCACTTCCCATTTGAGTTTTAGGGTCTACTCTAAAATTGATACCAGTATTTTGACATAGACTCATAGCAATGAGCAAGGCAATAGAACTGGAAGGACCTGGAAATCTGGCCATAGATGCTCTGTGATATCTTGAAATCAGAAAACCTCCTCTGGAATTTTATTTGTCTGGAAAAGTACTCATCAATAGTGCCCAAGGAATGATTCATAATAAATGTGCTGCCAGGGTATGCAAAGTGAAGGCTTCAGGCCTATACTTTCACTCAGTTAGTATATTCCTTGCAGGTGACACTGAGAACCTCGCTGTCTCTTAAGGACAGCTTCTCCTCAGAAATGTTCGTGAAAAGGCAAAATCCCAGCTTTATATTGCTATCCTCTGATTTCTTCCAGTGACTTAGGAAACAAAAATTGTGTCCATCCCAGGATATCAAAAGGATGTTGAATGGAGAACATTAATGTAAGAGGTTATAAGCCTATAAGAGCTGAACCAGCTGCATCTGTAGCAAAGCAACCATGGTTAGGATTTAGGGATTGTTGAACTCCTGTGGCTATTCCTATTTTTTAAGCATGGCTCTTTCAATTTTTACATCTTGTGTTCAGCTAAAATATGTTTTAAGTTTGGTTTTTGTTTAATTAGAGTCTAAGAGTTTCGGGGAGGATCTGAGTGGGCTTCAGTTACCACTAGAAGGTAGAATTTTATTAATTGATTTTTCAGTTCATCTATCCCTAAAGCTATTAGAAGAAAGGAGTTAGCTTCATTAAGTGACTCTTCCTCCCACCCTAGGTATTCTGATTTGGAGGGCCGCCATCGACACACCGTGTATGACGGGACACTCTCTCACCCCTTTGCTATTACCATTTTTGAAGACATTATTTATTGGACAGATTGGAATACAAGGACAGTTGAAAAGGGAAACAAATATGACGGATCAGATAGGACTGTCCTGGTGAACACAACACATAAACCGTTTGACATCCACGTGTATCATCCATACAGGCAGCCAGTTGGTGAGTACGTGACTGAGAAGCCTGGCCCAGTTGCTTTAGTTTCTGTGCATGCCATTCTTATTTCTTTAAGCATAAACATAATCTATAAAGAGAATGACATCACTTGTTAGTGTTTCCTGCAAAGCATATGGGAAAGGCTGCTTATAACTTTTTTTTTTTTTAATTTAAATTCAAGTTAGTTAACATACAGTATAGTCTTGGCTTCAGAAGTAGAACCTAGTGTTTCATCACTTACATATAACACCCAGTGCTCATCCCAACGGGTGTCCTCCTTAAAGCCAATCACCCATTTAGCCCATTCTCCCACCCACCTCCCCTCCAACCCTCAGTTTCTTCTCTGTCTTTAAGAGTCTCTTATGGTTTGTTTCCCTCTCTGTTTTCATCTTATTTTTCTTTTCCTTTCCCTATGTTCATCTGTTGTGTTTCTCAAATTCTGCACATGAGTGAAATCATATGATGTCTGTGTTTCTCTGACTTATTTTGCTTAGCATAATACTCTCCAGTTCCATCCACCTTGTTGCAAATGGCAAGATTTCATTCTTTTCATTGCCGAGTAATATTCCATTGTATTAACATACCGCTTCTTCTTTATCCATTTATCAGTTGATGGACATTTGGTCTCTTTCCATAGTTTGGCTATTGTTGATAGTGGTATATAACTTTTTTTTTCTTAACATCTGGTTTATTCTGGGCTTTTGTTTTTAATAAGAATTAACAATTGTTATGTTGCTGTAGTTACTGAGCTGAAGTATTTGGTGAGAGGACTGAAGTATTTTAAAGTGGGTTAAAAATATCATGACATTTCACCCCTAAATACTTAAGAAAGCACCTTTGAAAAATAAGGGCATTTCCTATGTTCACCACAATAAATAGTCATTCCATAATACCAATCTATTAAATGATTGATTTAAAGGAAATGTTTAAAAAGAAAATTACAATAATTATAAAACATCATTTATTAAATGTCTATTTGTGTATGACATTTTATGTGTTAAACATATGTTATGCTTGTCATCTGGAAGGTAATAATGTTAAGGGCAACACAGTGTCTCATAAGTTAGGGAAAATTTTTTCTTTTGAACTAATATTCCTCATCATGTAGTTAAAACCATTGTATAATTTAAAGATAATCTACCAAAGTTCTGGAATATGCTTTGGGGATAGAATGGATTTTGTGGGCCTGCTTTGTTGTGGTGTTTTGTTAAAACATGATAAACTTATAAGTAAGGAAAAATGAGAATTGGCAAAATAAGGATATTCAGGTCCTCCCACCCCCCGGAAGTAAATACTTTTGATATTATTTAAACAGAAGTTCAAATTAGGGGCACCTGGCTGTATTAGTTGGTAGGGCACAGACTCTTGCTCTTGGAGTCTTGTGTGTGAGCCCCATGTTGGGGATAGAATTTACTTAATAATAAAATATAAGTTCAAATTAATCTTTACCTCCAAGTGATGACCCAGAAAATTAGTAAAGGTGCTACTGCACAGTTTACCTGTTCGCTTCATTCTTGGCCATACTTCTATTGCCCATATTCTCAGAATGAAAGAAAAATTTCTAGCATCTGCTAGAAATTAAAACTGTTAGGTTCTGGGCACATGAACTTAAGCTAAGTTCCCCACCTGATCTCCAAAGACTTTGAGAAACACATATTTTCTAGTCCTAAACACCAGTGGGTATGCCTTACTTCTGGTAGCACATAGATCAGTTTTCTCAAAGCATAGCATTGCTTACACAGTTCTACCATCTGTCCTATTTATGAATTTTTGGAAAAAGCATGTAACTGGGATAATGATTTTTCTTATCAGAGGTGACTAGTTTGATTAGGTGAGCAGTCAGCTCACCTGTGCTTGATATTTTAAATGAATGAACATATATTTTCCTTCTTTCACTAGTGAGCAATCCCTGTGGGGCCAACAATGGTGGCTGTTCTCATCTTTGCCTCATCACAGCAGGAGGAAATGGATTCACCTGTGAGTGTCCAGATGACTTCCGAACCATCCATATGGGTGACCTCAACTTCTGCCTGCCCAAGTGCTCTAGCACCCAATTCCTGTGTGCTAACAATGAAAAGTAAGGCTCTCTCTTACCTCACCCCACTGCCTCTCCATTCCTGTGGACACCCATTGAACTTCGAGGGTCCAAAGGATGGGAATTTCCTAATAAACTCAGATTTTGGGTAATTAATGTGGTTCATTCGGAATGCACCAAGACTCTCTGTCTCCAAGTTCAGATAATATCTCCCATGAATAGAAGCTATTTATTGACCAAAAGGTCATACCTACATATGCAAGTATTTATATTTTAGAGAGAAAGCAAGCTGTGTTTTTTATTTCTAATAAATTGTTCTAGGTGTCAGGCCCAAGACTGTATATGTGCACACTGAAAAATAGTCCTCAAGAGTTGTAGAATTTCTTTCTTTCCCACTCATATACTGGCCTAGCTTCTTAGTTAACTATGCCAGAGGATCCAGGATTATACATTTAAATCCATTTTTGATCATTTGTGTCTGTTACAAAACATGCCCACAGGTTATTTCCCTAACAATGGCTGTAGGCCACTGATGACTGAGTCAGGGGGAGGTGTTAATTCAGATCATGGCATGTAAGATTCAATGCCGATTAGTCTGCTTAAGTAAAATACCTTAGATTAAGGATCTAGCATATGCCTATCTTGACCTAGGCTGTCAATAAATGTAAGTGCCCTCTACCTTTCCAACCAATACCTGTATGCCTTTTATGTCACCCCAGCAGATATTGCCAACCAATTCCTGCTACCAGAATCACAACCCCAAACACACACTCCACTGTCTTCTGTGGCAGGAATTCAATCGTTAGGTCAAAGCATTTTTTCCAGCATGCATTTGAGTCTAAACCAACCTGTTCCATCTTATCTAGTTAGTTATATTTCCTCTGAAAATACACCACAGTAAAATAGTCCTGTGTATTATCACCTGGGATTCAGGTTTGACATCTTCTCTCTGGATAGCCTCTCCTACCAAGTGTTTTGCTAAGAGAAGTGCTGCGTTTTGTCTGTCAGGTGTATTCCTATCTGGTGGAAATGTGATGGACAGAGAGACTGCTCGGATGGCTCTGATGAACCAGTCCTTTGCCCACAGCGCTACTGCCCATTAGGCCAGTTCCAGTGCAAGGATGGCAACTGTACCAGCTCGCACTTCCTGTGCAACGCTCACCAAGATTGCCCTGATGGCTCTGATGAAGACCAGATTCTTTGTGGTGTGTTGAATTGCTTTATGCCTTCTTTGCCCATTTCTTTTTTTTTTTCAATTTTTTTTTAACGTTTATTTATTTTTGAGACAGAGAGAGACAGAGCATGAACAGGGGAGGGGCAGAGAGAGAGGGAGACACAGAATCTGAAACAGGCTCCAGGCTCTGAGCTGTCAGCACAGAGCCAGACGCGGGGCTCGAACTCACGGACCGTGAGATCATGACCTGAGCTGAAGTCAGACGCTTAACCGACCAAGCCACCCAGGCGCCCCTCTTTGCCCATTTCTATAGCAGATTGTGTGCGATTGTGATTCTGTGGGGATCTTCTGCATGCCGTAACCCAAAAACGAGTCCACCGTCCTAGAAGAAATGTCGCGTCCGTACTATATTTTTATAAAGTAAGGTCTTTATAGGGCAAACAGTTGAGGTAGGTCGTATGTCATCTGCATTCAGTGATTCTTTACCATGTGCTCTGCATAGAATCCTCCTGGGGCGCTAACATTGAGGGCGAAATGAGGGTTTCCCACTCTCATTTTAAACAAGGACACTCGTGTGTAATATTTATTTGTGTTTTCATTTTTAAAAGCCAAGAAGGAAACCCTCCAAACGAAAAACAACACATTAATAACAACAAACGTGAAGTTTGAAACACGTTGTCCGTTAGGAGAACAGGGAGAGGAGAGGGTGAATTTAGTATGCCATCAGAGAGTAGTCTTGAACCCCTAATTCTGCATGCAAGAGAAAGATATTTATGAATATAGGAGATGGTCATAGTCAAAAGAGTAACTATGTAGTTGTGCTGGTTGACAATAAGCGCATTAGGACATGAGTCCTCTGAAAAGAAATTGTGATCAGGCTCTCCAAGATCCATCAGCATAAATTAGGAGCTTCTTTTCCTGACACCTTGCAACGCAATGCCCCTGCTTGCAGAGCATCACCGCTGCGAGTCCAACGAATGGCAGTGTGCCAACAAACGTTGCATCCCAGAAGCCTGGCGGTGTGACTCAGAGAACGACTGCGGGGATAACTCAGATGAAGATGTTTACAACTGTGCCAGCAGGATCTGCCAGCCAGGCTATTTTAAGTGTGCCAATAACCACTGCATCCCTCAAGGCTGGAAGTGTGATGTGGACAATGACTGTGGAGACTACTCGGATGAGCCGGTGTCAGAATGCAGTAAGTGGGAGGGACATGCATGACCCGGATCAGGAAACCAAGGGGCCCCTGCTTTGGCCCCATGGCACACTTCCCGTTGGCTCTCCCTGCTAACTCTGGCACTGTATGGCACCAAGTATGGCTTGCAGGTGGAACCAGACCCAGTTTTGAAAGTGTCTGATTCCTCCTCTCGAGACCCCGAATATCTTACTACCCAGAATATTTTGTATGTTTAGTGCTTTCTCATTTGAGCCTTAGGGCAACCCTGTGAGGTAGGGAATGTATTACCAATTCCCATTTTACAGATGAGGAAACTGAGGTTCACATTAAGTGGATGATCACATTTGTATTTCGTGGTAGATCTGACACCCAGGTTTCTTTTTGCTTCAAGCCTGGTTCTCCCCCACCCCAGCCCCCATAGTTATCCTGTAACACAAATGAGTGATACTGGGATAGTGAGGAAACTTAAGACACTTTCTGTTCTTGGTAAATAGATCACACCTAAAACAGACACATGTTGCCAGAATTAATCCAGTTGGTAACATGATAATTGTTACTCCTTAATATGACAATGGGGAGGTATCTTCTGGTGCTGTTTTCATGCAGGACTGAGACTTCAGTTCTGACTTTGCTATTTCCTCTCTTTTCAGTGAGCCATCGCTGTGACAACCATACAGAATTCAGCTGTAGGACGAACTACCGCTGTGTCCCACAGTGGGCTGTGTGCAATGGTTTTGATGACTGCAGGGACAACAGTGATGAGCAAGGCTGTGGTAGGAGGGGCTGCAGGGGTTGTGGGGGGAAAGCAAGAAAACCTAGTGTCAGGTGCCATCTAGGAGATGAGAGTGCATTTCCCGTGTCATTATTGTTCGTCTGTTTAGCTCTGGAACAGCGCCTTCTGATAACATGGCACATTTTTGTAGCATTTTATCAGATAATGGGGGGAGTTTAATGTATATCATCTTAAATGAAATCCCATCCCAAAGGATGTTGTAATTGGGCAAGATGTTAAGATATCAGGAACTTATATAATTTATCCTAAATGTGACATCCTTATTCACACTTGACAAGTTTAAATTGTCTAATTCTATAGATTGATTAAAATTGATGGAAGGATGGTACAGAAAAGATGTGGTATCTGTCTCTAAAAAAATGATTCATCATCAGAGTATTTCTTGTCTGAAGATTTTCATATTCTGAATGTCTCTCTGTCCATACCATCTATTAGAAAGCTGAAGTCACCCCAGCAACATTGACAGAACTTAGGGGCAAAAGGCCCAATGAATTAATAGAATCTGTCAAGGTTAGCCATATACTTTTCACTTGAAACCCGAATGTCTGTGAGTGTATATGCCAGGCTTAGTTGGAAGAGAGTAAGGAAGATAACAGGTTATTTTAACACCGAATTTAATAACACTGAATTTAATCAACTAAAGGCAATGAGATGGAAATGTTCTATTAGCTCGTGGCATCACTTAATCTTCCTTTCCAGGCCTTTGTTGCAAATTTACAAGCCAGATACCAGTTCATTTTTTGAGCAGTTTCTATGAAAGAGAATGAATCTAATTTGTAGCAGTTTCAAGTTTAAGTAGGATAGGTTCAGGTTAGCCAAAAGAGGGATATTGATAGTACATGTTGCTGGTGTTCCTCTCTGGGAACTTTGAGTCTATGGTAGCATAATTCTCAGATTGTCTCGCAAGAAAGCCAGCACTACCTTGGCATTTCTTGACCTTTGGCTTCTGAAATCTTGGCAATGACTATGCTTTGTAGAGGAGAGGACGTGCAAACCTTTGGGAGAATTCCGCTGTAATAACCACCACTGCATCCCTCTTCGCTGGAAATGTGACGGGCACAATGACTGTGGAGATAACTCAGATGAGGAAAACTGCGGTGAGTGTTCAGGGTTTTGTGTGCCACTAGAGCTGTGATGCTTGTTCTTTTTGTCCATAACTCAGTTGTCTATGCCATTCTTCCTTGATGGGTAGGATGACAATGACCTGACCTTTTGCTTTCTGCTGACTGCTACATTTCTACTTTTTCTTTGGATAAAGACATAAACATCTCCTTTTAAGATGCTTATAATGAAATTTTGGGGAGAAGGATGTTTACCCAAGTATGTTTTTTGCTTGTTAAACTTATTTATATCTAACTTTTTCTACAAAGAACTTGAGGTGACTTATAATAAATCAAGAACAAATATAACAAGATAAATAGAATAGAAAGAAAAAAAATCAGAACGAAGAGAAGTTAAGGAAGGAAAGGTGCTAACCCAAAGACTTTGCTTCTTAAGCACTTGCCCCAAAATGGCCTTAATAGCAGAGGAAAGAGATCTTGAAGGCTAATGGTTAAATGACTGGTCAGGTTTTAGTTCCTCTCTCCCAATGAAGGTGCTAACTACAAAGAATTGGATAGGGAGGTCAAGAAAAGGAATCCAAAGGTCTGGATCATATCAAACTAGATAGTCAGTCTTGAATAACTGGATGCATTCTGAAAACAACTTTGAGACCCTGCCCTGAACGTATTATTAGTGATTCATGATATACATGTCAATTTCAGATCGACTAATACGGAATGCATTCTTTTTTTTTAAGTTAGCCTCACACTCAGTTTGGGGCGTGAACTCACAACCCTGAGATCAAGAGTCATATGCTCTGCTGACTGAGCCAGCCAGGTGAATTGTAATATGGAATATATTGTAACTTTGGTCACCTTTTGGAAATAAGAAGTGATCACCGTTTGCCATGGGCAATTGAGAGAATCAGAATGCTGATTGCACCTGCAAATATTAATTGGCTAAAAACTTCTTACATGAAAGTGTGATCCACTGGAATTTTAAATTTGAGAAAGTTCATGTTTAATTCTATTGGAGGTTATCTAGACTGTCATGAAATCAACAATTATCTTGAGATTAAATCATATTTGGACAAACCTCTTAATAAAGGTCATTCTTTATATTCTTAAAATTGAGTTAGAAGGTCTCATTTTGGAGGGCAGACAGTCGGCCAGCCCAAGCAAATTGCTAGGACTTGGGACACCGGAGTGCCTCGCACACTGAGGGTATTCAGGCCAACTCACAAGTCTGTCTTCTGTGTGTGATTCCTGGTCCTCACTGATGGCTGTGTGGCTTTCCTTTTCAGTCCCCCGGGAGTGCTCAGAAAGTGAATTTCGTTGTGATGATCAAAGCTGCATCCCCTCTCGTTGGGTCTGTGACCATACCAACGACTGTGGAGACAACTCAGATGAACGAGACTGTGGTAACTGTCAGAGCGCTTTGAGAGGCTTACCAGGGGTGGTTGTAGTAGGGTCAGCATTGTTGACAGAAGTAGGGACTTCAAATGCGACTTTATATGTTTTTTCAGGGTAAAACAATTTTTTTTTTTTGGTAATTTGTGTTATATATAAACCTTAGCATAACACAGTACCTTCTGTTCTGTATTTTCTATGCTTTTATTCTTAACTTACAGCAGTCTTGATTAATACAAGGGGGAAATGGCAAGAGATTTTTAAAAATCTCATTTTAACTTAAACATTTCCTAGGAGCAGACTTTAGTCTGCATTGTCCTTATAAATGACAACAACAAATACATTAATTTTTTCCTACTGCTCCCCAGAAAGTGGCCCTCAGGGATGTATTACTGTAGTTCCCTGGTATAGGGGCCAGAGGATTAGAATAGGAATCATAAACCCCAAGTGATTTTTTTATAGCTCTTTACTCATTAAGGGTTGGGTCTGGGGATTCCGATTTGTGAGAGAAAGCTGGAGATTATTTAATAGAGGAGAGATAGGTTGTTGAGTGGGGAAAGTGTATTTTTTGAGAGTTTATTCATTTGCTAACCACAAGTTGTGCATTTGCCGTGAGCCAGTCACAAAGTTTGGATAGTAATGTGATGAAGTACTTACTATATTCCATGGACCTGGCTGAGAATGACAAGGCCTTCTGGAATGACAGTCTTTTCTCTTCAGAGTTGAAGACCTGCCAACCTGGATATTTTCAGTGTCAGAGTGGACACTGTGTGCCTGAACAATCAAAATGTGACGGAACCGCTGATTGTCTGGATGCCTCTGATGAAGCCACCTGTCGTAAGTTCTAGGCACCTGTGGTGCTGTTTATCTGAAATGAACACATATGGCCTAGTAGAACCTACCTCTCCATCAGCCACCACTTCTTAGATGAGAAAGCCATAGGGATTTTCTATGCATTCATTGATTATCTATCAATGCATTCACTGATAATTATCAGTTCACTTGGGATTTGAGTCACTGTATCCAATAGTTCATAATAGTTATTCAAGTGCATTTCATTAACAATATTTTAAATAGAAAATATAGTAAATATCTGTACTAAGAAAAATAGTTACACATTATTAACTACGATACAAATCATTAATTGGAAAAAAACACAGGTAAACAAGAATATTTGAGCAATGAATAGATGGATATAAAGAACTTGGATTGGGTAGTAGAGCATTCTGAATTTATAGCACTAACATTTTTCTAAAGTGCATGATGGCATAAAAAAGTTCTTTAAAATGAAAGCCAATGTGATTATTCACATTTTAGTTTTTATGAATCACTGAATGTATATTCATTGTTGTTGATTGTCTGTGATGGATATTATTGATGTGGTTGCCACATCTTGAAACCTGGTTTCAAAGAAACTGTATAAATGGGTGATGGGTAAAGCCAGTACTGACACAGCTGAAGAGTGGCCTTTGCCTCTAAAGAAGAAGTCCAGTGCTATCCACAGAATGACTCACGTCTTTGAAAACTGGGATTGGACAACTGTCCTTAAGAAGTATTCCCTCATTATTCCCTCATGGTTTCAGACAGGCAACAGAACATCTTGATGAATAAGGAAGAGCAGGCTATAATGGAAAGGGCTAAAGGAGAAATAGAAGCTAACTTTTCAAAACTAGTACTTTTTCTAATAATTTGAATTTGTCTCCTCCCCACCCACAGCCACTCGCTTCCCCAATGGTGCATATTGCTCGGCTACTATGTTCGAATGTAAAAATCATGTTTGTATCAGGTCATCTTGGAAATGTGATGGTGATAATGACTGTGGAGATGGTTCTGACGAAGAACTTCACCTGTGCTGTAAGAGGCAGAGAAAGGGCGGGTATGGGAGTGGTGTTATCTGGCAAAATCTCAGAGTTTCTTATGTGGAGCATGTGATACCAGAGAGCAGTTGGACAATTTTTGAATACTGGATGCATGAGTGGCATCACTGTGATTGTACTTGGTCTTTTGCCTTATATCTGTGTTGGAAACATTCATCACTATTCATTTTTAGCCCAAGGATTTGACAAAAATGCCATGTCAGAATATTTCCTTCCCTTCAGAGAAATTTGATTAGGATGCATTATATTTTCACAGTGGCATCTCAACATTTTTCTTGCTACCTCTTTTCTTGTTAGGAACTGAGCATGTTTTGTTTTGCTTTAACTTAATGGATCTTGAAAAATATCTTAAGTATGTGTAACTTTCAAAGAAGTCCTTAGGAAGTTGCTCCCTCTGTAAGATCAAGTGCCCACAGCTACTAAAATTAAATCTTGGAGAGGCATAGACATAGCCACATGAAAAAGTAACCAACACTGTTTTATAGTGTTGCACCTGTCATTCACAGCAAAGTATTTCTGCAACAGTTCTATTAACAATAATTCCAGTGCCCCTGGGTGGCTCAGTCAGTTGACTATCTGACTTTTGATTTTGGCTCAGATCATGATCTCATGGTTTGTGGGATCAACCCCCCCCCCCCCACCCCCCCAATCAGGCTCTGTGCTGGCATTGCAGAGCCTGATTGGGATTCCCTCTCTTCCCCTCCCCTGCTTGCACTGGTCTCTCTCTCTCTCTCTCTCTCTCTCTCTCTCCTTCTCAAAAATAAATGAACTTGAAAAAATAAATATTAACAACACTTCGAAGAATCAGCTCTTGGATCTGACTCCCCTCCCTCCCCCCGCCCCCCGCCAACCAACCTTATTACAAGTTTCTCCTTCTGCTCCTGTGTGTGGTGCAAAAGCAGAAGGAAAATAAAACAGCCAAAGCCTTCCATGTAGAAGAAGAACACATATGTGTGTTGAGTTTACCCAATTCCAGGTAAATGCATGGAGGACCATGCCCCTGTACCAAACAAGTAAGGAACCTGGGTTCTGCCTTTGGGTTCCTCACAGGTGCACAAGCATCAGCAAGAAGTCTAATTCAACAAAATGAGACAGGGTTCAAATGTGAAATAGCAACTTTAATGTAAGAGAGGTGAGGGAATTCAGGAAGGAAAGTCTGTCATGGTGGGAAACTTCATGCTCTAGAGAGTCAATGACAACTGCAGTCAGAGGGACAAACAGTGGCCTCCTTGCTATTAGGGTAAGAGCTTGTGTAGGGTCCTGCCAGCCTCTCCAGCTTCATGGCTGTCATTGTCCCCCTCATTCCATGCTCCAGCTACAGAGATTTTGATTCAGGCCCAAACACCTGCCATGCTCTTTCCCCACTCAGAGCCTTCCCAAGTGAAGCCTCTTCTTATCCCTCCTCCCCTGGACCTGGATCAGGTCTCGCCAGTAGATGCTATCATAGCACATCTAGTTTCTGGCTCACAAGGACAAGCATTGTGGCTTTCTTTCTTTTTAAAATTTATTTATTCATCTGAGAGAGAGAGAGAGAGAGAATGAGCAACTGAGGGAGGGACAGAGAGAGAGGAGGAAGAAAGAATGCCAAGCAGGTTCCACACTGCCAGTGCAGAGCCCGATGAGGGGCTCAAACTCAAAAACTACCAGATCATGACCTGAGCTGAAATCAGAGTCAGAGACGCTTAACCGACTGAGCCACCCAGGCACCCCAGGACTGTGTCTTTCTTGTTTGGCATTGTATCTGGTTCCTAGATACAATGCGTGTACTAGATAGTCAAGATGTATTTGTCAGTTGGTTAATTGGATGAACAAATGAATGGATGAATGAAGCCAGACTGTTGCTGGCCGGGGAGCATTTTAGATACTGACCCGTTCTACTCTTAACGTGTACTTTTGTTTTGCCATCTTTCCTTTCTCAGTGGATGTTTCCTGTGATTCACCATACCGGTTCCGATGTGACAACAATCGCTGCATTTATAAGCACGAGCTGTGCAACCATGTGGATGATTGTGGAGATGGGAGTGATGAGAAAGAGGAGCAGTGTAAGCAAAAGTGAAAAAGAAGAAGGAAAGACGAAGGGCCCCAAATTATCTGCAGTTTGCAAAATGTACCTCTTGGATTTCAGTTCATTCTGTAGAGGCTCGAGTTGGACCTATGACAGTGGATCTCTGTTGACAGTTGTTTACAGACGTATAAACCTACATGTTACTCAGATGCATCCCTGCCCGCTTTTTCCTGTCTGATTTGAGCAAGTCCCTTAATTATTCAGTCTTCATTTAAATATTCAATAAGCTTCCCCCCCCCGCCCCTTTATTTTTCTCTTAAAATGAGAACAAACACTAATTGCTGGTTGGCACTTCACAAATTAATGGTTTATTTGTTTTAAAGAAATGAAGTTTGGCTACTTTTTAGCCTAGAGTTACTTCTTGCTAAGCTAGGCATGTGAACTTCTCAATGTCCAACTGAAAAGATCATGTTAAATAAGGCAGCCCTGGTGTTAACAGATCTTGTCTTACATGCATCTTTAAAATGAAAATTCATTTCTCAGAAGAGAAAAATAAGGGATTATTTTAAGATCGAAGTTTCAAACTGGCTGCATTTAATGTTTTAGATATTGAAAAAAATCTCTGCTTCCCCATTTTGAGAATGTTTTAAAATCTATTCATTGGATGGGAGAGTTAATTAATTTTTTGGATAATTTACTTAGGAAAAAGTCAGCGAGGAAAATGATTTCCCCAGACTCCAATTATATTTTTTCCTTAAAGGATACTATTTGGGAAAATTGACATAAATGGCTAATTTTTCTGTTTTCCATCCCTTGTATTGATGTGGCCTTGGAATTCTCCCTGCCAGCTCTCATCCTGGAGGGGACATTGGGGAGGACACTGACACTATTGCAGTCCTCCAGTTGTACCCATTTTATGTGTTTTTGGTTTTTTTTTTGCCTTTTGGCAGAGGCTAACCTATGGTTATAACATTGTTGCTATGTTTATTTGAGGTAGAGAACAAAAGAATGAAAACCCAGAAATAAAACACTTAAAAATTTTTGGGCAAGTTTCCCCCTACCCCCCTTCCCTTTCCATTTCCCTTACTGTTAATGCCATTTTTTTTTTTAAATGGATCAAGACAATTATAGCACATGGGAAAATCTGAAAGTGGATAAAAGGGGCTGTAAACTTAACTCTTCCCAAAGAGTAAATTGTTAGTTAAAGGAATCATGGCTTGCCATCACAACAGATAAACTGCAAATTTCAATAGCTGAAGATTGCAGAGGTTGATTTAAAGTTCAATGAAGGTCAGGCAGTTCTCTGTCCTGTAATTATGCCACCTGGAACACATAGTCTTCGAGGTTGCTGAGGCAGGAGAAGAGAGAAATGGAAGAGGTACACAGGTTCTTAATCTTCTGGGCCTGGAAATGATAGATGTTGCTTGTGCTTGAGGTCATTTGGTTGGAACTGGTCACATGGCCCCAATATGACTGCAAGGGGGACTGGGAAGCCCAGGGAAGTGCATGGATATTTACTGAATACCAATGATTTCCACCACAGTTTACCCTTATGTCAGTAACAATCCGTTTACACATTTCTTCCCATGCATAGAACTCCCTCACCCTCACTCCAAGGGTTGTGACTCATAGTCCCATTCAGTAACTGAAATCTAGGAGCCCTGTACATAGTCCCATTCAGTAACTGAAATCTAGGAGCCCTGGACGGGTAGGCTGTAGCCCTGCTGTCAATTCCAGATTCGGTTCCCCTTGGTCCATAAATAAGTTTTATTTGTGTCCCCCTTGCCCCCAACAGATAGTGGTGGATCAGGGGGAAGCATAATAGAAATAAAGATTCCCACTGGGCAAGAAAGAATTAGAGATCTACTGCCTTCACCACTCTATAGCAATTCTGAAACACCAGGTGACACTAGGTGACACATGTTGGCGCATGGCAGTCCTTATTTATGTCTGTTGCTCTGGTGGAGTTATTAACAGTACCCTTTTACTCTCAACTGTATGGTTACCCTATGTAGACTTTGTGAAGGCCACTACAGTGGGGAGTGGAGGAAATTCACTGACGAGGCCATGGCTCTGCTCTAAGAGGAGCGCTGGGTCTATTGTCCCTCATTGTCTCCACCCCTTGGGAGTATTTCCTTGTCTTTTTCCCTCTTCGTTGAAGAGGGAACAAGAGAATAAGCCCTTTTTAGGAGCTGCACAGCTTTCAGCCACTCCCTGCTTGTAGGTTTGGAGGCCCATGGGTTTTAGAGTCCCCATCAGAGTATTTTGGTTTGCTTGGTCATATATTTCCTGGAAATTGACAGGCTTTTCATCTGTTTGATTCCAGTCACTTCTAAAAGTGAAGAACCTCACTTTTGAGACATAGTTTTTGAATCTGCTTTCTTTTTTTGCTTTGTTTCCCCCATGTACCTTTGTCTCAAATGATCATCAGTTATCTTCAGGCCATCTAGAGAAACAGATGGGCTGTCATTTCATCCAAGTCAGGTTTTCCTGGGTCTTTCTGTCTCAATGACTTCTAAACAGCAGAATCTCACTGTTTGGGATCTAAATGCAGTCAGTTCTTCCCATGCATCTAGACTTTATTTTATTTCATTTCTGCTTATAAATCATCTGGTTCTTCCCTGAGCTTTTCTCTGTCTTAATACTATCTGGCCCAACTGGTAATGACAAGGAATGCACACTACTAACATTCTGTTTTCTAACCTCTTTCCATAGATTGACATGCTCATCGAGCAGTTGGTCTGCCTTCTGATTTTTCCCAAGTCACACTTTTACCAGATGTTTTGCCATTGCATAATATGGGTCTCCATCTTTCCTGCCTCCAATATCACTTTCCTCATTGCTTGCCTCCTGTTTATAATGGAAGCGCTTTATATATATACGATTGAAGGTAATTAATACTAGCTGCTGCACCCAACAAATTTCAAACTCTCAGCAGTGAACCTAATGAAGACTTACTTCTCACCCAGGTAAAGGCCTGTGTAGGTTGCCCAACCCTCCTCCATCTTGTAACTAGGCCACCTAAAACACATGGCTTCCCAGGTTGTCAAAGCAGAGAGGCACGTGGGCTTTATTTGTTTCAGTCTAGCAGTGACATATCTCGCTTCCTACTCATAGCCCATTGACCAGAACGAGTCACATGGTCCCAACATAACTGCAGGGGGGACTGGGAAAGGTAGGGGAAGCACAGGCTTATTTGTGAACAATAACCATCTTTGCCACAGAGGGAAGCATCTTGTTGCACAGAAGAGAAAGTTTTGACTTTGACTTTAACTTTTGTTCTTGAATTACAGGTGTAGCTTCGACCTCTAGACCTTGTAGAGAAGATGAATTTAAGTGCAGCAACGGACATTGCATTTCACAACATCTTGTATGCGATGATGTCGATGACTGTGGTGACCATTTTGATGAAACAGGTTGCAGTAAGTAAATATTTATTTCTAGAGTTCATTGGAGTAACTCAGGTTTACCTAGTGAAAGCATGCAAGAACATAAAGTAGATGATAACCACATAGTTCTTTTTAATTTAATTTGTGCTCTGAACTGCAGTCATAGCTACCTGTTACTGAGCCTTCACTCTACCAGACGTTGGTACCAGACATTTACTCTGTACCAGACATTGTGCCAAACAGTACATGGATTATCTTATTTCACCCTTGTAACAATCCTATGAGCTAGGTATTATTCTCTTCCTCAATTTTTTTTTTTTTATTTTTAATGAGGAAACTGGGTTACAGGTTTAAAAAAACTGGCCATGCCTTTTTGCTGTTAAGAGGTTGAGCAGGAATTTCAATTCTGATCTACCTAACTGCAGAGCACATCCTTCTCCCGTCAACTAGGTGCCTCTCAGCACCTGAAAGCTGTTTTTCGTTTATGAGTCTGCATACTTTTGGACCATAAGCTAGATGCAGTATCCTTTGGCACTTAGGGGAAAAGCTTCTAAGGGGAGTTGATAAAGATGGGGATGTCACAGGGAGCCTTGGAAGGAACATTTATTTTTATTGTTAAAGTTGAGGGAGGATTTGTGTAGGAAAAGAATGATGAACACAACCAATGGGTGGTTCTAGTTCAATATTGTGATGGAAATGTTGGGATGACATGTTAATAATTTACACTTTTTTAGTCCTTTAGAGCTCTTATGAAATTCTTGCACATACATTATCTAATTTGTCACTCAAGTCAACCCCATTGGGTTGCTATTACTATGTCTGTCTATATAATCTCAGAGAGCTTTATTAGGACGTTGCTTGAGGTCATGCAGAGTGGCAGAGGCAGGATTCGAATAGTCCTGTGAGTCCCAACAAGACCTCTAGTTTGCTCTGCCACTAGCTGTGCCCTTTTGATCATCAACCGACCTCTCCAGGCCTCCGTTTCTTCCTAGGAAAGAAAGTTCTTCAAACTCTAGGAGCCCATGACTTAATCATCCTAGTTAGTTCCACAAGATTTCAACTTCTTGGGCTTTAAATGCTCTTTCCTGAGGCATCCCAAGGATTTCCTTGCAAATTTTCTCCTGTGTGAGTTACAAAGGAGGGTAAATAACTGGTCATAATGAGTTGATTTGCCTTTTATTTTACCCACTTCCTAGTGGGGCTTGGAGTTTTTGACATAACAATGTGACTTGATGAAATATTTTAAAAAGTATGAACATGACAGGATTTGCAAAACTAGGTGTTAGATTTGAGTCTAGATTTGGTGCCACAACTGACATGTGAACTGTCCCAGGAGTTTGGAGAATTTCCAAGTTGGGCATGGGTCAAACATTAGTTCCTCTTTTAGTTGCCATGTAAAAGGCTCACAATAGACCACAGTACTTTTAATTCAAAAGACATTTGATTAAAAGCAGCCTTTATTGAAAGGGAGTAAGTAGCATAAACATTAATTTAGGTTTGGAAGCAGCATTTTTTTTTTTTTAGGTATTAAGTGGATATGTCATAACGAATTCAGTCTTCTGTGGGTCAATAATTTAAGACATAGAATTCTTATTTAAAATATCAGTTCTCAGGTGCTACTAATCTACTCGCCTTTCTTTTCTTTTCCCTTTCTCCCCTTCTTTCTCCTTCTCTTTTTAAT